>NC_138161.1:94491273-95140440 GCF_964165515.1 Mesoplodon bidens | reverse complement strand
GGTTCAGTCTCGGAAGGTTGTACTTTTCTAAGAATTTGTCCATTTCTTCCAAGTTGTCCATTTTGTTGGCATATAATTGCTTGTAGTAATCTCTCATGATCCTTTTTATTTCTGCATTGTCAGTTATTACTTCTCCTTTTTGATTTCTAATTCTGTTGATTTGAGTCTTCTTTTTTTTTTTTTTTGCAGCACGTGGGCCTCTCACTGTTGTGGCCTCTCCAGTTGCAGAGCACAGGCTCTGGACGTGCAGGCTCAGCGGTCATGGCTCATGGGCCTAGCCGCTCCGTGGCATGTGGGATCTTCCCAGACCGGGGCACGAACCCGAGCCCCCTGCATTGGTAGGCGGACTCTCAACCACTGTGCCACTAGGGAAGCCCCTCCCTTTTTTTCTTGATGCATCTGGCTAATGGTTTATCAATTTTGTTTATCTTCTAAAAGAGTCAGCTTTTAGGTTTATTGATCTTTGCTATCGTTTCCTTCATTTGTTTTTCACTTATTTCTGATCTTTATGATTTCTTTCCTTCTGCTAACTTTGGGGTTTTTTTTGTTCTTCCTTCTATAATTGCTTTAGGTGTAAGCTTAGGTTATTTGAGATTTTTCTTGTTTCCTGAGGTAGGATTGTATTGCTATGAACTTCCCTCTTAGAACTGCTTTGCTGCATCCCATAAGTTTTGGGTCATCGTGTTTTCTTTGTCATTTGTTTCTAGGTATTTTTTGATTTCCTCTTTGATTTCTTCAGTGATCTCTTGGTTATTTAGTAGTGTATTGTTTAGCCTCCATGTGTTTGTATTTTTTATAGATTTTTTCCTGTAATTGATATCTAGTCTCATAGCGTTGTGTTCGGAAAAGATACTTGATATGATTTCAATTTTCTTAAATTTACCAAGGCTTTATTTGTGACCCAAGATATGATCTATCCTGGACAATGCTCTATGAGCACTTGTGAAGAAAGTGTATTCTGTTGTTCTTGGATGGAATGTCCTATAAATATCAATTAAGTCTATCTTGTTTAATGTGTCATTTAAAGCTTGTGTTTCTGTATTTATTTTCAATTTGGATGATCTGTCCATTGGTGAAAGTGGGGTGTTAAAGTCCCCTACTATGATTGTGTTACTGTCGATTTCCTCTTTTATAGCTGTTAGCATTTGCCTTATGTATTGAGTTGCTCCTATGCTGGGTGCATAAATATTTACAATTGTTATATATTCTTCTTGGATTGATCCCTTGATCATTATGTTGTGTCCTTCTTTGTCTCTTGTAATAGTCTTTATTTTAAAGCCTACTTTGTCTGATATGAGAATTGCTACTGCTTATTAGTACTTCTAATGGTAGTGTTTACCTGATTTTTGGACAAAAGGCCCCAAATCTTCATTTTCCACTGGGTCCTAGTTGTGGCCTCTCCCGTTGCGGAGCACAGGCTCCGGACGCGCAGGCTCAGCAGCCATGGCTCACGGGACCAGCCGCTCTGCTGCATGTGGGATCTTCCTGGACCGGGGTACGAACCCGTGTCCCCTGCATTGGCAGGCGGACTCTCAACCACTGCGCCACCAGGGAAGCCCGGGACCTGCTCTTGAATTCTCTGCTTCTCCTGAGGTGGGTCTCAAACCTTTCCTTATAGGAACCCTCTTCTGTCTACAGCCCTTTGGGGATTCCAGCTGATTGTCACAGATTTGAAGTGCACCGTTGTTTCATGGCTCCTCTGCTGCTTCATTTGTGAAAGCGAGAACTGGACCGGGACTTAAGAAATAATTCAGGGGCTCCATGAGCTCTAGAGGAAGGACACCTGCCACAGTGGAAGATGACACAACTTCTCAATCCCCTTCTAACCCTGACTTGGGGAAGGAGCGAAATGCTGGAATGTCTTTATCTGGCACTGCTGGTTCTCCCTTTTATGAGTTTTGGCAGAAAAATGCTTCTGGAAGACTAAACCTTAGCTATTATCCTTGACAACTTGGTTCCCCTCTCTCCTTTTCTGCTACCCCATGAGTTGTTGAGCAGTTGTGAGTAGGCAGAGCAGGTGGAAGCTCTTGTCAACAGTGACTGATTTCATCAAAACTGTGCATGAAGAGTCCCGGCAAAGCAATGCTTGGCAGGTTTTGTTTTGTTTTGGTTTTAATGGTACAGCAGAATCACCTCTTCTTTAAAAAAAAAAGTGAGAAAGATAATTTTGGCAAACATACAAATATCACATCACAAAACTGGAAATAAGAAACTTTATAGGAAACTGATGAAGATGAGAAAATTTATAGGAAACTGAAAATGAGCAAAGCAAGATCTGTTTGTGGTGAAGGATATAAAGAACATAAAAATGGACATTCAAGGTTTTTCATGGAACATTATAACCCATCAAATTAAGGTATCATTATTCTTTAACAAAAATTAACTGATCTGAGGAAGGGTAATGCAAAAGTATTCTAATGCAGTGCTGCCCAGTAGAACTTTCTGTGATGATAGAAATGTTACATCCTCTCTGTGCTAATACAGACTCCACTAGCCATGTGAATACTCCCAATGTGGCTAATATAATTGAGGAACTGCATTTTTAATATGGCTTAAATTTAGGTCTTTAAAAAGTGGCTACCAGTTGAACAGCATAGTTCTAATGCCTCATAGGTCAAAACCAGTGGTTTCTATGGGGGACTTATTTAATTACTGCTGAGGGGTAGGGGGTTGGAGTAGAAAGAAAAGAAAGCTCTTAATAGATCTACTTAGTCACTTACACCTTACATTCTCCACAGCTTCCAGAATTAGTAGGTGGCACAACCTGCTGTAAGGGGTATGAGAGAAGGATTCTTGGGGAGAGCTGGGTATGCCCTTCCAACTCCTGGCTCAAGCCAATGGCAGTAAAAGGCCTAGGAGTTTGTGACTCGGATGGGGAGAGGACTATGGTTCCATACACAGAATCTGAGGCTTGGGCCACGCTTGGGGCATCTGTGCTTGGAAATCATCGCTGTGGGGCTGGCTGGGAGCTGGAGGTGGGGCGCTCATTTTCGGACAGGGTTTCCAGAGCCAGAGGAGGATTCAGAGGTGGAAGGAGGACCCGTGGGCCCTTTCTGGCCACCTGCAGGCTGAACAGGCCCTTTTTTTGGGGGGGGGGTTAATGTCTTGTTCTTGCTCTTGAACACTTTGCTGGGATCCAGCTTGTTCACAAAGGAGTCGGCTGTTGTAGGTGATGGGTTTATACGTGTTGAACCATTGCTTGGCCTGTGGGCTAATGCCATAGCTGGTGAAGGCATACTCCCACTGGGGCAGGCCCAGGTGGGTGATAAGCAGGAGATAATAGGCAGTGAAGGTATCTGTGAGAAAATGCCGGTATAATTATACTCTGTCCAGGAACCAGAACTCAGTGTCTTGTGCTAATGCTGGTTTCCCTCTTTTGTAGGCAACGCAAACCTTCCCATTCAGGTTGCAAGGATCCAGCTCAACTACCGCACTGCGAGAATCAAAGTGAGGCTTCTCTGGCTGGTTCTCACTAGCTTCTTGTGTATCATCCTCCAGGTCTGCAAGAGTTGGTGCGTTAGGAAGAGAGCACATGGAAGACTGGTTGAGTTGAGTCAGTTTTGAGATGCTGTTAATTGCCATGCTGCCCAATGGAATGGTGTGTTCATCCAGCTTCACATTCCATGTCATGTGGAAGCCGTTGGTCATCAGGTAAAAGTTCTTCAGATCCTCAGGCAGCACAGTTATTTTTTTGTTCCCATGAAGAAATCATGTGACATTCAGCAGGCGCCTTTTCTATGAGGGTCACCTCTGTCACACCTTGGGATGATTCTAGGATGTGGGTGACCCCCAAGGTCAGCTTCTCCAGGTGAGGCTTGCGGCTGCCCAGCAGCGGGGTCGGTGTCTCCTCCATGGCTCGCGTCCCCGCTCCGCGCGCGGCGGGGATGGGGCGGGAGAAGGGGGCGGCCGGGAGGGCCGGACTCCACCCTGGAGGCGCGGCCGTTAAGTTCACGGCATGCCGGGAGTTGTAGTGCTCGGCGCCTGAGAGCGCGGCGGGGCGGAGATGGGGGGCCCGGGCTGCTCTGGGAGTAGCAGTTCCGCGGGGCGCCTGTTCTCGTGGCCCCGGCGGGTGCTCCACGCCATGCCGCCGGGACCCTCCCGCCCCTCTGGGGCCGGCTGCACAAGCGGGGGCGGGCCTCAGCGCCGTGCGGCCAATCGGGCCGGGCGTAGAGACCGGGGCGGGACGGCCTCAGCGCGACGCCCCCAGTGGCGGTTGTTTCCGTGTAGTATTTTCTGATGTGTCGAGTTGACCTCATAGAACTGGAAATATTTAGTATCCAAGTAGGAAACATGTGCTATCAAGGCACCAGCGAAGTTCCCCAAACTTCAGAGTATAGGCCAGTTTTGGTTGTGACTGTTTAGCACTTGTAAATTGGTTAAAGAGCATTGACCTGAACCGATGACTATCCTTGGGTGACCTTGTCTCTTCCCTACCGCTATTTAACTAAGTGATATCTGTTCCTTTTATTCATTAATCTGTGTATTCCCTCTGTAATCTTTTTTTGGGGCAGGGACTTTGTCTTAATCATTGTTGTATTTTAAGTGCTTCACATAATGCCTGATACGTACTAGTGCTCATTTCATAGTCTCTTATTACTTTATTTGGAAAATACTGAGCCCCTACTATTAATGCATTTTGAATACACACCTCCTTTCTCTTCTTTTTCTTATTTCTTTTTCTAGCTCTAACTCCATTTTCTTTCCTTTTTTGGCATAAAAAGAAAACAAGTTTTATGAAAGACAACTTAGTTCAACTCAATTTTACAAACACTTACTGAGTGCTCACTTTGTGCTAGGCATAGAATTTTTTTAATAATAAACTTATTTATTTATTTATCTATCTATTTATTTATTTATGGCTGCATTGGGTCTTCGTTGCTGCGCGTGGGCTTTCTCTAGTTGCAGTGGGTGGGGGCTACTCTTCGTTGCAGTGCGCGGGCTTCTCATCGCAGTGGCTTCTCTCGTTGTGGAGCATGGGCTCTAGGCATGCAGGCTTCAGTAGTTGTGGCTCACAGGCTCTAGAGTGCAGGCTCAGTAGTTGTGGCACACGGGCTTAGTTGCTGTGTGGCATGTGGGATCTTCCTGGACCAGGGTTTGAACCCGTGTCCCCTGCATTTACAGGTGGAGGGAAGTCCTAGGCATAGAATTTGACAAGAATTCCCTTCAAGACACTGCTTGATAGAAAAGAAAGACCCATAAAAATGTAATAAAAAATAGTCAAAAGGAATTTGGTAAATGCCATGATAGGAATATGCTTTGGAGCTAGGAGAGTATCTTATAGCCACTATAGAAAACATTATGGAGTTTCCTCAAAAAATTAAAAATAGAACTACCATATAACCCAGCAATCCCACTTCTGGGTATATTTCCAAAGCAAATGAAATCAGGGTCTCCAAGAGATATCTGCATTCCCATGTTCACTGCAGCATTATTCACAATAGCCAAGATATGGAAACAGCCTAAGTGTCTGGTTACAGTTGAATGGATAAAGAAGATGTGAGATATATGTATAGATGTGATGTATGATATTATGTCTTAATCATTGTTGTATTTCAGATACTTCAAGCATTCCTTCTTTTAAAACTTAGACCTTTAGACTAGCAGAGCAGAAGTCTGCTGGGGATGGGAGGTCATGGGGATGAGAAGCAAAAATTTGCTAGTGGATAATTAGGGCTAATAGTGAATGGTGCTACTCCCATTTCTATTCCTCAATTCCTAGGCCCATAAATCCTGACTCTAGATCTATTATATATATATATATATATAATACATATATTATATATATATTAAAAATATATATATATATAAAATGGAATATCATTCAGCCATGAGAAAGAAGGAAATCCTGTCATTTTGACAACATGGATGGACCCTGAGGGCATCATGCTTAGCGTTATAAGTCGGAGAAAGACAAATATTTTATGACATCACTTATATGTGAAATCTAGAGTATCTGAACTCACAGAAACAGAGAGTAGAATGGTAATTTCCAGGGACTGGGGTGTGGGGGAAATGGGGAAATGTTGGTCAAAGGGTACAGACTTCCAGTTATAAGATGAATAAGTTCTGGGAATCTAATGTCCAACATGTTGACTATAGTTAACTATACTGTATTATATACTTGACAGTTGCTAAGAAAGTAGACTGTAGATATTCTCACCATATACAGACACAAAATGGTAATTATGTGAGGTGATGAATGTGTTAACTAACCCTATTGTTGGTAATTATTTTGCAGTATATATATGCATCAAATCATCATGTTGTATACTTCCCCACTCCCCTACTGGTATTTTCTGAACCTCCAAATAAACTGCTGGCTCTTTGTCTCAGAGTCTGCTTTTGGGTGAACCCCAAATAAGACAAGTATCATGCCCAGGGCAGAGACAGGGTATGAACCCAGGCATTTGGTCTCCAGAGTCCATGCTTTTACCAATCCCTCTGCTGACATTAGGAGGAAGGCTAGGCAGAGAGCAGGGGCAAAGGCACAGAGGCTTGAGAAAGTCTGGTGTGTTTGAAGAAATAGTTCAATATGGCTAGAACAGGACGGCTTGAGGAGTGGGATGTGGGTAGGGGGAGATGAGGCTGGAAATGGAACGTGGGATGAATTCATGAAGCACTTGTAGGTCAAGTTATGGTATTTGAGCTTCCTCACAAAGGCAATGGGAAGTCATTTCACAGTTCTACTCAGGGTGGGATATGATCAGGTATCCATTTGTAAATGTTCCTTCTGGTGTAGAGAAGGTGGGGTGGGGGCAATGGAGAGATTGGACGTAGGAAGACTGATTCTGAGGCTACAGCTACTAGGAGAGTGACAGTGTGGATAGAAAAGGAGGGGCTGACCTCAGAGATGCTTAGGGCATAGGGTCAGTGCAACATGGTGACAGTGTGGTGGGATCATGCACCAAGGAAAGCAAGAGGTTCAGCATGAATGGCAGGGAGGGTGGGGGTACGTGTGAGCAAAAGTGTTTGTGTGGGTTTAGAAAGAGGGCCATTTCCACTGGACATATTGAGTTGTAAATGCCTGAAGACTCCCCAGGTGGAGATATCCAGAGGCAAATAAAGATGGAGCTTTGAGACCTAGGGAAGAGCCCATAGCTAAATATGCAAATTTTGGAATATCAATTGATATTTGAAGGTCTTAAAGCTATTGGCATGGATGGAATTCCTTGGGAAAAGGGAGAAAAAGCTGTGCAAAGTATATGAAATGTTTTCAAGCACATAATCTCATTTGATCTTCATAATAACCATCTGAGGTGAGGAGGAAAGGTATTATTTTCACCATCACCTTGTAAGGGAGAAAATCAAGACACGGTGAGAGGCTAGGGGGCTTGTCTCTTAGCTGGAAAGAGGAAGAGCTGAGGCAAGGAGTTGGTCCACTGGCTCCATGTCCAGTGCTTCTCTCGTCACATCACACTGTCCCCCCGCAAATACATTTGCATGCCTATACCAAGTGATATAGGGCCTCTCCACAAGTGTTCTTTTTAAAGAAGGTATCATATCTT
The DNA here is from genome assembly GCF_964165515.1 of Mesoplodon bidens. Classification (NCBI taxonomy): domain Eukaryota; kingdom Metazoa; phylum Chordata; class Mammalia; order Artiodactyla; family Ziphiidae; genus Mesoplodon; species Mesoplodon bidens. Next base: position 95,132,935 of record NC_138161.1, on the reverse strand, counting down.
CTTCATGTTATATGTCTCTGTTATATTATAGAAATCTGACATATGTCAAATCATGAGGTATAATGTTCTTTTCTGTATTTTTTACTGGTTTACTGATACTTCAACATATGTTTAACGTAGAAATTGGACACAGGCATAGATGACACCAAATCCCATTTGTCAAGGCAGTGCTTGCTTTGCAGGTGAATTCTCAGAGGCTCTGCTTCCGCCTGGTCATTTTTCTCGATCCTTTCATTTTTGCATCACCTGTCACTATGGTCATCTCCCTTTTCATTATTTTTGACCATGTGCTAAGCATGTAACCTAACTCTGTAAAATTAAGTTTTAGGCAGTAATAATTCACATTTATTCACTGGACATCTTCAGTGCCTACAGCGAATCTTCCTGAGGTTTTTCTCTTCCTCCTTTTATGCTCTGGGGAGAGCACTCCCAAAACAGTACTGTAAGTCATGCCAGGAAAGGACCCTGCCACAGAACAACCTCTTAATACAGAGAGCAGAACCATTTTTGGCCAGATTTTTAAAAACCCACTTCCCTCTCTTATTTGCCAGGGAGATGACACTGACATTTGGAAATGTTGCAAATGTGACAAATTGTGCCATATTTTATTACACGATTTGTGGCATATTTTACCTGTTTGGGAGAAAACCCTGACAACGTGACATACGTATAAATGAGTCAAGCCCTTGTAATATCCCTGGGGCAGCCGCAGTCAGAACTTGGTTGAACAGACTGAAGGAGCAGCTCATGGATACAGAGAGCAGCAGGAGGCTTGTCATGTTCTGCTGTGGTTGGCAATTTGCTTTCCCACCTCTTTAAGCATGTGGTAAGTGATGGGGGAAAAATGATCGCAGATGATGGCAGGACACCTTCTGTGTTGTGTTTTTTTCAGCTCTCTGCTGTTTTAACTAATTTCCAGTCAATTATGCTGATGTCTGGGTATATTAATGGTTTTATTTTAGGCAGAAAAACATCACCTTTTCTCTGAACACCAGTTTGCTATTCTGGCTTAATTGTGATAGAAATCAGGTTATAACTTATTTGTGAGAAGAAACAGTTTCTGGAACTTCTGTCCTCTACCTTCTCCCCACTTTCTTCCCTTTAAAATTTCTAGAACAGAGCCACTACATGGTAATGACTCAGTTAGGAAGCAGATGAGCCCTGCCTGGTAAAAAACTTGAAGAAGCTATTTCTTCCAGAAGGGCAAGTGTGTATGTTTGTGTGTAGACATCTTAAGCACTGTGGTCCTTTCCTGACACACCAGATCTCCTGAGTATACACATTATTTTTTTTGAGGGTCCGAAGTGTTCCACTTATAGCCATCCTTTTTTGGGGTGTGGGGTGGAGAATAAAAATGTTTCCAGTGTGATGCTGTTTAGCTGCATATTAGGTCATTTTCTTCTTACTCTTAACAGTTTGCTGGAAATTGGAGATAGAAAGTAAGGGATAAACATTTTCGTTTTCTGAGTTGATAGTTCATGTTTAGTCTCAAGTTAAAGTAAGTGTCTGGTAATCCTTTGTGTAAAAATGTCAGTATACTTGGATAAGGTGTGTGGTTAATCAGAGTCAGTTTCTCCATTCTTTTCTAGCAAGAAACAGGAATTGGATTGAGTGTCTGGCACTCCTTGAATGTAGCTTTGGTCTTAGTGTGCCTCTGGTTTAAGTATATACATTCACTTTTTCTTCCTCCTCTGAGTCTCTCCCTGCACCCCTTGTTTCCTTTGTGGGTGGCTCTCTGGAGCCCTTAAACTCAGATGCTTGCTCACTCAGCCTCTTCTGCCTCCATTTTAAAGAAGTTTTCTGGAATTTCACACACTGCCTAGATGAGGTTCTATATGAGGACTGAATCCCTTTTCTTACCACTTGGGGGGAGTGAACAGAATCTTCTTCAGAGGTTTCTCCTCCAAAGAAACTAGGGAGCATGTGATATAATATCTCACATCAATCTCTTGACTCCCCATCTACATTCCTCTGTTGACAGGAATGCTTTCAAATGTCCCAGGAACTGACCTTAGTTATGAGGTTTCATTTGGAAGTGCTGAGGCTGGGGCCAGTCCTCGGAAAAATTGTCGGAGGGATGAAGCTTGTCTTAATCTTTATTACCCAACTTGCATCCATGTTTTGATTCTTTGCCTCAAAACTTCCAGTTCCCGGTTGTAAAAATAATAGTCTCTGCCTTTTACTATTATTATTATTTTTTAAAAAGTTTATTTATTTATGTATTTAGTTTTGGCTGCGTTGGGTCTTCCTTGCTGTGTGCAGGCCTCCTATAAGTTGCAGAAAGTGGGGGCTACTCTTCATTGTGGTACATGGGCTTCTCATTGCAGTGGCTTCTCTTGTTGTGGAGTACGGGCTCTAGGCGCGTGGGCTTCAGTAGTTGTGGCTCGCGGGCTCTAGAGCGCAGGCTCAGTAGTTGTGGTGCACAGGCTTAGTTGCTCCGTGGCATGTGGGATTTTCCCAGAACCAGGGCTCGAACCCGTGTCTCCTGAATTGGCAGGTGGATTCTTAACCACTGTGCCACCAGGGAAGTCCCCTGCCTTTTATTATTAATCATCATAAAACAGTTGCTGTCATTTCATGAGTGTTTATTATGTGCTAGACATTTTGATAAGCATTTTATATATTATCTCATTTAATCTTATGATTTGGGTGTTACTATTCCTGTGTTCCAGATGAAGAAACTGATGCACGGTAAGTTAAATACATTTTCCCGAATCTCACAGCTAGTGAGTAGTGGAATCAGGATTCAAACTCAGTTCTGAATGTTCCCAAAGCCTGTGTGCTAATCATTTATTTAGACCTTCCCCCTCTTGGGCATTATTCCATTCTGTAAATTTAAGACTCCAATTGGCTTTTATCAGAATTTACTTTTTATGTTCTTCTATAGCTCTGCTCTTACGTTTCTGGAGTGATGGATGGTTATAGGGTACTTTAGTGTGATGAGGAATTATTGGCTGAGAAAGCCAGCATTGCTCAGGGCCATCTGCACTTTTACTGTCAGGCCACAAGAATCTACACTAAAAGGTACTGATCTCTCCTGGTGGCTTTTCAGGTATTTTTGTTCTTTGGGAAGATATTCAAGTCACAATACAGAGCAATCTGCTTAATTTGCCTACTTTTTATTAGTAATTCAATTATTTGTTTATTCATTTAAGTATCATTTATTGAGCCCTCCTATATGCCAGGAATTGTATTGTACTAGGGGCTGTGAATATACACACATAATAAAATGAAGATGAATAAAATAAATCCATGTCTTCAAGAAACTTGTAGGACTACTAGAGAAATAAACCACGACTCTCATGTGGTGTGATAAGTGTTTTTATAGAAGGGTGCAATGGGATGTTATTGAAGCACAGAAGACAGGCATCTACTCTGGACCTGAATCATCTGGTGCAGACGAAGTTTGAGCTAAATCTTGAAGAATGAGTATTAGTTAGCCGGATGAATAGAAGAGAGATCAGAGAAAGGAGTCTCAGGCAGAGGAGACAGTAAATGCAAAAGCCCAGAAGTGTGAAAGAATTTAGAACATTAGGGATGACCACTGATTAATTAGATGGCTGAAGCATAAGAGGTGTGGGGATGACTGTGGGAAAGAGACTTGAAGGGCCATTTCACTCCATGATCTAAGTCATTTGCAGCAGCAAACTGTTACTAGGTCTTGGGATGTAAATTTTCCTAAATACGGGCAGAACATTAGGCTGGTGTACGTCTATTGCTGAATGAAAGCCTCTTCCTTTTAGCAGGCCTTGATGCCTACCAATGTCAGGGTTGCGTTGGGTTTGATTTCCTACTTTACACAAAATAGAAGTGGAAATGGGGGGAATGACCATGTGAAGGTAGTTTGTAGTTTGCCCAGTGGCTGCTGTTCAGGGACCACAAACTATACTGATATCAGAGGTAAAGTAAACTGCTGGCTTTACCTGGTCTTCCAAATGGCCCCCTTTGTTCCAGTCTCGGTGGGTTTTTTGAATTTAGTGGTAAATGCTGGCAGTTTCTGAGGCTACTCAGCTATTAAAATACTTCATTCTTAAAAGCGGAGACAGTTGCTGATTTCCACTGTTGGATGATTTGGACATGTGACTTCTCACAGACACCAAGTAGAATCTTCTAAATAGTCTTGGATGTTTGCCAGGATAACTTGAGTGTTGTTAATATTCAAGGGTTATTTATTCAGCCAGATAGTGTGACATTTTCAAAGAAATTGAGAGTTGGAAGTCCTCTTTGTTGGTGTTAGCAACAAACCAGTTTGTTTTCCGTGGCCTCAACTGGCTGAGCTGGACCTGGCTCCTGGGATTTCCATTGACAGTTGCCCAAGCTGTATTTAGGGCACTCTCTTTTTCTAGAGAAGCTGAAATTTCCCAGCTGATTATGACTTTCTAGAGATGGACCTAAGTGTAGTATTTGCACCAAGTTCTGTATCTGTCACAACTGTTGGAAAGGAAGGAATGTATTTTACATGTAGTATGAGTCCCCAATCACTGCTTTCTTCTCAGCATTGCTAGATGTCAGCTACAGCAGCTGAATGCTTTTGATCAGAGACAGATACTGTTAATTGTTCTGAAATGATACTTCTGTCATGCTCAAGGATGGCACCAGGACAGTCTGTTTGTTTGCTCACCATGGGAAGGAGCTAAGTGTCAGGGTTTGCAGCTGCCTTACAAACTGCTGGATTTTTAGTGCAGCAAATAAAAGAGCAGAGCTTTGATGATTCTCTAACTGGAGGAGGCTGATGAGTTTGGACAGACCTAAGTTGAGGGTATTATATGGATGTCTAGATGTTGAAGTCACCATAGTATTGCAGATGGTGAGTGATGCTTCCTGTTGCTGTCTCTGTGACCAGCTCTCTCACTGCATGGTCTAAGAAGGAACCGTTTTCTTAAATTATGATGTGTGAAAAACCTAAGGGGTAGGGAGAACCTACCCATTCATCTCTTCACGTGCTCCTTAAATGAATTTACTCCAAAACAAGCAATAAATGGGACAACAGAATCTGTGCTAGTCTAAATAGGTATTTATTAACCTTGAAGGAGAAGGCCCTTAAGAAGAACACAGAGAAATTCTCTAGTAACTGATGAATAGCAATAGTTGCTTAAATTAGATTTTCTAATTCCAAATCTCCTTTCCCCATATATTATCACTACCCTCCCTTCTTTTAAACTCGTTTCTGTTTCCTATCAATTCTTTCCTCTTAGCATGGTGTCAGTTGACTTTAAGGGAACCTCTCTGACTGAAACCAAAATATTCCTGCATCTCTCACTGAGTGAAAACCAGAATAAAAAAATTTTATGAGATGACTAGAGAATACATAGAAAAATTACAAGGTAAAATTTGAGCGCCAGTTCTTTTTACTCCTTTACTCTCTCAGTAACACTAGTTTTTCCTTCCCATATGTGTGGCACTTTTTCTCCAACCAAAAGCTGTGTTGACAGAAGAATCTGGTATGAGTTTGTCCAAGTTGCCTGTAGTGGGCATCTGTTGTTTTTGCTTGCCCAGCACCCCTTCCTCTCTTATTTCACGCACATGTGTTTACATCTGGGGAATTATTTGACCCCCACCTGGTGGGCCTGCAGATAACGTGCCCTGCTCTCCGTCATTACGGAGATGGGCCCAGTAGTGTACAAGTGATACAAAGAGAACTGGCATTTTTGAGGACTGATATGAATGCTGGGTTTTTCTCCTGTTTTGATTATAGACACAAGGGATTTCGTGAACATGTAATGGCTGGGGATCATCTTTGCTGCTGTATGGAGTTTAAACAAGAGAAGAAATAGAGCTAAGAGAAAGGGGGGTGGAGAGAGAGTGAGAGACACCAAGGAGGGGGAGGAGAGATTTTCATGAACAGGTATTGTGACTTCTACCTACAAAAACTTCTGGTACTGCTAATTGTGCTAATAGCTAGTGGGATTGGGGAGAGAACCTTGAAGCTTTCTCCATAGCCTGATCTCATACTATGTTGGTAACAGGTCATATTACAGTTTGCAAGGGCTTGGGGATTAAATTTGTTTTAGAAGAACTTGGCTGAAGAACAGGTCTGGAAGCCCTAATTAAGTGATTATATTGTTTGAGAGAATAACTTATCTTCCTACGTAAATGAAACATTTGCTCATAAAGTCACTACAAGAATGCACAGAATGACATTTCCTTCCAGTTCCTTGGCATTGCACTGGAGGATGGTACCTTAGCCAAGACGAACCCATGGCACAATTGTAGCAACATTTTGTTAGGAAAACATCTATGCTCCTAAGTAATCTGGTTACTTAGTCAGACAACTTAGTTTGTTGTCATAAAGTTGAATAAGGACATAATGTAAAATTTCAGATAGTGTTACTTTCCAGAAGGCCAAATCATACTTGAGAGGTATAAAATTCACATGGGCATTAAAGGGTTTAGCTAACTTATCAATTTAATTCATTCATGAATGTTTAGGTTCTAACGATTATATTATTAACCTTTTAAAGTTGATGTCATTTATGCTACTTTTATAAATTTTCATTTATGTCATAATTCTGGCTGAATGAGTTATTTTCTATGGTCTTATATTCTAAACAAATGGAAGTTGCGCTTTCCCTACCCTCCCTCCATTTTTAAATAAAATAACACTAATAGAATAAGTTAGTGACAAGAGTATTGATCAGGTTTTGTGTGGATTTAGTGAGTAGATATAGGGAGGCAGATTTCATATTGTTATCAGGAAAATTTTTAGCATTGTTTTATTAACTGGTAACCTGTCTCACTTCTGGTAGGATTCAAGTAGTAACTGGCCCTATGGCTAGATGATCCCTGCTAAGGATTAGAAGGGATTTATGCATTGGTGTGAGTTTTGGGCAAAACGATGTTTTAAGCTATTCTAGCTCCAAGAGACCATATACTACTAGTGGTTATACTAATACTATTAATATGACTTATACATTTTACTATTAATAGTAATAATTGCCACTTGGTAGGCATCTATTATATGCTATATACAGTGCTAGGCATTTTACCTAATAACTCCCAGTTAAGCCTCATACCAACCCTCTGTAGATATTATCCACATTGATGTGGATTAAAGACCTAGCTGTTCTCTATTTTTTCGTATGTATTATCTCAACCCTTCCAGTAGATTACAAATTCATTCTTAAGAGAGAAGTCAGTGGTATACTTTGTATTATTCCTTATAGTCCCTGCAAATGTGAAAGGGTGGAACAGATTCAGCTTAAAAATTGTCTACTCAGTCCTGCTTCCCTTCCAGACCTCATTAGTGTTATCTGAAAGACCCCAAAGCCGTGTAAATGGTTACCACAATGCGAAAGCTACAGGCTGGTTACTTTCTCAGCTCTCTGTCATCTTAGTGTCTGTGTAACCTTGGGGAAGCTACTTAACATCTCTGAGCTTCAACATTCTCATCTGTAGGATAGGATAATAATAGTGCTCCCTCTAACAGGGTTGTTATAAAGATTAAGTTAGTTAACACATGCAAAGCATTTAAAACATTATTACTAGCCCCAGTTCTTTCTCCTTTAATAATGAGTATTTAATTGCATATACATTTAAGTTACTTTAAGGGGCTGTTGCTTTATTGGAATTCAAAAAGGCACTAGTTAACTTCTTTTTGGTGTCATTATTTTGAGATTTCTACAATCTTATCTGATACATCAGTTGGGAATCTTTAATTAAAAATCCAGAGGAAAATAAAAAGTAACTCATATAGTAATACTTGCATATGTTTCACCCTTGGATCACTTGAAGGAAGCCCAAGGAACATTAAAGGTTGTAAATTTTTAGCTCTGTAGTCACAAAGATTTCTCTATCATCTTCAGAATTATGTTTTTAAGGTGGAGTAAGAATTGAGTTTTCCATCATATTTTCCAAGTATTCATAATATTGTGTGTATGTGTTTGGGTGTTAAAAAGGGAACTTTCTTTATAATCTCTTTAAATAAGCTTAAAAATAGTGAATCATAGGTTTTTGGCCTGCCATGGGCTTGCCAGCTTAGAATGCAAGAGGTATCAAATCTTGCTGATATAATGGATTTTTTAAAAGTTTTAATTACACATTTGAAGTCCTGATTATACCCTATGGATTTATTTGTTTATGAAAAGTCAAACTATGTATTACAGTATTGCAGAATACTTTCTACTTCATCAGGTTAGTTTCACCATTCATTCCACAAATATGATTTGTAAAATTCTGCAATACCTTGATACTACATTAGAAAAAGGTACTTAAATAGATGAGAAAGATAGATGTTTGTCTTCTTCTTCTGTTATTGATGTTAAATAAAAGACGGAATGTTTTTGTTTAAAACCAATTCCTCCATCCCCCACCCCCGGCCCCACCCCCAAACACAAGAAGTGAATGTCAATGTGAACAAAGGCTTCCTTTAAATCTGTTATTCAGTTCAAGTGTGTGTAAGGAAAAAAAAAATGTGTATAAAATCTAACAACAAAAAAGGGAACTGTAAATAGAAAAGTAAAACATGTAGAGGAGACAAATATTCTGTGCATATAGCTTTAAAATCCCATCGGGGAATACTTGTCAGAAAGAGAGACTACATACTCATTAATTTAAACATAAATTCCCAAAAGCAATATTCCAATATGTTAATTTGCCACGATAGATTTACCCATTGAAATCAGTCCACCAGTCTTGACCAGCAAGTAAGATCTTAATTTTACCATCTAACAGTTCAATTGAAATGGAATAAATATTTTAACACAAATATCTTAGTAACATAGACTTTCCCAGATTGTAATGGAGCATCTATTCAACATTGTCAGTTCACAGGTAATGAAACTCCTTGTAAATGTTATTTCCTCACACAGTAGCAGGGTCTTAACGTGGAAAAGGGCTCTGTTCACTTTCTATTTAAAGCACAGGAAGAGATGATAGAATTGGTTAAGGAAAACAGCTTATTTTTTGGAAATCAGTTAAAAAATCTAAAGTTATGAGTATAAAGTAATAAAAGAAAAATAGCTGGCTGGGTTTCCCCCCTTCTTTATAGTGATATGGTAGAAATACAAGGAAAATGCCTAAAGTCCTAAAGGAAATCTGGTACCTTCACTTGCTACAGGGCTCAGTATAGAGTAAGGAAAACAATATTTTTGGCTGCAGCTTTAGTAAACAATGAACGATGAAAAATATTGCAGAAATATCTTCAAGAGATCTAACAACTCTGAGCACAGACCTTATCACACTGATATTGTCTATATTCCTCCACGAAGCTTGGCAAATGAATAACTGAGCCCGATTTTGGTGGAAGGAGAGAAGGAAGTACTAGTTCCAGCATTGAACCAAGATTATGAAAAAAACCCAACCAACAAAAAACAGTTATTTCTTCCCCTGAATAATAAAGACATCATGTTTGCATATAGAACAGCTTTTGCATTATTGCTCTACGTATAAGAATATATTAAGGAACTCATAACAGACTGCACATTACAAACTTAAGGTTCTTTGGTGAAGAATGAAAGAAAACAGTATTTGAACTTTAAAGAAAATGATCTCATCCACTTTGCTTTTATCTATTGATCTGTTGAATCCTCTCACAGAGCAGGGAGAGGTACTGTGTGAGTTTCACCATGGCAACGATAGCCACGCCCCCAGCCATCATACACGTTGGCCAAAAGAGTGAATGGAACAGCACGTTGGAACTGTAGAGTTTTGTTAGGATGACACTCTTCTGGTTTCCTTCCGGGTCACAATAGCAGGAGAAGTGTTGGTACTTCCTGAAGTTTTCCATGACAACATTCACCAGGGACATGGATTCTTCAAAATTTTTTCCACACTTAGGTATATAGGAGCACTGTGGAAAATGAGATAAACTGTCACCAGAAGATACTCTGTGTGTGTGTGTATGTGTGTGTGTGTAGTTCTAGGAGGAGTATTGAGGCCAACTTAATGATCTGTGAAATAACCATGATGGTTTTTCTTTTCATATTCACACTAGTGCCTCTAGAAACCCTAAGAACTCACACACTGATTAAAACAATGTTTTTAGGTATCTGGCCAAGATGTACTTTGATAGCTCACTCATATAGCTTAAATATTGATTAAAATTGGGTGACTCCAAAAAACAATTGGATAACTCCAGTGGATTCCTTTTGCCACAGCTAAGCATGGTGAGTGTTCATTATTCTCCACTGAACATACTTTTCCGTGGAATCAGAGTGTCAACCTTTCTGTCTTGTATCTGTCCACAGCTGTTTATGTAATATCAAAAGCTGCCAGTTATCTCAGGGAACTCTTACTCTTATCTTTTCAGCTTGGCTTCATGTTTTTCAGCCAAATCACCTTGGTCACCTTGCTACTAGTCAAGAAGACAGCTGTACCCCTGGTGAGCTGCTAAAAAAGAATCTCAGAAAGTGTAGGGATATTGAATAAAGAGCTGTGATAAATGGTTCATGCCCAGTTAATGTTGACAAGATAACTTTTTCCATAAGGCAAGGAAACATAAAGCAGAATCAATTCAGTTTACTCTTAAACCAGCACTCATCTGAGAATTTACAATAACTTTTCTTTGATTTTTTTCACCTGCTATCTTTCTTGCTATATCTCTTCTATATGCCTCTCCTTTTTTTTCCTACACACTTACATCCTCTGATTTCTTTCTTTGTATCTCTCTCTTCCTTCCCTGCCCTGCCCTGCCTGCCAGCCCTCACCTCTCTATGATATTTTCCCCTCTATTCCCTCTTCCTGTTCTCCTTTCTCCTTCTCTTCTCCCTCCCTCTTCTCTGGATACAGATGGAATTAAAGAACTTTGTAGTTTTTCTTTTTATTACTTATTGGATATGGTTTTGCATATATTTTCCTAATTTATAGAGCAGTCTTTGAGGAGATGAAATCTCTGTGAACCTCTTCCTTGGTCTGTATATGAACAGTGACAAAACTGATATAACAATGCATTTAACTTTTTAAAAAGTTAGGAAAAAAGTGATTTTAAGTCACTTCTTTGGGAGATGTGTGGGCCCTTGGTTAAGTCTTTGCCCTCTTTATGGTAAGGTGCCTCCCAATAGGAAAAAAATTCCTATCCATTGTTATATATATTATCAAATGATTAATTGATTTACCTGAATTAAAATGGCTTGTGACAAGATCACTGCTAATCTCGTGGTTTTTTTTTTTTTTTTTTATGGTACGCGGGCCTCTCACTGCTGTGGCCTCTCCTGTTGCGGAGCACAGGCTCCGGACGCGCAGGCTCAGCGGCCATCGCTCACGGGCCCAGCCACTCCGCGGCATGTGGGATCTTCCCGGACCGAGGCACGAACCCGTGTCCCCTGCATCGGCAGGCGGACTCTCAACCACTGCGCCACTAGGGAAGCCCCTAATCTCGTGTTTTAATGTGAGTTAGAAAACTATGCGCCCTCATCCAAACACTGTTATTCTCTGTTGAAAAATTGTGATAATACACTGATTTTATGAAAAAAACCCACATATTTTACTGCTATTACCAGTTTATAAGTTGTGATTTAAATACTGACATCTATGAGTTTTACAATGTCACTGGTACCCCTAGGATTGTACAGTACACAACTCACACTACTGTATGTAGAGATACAGATGAGGTGGGCTGTTGGTGAACTTTGAGCTATACTGATGGGAGCTTAGGAGTAGGACCTTGAATTCCAGAATGAATTTAGATTTGTATATTTCACAGGAAGAACATATAATAGAAATGGAATGAGTTTTGCTAATGGAGTATGTTTGAATGACTCTTTCCCCTGACTTTATTAGTGGGTGTACTGGCACTTGCTTTTTTTCACTGTGCTGTAATCACTGGATTATTTGCTTATAAACAGCAGGAAGATTCTTCAATTAGTTAAGAATGGAGGATGAGCATGCTGACATTTATCATAAACAAAGCTTAATATTCTCATACAAGGGCTGGTTGACACCCTCATATTTAATCAGCTAAGAGTAAATATGAGTACACTCATAAATGTGGTTAGTGCAGAGAGCTGGCACTAGCACAACATTAAGGGTCTGAAAGTATCTCCAAGAAAGCAGAATTTCTCAGTGAGTTATAACTTAGTATGAAAACTGGTCTATGACTGCCATGATACATTTTCTACTGGTTGGATGCTGGATTGAAAGAGTTTAAAGCAGTAAGGGGATACCTTTATATTTTTCCTTCTTCAGCACTGTTAGATCATGTCTACAACTTTTTTTAATGCTTTGATTCAAAAATCATTAAAAAAATTTAAAGACAAGTCATTTGTGGTTGAATTTAAAAAGAGCCAATTTAGCGTATGAATGCATCAGGGTTCTTTATATTTTGGTGCCAAGAGAGTTTATAGTAGTAGTTTTAGTGGCTAACAGTACTAAGTTATTGAAGTGGTCTCAATAAAAATGGAATTCCATTAAAAATGGAGTTTTTCCTTTTCTTATGCTCTTGTGAATTGATTTGGTTTTTAATTTTTTTTGGAGAAACATTTATCAGCCAGTGACAATAATTTTGTCACTATATAAGATTCTTCCAAATACAATGCGATATACATTACTTTTGAGACCATCTAGCAAGGTTGTAATACAGGAGCTGCTTTATTAAAGCTTCTAGTCATCAGGGTCTCAAATGCACATGTTTGGACTGGCCAGATGAGGTGTGTGCCATACATGATCGGGTGTGGGTCCTCAGGGCCAGGCACTTAGAAATGCAACTCCACGTTACTGGTAGAGAAAAGATTTCTCTGCCCTTGTGTTTTTAGCTTTTTCTAACCTTGCCACCCACCACCTTTCAACATACATAAACTGGCTCCCACTAGACTATTATTATCCTTGAAAATTCTATCATAATATGTCAATCATTCATTTACTTCTATTATTGATGGGTCCTTCTTTTGTGCTAATGAATATATAAGGTAGTATCACAAGCCCCTGACGTGTCTTCAAGAGGTCTGGTTACTGTGTTACTGTGTTTCTATAAGCAAGTTACTTGGCTCCTCAGAATCAACTTTTGGATATAGTAGGGTTAATAACGCCTTCCTGGCAGGGTGTGTGAGGATTAAATTATGACTATGCATAAAGCATCAATAAATTTTCTTTAACATATTTTTTATTGGAATATCACACTTGTCCATACGATCTAAAGTCTTTAAAAAGTGCCACATACTAAAGTATGAAAACTTTAAGCAGGGTAAAATTACTAGTTATGTGGTTTTCACAGGAACAGTCCTGTTTGATGGCTCTTGTCATGAGTTCCTTGTTTTTGTGTCCAAAGAGATTTGACATTATGCTGAATCCTACATTAGGATTCTAAGTTTTTGTTTCAAACTATAGCCATGTGTATGTTTCTGAGGCTGGTATGAATTTGGGGTAAAGATTTAGTGATCTTATGATTTTATCAGATGTCTGGAGAGTGCATTTCAGCAAATGAAAACTTTAGTAAGTGATCAACACTTAGTTGGAAAAATGTAATGTAGATTGAAAAGGTAAAAATCCTTGTGTTTTTAGATCATTCTTTTCTTGGTGGGAGGTATAGGCTAGGAAAGATTTAACTTTCAGACTGCATGATATATAACACAAAGGAACATGTGAATAATAATTTTATATACACAAGACACTTAAAAGCCATTCAAAATTTGTTTATATATATTTATATTACCATGGCTATAGGTCCTTCTTTCTTTTGTGCCTAACATATGGATATAGAAACCTAGCAAAACTCTGAGGCAGCCATTCAGGGGAGGATTTAGACCCTCATCTCTCTTCTCTCTTTTTTTTTAATTTTAATTTTAAATTTTTTATTAATTAATTAATTAATTTTTGGCTGTGCTGGGTCTTCGTTGCTGCAAGTGAGCTTTCTCTAGTTGCAAAGAGCGGGGGCTACTCTTCATTGTGGTGCGCAGGCTTCTCACTGCGGTGGCTTCTCTTGCTGCAGAGCACAGGCTCCAGGCATGGGCTTCAGTGGCTGTGGCTCGCGGGCTCCAGAGCACAGGCTCAGCTGTTGTGGGGCATGGGCTTAGTTGCTCCACGGCATGTGGGATCTTCCCAGACCAGGGCTCAAACCCGTGTCGCCTGCATTGGCAGGCGGACTCCCAACCACTGCGCCACCAGGGAAGACCTCACATCTCTTTTCTTAATCCTGAATTTTGTTAATAAACCTTTGTGCTTTCTCAACTCCCTTAACTTCTCTTTAGTATTGAAAATACAGAGATGGCCCCACAACGTGACCCTTCATCTCCCCAGCTGAGGAAACCTGGATCCTGTCACCTTCTCCTGACTGTCCTTTCCCTTACCACAAAGATCTAGCAATTGCATCTTCTCTCCAGTTCTTTGGAAAGCAACTGAAAGTTTTCTTAGCCTCCCTTTCAAAATCTTTCACATCAGTAGAGTCATTTTTATTCTCGTGATGGACAGAAGTTTTGAGAAAGTACCTGTTGGGCTTTTGCTCAGCCATGCTTCACTAGGCAAGTGTGAAGCAAAAAGTGACAGGCCTTCACCCTAAAAATAAAAGCTGTGGGGAGGAGTGGGGGCAGTAGGAGGGGTATATTTGGCTGGATAACCTCACTGGTCAGCCTCCTTTTCCTTATGATGGTAGGAAGGGAACTATTAATTCTCAGGATCACCTCAGGGGAAGGGTTTGTTCTTCATTTGTTCTTTTATTAAAAGGGCAGTGTCTTATTTCAGAGAGGGTTTAAGTTTGATGAAATCTAATCAATATGTTTTGAGTGTCTCTAAAGTACCAAGTTGCATGCTGAGTATAGGCATGAAAAACATAAACAATTTAAAACAGATCATTAGAGAGAAACAGGACAAGGGTGGTGGGAGTGATGAAATGGGACCAGCAATGAGGCTGAAAAGGCTCTTAGTAAGGCTCTACACTTCACAGAGGTGGGCCACAAATTTGTCAGAACTCTGTGGTATTCAGGGCATCCTAGTCCACAATGCCTACGAGATAAAAACAAAAACACTGCTCATTGAAGCATAAATATCTTGGTTCTAAAGTCAGATGGGACTTCTTCAGTGTCTACAAACAATGAGTACTGTGTACATGTTTATTAAGCATGTATGACGTGCCAGGCTTTGTGTTCTGTGCTGGAGAAGGAGACATGATCCTTACATTCAAAGGATGTAGAGATCCCCAGCTGGCAGTCTTGGAGTACTCTAAACTTTTGAGTTCTTTGAACATTAGTGATGGACAGAGGAGGTGAGAGAGTAAACTGGGATGTTATTTTCATTCTTGTTTGAGACTTCCTGCTCCTTACCATCACTTTTAAAACAGTGAATCCCACAATATTTAGACTACTTTAGTTTGCACTTCTAGTATCTGCTTGATTTTGGCAAGTGGGACTGTTTGAAATGTTTGGTAGAGGAGAGGAAAACAGTATTCACACTCTGCTATGTACCATAGTTTCCTGCAGTATTGAGACACAGATTCCTCCAGAGAGGTTTTCCTTTTCTGTGTTTTCCAGAGCTTTCACACTTATTGTGGCATTACTGCTTGATGTGGAGTAGAGGCAAAGCTTAAAAGACCTAGGAAATCCACTAATGAAATAGAAGCCATGTGGAGCTGCAGGATTAGTCGATACCCACAATAGCTTAAGCCATGGAGCCCTCAGGTCCGCGATGTATCCAGTCAGCCCTTGAGTAAGTCAGATATCTAATTTGACCATGATCCTCTTTCTCAGCAATGGAAAGGAGTAGGTTCATTTTCCATGCTTTTCTTCTTGATGCTCAGTGCAAGCTGTTTTGGGACACATTCTTCCCTTCATTTCTGCACAAAGATGCCCTTAACTGTGCCATAATTCAGTTTTGGTGAACAGTGACTAAACTTTGTCAATCACAGAAGCATTTCTGAGTCTATGGTCCATAGGCAGTTTCAGGACATTTCTAATTTAAATATCCCTAAATTTAAGGTGCTGATTATGGGGATGTCATATGTCAAATTTCTGGGCATGTTTTTTCCCATCTTTTCAGGGTGCACTTCTATGTAGTATCCATTCTGTGTAAACTGGTGTTGAATATACAACCTTGACTGTTCCTGTGGATCACGGATAGTTCTAGTCCTTGTTCATGGCCTTTTACTTGATCCTAATCACCTCTTGGAGTATGATGAAATGGCATGGATTCTCACCTATTCACTAAAATATACCATCAGAAGGATAAATATTTCTTAGAATTTAGAGTTTTTTAAAGCTCTTGTCTTTACTCTCTCAAGAGGATGCGCTAATGTTTTGCTTTTTAAGAGAGAGCATGTTTAGGTAAAGAGACTTAGATTTTAATTCAGACCTAATTAGTGAATGTGTGACTTTGGGAAAATTATTTCGTTTTCTGAGCTCAGCTTCATTATTGTGAAGTGGAGATAACAGTGGTACCTAATATGTGAGACTGATGCTGTAATTAAACAAATGAGTTCATGTAAAATATTTAGTATTATACAGTGCCTGGCACATTTTAAACTCTTGATAAAATTTGGCTATTACTACTTTAGGAGTAGGGTTTTAGTCAGGATTAAATGAGATGATTTTTATAAAGTTCTTGGCATAGTGCTGGGCACATAGTATATAGTAGATACTTAATAAATGTGGGCCCCTCTTTTTTTCCCATTTAGATTCTCAACTTCACTTTATTTTCTTCCCTTTTATCCTTACCCTACCAAATGCTGTGCAGAGGAACTCAGTGTTTACAAGCTTTGATTAAAATTGTAGAATCTCCCAGCATTCAAGCTAAAAGCTAAATAAAATCTGGAGCAGTGGTTTTGCCACTGTCTGGAGACATTTTTAGTTGTCACACTTGGAGGGAGGATGATGCTAGTCATCTAGTGGGTAAAGGCCAAGGATGCTGCTAAAGATCCTACAGTGTACAGAACAAGTCTCCACCCTACCCTTACAGACAACAAAGGAATATTCCACCCCAAATGTTAATAGCCTTGAGGCTGAGAAATTCTAGTCCAGATATGTATATTCTCTGGATGTGCAAAACTCAGAATGGTGACAAAATGAGAGGTGATGCTGAGTCTGGAGTTATAAATAATTGGTTAATTTATAGAATTTACTCTCCATCCAAAATAGCTGTCTTCCTCATGACAGCGATATATAAAATACCACATATATGGTAGTATACTACATACCAAAAATGGATATACTTTCTGGTTTTGCACAAAGATTCATTTTTAATACTCTCTTAAATCAGATGGGCATGTTTTGGGGATCCCTGGTGGGTAAACAAGGTTTTAAACTCTCAAAAGAGATCAGCATTGAGAAATTTAACAACCATAGTGAATTAATACTGAGCCACAGTTTATGATTCCTGTGACAGCCTTGTAGCCTGAAGAGTCAGGGGCTCTTGAGCCTGCTTGCAGCTCCTAGAGACTGTTAGTCAGCCAGTTGCTCCACAAGAGCATGCCAGCTTATCAGCTTAAGCATCTTCAGTTGTAATATGGACAAGAGGTTGGTCACTGAGTTTAAAAGCCAAAGAAAAAGAATATATGAGAGAGTGTGAAAATTTAAAAATAAAATCCTTTTGGATATCTTTCTACAAAGAAGCAGACAGTTTGACTGATATACGTTTGCCTCCTGTTGTCCCAAATCAAACATTGTCAGTAGTGCCTTATGTATCTCAGTAAAACCATGCCCATTCATTGGTAACTATGGGAAAGACTACTATTTTTGGTGAGCTTGGGGAATAGTAATAAGAAGGAGAGGTCAAGATAGAGAATATTTTAATTTTTCTCCCCAGGAATATCCTGTATATTTCTCATGCTACATTAAGATCATGGTTTACTGACCTTTTGACATGGCGATAACTGTATTTTCCACGTATTTACTTCTGATTAAAGGCAGAGGACAGCTAACCAGTGAGTGAAGAACTACTGGGCCAGGAAGGTGATCCTGCTGTTTGGTGTTTTCTTTCCCCTGGAAGTGTCTGTTGATTCTAGAAGGGGGCTGAGATCCTAGAAGGTTGGATGGGATTTTTGACAGCCTTGCAGAGCTAGGGGCAGGAATTATCATTAACAACCTATCAAGTGGGGGCTCTGATGACACCCTATTCACTTTGGGCTGGGACTGTTAAAGGCTGCATCCTAGGAGTAATGGTCAACCTGAAGAAGATAGGTCCTCAAAGGGACTTAAGTTCAAACTTGAATATCTCAATTTATGTAGTCAGAATAAGGTGATCATGAACGGCACCTAGGGGCCTTGCAGAAGCAAATGGAAATAATTTTTGGAAAAGATGACATCATGATATCAACCTAGGCTTAAAATTGTTTTTATAAATAATTTTTCAGATATGATGTTTGACAACTAATAAAAAAATAACCAGACGTTACAATGCAACATGAAAACAATTAAGAAAAAAAATAGAACAGGCACATAAGGGCTTCAGATAGTGTAGTCATCAAAATAAACTCTAAAATAACTACAATTTTACTTTTATTACTTGAAGAATTTAAAAGAGAAGAATTAGAATACTGCAGAAAACTAGAAATTATAAATAAGATCCAAATGGATATTCTAGAAATGAAAAATAAAATAAGAGAAATTAAGAACTCAATGGATGGGTTTAACAGATTTGTCAGAGCTGAGGAAAGAACTGTGAATCAGAAGGTAGGTCAATATCTAGAATGAAGCACAGAGAGACAAAAGGAGGTAAAATACTGAATACAAAAGAGACAGGAAGACACACAGGGGATACAATGATAATATCTAACATATAGTCCATAGGAGTTCAAAAAGGAGAAGAGGGAAAGAATGAGAGCAGAGATAATATTTGATGAGATAATGACTGAGAACCTTCTAAAATTGACAAAGAACATCAAGGAAGAGGGAGAGAGGCCCTGGGAACACTAAGCAGGCTAAATAGAAATAAATGTTTACTTTGGCACATAGTAATTCAACTGTAGAAAACCAAAGAAAATAATCTTTAAAGTAGACCAAAATTACCTTCAAAGAAGTAGCAATTAGACTGAGAGCTGATTTCCAAATAGTAGCAATGCTCACCAGAAGACAATGGAATTCTTTCAATGTACAGAAATAAAATAACAGCCAACTTAGAATTATATACTCAGTGAATATATACTTTGAGAATGAAAATGAAAAGAAAATATTTTCAGACAAATGAATGCTTAGAGATTTCTTTAGAGCAGATATTGCACTAAATAATTAAAGAGTGTTCTTCAGGAAGTAGGAACAAATGATCCTGGACCAAGGATGAAGGAAGGAATGAAGAATAAGAAAATGGAAAATGACGTGGACACATCTAAATAGATAGCTACTATATACAAAAACAATAATAATATCTTCATGGGCTTAAAGTATATATCGAATAAAAATGATAATATATAACTTGAGAATAAATGGAGTTCAAATGTTTTAATATCCTTGATTAGTCAAGATTACAAGTTGTAATCACTAGTTAAACACTAAAAGAATAGTGACAGAACACATAACTTCCAAGAAAATAGAGGGGAAAATGGGATCATAAAAATAATCCAGTGAAGAAAGGGTGGTCTTTTCATAAATGGACTTGGACAAATGATTATCCATATGAATAAAAAAGAAATCTGGAAACTTGACTCCTGCATAAAAATCAGTTTCAGGCAGATTGTACTCTAAATGTGAAAGGAGAAACAATAACATTTCTAGAAGATAATTTGGGAGAATGACTTCATGATCTCAGGGTAGGTGAAGACTTTTTAAACAGACAACCAAACTTTTGAAAAAAAGAAAACAAAAGAAAGAAAGGAAGAAGAAGAGAAAGGAAAAAGAAAAAAGAGAAAAGAGAAAAATATTGATAAGGTTTGGTTGCACTGGAATTAGAGACTTCTTTCATTCAAGTACATCATTAAGAGAGGGAAAAGGCCACCTTTCATTTCAGGAGAAGGTATTTGCAACACAACAATCAGGGAAGGTTCATATCTAGATTTAAAGAATTCCTACAATGAATACTAAGAAGAAACCATCCAATAGAATCAATTCAATAGAAAACAAGGGACTTGAACAGACATTATAAAAAAAAAAGGATATTCAAAATGCCAATAAATAAATGAAAATGTACTTAATAACATTAGTCACCAGAATTGCAAGGTTCTGGTTCCCTGCAGTGCAGGATATGTATTATTTCTTTGCTTTCATGGTGGTTATGTGGGGGAATCTCTATAACAAGTGCTTGAGCTGTACTTTTTCATTTCTTGCATGTTTTACAGTTAAAAACAAGGTAAATAAACCAAACAATGGCCTAGTATCATACTGACAGCAGACAGAATACTGGTCCTAAAATTTTAACTGAGATTTTTCATGGTAGGTTCACTCCCGATTTATAGCTTACATACTGCATTCATAGGGTTTATAGCTTACATACTGCATTCATTCATACTGCATTCATACTGTAGTGATAACATGTCAAAACAAGAAAATGGAAATATGTCCCACTTTTTGATGCCTATTCAATTTTGGCCAATTTCCAAGTCCTTGGAGATTTGAGAGTTTTACAGACATTCATCATTACAGGTCAGTTTTGAATTAAAAACTTGACTTGAGGGATCTTGGAAAACGTATACTTTGTGGGAAAACCAAGCTATGTATATTTGTAGAATAGGATTAGGACTGGTATTGTTCGTGGGTACAACAAACAAAAGGAAATCAGAGCAGACATTGTGTCCTCAGAGATATTTGCAAGAATTCTTTTAAGTTACTGTAACCAAAATATCTAATAGTAGATATTAAGTATCTACTATTTACTTACTTTTTGTTAATATATCACAAAACGAATCCTATGTTCTAGTATCAAGGTTTGCAGCTACTGCATTTTTTTCAATACATATAATCTGTATCATTTAAGTGCTGATAATTGTAATGAAAAGTTTTTACAAGAAAGGCTAGAGTTGTGAGAATTGTATCCTGGTGACGAGAGCCAATTGTCCTGTTGGAGAATGGTATCAGGTTGTCTTGGCATATGAAAGTACTCTGGCCATCTAAATTGCTACCATAAATCCAAAACACAATGTATTTAACTTAAAATTGATAATGGCAGGCTGGTTCTGCTGACACATTACTAGTCATCCCAGACCTTTTAAATGCAAATTTTATGTGCAGCTTTAATACAATACATATTGAGCATCCACCACGTGGACTTGAATATGTTAGTGCTGGAAAATTCAGCCTCTATGAACATAACACATGTGAAGAAATATGCACAGGCCCACATACTGTGACCATGGGTTGAAGGTCTCACCTGTGCTCTGCTCAGCACTCTCCATACTCTGTTCTAATCCTCACAGTGAATGACCTTGCAAGATGGTCATCGTTATTAAATTTTTAGAGAAAAGGATACTGAGGCTCAGAGAGCTTAAGTTACAGCTCCAAGACCACAGAACGAAGTGACAATGACCGTGGAAAAGCAAAATATAGTTTTACCCCGTGGTTCCCAGGTATATGACAAATATCTTGTATTTTTGGCTTGTACAACTGTGACTAAACTGCACATTTGCTTTGAAAGACTAAGTCTATTTGTGTATCAATAAGGATATAATGTTTACCCTTCTAAACGAAAGTAAAGGCTAAATCTTCACTGTTCCAAAATGGGGAATGATTTGACCACCACTTGCACAGAAAATAAATGTTTCCCAAGTAAGAGAGTCAAGTAGTGTAGTGAGTTCTGTGACTGGATGAGGAAGGGCCTGCTTCCTAGTGGCATTTTCCTTTGAAATGCTGGCGCAGGGGAACTTGATAGAGAGATGGAACGGTGCGGAGCTGTGTGGGGGTGAACGAGATGCAGTGTGCGCCCAGCTCCTACCTCATGATTGATTTTCATTGTCTCTTCCGTGTGGTAGAGAAGGAGCTTCTCTCCAGAAGAAGTCAGGTTAACGTACACCTGGAGACAGGGGTACTGAGAGAGTTTCCAGCAGTCCGGACCACAGCTGAAGGAGCAGTTAAATGTTTCCGTGATGGATGCATTCAGCAAGGTGCACTGAGCCTCCTCGGTCCACACACTACACAGAGAGGAGGAGAATAAGCACAGGCCCAAATGCCAAGGGCAAAGAAGGTGTAATCAGAGGGGAACATTTGTCAGCTCCTTGACCTGAAGAATCTTCCAGATCTATAATACAACCTATTTGTTAATGTATATGTTTTTAAATAGAGCAGCTTTAGGCTAACTATAATATAAACACAGACAAACTTTGCCTGCCATCTGAGAACTTTGCCAATGATTTCCATCAGATATAGTATCATCTTTTCCAATGCTTGATTTGTTAGATATTTTTCCTTATCAAATTCACTGGTAAGCATAAGGCAGCATCTTTTTACATCACAACCTGTACTCACCCTGCATTTCTGCATTTTAAGCTGCTTCCTGCCATGCCTTGGTCCTCACCTTGCAATGTCTGCCCAGTTTGTAGGCAGAGAAGGGGTAAGGGAGAAGGGGAGGAGAGATGGTGAAAGGGTGGAGGGGCTTGAGGTCCAATGTGACAGATGAAAGGACAGTGATCTATTTCTTTAAGGTCTTTCTAATAAGGGAGAAAAGATAACTCCACCTTTTGATTATACCAAGAGCAATCACTTATTGCATCCCCCATTCACCCTAACTGGTGCTTTACATACATTGTCTTCTTTTTTCTCCCAATAACCCTATAGGTTAGGTATTAATTCCTTTTAAAGCTGAGTGAATTGACAGTCAGAGAAATCAAATACATGCAAGGACACACAGCTAGTAAGTGATGGAAATTGTGATTCCATCCAATCCTCTATTTCTCTACTGCCTGGGCTCGTTCCATGGTGCTTCCCTTCTTCCCCACAAACAGTGGAAAAGAGGCTGTTGTTATATGCAGATGAATGGGTTCTTATCAGTGCCCTGGGATCTCTCAATCAGAAAGATTAAACAAACAAACCCTCCAGCTGCCCATTGGTCAGATTTTCATTCTAAAACATTTATAATTTTATGATCAAGGGTAATATTTGTGATTAGGAAGTAACACACCCAGAATCAATCTTTTGCTTCTGGATATAAGCTGATTACCAGAGTGATCAGAAAACATTCTTTGCAGATTAATAACCCTTCTTTTTGCTGGACATGTGTTGACACGGCCCCCTTTCCATGTCCAGTTTCATACCAGAGCCAGGATACTAGTACTGACCCCCTCTGGTGTGGCAATTTGTATTTTCCTGGGACATGGGTGGTCCGATTTTGCTTATACAAGAAGGAAAAAAGTCTTAGATGGTTCTAAGCAGATGTGAGGATCTGAAAGCGGTTTTGGAGTCAGTGAACTCTTGGGGCCTGAGGCATCAGAGCTTTCACTGAGAAGGAGCACAGCTGAAGGCATCAGAGAAACAGAGCAGAGCAGCCACAAATGGAAAAGATGATGCCTTAATTTTAGCAGATTACTGTGTTTCAACTAGATTTTCCTTCTAAAATGAAAGTATTAATTTAGGTGGGGAAATGAATGCCACAGAATGGTTTGATTCTCTTTTGGATTGAAACCTCAATTTTTCATTTGAAAGGGCCTTGTTTCTTTAAGCTGAAGCACTCTGAGACCTTCCCCATTAGTTATAGCAATGCTGGGCTTTCCTGTGCTCAAAGTGTCCAATTTATGGACAACAGTTAGCTAGAGATGCTGTGGAGGTTTATCATGTGGCTTACTCAGGAGGAACGCACTTGACAACTCAGTATTCAACTGCCTTTCTATCTATTCAGTAAACCTAGGGCAAATATTTAAATAAGAAGGGTTCAAAATCTTTAATTTAAAAAGTTAGTGCATAGTAGTGTTTTTCAACCCATTAGAATCACCTGGGGAACTTTAAAAGATACTGGTGAATGGGTTCCACTCCAGACCTACTAAATCTGACCCTGTGGAATGATTGTGGTGGGGCCTGGGTGTCAGTATTCTTAAAAGTTTCTCAGGAAGTTGAAATGTGCAGTTGAGAGCCACTAACGTGTGGGGTGATGGAAGAGTGGGGTGTGGTGGAAAGGAATGCAGGTGGAGAATGGACAGAGGTGTGAAGAGGCAAGAATAGGGATTCTGGAATTAACAGGAAGTGGTTTTGAATCTTGGCTCTGCCGAACACTAAAGCTGTATGACACTGGGCAAGTTATATCTATCTTGAGCCTCAGTTTTGCCATTTTTATGAGTATATTCATACTTATAGAATAGTTATGGGAATTAAAAAAGTAATGTATGGCAAGTCCCTGGCACATAGTAAGCAGTTTATACACAGAACTATTTTTATCTTTATTGTTAGATAATATTATTGACAAATAGTATGTGCCAGGCACTGCTCAAAGTTCTTTTTAGGAAAGAGGTAAGGAAGAGGACCTCAAGATTGATAAGCTGTGTGGGAGGAGGGAGGAGGGAGACAAAAGACAGTCCCAAGCACCCAATGGCTTTACCTCTGCATGTATGAGCGCAGGAGTGTGATTCCCAGCAGAAAGTACATCATGATGGAGCACACCATCATGGCCAGTCCCAGGAGAATGGCCCGGTCCTCTCCTGCTTTCAGTGCTGTGACAGTTTTCCTTTTGTCCAGGAGGTCATGGTCCCTGATTTTTTGGTAAATGTTTCTGAGGTTGAACATAATACAGTTTTACTTGAAGTCCACAGTTAATCAACACACCCCTAAAGAGTAAGTCGCTGCTCAGGCCTTCCTAAGGCAGAGAGGCCGAGAGGGGTCCTCCAAACCCGCCTGAGTGCAATTGGAACCCAGCATGTGACTATTGCCTTCCAACACACACGTGCACGTGCACACACACACACACACACACACACACCCCAACCCTGAGCAGAAACAAGTCTTCCTTCTTTCCTTGGGACCCATATCTAGCTGTCAATACTTTTGCCTTTCTCTGAGTCTGAAGAAAGAAAGCAATCCCCTCAGCCCTTAAAATAATGCTTTGGGTTTGTTTCCTTTGCCAACCCCCGGCTGATCATCATTGATCTTTCTGTACTCTCTGAATACCTAATGGAGCATTAATTCAAATAAATGGCAACATATATGAGGAATCTATCAACTTAATATCTTATTTCCCCTCGGTAGTAATAGACAGAATTTATCCTGGTTAACATTTTTCTCAGGCTTAGGGGTTGCTTAGGGCTCTGTTGACTTGAGATTTATAAGAAATGTGGAGATGTCCAGTGGTGACCCAGACTTCTTTTCCTGAACTGTAAACATTTGAGTGAGTTTACAAAAATATCAGTCAAATCAAGGCCAGGCTCCATAAGTTTGGATAGTTTTATTAGTATTTTTTAAAATTTTCGAGCAGCAACCTATGGTAAGAAAAAAACAGATTGGAGTCAAACTGTCTCCTAGTTCAAAACCTGATTTCATGGCTTACTAGCTGTGTGATCTCTAAAACTTCCTCAGCCTTTCTAATTCTCAGTTCCTTGCAAAGTGGAAATAATGTGTAACTACATTGTTACAGTTAAATGAGATGACATAAGTAGATTATCCAGGAGAATGACTGACATGAAGTATTTAATAAATGTTCCCATTTAAAAATGGTGTGGGGAACACACCTATGGTCAGCTAATCTATGACAAAGGAAGCAAGGATATACAATGGAGAAAAGACAGTCTCTTCAATAAGTGGTTCTGGGAGAACTGGACAGCTACATGTAAAAGAATGAAATTAGAACACTCCCTAACATCCTACACAAAAATAAACTCAAAATGGTTAGAGACCTAAATGTAAGACCGGACACTATAAAACTCTTAGAGGAAAACATAGGAAGAATACTCTTTGACATAAATCACAGCAAGATATTTTTTGATCCACCTCCTAGAGTAATGGAAATAAAAACAAAAATAAACAGATGGGACCTAGTGAAACTTCAAAGCTTTGGCACAGCAAAGGAAACCATAAACAAGAAGAAAAGACAACCCTCAGAATGGGAGAAAATATTTGCAAACGAATCAACGGACAAAGGATTAATCTCCAAAATATATAAGCAGCTCATGCAGCTCAATATTAAAAAAAACAAACAACCCAATCCAAAAATGGGCAGAAGACCTAAATAGACATTTCTTCAAAGAAGGCACACAGATGACCAAGAAGCACATGAAAAGCTGCTCAACATCACTAATTATTAGAGAAATGCAAATCAAAACTACAATGAGGGGCTTCCCTGGTGGTGCAGTGGTTGAGAGTCCACCTGCCGATGCAGGGGACACGGGTTTGTGCCCCGGTCCGGGAGGATCCCACATGCCGCGGAGCGGCTGGGCCCGTGAGCCATGGCCGCTGAGCCTGCGTGTTTGGAGCCTGTGCTCCACAACGGGGGAGGCCGCAACAGTGAGAGGCCCGCGTACCGCAATAAAAACAAAGACAAACAAACAAAAAAACTATAATGAGGTATCACCTCACACCAGTTAGAATGGGCATCATCAGAAAATCTGCAAACAACAAATGCTGGAGAGGGTGTAGAGAAAAGGGAACCCTCTTGCACTGTTGGTAGGAATGTAAATTGATACAGCCACTATGGAGAACAGTATGGAGGTTCCTTAACAAAATAAAAATAGAATTACCATATGATCCAGCAATCCCACTACTAGGCATATACCCAGAGAAAAACAGAATTCAAAAAGACATGTGCACCCCAATGTTCATTGCAGCACTGTTTACAATAGCCAGGTCATGGAAGCAACCTAAATGCCCATCGACAGGCGAATGGCTAAAGAAGATGTGGTGCATATATACAATGGAATACTACTGAGTCATAAAAAGGAACGAAATTGGGTCATGTTTTGAGACGTGGATGGATCTAGAGACTGTCATACAGAGTGAAGTAAGTCAGAGAAAAACAAATATCGTATATTAACGCACGTATGTGGAACCTAGAAAAATGGTACAGATGAACTGGTTTGCAGGGCAGAAATAGAGACACAGATGTAGAGAACAAACGTATGGACACCAAGCGGGGAAAGCAGCAGGGTGGGGGTGGTGGTGGGATGAATTGGGCGATTGGGGTTGACATGTACACACTGATGTGTATAAAACTGATGACTAATAAGAACCTGTTGTATAAAAAAATAAATAAAATAAAATTCAAAAAAATAAAAATAAAAATGGTGTGGGGAGCTACAGCTTTATGACATGGACATCGGCACATCCCAAAATTGCTGTTCTTCTCCAAAGAATTTCTAAAGGACAGAATATCAAGGCAGTGAATAGTGTAGAAAGCTTATGAGTGGAGGGTTGGATTTGAAATAAGATCTGGCAGAGAAGGCAGAAAAGAAGTGAGAAATTGCTGGGGGTGCTGGCTGGTTGGAGAAGGAAGAAATATGGGAAGGAAGGCAATGCTCAAGGATTCTGGAAACACAGGCAACCAAGAAGCCACGGAGAAGGGAGCTTTGGATTGCAGGGGTGTGGGAGTGGGGGAGTTGCTGGCTTTTAGGGCTTGGGGACAGAGAGGAGGACACATAGAATGCTGAAAATGAAGAAAGAAGCTCTTATGCCATTTTTATTTTAAGCTTCAGATAAAAAGCCAACATACACGAGACAGACTTCAGATTTTCCTTTTAAATTTTCATCACTAGTCACTCTCGTTGCTTGAAAAAGAACTAGAATCCAGTGTGGAACTTGGCAGAGGAGGAAAGAGATGCCTGTTATTTGTATAATTGTGTGTATATTCAGGGATTCTATTCAGCTTCATGCTCCAGGATGGCCTTACTGGTGTTTATGGCTGGCATACATTCTGGGGCGCTGGTTCATTCTGGACTGGTTGTTAGATATTTTGATTTCCTATAGAAGTGTGAGAACATGTGTGTACTTAGTGTATTTCCAAAAGGTTTTAAGGAAGACTATATGTTAATCTGGTTATTAGAGTATAAAATTAATGGATTAGTTTATTATCATTATTGCTATTATTTAAAAATTCTCTTCATGAGGTAGTTTATATAAATCTTACTCTTTCCTTGAGGAGTGGGCCCTTTATAGTAGGAGAATCATAGCTAAATAGAGGCCTTTGTTCCTCATCTTTTCATGACCGTGTCCTTCCTGCCTCTTTCCCACCAGCACTCACTCATGGCCACTCATTCTCCTCATGGCCAGAAGCTCTGAGAGCCCATCTTTTTTATTACTCTCCAGCTCCCAAGCCCAGTGCCTCTGGACTAGCTAGCTGGCTGGCCATCTTGCAGGCTTTTGACTTCCTCAGGTTAGCCACCACCCATCCTCTAAGTTTCCCCATTCTTTTGTGAGATTTTCTTTGGAAAATGTAGGATTTATATCAAAGCTCTTAAACTTGAACCTCTATGAACCTGAATGAAAAAAAAAAAAAAATCAATGCCCATTCAGTTAAAGCCAGACTTCTGAAGCAAGAAGAGACAGGCTGAGTCTGAGTGGCTTCAAAGGCCTGCTGTAAAATAATAATCTTTTGTTACTTTCCTGTTGTTATTTATCAAAATGTATTTAATTCTAATGGCTGCATTGAGATTTGGATTTCCTGCAGGTGGGAGACAGCAAGGAGGGAGCAATAGTCTCAGCTCCAGAGTAGTAGGCTGTCACACTGCCTCACTTACATCAGTCTACACCCATAAAAGAGATGCAGTGTAATCAGTCCGTTATGTTACTAGAACAAGAAGAATACAAAAATGATTCAAATGGGTAATTTAAAAACAAATCACAATTTGGAAGTGGTTAACAAATGTTCTTCACGTGCTCTGGGATGTGTAGAGAAGAGGGGAAATTATTGGTTTCCATGCAGGCTAAACACATCTGGGAAATCAGGATATTACTCAGCAAAATGAAAGTGGGTGAGTGAGGTGGGACATACTCATGAAATTCAACAATAATGAATTTATTGCTAATTGAATTAATGGATAAGTTAAGGAATGAATGAATAATTTGGAGGAATAAAGATTCAGTTAAAGTCTACGAACTTATTTTGAATGCTGGTAACCTCTAGTTATTGTATGTGGCCCCTACCCAACAGGAAGACCAACATGAAAAAAAATATCAACATAGGGTAGTAAATTCAATGATGGAGCCATTCACAGCATGAGTATAGAAGAGGAGTAATTTTCCCAGCCTGAGAGAGCAGGACAGGGAGCAAGGATTAAGGTTAGGGAAGGCATCCTGGAAGAGAAATGCCTTAAACAGAATCTTCAAGATTGAATCCAAGTTAACCAAATGACACAGGGAATCAAGGGCATTTCAGACAGAAGGAATCACATGAACAAAGGATGGAGATTTGCAACTACATGCTGACTGTCAGAAACTACACAAATTTTATTATTACTCGGATGAGTGTGGGACAGGGGAGATGGGGCAGATGAGTTTGGAGAGGTAGTAGGTTATGAAGAGTTTTTGTAAGTCATTTAAGGAACTTGGCCTTTATCCTGTAGTTAATGGGAAGATGGCAGAGGTTGACATGATCAGAACTGAGTTTCAGAATGATCACTCTGGCTTCAGGGTGGAGATTAGATTAGCGATGGAAGCAGACTTAAATCAGAAAGAAGAATTAGGGGATTGTTACTATAGTGTTGGTAAAGGATGATGAGGGCTGGATCTAGGATCGAGGTAGGGTAGATGGAGAGAAAAGGATGTATGGAAAAATATCTAGGAGATAAAACTTCAGGATTTGGTGACTTATAGAATATAGGGGATGATGAGGAAGTGAGAAAAAGGATATAGTTTAGATTTATGCCCAAGAACTTAACTTGGACGACTGGGGAAATAGTAGAGGGTGTTAAAGCAGGGATCCTTATTTTGCTATTCTTCCTGGTTCCAAAGGGGGTGTTTTTGCTGTCCTGGATAAGAAGGGAGAGGCTGATTGTTCATTTATAGATTCTCTCCCCCACAAACATAGTGTCCTGAGCTCAGGTGAGGATTGACTAATCTGATTGGTGAGATAGGCCAGAGCCTGACAGTCAGAGACCCTGTCTACATTTTGGGTGAGACTGAAGATCACTGTTTATGAGTGGCACAATTGTTTTCTCACCCTGTTGGACTTGCCTTTGTTCAGGCCTGGTGTGCCTTGGCCTCGCTATCTCTAGGTAGTAAGCCCCAGGTGGGGAAGGGAGTGTCCATAGCCTGAGACTAAGTGGATTAGTGAGGTGCCCCTCCTATGCCAAGTTGTCTTCAAAGCCGGGGGAATGAGCATGATGCTATATTTTGGGCCTCAGGCCTAAACATTGTCCTTCATACTAGGAAGCCTTGTACTTTGGGGGTTACTCTGCCACTACTAACAGAGTGGACAGCTCATCTCTCTTTGGCTCTTTGTGTCTATTCTCTGTGGAATCTTCTTAAAAGGGGTAGGGGGAGAAATAAGGGAATGAAGGCTAGAATAGTTCATTGAAGTAGAGCTCTCAGGAGGAATAATGACTCTGGGGCATGACTATAAAATAAGTTTCGAATATGGGGTATATTCAACCGTAGGTATAGAGCAGGAATTTGGATTTATGATTCTGAAGCAGATCTAGCCTTGGTGTATACTGGCGAAGCAGTATGTTTAAGCTCTGTTGGAGCAGCTGTGGCTTCATGGTTCATGGTGAACCATGAATCAGTATGGTGGATACAAATCAGCATTTATACATGTTGGCAATAACAAATAGTACATATGTGCAGTCTTTTCTACATACACAGGGAGCATTCTGCCCAAATCCTTTTGGAGAATGTGAGTTATTAATAAAACTACAAGACAAATTCAAGTATAACAAAATATTTTGTATAAAAAATTTTAATTGTCCAATAAAGCTTTATATTTACCTCAAGCCATAGTCAACACAATACAATTTTATTTCATACTCCATATTTGGATAGTTTTTTAAAGTTTGATAGTAGTCCTGTGGTTCACAAGCAAATTATTTATGAGGCTGTACATATACAAACATGGATATAAAGAGTAAAATATATGCAAGAAAAAAATTTTTCCTTGGGCTTCACTCATTTAAATTCAGATTCCCTTGGTATTTAGCCTGCAGGAAGAAAACTATTCATGTTAAGGCAGGGTAAATGTCATTTATTAATTCATTTGTTTATTCATTTGTCAGCATTTTAAAGTCTTCATAAGATGAAACATACTGTGCCAAGTTCTGGGGAATACAGAGTAAATAAGACATGTCCTGAGGGAGCTGGGTGAGATGCCAATCATTACAATGCATTGTAAGGAGACTTATTGTAATGAGTACAGAAAGGAAGCAAGTCAATATGCTGGGCGCTGATTTGCCAAAGGTTCAGTTACTGAATGGCTAATGCACCATGATTAGCCAATTTGCCAATTTATTGAAGGATCACTTTGCCAGATGAATAATTTGCCCACTTAGTCACAGATTTAACAAAGACTTATTTTAAGGAGCATTGTTTTAAGTATAGTAAATTAATATGAATATATTTTCTTAAGAATATTTTAAGATGATATTTTAAAAATACATTGAATTATGTTCTTCTTATAATATGTTCTTTTTTTTTTTTTTTTTTTTTTTTTTTCTTTTTGCGGTATGCGGGCCTCTCACTGTTGTGGCCTCTCCCGTTGCGGAGCACAGGCTCCGGACGCGCAGGCCCAGCGGCCATGGCTCACGGGCCCAGCCGCTCCGCGGCATATGGGATCCTCCCAGACCGGGGCACGAACCCGTATCCCCTGCATCGGCAGGCGGACTCCCAACCACTGCGCCACCAGGGAGGCCCTAATATGTTCTTTTTAACAGTATTTTAAGATCTGTTTGTTTTTTTTTAAAAGCTAGGTAAGTTTCTGAGGTAGGTTTAGTCTCTTTATAAATATATTCTTATGAATATATTCATAGATATATATTTTTTGAATATGTGTATGAATATATTCTTCTAATAGATATAGCAAAAATTTAGCATTTCATATGGGAGCCTTTCCGTTTATAATGATTTTATTCAAGTCCTTTTTAGAGTTATTTGCTGTTTTGCTAACATTTTAGCATCACTGAGATTCTTGTGCAAATTTCATGACTTTGATAGATTTGGCAACTTTATCAATTAACCAAAATTTGTTTCTTTTAACTATTCATAAGATTATGGTAATTGATTTTGGGTGGGGAATTTTTAACAGCTTTTTGAAGTTTCTGCTAAGTTTTATTTGAACAGTTTTATTTTGTCCTTATAACAAAATGTTTAATTTGTCTTTGCTCTTGTCCTATTCTTGGAACAGGAGGGATCTGGACAAGATTGGTGGGACCCTCTGCTGGGGGAAAGTTGAAGAGCAGAATCAGCATAATGCAGCCTGGCCTGCTGATCCTAGAGAGAGGGAAACCCAGGGGCGGAGAGGAGAGGAAACAAAGAATAGAGAGAGCAGTAGGGCATGGCTGGGTTGGGGGAAGGGGAGGAAGACCTGAGAACAGGGGACCCTGAAAACAGAGGGTGTCTGGAGCACAGGGAGGAAAAGACACAGGCGCTGAGAGATAGAGGGACAATGGCTGCAGAGACTGAGAGACAGAGGAGGAGAGTCTCAAGGCCCCAAATCTGGGTCCCCTGCAGTCTTTTTGGTTCCTACTAACCCATAGAACTATGAGGGTTACAATGATTATACAAAGTTTTTGGTAAGTAACTAAATTTGATAAATTCACCAAAAAGATCAACTGGCAAATGGATTAGTATTTGGCAATTTGGCTTCAGGCAAATTGGCTATCACTGTATTGGACACTCCTTGAACTGGGCATTCAGTAGATTGGTGATGGATAACTTGGCTCAGGACTTGATTTATGAACATGAATGTTTTAATTCATGTTTAATTAAACCAAGGTGGCCATAACAGTTTAAGTGGTGATGGTTAAAGGATTCAGTAATAGACTGAATTAAATCTCCAATGAGCAAACAATTGATAAGGGGAATAGGGTAGCTGAGAGTGGTTGGATTCCAGGATCCAGTGAGTGGGGGATGGCAGGTAATGAGCTGGTTAGATAGGCAGGGGTCAGAGATAAAGGGTGTTGTATGTCTTCTGAAGTTAGAGGAGCCACTAAAAGAATTTAAGCAAGAAAGTGATATAATTAGCTTTGTACTTTAGAAAGATCACTCACGTTAGTGTGGTTGGCTGTTTGGAATGGTTTATTCCTGGAGGCTAAGAGACTGATTCTGAAACTCTCCCAGCATTTCGGGTGTTAAATAGGGGTTGAAAAAAAAGCAGTGGTAGAGAAGATGAAAATTTAGATATGGGCATCATTTGTGTCCAGAAGTAACTATGAACACTGTGGGCTTTAATGAGACTCCCTAGGTAGTCAGAAACAAAACTCAGCAAGGGTACTAGAACTTGGAAAGGGCAAGAAGACAGATCTACAAAGGGTCCCAAAGCAGTCAGAGAGGTGAGGGGCACTGACAGGTGCAGGAAAGAGGAGGGAAGGTGGGAATAAAGAATTATGTATATCTGTCATAACTTGGGGAGGCCCTTCAGAAACCTAACCATAGTAACCATAATACTTAACATACTAAATATTTATATTTATGCCTCTCTGGCCCAGTGAATATTGAGTGGCTCAAGAGTTAGAGCCAGACCACATTCATCTTTGTAGGTTCATTCTCTTGCATTTATTAGGCTCACAAAGTATGTTCCTTTATGTGGGCTAGAAAAGGCTTCAATATTGAGCCTCCCTACACTGAGGCAGCCAGTGTAGGGAGGCTCAATGGCCAAGTGAAACCAAGTAAATCAGAGAACCATGGCTAGAACAGACTCCTGGCTTCTCTCTTCCTATCAGTGCCCATTGTACTCTATCACTATACATTTAGTATTCCTTCTAGGAAAATTTCAAGCTTTTCTGGCATTGAGAGCTCTAGTTTCCAGACTTCAAGGAAAAGTGCCTTCTCTTAGATCCTACAAAGTGAATCTGTGGGGCAGTGGATTGCTGAACGCCAGCTGAGTTGAAACAGGCAGAGTTGCTATGTATCTTTGCCCCAGGAGCACTCAACTCATTATCTCATATGGCAGAGCTGAGAGTGGCATGGATTAAAACAGCCATTGTTCTGCCTTCCGCCCACCAAAGTCTCCTATGTTTTTTAGATGTATGTACATCCTCACCTTCTATTAGTTCTATTAGATAGAACTAAATAATCTTAAATGTTTATATTAGTTAAGAAGAAAGCCTGAAAATTAATGTGCTAGGCATCCAACATAAGGAGTTATGAAAAGATTAATAGAATATATTAAAAGAAAGTGTAAGGAAGGAAATAATAACCATGAGTAGAAATAAATGGAATAAAAGATGCACTGTATTAAAGAATCAATGAAATCAAAGATTAGTTTTTTGAAAAGACTAATGAAATAGACAAACCTCTGATGAGACTGATTAAGAAAAACTAGAGAAGACTCAAATAAATATCAGGAATTTAAAAACCATAAGTACAGATACAGTTAGATTAGAAAGATAATAGAGGGTATTAGAAACAACTTTATAGCAAGACATTTAAAAACTTTGATATATGATTTACTTAAATATATAGCAAATTCTTACAAACGTATGGCTTAGTGAAACTGCTTTGAAATAGCTAGAAAATCTAAATAGTTCTAAATCATTAAAAATTGAATCATCAGTTTAAAATATCCTCATGATGGAAATACCAGGCTCTGATTATTTATAGGTAGGTTCTACCTAGATTATACAAATCATTCGGAGGATCATATTCAGAAAAAGACTTGGTGACATAAAGATGCAAATTTACCACAAATTAATAGCTTTCATAAAATTCCAATAAAAATCACAAGAGCTTTTGTGGGAAGTGGGGTATGACTGGACAAGCTGATTCTAAAATAAGTATGGGAGTGCAAACATCTAAGGATAGCAAATACAATTCTACTTACAAAAGAACAAGGTGGGCAACTTTTATACCAGATATCACGATGCATTATAATGCTAATGTTTGTAAGCTCAGGGGTGGTGTTTGTCTGAGGTCGACAAAATTGACCAGTAGGACAGAGTAGAGATCCAGAAGCATATCCATGTGTATGTGGAAACCTAATATATGATACGTGTGTACTTTTAGATCATTGAGGAAAGGACAAACTATCCAGCAAAAGGTGCTGGACAATTGGTTATCTATACAGAAAAAAATAGATGCCTAGTTCACACCACACACAACAGTAAACTTCAGATGATTAAGGCCTTAATTGTGAAAGGCAAACCTACAAAATATTAACTGTATCAGAGCATACCCTTTTGAACTTGGGATAAGAAAGGATTTCAAAATGTTGAAAAATTGCTGAGAATACATTAAAGTTAAGGCCATGTTTATGAAAAGACATCATAAAGTGAAAATACAAGTAAACTGGGAAAAGCTGTTTGCACACAAAGGGTTAATAGAGACTTTTATAAAAGTTTTTAATAGTTTATATAGCATTTTAAATTGTTGCTGCAGGAGGGTTGGTGTATTTGGTCTACTATACTGTCAGAAAAGGAAGTCTCATTGTTATTTCTCTCCTCCATCTCTTTCCCCTCTCCTGGAACTCTTATCATTCACATGTAACTTTCTGATCCTTCCTCTTAAGATTTCCATCTCTTTGTAATTTTTCCTCTGGATTTTGAGATATTTCTTTCACTTTATCTTCCAGTTCTCTCATTTTGTTTTCAACCATTCTCAATGGTTACCTTTCTATAGTCTGTTAAATTTTTTAAATGAAAGAAAACAGACTTTTATAAAGAATTCCTACAAGTCAATAAGAAAAAGACAAAAATCCAATTAAAAATGGGCCACATGTTAGAACAGGCACTTTACAGAAAAGGACTAGGGACGTAGACTCAATCTTATTACTAATCTGAAAAATGGGAATTGAAAGCACAATACCCTCTGGACTGATGAAAGTTAAAACCCCTAAAACTCTAGAGCAATGGAATCATATCTATAGCTGCTTTGGAAAACAATGACATTGCCTGGTGAAGTGGGAGCTGTGCATACTTTTGAATCAACAATTCCCAAGTTAGGTGTAAAACTTAAGAAATGTTTGTACATATGTACAAGGAGACATGAACAAAAAGTTTTATAGCAGCATTGTCAGTACAAAAAGAACTGGAAATAATGCCAATGTCTATGAGAAGTAGACTGGATGAATAAATGGTGGTCTATTCATATAATGGCATACTACACAGCAGACGAAATAAGCTACAGCTAGTCACATCAGCACTGATAAATCATGGGACCATGTTTGGTGAAAACAGTGAGTTGCAGAACAATTCATATGGTATGATTCCATTTATTTAAAGTCTCCAAACATTTAGAAGTAAACAATGTATTGTTTGAGCATTCACATGTGACAAACTCATGAAGAAAAGCAAGGGAATGATAAACAGGAAGGTGGTTATCTCTGGGTGGGGGCAGGGATAAGGAGGGGGACGCTCTTAGGGAAGCACCCTCAAGGGCTTCAAAAATTCTGATTGTTTTAGTTTTTAAGCTTAATGAAGGGTACTCAGATGTTTATTATATCATCATTCTCTGTATGGTAACATGTGATAAATGTTCCTTTATTCCAATTCAATATTTAATATAAACAATCCAAAGAATATTTGATAAACACTCAGTGGTAATGTCCTTGGCTAATAACCTCTCTCTTCTTTAATTTTTAAATTAGTTATTGCTGCTCTTGTTTTATTTTGCCTCCTGCGATTTAGAGATTAACGTAGGCTCACCTAACAAAGAAATTTGTTCAGAGAAGAAAAAGTATTCCTTCACATTGCTGGCATGTGGAATGGAGGATAAGGATAGAAACCAGTGTTTTGCTTATAGCAGAGGATCAGAAAAAGGACTGGCTTTGCATTAAAATAATGAAAAAAATGTAAAGTTGACTTCAACTTCCCTCGAACCATAAAAATTAGGTTTCAGAATTTTCAGTGGACTTTTACTTCCACTTAGTCGCTCTGCCTGTCTGTAAGCTTATTTCTTGATGTTGCATCTCTTGAGGAATCCTAGGGAAGCCAATATCCTGACAAATTTGTCTCTGGTCTCAGAATAAGGCAGTGTGGAGTGGAGCCAAGGGTTTTTGGCTGCCTGGCCTCTGGGATTGCCGGGGGAACACAGTTGGAGAAGCTGAACACACAGAGGCCAGGTTTGCAGAATAAGAAACTGAGGGTAGAACAGTTACCAGCAGTTCTGGGCAGTGCTTCCAGACAACCTAGTTAATTTATTTGCAAATAATTAACTTGAGGACCTTAATTATCTAGATTTATTATCAACCATCATTACTTTCCTTATCACCATGATTACTGCCACCAAGAGTATTAAGCAGAGCAATAGCTGCTGTTTAAAGTCAGTTTTTAAATCTGAGTCTTGTTCCACAAGAGTCTGTGAATTAGGCGCTGAAGACAGAGATGTGGTTAAGAAAGAGGTACAGGCAAATGAACCAGCATCAAACTAAGGATACTGGCTTAGTGTCATTCTATTGCTGTATTCTTTGCCTGTTTTTCCATTTGTCTTTGACTTTGTAGGCCAAAGTCATGCAGATTGATTTCATAAGCCTTGGCATCCCCATCCCATAAATAAAACTTTCTGAAAATGATTTACTTAGAGTCAATATTTTAATTATTTAAAACCCTATAGTTACTGAAATCATGCTTTGAAAATAAAAACATGAAAGTAGTAATTAAGAGTTTTATAGAATCTTACTGGTGTAGGATATGAAGCTAATTATTTGCTCCTTTTAATGCCACAAATATTGCCAATATATCATATTCACATATTTATTATCTCCTGTGATATATAATTTTCAGCTCTGTTTTATCATAGTTTCCCCCTGTGGGCTTGGTTGTTCACTGCTGCTCCGAATATCTCATGTTTGACAAGGACCTATGTAAGCCATGGGGTGTGGGGGAGAGAGTACAACCTTGGGTTTGAATCTTAATTCAATCACTGGCTAGTTGTTGCACCCTTGGAAGTTACTTAAACTCTCTAAGCCTCAGCTTTCCCAACTGTAAATTGGGCATAATAATCCTTATCTTACAAATTAGAAGAGAACAGTTTATGAAAACATGCAGTGCAGAGTAATTGCTTCTTAAATGTTAATCCTTTTGTTTGTAAAAAATTTATATATAGGGCCTCCCTGGTGGCGCAGTGGTTGAGAGTCCGCCTGCGGATGCAGGGGATACGGGTTCGTGCCCCGGTCTGGGAGGATCCCATATGCAGCGGAGCGGCTGGGCCCGTGAGCCATGGCCGCTGGGCCTGCGCGTCCGGAGCCTGTGCTCCGCAACGGGAGAGGCCACAACAGTGAGAGGCCCGCATACCGCAAAAAGAAAAAAAAAAAAATTTATATATATAGAAAAATGTATCTAATTAAATTACTCATTGAGAATAAATAGAAGTTGAAACAAATACATCATGCTTCACCTGCTCTGATGAAACCTTCAAAATCTAAGGAGGACTGGCCATTGACAGTCACACTATTCCTGTAGGGCAACAAAATCTCTGCCTTTCTGCACCATCAATGGTAGCAACCTTTTTTTTTTTTTAAAGAAATGAGGAAATTTCATACAAAATATGGAATTTAAAAATGACACAAAATTTCAGTCTTATAGTAAAGCTCTTGCTGAAAGATGATTCAACTTAGTTGCTTGAAAGCAAATTAAAAATAACTTGATTAAGCATTGAGAAAAAGCATGTGAAAACCTATTTTACTTAAACATCATATCATTTTTTCCATAGTTAAGATAATATAACATATTACAAAGCATTTGGAAAATGGAGGAGTAAGAAGCGTACTTTTCCTTCCACGCCTTTTCCTATGTATATATTCTTTTGTGGCTGCAATTATAGTATGTATGCACTTTTCCAACTTGATTTGTCAGTTAATATTATGCCAAAACATTTTTAACTGCTAAGTGATACATTACATTCCATGATTTATTTAACAGATTTTCTATTGTGAATAAATTGCTTCCAAATTTTTGCTGTAACATGTAATTATTGTGAAGAACAGTTTTGCCTTTAGAATTTTTAAAGGATTTTATCTGTAGGGAAATACAGATTGTTAAAAGGAAAAATAGAAGTACCAGCTATAAAATTTACACTCAAGTAAACCTCCCTGAGGTCCTTCTTCTTGTGCCCACATTTATCAATCCTGATTTCTGTCAGATTCTGCAGGCAGGTGAGCCTTGCCTAAGCTGCAATATGTTGGTGTAGGCAGTTGTGTTTAAAATTTAGCTTCATCAAACCCAAATAATAGTACCAGGTCAATAAGAAAGAGAGAGATGTAGGAGAAAAAAAGAAAGAGAAACCAAATATTAAAAATGGCCAGAGAATTTTATGAATGTATTTACTCCCAAGTTGGAGGGCTGGGTTGAGCTGCATAATTGTCATTCTGTCTTTCATTATCACTGCTTTTGCCCTTTAATTTTTTTTTCTTATTCCCCCATTCCTCCCCGACCCCAGGCTATTCTTCCAAGGAGTTTGAGGGCTCCATGGACTTGTCTATCCTTTTTTCATTCTCTCTTAGCTTTTGCTTTCCTTCCCTGTCATATGTCCACTGCCTTGAAATGCAATTTTCATTATTTCAGTTCAGTATTTATTGAGCACTTACTATGTGCCAGGTATGGTGGTAGGAGGTGAAAATTCAGGGGAGAGTAAAACACAAATTCTGTGCTGATCAAGAGGATAGTGGGAGGTTCTGATTGGATGGATATCTGAAGGCAGAGGTACAGTTAGCTAAATGACCAGTGTGTGTATATGTGCATGTGTAAAGGGCATTTCTGACAGGGAACAACCTTTGTAAAGCTACGTGTTAGGAGTGAGCATGGAGAATGCAAGGAGGAGGATGGCTAAGGTGTCTAAAACCCTACCCCCTCAATGTAGAGCCCATCCCACATTAACACTTGCAAAATATAAAGCTCAGTTGCCTAATGCTTTCTCTTTGGCATACTCTCTGGGTATTCCGGTTAAATGATTCTGAAAAGCCTCCAGAGTCCCAGTGATTTACCTTTTCTCATCATGTCTGTAAGATGAAGAGGTCCGGCCACTGGTCCATATAAACATCTTAGAGGATGTTGGTCCAGGGGCTCCTTTCCTTATGGTGGAAGTCCTGGAAGAATGGCGAAAAGACCTAGAAGAGGTACACACTGAAGTTAAATACAGTACTTAAAGTTTGGGGAACTGTGTATCAATAGCAACCAGTAAACTCTCAGTGGACTGACCATGTTAAATAAGACCAGGTTTCTGTTGCTGTAGGGCAGTTGTTCTCAACCCTGGCTGCACGTTAAAATCAACTGGAAATCTTTTAAAAAGCACTGAAGCCTGGTTTCCTCCCTCAGAAATGTGCATTCAATTTTTTTTAAAGCCTCCTAGTTGTTTCTAATGCACTGCTAGGATTAAGAGCCATTGTGTTAGGGAAACACAGTTTTCTAATTGATGTTATTACCATATTCCCTCTAAGATGTCTCCTCCAAAAATATAATTTGGTACAGTTTATTATTCTATATTTTTCCAAAATTTTGGTTCAGGTTTGTTTCTATTTTTTTTCTATTTCTCTGTTCCTCTTCAAACTGTTTTCCTTGATGCTGACAGATGTGACATCTTACTGATGAGAGATCATCTTTTAAATGTGTTCAACTGTTGCCATATCTGTGGGTTCATCCCTTGGCAGTTGAGTCTCGGAGAAAGTCATGGCAGCAGTGGCAGTAGATATTCTCTGGCTCCTAATGGCCAGGTTTATAGGATCCAGAGTCAAGATACTAGAGGACTGTTGTATTCTTTTGGTCATGACTTGGCTTGGGGATTAGTTCTGTCATCTTGAAGTTATAAATATGAAATATCACAGAAATCTTAATCACATATAAAAGTTAAAATGATATTTAACAAATAGAACAAAGGAAGGAGGAAAGGTGATTCCTTCATGGATGCATAGTCACTCGTGGCTTTCCTTTTGGTTGAGCACAGTATTAATGGTAAGCATGAGATTGGAAATAATATTAACTACTATATACTGTATCAGATACATGCCAGACAGTTTGCATATATTATCTATGTATATATCATGAAATGTATATGCCTATATCTGTGTTATGCTCATATTATGAAAACCCTGCAAGGTAGATAATGCTATTATTTTTAGATTAAAAATGATGCTTCTAGGAGATTTAGAAAAGGTGGACCCATGTCTACTTGTCTCCAATACTCATGCTTTCTGGGGAAAGACACATTACTGTCTAGCCCAGTGATTCTCAACGTGCATACGAATTACCTGAGGATCTTGTGATCATGCAGATTCTGATTCAGTGAGTCCGGGGAGGGGGCCCAAAATTCTGCATTTCTAACAAGCTCTCAGTGATGCTGATATTGCTGGTCTGCAGGAAACACTAAGCAGCTAGGGCTCAGAGCATGTACTCAGAGTCAGTAATTGGTTATTGGCCCCACTTTTTTTAAAAAACTAACTAGCTGTGTGGCCTTGAGAAAGTCACTTATCTTTTCTAGGGCTTAGTTGTTTTTAATCTGTAACACGGAAAGTTTGAAATTGATAACATCTGAAATCCCTCTCAGCTCCAAAATTTTGTGACTCAGTAAATTGAAAAATCAATGGAAGTGTATTTTAAATCATTGTCTACTGACTTTCTGGAAATAGATCTGGAAATAGATCTCCTTCTGTAACCCTTGGGTCAGCATCAGAGATAGAAGGAACAGAGGCCATGGGAGATGGCTGGGGTTTGACAACCTTCCACCTTGGTCTCCCAGGATGAATGACCAGAATTAAAAGATATACCTGAATGGATGCCCTAGACATTTTCAGAAAGATTTAGAAGTTGAATCTGCTAGCTCTTTAAATGACTTGGATATGGGATATTTAAAATTATTTAGGTTTCCTTTTGAATATCTTTAAAACACATAAAATAGAATAGGAATTAAATTTGTTATTAAAACTAGTCAGTTTTCAGGAAATAAGAATGATTTTAATGTAAGCTGAATGAACTACTTCATAAGAATGAGGATTGGCTTAAACTTTCAGGAAGCTATTTCAACATTGACTCTGGTGGCATCTTCTGATCACTTTAGTCACTCCTCAAGGATTGGGTTGGAGCAGACAA
The DNA here is from genome assembly GCF_964165515.1 of Mesoplodon bidens. Classification (NCBI taxonomy): domain Eukaryota; kingdom Metazoa; phylum Chordata; class Mammalia; order Artiodactyla; family Ziphiidae; genus Mesoplodon; species Mesoplodon bidens. Next base: position 95,091,090 of record NC_138161.1, on the reverse strand, counting down.
AAGTGTCACACGTTCAGTTCAGGGAAAGCAATAAATTACTGAGCTCCCATCCTGTTACTGGTTATTAGCCAGCATTTAATAGACACACAGTCCATATTATAAATGCTTTGAAATCATTCAAAGTGAAAGGGGTTGCAGGGATTTTAATATACTTAGGATACTCTTCAGACTGTGTGTCATTATTTCAGCATTGCACCCTTGCTCTGTTGTTTGAAGATGATACAGAAAGGAAGATATGAAGGGTATACTTATTCTAATTAACTGTCTAAAATTTGTTGGAAAGGACTTAATGACTCTTCAGCTTATCCTAAGAAGTGGATTTGGAGTTTTTCCACCCCAGTTTTCTTTCACAAAGACAAACTGTTATTTAAAACCTGCTAAGTTTGTTGTTAATTAAAATTGAAGGGAGTAGCTGCTTTAAGGATAACACAATAAAGGTTCTGTAGAGGTTGAAAAAAGTTCCAGGCTTCAGAGAAACACCGAGAATATGTTAATGGGAGCTGGTTTGGCGGTTTCCTCAGCTCAAATGCAGCCCTCCTGAGCTCCTCAAGTAATCACTTCAACTCTGCTCACTTTATAAGACAAGGAGCATCTCATTTGAATTGTGGTTAGGAAAGTGATATAGAGACAAAGAAAGCACTTTATAAAATTTTGCAATTTGGAATCTTAGCATGAAAAAGAGATCCGTGTTAGTGGATGCACAGGCCCGAGGGCAAGGGGAGGAGACCTGGATCTAATTCCATCATTAAATGACCTAGGAACTGGGGTGAACCTGGCTGAGCCATGACTATATGATTGCAGATGAGTATAGTTTGAAAACTAGATGTCCTAGAAGACATAATCTTGGCCTTGAGTGAAAGCAGGAGTCAGGGAGAATGTAACAATTTCTTTGCCTCAGGAGTTTATAAAGGGTCCCTTTCCATCTCTCAAGCACACACCTCGGTGGGCTTCTACCTCCCTGACTCAGTTCACACTTTCTCTCTGCCTGCCTTTCCTACCAGGTGAGTGCGTACCTCTGTTTTTAAGGCCATCTCAGATGTCATCTCTTCTGTGAAGTCTTTTCTGACTCACACAAACAGCTTCCTCAGCTCTGCTTCCAATTCTTGGTACTTACCTCTGTTAGAGCAATGCATTCCAGGGCAGGGCTGTGTCTTATGCATCTTTTAGCGCAATGCAGGATACACGGTGACACACTGGTTGTGTTTGCTGCCTGCCTTGACCATATAAGTGTCTATTATTGGAAAGCATGACTGAAACAGTGCATACATAAAACATTGACCAGCTTAAACTGGTTTTGTTTCCCTAAAACATGTTGTTGATTAATCAGACCTGGAGTTATTTTACAGAGACAGCACTGCATGTGCAAGACAGGAACTCGTGTCTCCAGGATAACCCTGGACCAAGAATCTTCAGTCTGTGGAACTCAAAGAATAGACATTTGTCACCAGAGACCTTTATGAAGCGAGAAGTCCTTCAATAAAAAAATCTGTCTTCCAGCAGCACCAGTAGTTTATATGGACTGATTTGAGACTCGTCAGTCAACTTCCAAGTTTGAAATTCCTCTAACCCTTTAAATTTCACCTTGATCCCTGGATCTGGGAGACAGATTTGAGAGCCTTGCTTCCTGTCTTCTTGCTGGTCACCCTCACAGTGAAGCTCTTTCTTTTCTCAAAAGCTGCTGCCATTTTATTGGCTTTTATGGGCTTTGGGCAGCGAACCCTTGCTTGGTAACAAGACCATGGGTACTGACGTCGGCCTCCTGTGTTGTGGCTCACTACTGCTGGCTGCAGCCACCCTCTCCTTCCAGATCCTTTCCTTAGTTCGGGATGCCGTTCCTTCTTCCCACTCCCCACCTCCTCTCTTTCCTTTTCCTGATTGTCCTGCTCCCTCTGTCTCTTTTATTGACTTGGACTCTGTTGCTTGCTGTATTATCACTCAGTAAGGTTTTCTTTAGAAAGGGCAGCATGATCTAATGAGAATATGAACAGGAGAGTCAGACGGGGACTCTTTGTTTGCCTCCTGGCATCACCACCTACCAACTGTGTGACTTTGGACAAGTCAGTTTAACATCTTTGTGTCTTAGTTTCCCCAGCTGTGAAAATGGGAATAATAATACTTGCCTTTCTGGGTTGCTTGGAAGATTAATGGGTTAATAGATGCAAAAGTACCTAAGGTAAATCAAGGCATATGCTAAACATTAGTTTACTTCTTTTCCCCTTGTTAATAATTTTAAGAGCAAATGAATTGGATTTTATATTTTTTGTAAAAAAAATCCAGTTAAGGTGCTTTGTACTTGTACATTGAGAATATTGATTTTTTTTTCTTATGGGTCAGTGGCAGAGGGAAAACAGTTTTCTGAGATATTGAGATAATGACGTGTGAAATACTTCCTCATTCACTTTGATACCCATCCCAGCAAGAGGAGCATAAACGTGGTGACTCTGAACACTGGCTGAACAGTATAATCATCAGGCGGAATTAAAAAAAATCCTGGGGACTAGATCTCAAGCCAGACCCGTGAGAATCTCTGGGGGTGGGTCCCTGGCATTGGAATTTTTAAAAAAGCTTCCCAGGTGACTCTGGTGTGCAGCCAAGGTGGGAAACACTGCTACAAACTCTCAGGTTCTGGTTTCATTTGAGTTCTTTATGGAGACTCCCCCTGCTCCCAGAAGCTTCAGCTGGAGAGTAACAGTTCTATGAGTGCTACTCTGTGCAGTGGCTTCTCATTTCCTATCAGTGCTGAGGCCTCGAGGTGACAGCTGCAAGGACAAGTGGCATAAGTACGAGGCAGGGAAAGAGCAAAGTAGCTGCGGTTTTCTAGTGTCAGTGGCCTTGAGCTGCGCATATGGGATACTCTTAATGCACTCTGCTTTATTAAACAGCAAGCAGGAGCCAGTGGAACTATTTAACACCTAATTACATGTCTAATCTTGTGTAAAATTGTAACACTAATGACATCACAGCAGCAACTTAAAAGGCCACTCAAAGCACAGAAATTTAGGAATGCTTCTAATGTGTGAGACTTTATCATTTGCAGACGGCAATTTATATGTTCTCCCTAGGAATTGAGTTGTTTCGGCTCCAGGGCCTTTGGAGGGAGAAACCAAATGTAAGGTGATAATTTTAGACCTAGGGATTTAATTTAGAAAACATTGGTACTTCTTAAGAGCAGTTTTAAATATCTTTGGGATGTTTTCTTCCTCAATGAACCACTGTACTTTGTTTTAATTAAGTCATTCGGGTGTCCGTTTGACAGCATTTATAAGTGTGTTCTATGTGCAGGCACCAAGCCACCCATTTCTGCTTCTAAGATAGTTCATGGATGAGTCAGAATAACGAACGACATTTGCACTATACCACAACCGCCCTTTCTCAGGGTGCTACAACTTCCCAGTGGGTATGTCTGATAGCTTCTTGTCTTTCCACACCTTATTTAGCCTCTCAGCTTGCAGAATTTGATATTTTTGGTTGTTTCCGTCTTCTAAAAATGCTTTACTACCTTGACTTACAGAACAATGCTCTCTTGGTTCTCTTTCTCACTCCTGAGCTGTTCATTCCATTTCTTTGTTGGGTTCCTGTTTCTCTGTCCACCGCTTAAATGATATCATTTGGAGGAATAGCACATGCTACTGAATAGTCTCTTGACAATGCCGTAACAGGAATGTAATACCTTTCTCCCCCATTTGATGCCTGGAAGACAGAATGAATAGTTCCCTTTGCTCTTCACCTTTAGAGGTAAAGAAGTGTATCCCTGAACATTACAGCCTCTTTGAGAAGAATCAAATAAGAACGATTCTCTGAATTTTTACTGCAGGCTGCTTTCTATTTTTTTTTTATTTTACTTTTTTTTTTTTACATCATTATTGGAGTATAATTGCTTTACAACTCTGGGTTAGTTTCTGCTGTATAACCAAGTGAATCAGCTATATGTATACATATATCCTCATATCCCCTCCCTCTTGTGTCTCCCTCCCACCCTCCCTATCCCACCCCTCTAGGTGGACACAAAGCACCGAGCTGATCTCCCTGTGCTATGCTATGCAGCTGCTTCCCACTAGCTATCTATTTTACATTTGGTAGTGTATATATGTCCATGCCACTCTCTCACTTCGTCCCAGCTTACCCTTCACCCTCCCCATGTCCTCAAGTCCATTCTCTACGTCTGCGTCTTTATTCCTGTCCTCAGACTGCTTTTTAGTGGCTGGGTTGACCACGTATGGACTCCTGTGACTGGTGTGGGAGGCACTTATGACTTCTGTGACACGTGTGGGCCAACTGTTCATGTAATTGTGATGTGCTTGATTTCTGCTTCAGGAGGACACAACTCAAGTTAAATAATGTACCTGTCCTTTAGCCTGCTAGTAACTTGGCTCATTGAACTCAGCTGTTTGGAGGCTCTGGGCTTCTAATATTCCATTCTGTCACTGAGTAATTGCATAACTGCAGACAAAACACTCCTTCCCCACATGCACACCCACCTCCTGCAGTATTGCCACCTGTGAAAGGATGACTGTGGAGCTGAACTCTATTCTTTTAGTTAAATCAGCATTCATTTCTTCACTCAACAAGTACTTATTGAAGATGTAACTATGTGGCAGGCACTGAGCCTGGGTGTTGGGGATATATTGATGAACACAACCGCATGACTCTTCTCTTACGGAGCTTACGGTCTATCTGGACCAGGAGACAGACTGGTCAGACAAGTGTGGATGGGGGGCTTTAATATAAGGTTGTTATGCATGTGCATGAGATGAAGTAAGTTTTGCATCACAGCTACAGTCATAACAGCTATCAGAAATGATGATCTCAGGGCTTAACTGAAAGAAATTCAAATTAGTTTGAGGTTGAAATCCCTTCATAATTACTCCAGCTCCACAATATACTAATTACATAACCAAAATACACTGTTAAACTTCCCTCAGCCTCATGTTTCTCATCAAGAAAATCTAAGTAGTGGGATTTCCCTGGTGGCTCAGTGGTTGAGAATCCGCCTGCCAACGCAGGGGACATGGGCTCGAGCTCTGGTCCAGGAAGATCCCACATTCTGTGGAGCAACTAAGCCCATGTGCCACAACTACTGAGCCTGCGCTCTACAGCCCGCGAGCCACAACTACTGAGCCTGTATGCCACAACTACTGAAGGCCGTGCATCTAGAGCCCGTGCTCTGCAACAAGAGAAGCCACCGCCATGAGAAGTCCGTGCACCGCAACGAAGAGTAGCCCCTGCTTGCAGCAAGTAGAGAAAGCCTGCGTGCAGCAACGAAGACCCAACGCAGCCAAAAATAAATAAATTTATTAAAAAAAAAGAAAATCGAAGTCGTAACAGATATCATAAAGAACTGCTATACTGATGATTTAAAATAATGTATGGCATTGAGTAGACACTCAGCAAATGTTAGTGTTTTCCATTTGGAGGAAGTAGGAGAAAAAAAATTTTTTTTTCCAAATTGGCCATACCAATGGCCTTTCTGTTTGATTCAAGAAATGGAAAACACATTTCTACGTGGTCTTAATTAGTCCACTATTCCATAATTTGCTTCTTAATGAGCTTTTCAAGTGGATAATCACATCTGGTGTTCAGTTTGATTCCCTTCATGCTACATATTTAAAACCAGTTTAATTGTTAAACATTCACTCTATTGGGCATTACACATACACAGCTGGTGTGAGAAAACCTGCTCATAACTCACATGTGCCTTCTAGATTGGTACAAATGACAGATTTATGATGAAACCATCTATCTCTTCTTGGTGAATGTGGTTCAATTCTTGCTTCCATTTCAGTCGAAAATCAAGGGAGAAAAACTATAATAAGAGCTTTTACTAGAGAAGAACTAGAAATGCTAATAATAAACATAAAGGTATGAAGTATTTCTTTAGACCTATATAAATAATGCATTTATATGCATTGCTTTATTTAATTCTGACAGTAACCCTTATGAGAGCTCTATTTACCAGGAGAGGAACCTGATATTCAGAAAAGGAAGTAAGTTGTCTGAGGTCACATAGCTCTTAAATGGTGAAGTCAGAATTTCAACCCAAGCCTGTGCAACTCCAAAACCCATGCTCTCATCTAAAAAAAATGGTGCAACTGAACCTATTTGCAAAAGAGAAATAGACTTACAGAAGTAGAAAACAAACTTATGGTTACCAAAGGGGAAAGTGGGGGAGAGGGATAAATTGGGAGATTGGGATTGACATATACACACTACTGTATATAAAATAGATAACTAATAGGAACCTACTGTATAGCACAGGGAACTTTACTCAATACTCTGTAATGGCCTATATGGGAATAGAATCTAAAAAAGAGTGGATATAGGTATATGTATAATTGATTCACTTTGCTGTACAGCAGAAACTATCACAACACTGTAAATCAACTATACTCCAATAAAAAATTAATTAAAAAAATTTAAAAAACACACAAAGAAAAAGTCTCCCATGCTGTCTCGACCTGTATATTTTTTGCTAGGCAAACCAAGTGCAAAAATCCATATCAAATACATGAGTGCTAAATGATGGTGGCAACATTCACTTATTTCTTCTTTGAGTACCACATTCTTCCCCACATCAAAGTTAGTAAGGGAAAATGAGAGTTTGTAGAAAAGTATGGCAGGTGTGAGAAAAGGGCAAGAAAGTAAAACATAATAGTAAGAACATGGACAGGTGGGCCCCAACTCAGGTTTTGCTCCTTATTATTTATGTAGCCTTGGGCAAATTTCTAATACTGTTTCACCTCTGTTTTCTATTCTGTAAAGTGAGAATTGTAATTATAGTATATTCTTCATAGAGTTTTTGTGAAGATTGAGTTAATATACTTGGTGATATATGCTTTGTGATTCTATAATGTAATAATGTCATATATATTATATCAGTACACTGTATGTATAACATGAACATATGCAAGTTAATATATGTATGTTAGTATATGAATATATATGACATTAATATATGAAAAGTACAATATAGGAGGAATTAAGCATATGCTATTATTATTACCTCTTGGGAATAAGTTAAATATATATTAAATATAGAAAATAATAGAATCTGTATAAAAGTCCACACAATTAAATATATTCAATAGACACTCATAAATGTGATCTTTAATTTTCTGTGGAGAGAAGAGTGGAGAAAAGAGTAAGCCATGGAATCACTGACTCATCTGTAACTGGAGCCCTTTGCCTCCTGGCCTCCAGTTCCTCATATGTAACATGAGGGAATTGACAGAGATGACTCTCAGATTCTTTTCATCTGAAAAATTTAATTTCTGCTTTGGAAAATTGTAATCAAGGTCTGTTCCCATGACTTACTTGACTTCTAATTTGTATCTGGTTAGATGTAATTTTTTTCTATTTTACATTCTGCTCATTTCTTAAATGCAGTATTCAGTAATGCTCATGGGAAATCTAGTAAAGTAGAGAGAGAGTAAGCACCCAGTGGAAAGGCAAAATGAGAGCCTCCTAACGGTCCTTGAAAAGGATTTCTGTAGATCTAGGCACCACTATAGAGCCAGATGTCTTGGGCAGAAAGCTTGTTTTGTTGTCAGGATTCCAACAGGCTCTTCTACATGATTTCTCGCACTCTCTGTGCTGCGCTCGCCCCCCTCCCCCAACCCCTTCCTTCTCTAACCTGGTTGTTAAAACCACCACTCTATCTCAGAGGGGAGCTGTGATAGTGGAAATTTTAGGTGCTATGGCAGATTGGTGAGGGAGATATTTGAGGGGCAAGAAAATATGGCTCATAGGTCCTACTCGGTCTAACTGTGGGGGTCATTGTGTGAACTATAATCAAATTTGTCCACTGTCTTTCCCAGTAGGTGCTCTGAACTGGCTACTGATGACATGTGTAAGATTCTACTCCTGGAGGAAACCAGCATCCTGAACTCAGTGTTCTCAGCCTCAAATTGAGTAGCCCAGCCCTTTGTTTTTGCCAGGGGGACAAAGATTCCTTTGATATATTTATATCTTTTATTGCCAAATGGAATAGTGGTAAGAAGTCATGAACTCTGAAAGACAAATATCATATGATATCGCTTATATGTGGAATCTAAAAAAAGGGTATAGATGAACTTATTTACAAAACAGAAGTAGAGTCACAGATGTAGAAAACAAACTTATGGTTACCAGGGGGTAAGGGGGGAGGGATAAACTGGGATATTGGGATTGACATGTACACACTACTATATATAAAACAGATAACTAATAAGGACCTACTGTATAGCACAGGGAACTCGACTCAATCCTCTAGAATGGCCTATATGGGAAAAGAATCTAAAAAAAAGAGTGGATACCTCCAAATACCATCACATTGAATGTTAGAGGTTTAACATATAAATGGGGGGGGAGACACAAACGTTCAGTCCATAATATCATTTTAATCCGGCAGCACAGTGTTTTCTTTCTCACTTTTCTCATATCTGTATCTCCCTCTCTCACATGAGAACCCATGATTCCCAATTACATCAATTTGTCTGTTTTTCTCTATTCCACAATATACTCAAAATAGTTTCTGAATAACTACACTGTACCACTACCAAACAACAAGTCTAAGTGAAATTCAGATTTCTTTACAGTTCTTTTTATCCTTAAAACATATCTCCCTAAGGGTATAGGGTCAGAATATACTGGGTTCATAAGTTAGTGAAATTCCTTCTTTCTCTGTACTGATATGATAGCAATCTGAGATAGAGTTATTTTATTGTTTTTTTATGTGTGTTTAATTTTAAGATTTGCTTCCAGGCTCTATTTTAGGTGCATAAGAATTTGAACAATACATTAGTATTTGAATTAAAAGAAGGAAAATGTAAAATATTTGTTTGTAGTTGCATAAAAATATGTATGGAAGAATATACAAGGAATTGATCATTGATTATGAGAAGGAGAATTGAGCGGCTGGGATGGGTGTTGTGGTGAGGGACTTTTCACTGCGTATTGCTTTGTACTTTAAAAAAATTTGGATCATAACTGTTTTAAAATTTTTCTTTTATTTTTGAAGTATTTTTTTTTTTTTTGATGTGGACCATTTTTAAAGTCTTTATTGAACTTGTTACAATATTGCTTCTGGGGCTTCCCTGGTGGCGCAGTGGTTGAGAGTCCGCCTGCCGATGCAGGGGACACGGGTTCGTGCCCTGGTCCGGGAAGATCCCACATGCCGCAGAGCGGCTGGGCCTGTGAGCCATGGCCGCTGAGCCTGCGCGTCCGGAGCCTGTGCTCCGCAACGGGAGAGGCCACAACAGTGAGAGGCCCGCGTACGCCGCCCCCCCACAAATATATATATATATTGCTTCTGTTTTATGTTTTGATTTTTTGGTCACGAGGCATGTGGGATCCTAGCTCCCCAACCAGGGGTTGAACCTGCACCCCCTGCATTGGAAGGCAAAGTCTTAACCACTGGACCACCAGGGAAGTCCTGGATCATAACTGTTTTATCCATTAAAAATAAATTAAAAACTCAGAAGGAAAAAAAAGAGTGGATATATGTATATGTATAACTGATTCACTTTGCTGTATGCCCAAAACTAACACAAGATTATAAATCAATTATACTCCAGTAAAAATTTAAAAAATAAAAGAATATAAAGCAAACTTAAAAAAAAAAGAAATCATGAACTCTGGAAGCAGAAGAAACTGAGTTCAAGCTCCATTTCTGCTCTTTTTCTATCAGTATTACATTGATGCAAGCTAATTAACTTCTCTGAGTCTCAATCTCCTTATCTATAAAGTGGGAATATTAACGCAACCTTCAAAATTTTTTGTGAGGGTTAATTAAAATAATGAATTTGACATTATTGGCAGCTATTTATTTATATGTTTATAAATAAATATTTATTTACTTATGTATTCTAAAATATCTAATATGCCAAATTAAGACAATTATTTTCACTGAAGGAATTTGAGACAGAATTCAGAGAAGTCGTTGAATACTGGCATTTTAAAGCTGGAAGAGCTATCAGAGATATTCTAGGCCATACACCAATATTGAGACGGTGTATTTTGGTTTCCTTAGGTAGGTTTTTAAGGCTGCAGGTAAAAGGCAAATGGCTCTAATTGTAAAAGTAAGTTTTTACAATGTAAAAGGCACAAAGAAAGCAAAGGAAAAGATATTTTAAATTCTAAATCCTGCTTTGGCCTAGTGGAAGGGCCTGTACTTAAAGATAAAAGAAAAAAAAGAAAAACTTCAGCAATAGGAATAGTGATTCTCTTTTGATGGATACAGGTTGAAGAAAAACCTATTCAAACTGCTTAGATTCTATGGTGAAAGACTCTTAGAAGTATTAAACTAGATATTTAATCCTCTTTTAAACCTAAGTTTTCACAATTGTCTGGAAAATGCCTGATGTGCTGATGATTTAGTTACTGAGAAAACCCCATAAATATATAAATACCTTGGAAGAGTTTGATTAAAGAGCTCACATCTCTTACGTTTTGTAGCATATAAGATCTTGGGTTCTACATTAGGTACTAAGAATGCACGGGACTAAGATAAACCACCTAAGAAGATGAGTGACTGACAGAATTTGGAATCCTATTTATTCTTCAACCCTCCTGTCTATCCCTAAATTGGAAAGAGGCACCATGGATCAAGGAGGCAGATGGAATAGCTTTTACCTCTCACTTTCATTCCTTCCTTGCTCTGTGACATGGAATGAGTTAATTAACCCTTCTGAACCTCAACTTCCTTATCTGTAAAAATGAAGGTTGTAATATCTACCTCCAACAATTGGAGGAGGGGAAATTGACAACCAAAAGAGGAAGAATGTTAGGAAGACTTTCTGAAAAGGTCAATTGAATAGGCTCACTGATGTGAGCCTAGTATGTGGTGGTTGGGTGAGAGGTTGGAAGTTCTTGAAGTAGAGGGTCCATGTTATATAGCTGTAGTGTGAAGAGCTGTGAAAACCAAATCTGGGAGGAGTTGATAATTGGTGCAGTGGGATTCATCACTGCACTTTTCTTTTGCTTCTCAAGTATCAACATAAGATGAGCCTCTCTTTCAAAGCCATGATTCTTGGTCCTTTCCGCTTCATGACATACATTTTCTTGCACGCCACTCCATGGGCATTACCAAGTTCTGAAGGTTAGGCTGCAGCATAGACTCCCAGTTATGCACCAACTTTAACACTGCACCATTCATAATCAATCACAGCATAGTGTGTCTTGTCACGCTGGCTGAAAACTGATGATTAAATTATAACACCCCTCCTCCTCCTTTTGGACGTTTCTATCTAATGGAAAGTGTTTCCATAATTTGAACTGGAATCTGTCTTCATAGAGTTTCACTATTGTTCCTGATTCTACATTCTGGATTGTTTTCCAGGTGTTTTAGCAGCTGTATTATTCTGCCAACACTTCTTCACTACGAACTACATGTTATCCAACTGTTCTTCATATAACATGATCTCAATTTCTTTTCTTATTCTAGTCGTTTCCTCAGGCCATGCTCCATTGGTTAATGTCTCTCCTAAAGTACCATGGACATAATACTAGTAAAATTTATTATTTAATAGTGCTCTATATGTTTTAATTAACTTAGTTGCCACAAAATCTCTATAAAACAGGTACTCTTATCATTCCTATCTTACAGATGAGGAAACTAAAGCATAAGGACATTAAATAATTTGCCCAAAGTCACAGAGCTGGAAAGTAGAGGCGACAGGATATGACTTCTGGCAGCCTACATTCGGAGGCTGCACTCTTAGTGCTGAGGATGGCAAAACTGTAACTTCCTTCCATTTATGTATCCCGAGATCACATTAACATTCCTGGCTGGTTTGGTTGACTGTGGTACATTTAGGAAATTGAAAGTCAAGTCAGATCCTGGAATTCCACACCTGCTTTGCAAAGGCTGTGAAGAGGTCCTGGGCTTTATCTTGAAGATGATGGAGTCCTATTATGCATTTAAAAAATCTTTTAATTTTGTAATTCATTGTACATTTTTTGAGCAAGAGAGCAAGCAACATGATCATATTTATATATTTCAAATATTAGTCTGAAGGTAGTGTTGAGATTAAATTAAGCAGGACAAAACAATAAGCAGGAAATTAGATGGTGATGGCAATAATCCAAGCCAGAGCTGAAGGAAGTGGGAACAACAGAGAATTAAAAGATCCAGGCAGTGTTTAGAAGATGTGAGGTCAGGATTTGATGGCTGATTGGATTAAAGGGGGAAAAGGTGATGGTAAGAGGATTTGAAAACAATGTCCAGGTTTCTCACTGGGGACTGTGTGGATGGTGGCATCATTAACTGCAGTGGGGAATACAGTGAAAGGAGTGGTGCTCTGGGACAGGGGTGGGGCAAATGGATTTAGGGGGAAAGGGAAGAAGGATTGAGAAGGATAAAGAAAACTCTAAGCAAAACACTCAGGGGAAAGGGCTGCAGGCAGTAGATGTGTGCAAGGACTCAGAAGGAAGGGCAGGTGTAGACAACACGCTGAGGTTTGGCTTTTGTTCTTGGGAGCCCCGGAGGATAAAGTCCCTGAGCTGCCCTTGTTGTCTGCCTGTGTCAAAACTCAAGCAAAATGATTCTAATTTTCTTTATCACCTTGTCAGTTATAAATGAATTCGTATTTACTTAAGGAATAACATGTTTGACAAGAGCCTTATTCATCATTTCAAAATGTTCCCCAAATACTCTAGCAGGGTGACCATTTGGTGTAAATGATATGTCTGATGATGCTAAATGATTATCTCTCAAGAAAAAGAATTTCTATTTTAAGAATCTGATATTTTAGTATGAAATACAGGAAATTTAGGTTTCAGTAAAGTAGGAGTTAAAGTTCTATTTTATCTAGCATATAAGTCTTAGGTCATTCCTCCTCAACATCCTCTCTAAAAAGGTATTCTCCTTTTCTTTATCTTTTAAACAGTTTTTCATTTATTGATACCTTCATTTATAAATATTTGTTAGGAATGTACTAGGTATCAGATACCACACTAAATGTGAGAGCTTAATTCCCTGTTTTTGACCAGTATTAGGAGTATAGGAAGTCTTAAAAAAAATCAAGCGCTTAAGCATAACAATGAACTTGGTAAATTGGCAACAAATATTAATTGGTGAACTTCTGACCATCTTTAATAGCCTGCTTGTTCTTGTGTGAATTGCATATTAGTTCTTGCTCCAGAAAGTCAAATATGCTAGATATGTCTCTGAACTTTGGATACATTTCTGGAATCAGGCTGGAAATATTACATGGCAGAGAGAAAAGTGAGCCTGGTTCAGAAAGCAGTGCTATTACCTGCATTTGTATGAGGATGGTTCTGAAAGACCTGTTAGCCTCTGGAAGTTGAAATCTTGTTACCTTAGAGAAGAGCTTCTAGTTAAAATTAAGGTCAAAGAGACAAGGAAAATACTGAGATGGTAGTTAGAAAGAACACACATTTGGCGTTTAAAACTGCCCTAAGTTTTAAAATGACAAACTGTTGGTATAGTTTTGAGCTATTATCCCTACTGTCTGCTGATTTTGGATATGGCCTTAATGACAATGGGGGAGAGAAGGATGGTAAAGTTGTTCCAAGTTTGAGTGGAGAAAAAGGAAGCTCTAGCACTTCTAGAAGTAATTCTTGCCCACACTACTCCTGGAATATAAATGAGAGCAGGGGACTTACAGTTCCACAGTGGATTAGAGTTCCTCTCTGTATAGCTTCTCACAAAGCCACTGTCTTGAACTATCTTATTCCCCAGGTCTTTTCTTCCTCAGACTCTCCAGATATAACCAATTTCTCAAGAGTGTGAGATGGAAACAAGGGGATCTATGGAACAGGGACCTGAGACATTGTTGTGGTTTGACTGTATGTGTCCCCCTATCATTCATAACTTGAAATCCTAACTCTAAAGGTGATGATATTAGGAGATGGGACCTTTGGGAGGTGGTTAAGTCATAGGGTGGAGGCCTCATGAATGGGATTAGTGCCCTTGCAAAAGAGACCTTAGAGAACGCCCTCAACTCTCTTGCTATGTGGGGACACAATGAGTAGATGGACCATCTATTTATCAGGAAGCAGATCCTCACTAGACACCGAATATGATGGTGCCTTGATCTTGGACTTCCCAGCCTCCAGAACATAAGAAATAAATTTCTGTTCTTTATGAGCCACTCAATTTGTGGTATTCTGTTATAGCAGCCTGAATGGACTAAGGTAGACATAGTAAGTACTCTGGAGATCTGTTTCTTATCCTGCTCATCCTTAGGTCTTTTGCACTCTATCTTCCCAAGGCTCAGTCTGAAGGAAAGGTATAGCGATGAAGGCTAGGACTATAACTGAAGCAGAAAATCCTATCCTAAAAAAGTTGAGTTAATATTTTTGATTAGGGGCACATTGAACATTTGCTCTGTAGCTGAAATGAAGATGGCTTTCTCTCTGTAAACGAGAACCGGCAAATGAGGAACTCCTCACCTCATGCAGCTCAGCAATTATTTCAATAAAAGAAAATGAGGTATCATAAACTTTCAGACGAATGTGCCAGTGAATTTCTAGAGTCCCAAAAGGGGAAATTGGTCTGGAGAATGGATTAGTGAGAAGAGTGAGGAGGAAAAGGCAGTGAACATGCATTGTAGTCATTTCCAAGACATGCACATTCTCCTCACTGCATCCAGTTATGATCACGTTCTGAATGTAAGAGTGTTCTGTTCTGTTAAAAATACATTTGCCTCAGGCTTCCCTGGTGGTGCAGTGGATGAGAGTCTGCCTGCCGATGCAGGGGACACGGGTTTGTGCCCCGGTCCGGGAAGATCCCACATGCGGCAGAGCGGCTGGGCCCGTGAGCCATGGCCCCTGAGCCTGCGCGTCTGGAGCCTGTGCTCCGCAACAGGAGAGGCCACAACAGAGAGAGGCCCGCGTACCGCAAAAAAACAAAAAAACGAAAAAACACTTGCCTGAACAAAGGGGTGAAGCCTATTTAATTATTCTGAACTCAAATTCAAAAAGGGGGGAAAAGTGGCCTGAGATTATTGAGTTTTACTACTATAAAGAAGTAATCACCCACGCAAATATGTAAAGGTCATATTGATTAGTAGGAAAGCAAAGAGAGGAGTAAATTGCTGAGAATAAATAAAAGGAAATAAGAGAGGAAGTAAAATGTGTTTCATAAGTATTAAGACTGGAAATCAGGAATCTCTAAACCTTGAGCAAAGGGAGCAGAAATAGAAGACTCTAGGCCTTTATCTTGTTCCTGTTCCTAACTCAGAAGAGCAGGCATGACTGGTTGATCTGGAAGCCTGCCTGGAGCCTGAAGATGCCCTTGCCTATGCCAGGTTTCGCTTTTGCAAGTATAGAATACCCAAGGGGAATCAGCAGCAAAAAGTAATAGATACCTTCTCTTTCTGAAACTGTCAACAGAGCTCAGAGCTTTGAAGTCTTTGAGGTGACAGAGGCAAGTGGTATGGCTGCCTCTGGCTTTGAGCTCCAAAGAAACCACGAGGGGAGTTCAGGGCAGACCAGCTTCCTGATTAGGTGGGCACATGAGATGGTATCCGAGGACCAAACTGAGCTGAGATGGGAAGTGATTACTACCAGTTAGATAAGACACTTGAGTACTCCTGTATGCTCTAGTTCTTTAAATTTTGCCTCAAATAAATCATTTTTGACAAGTATTTATTGTTGTTAAACAATAAATCAAAACACTTGATTTAAACAATAAATCAAAATACTTGTTATTTATATGCAAGGCATTATTATCTGCATAAGGAAATTTAGAAGAGATAAAACAGATCCTCATAAAGATACTAAATTAAACCAGATGAAATTGAAGATAGTTGATCATTTTTGACCTATGCAAATGGTAATTTCATGTTACTCAACCTAATATATTCAAGTGGGAATAAAGAGGTAAGATAAATAAGACTGTACCAATATCATGTCAGTGATAAGAGCCTGGGAGAATGTTCCGCAGGGTAAGGCTGTGGGATGCTGTCGGATGAGGAGGTTGATAACTTATTTACAGCAGCCAGGGAAACCTCACTGATAAACTGACATGTTGGTGAAAACTTAAGGTGGTAAAGGATTTAACCAGTGGTGAGAGGTAAGAGATTTCACATCCAAGGTGGGAGAATGGCAAGTGTAAACAGGCCAAGGTGATTGTGTACTATTGGTTTTGAGGAACAGAGAGGAGACAAAGCGAGTTAGGGGGATATGGTGGGAGGCGAGTTAGAAAGTTAGGAGGCAGCAGATCACAACGGGGCTCGTAGGCAGTGGTCAGAACTTGGGTTTTGCTCTGAGTGAAATGGGGAGTCATTACAGGACTTCGAGCACTGGCGAGACCTGATTAACGTAGACTTTACTGGAACCACTCTGCCTGCTGTGTTGAGAACAGACTGCAGAGGGCAAGGGCTGAAGCAGGGAGTCCTGTTTTGAGGTTGTAGAAACAGTCGAGACAAGAGAGGGTAGACCCATGGACCAGTACGGTAGCAGTGGAGGGGCTGAAAATGTTCTGAAGGTAGAGCTGACAGAATTTGCTGAGAGTGGATTGTAGAGTGTGTGAAAATAAAGGAGGCAAGGATGATTCTAAGATTAATATGCAATTTTGCTCTTACAGGTAAACACATAAATTATCAAGCAAACAGATAATTGTAATTTAATGACTATCTATGCTCTTAAAATCTCTGACTAGATTTTGTATAATTGTTTTTTCCAAGAGTAAGTGTCAGTTGAACTTACCCTGTGTTTTTAGGCATCTCTGTTTATCTACCCAAAGAGTAACCTTGGTACCAATAAGAGCCAAACAGACTGGGTTCTGACTCTGCCACTTAGCAATGGTGGGTATCTTTTTGGGAAGCCTTAGCTTACTCTGTTAGATGAAGCTAACAAAATCAACTTGGAGTGCCGGTTATGGCTAAATAACATAATGTATGTGAAGTGTCTAGCAGTAAATGTTGCCTGTAAATTTCAGCGATAATAACATATGTATGGCCACTCGTGGAAGGCCTGTCAGCCCTCTGCAACCCCTTCATATATTTTATCTTATTTTAACCTCTGTAGCTTTTAACTGAGAACCATTTTATGGAGGTTTTTTTTTTAATTGATAAAAATAATGACCAATCTGTCTCAAAAATTTCACTAAAAATGTGTGATATTTATAAAGTAAACAAAAGTAATTAAGTAAAAACAGTGCTAGGCCCTGTACAATGCCAACCTTGGTCTTTACCTTCTGACCTCTCCTGACTTGAGGCAGCCCTTCCTGATCAGAACTTTGGCATTCAATATCAGGTATCCTTGGTACTCTGTCTCCTGTATTTCTAAGTCATCAAAACTAGAATTCCGCCTTGATTGCTATCCCCCAATTCTTATAGATGTAATCTAAATATTACGTTTTGTTCCCATATGAGAATTGGAGATCTGCCTTCTTGTCACAGCTTCTCTCAGAGCCTGGAGCTTGGTTCTTGAATACCTGCCTGGTGACCAGGACTCTAGAACTAGAGCAGCCATGGGATTTTTAAATTTTATTATTTATTTATTTATTAAAAAAAATTTTTTATTACTTACTGTCCAAATAGGAACACCTTTGAGAATGAATAGGGAGCTATTAATAATTATGCAGGGGCAACCCTATCTTTAACTCCATAACCACGTGTCTGGATTTGCATAGGGCAGTCCAATTTTTGGCGGTCATCCCAGCATCTCACTGCTACTTCCTTTCACTCTCAAATTGTCCTGATTTGTACAATAAATTGTATAACCTACCGACTGAGTTACAGACAGATGTTTTTCTGTTAAATGCTAATTGATCAGAGACTCAATTTTATATAATACATGGATCTGCTTCTAAATTGTAGTCTGGTCCATTTATATAATTTTCTTATTCTGGCATCAATAAAGTTTTGATAATTAGCTTTACAGTGTAGTTTAATATGTACAAGAACTAGTACATCAATTTTTTTCCCACCAAAAATTTCTTGGCTATTCTTTAGTATTTATTTTTCCAGATAAACTTTAGAAACAGCTTGCCAAATTTGTGTTTTAAGAATCTTAGGATTAAAAAAAAATCTTAGGATTTTGATAGGAATTTCTTTGAATTTTTGGATTAATCTGGGGAGAAACAACATTTTTACCAAATCAAATGTTTCTGTACTTCCTGCCTTCCTGCCTGGACTTCTGGGTATCATTGCTAACCATGGATTTGTAATTCTCATGCTCTATTCACATTTTGGCATATCCCACTGGTTGTATTTGTTGCCTCTCTCCATGGTTACTATTTTCACTACATACTGGATCTCATGCCTTGAATAAACTGCACCATCTTTCAGGGTCTTCAGCTGGGTCAGACCCTGTTTCTATCCCACCCCAGCAGGGAGGCCCTGGTCTTCTCCATTTCTCCATGAACTGTTATAAGAAATGAGCGTTCAAGGATAAATGCAGGACATGGTAAAATGTACTTTCACTAAGCAGTGCAGGCCTTCTCTACTCTTAGTGAACCTGAAAATACATTTACATGATACATTCTGTAATGGGAAAATTATGGTCAAAAAATCAAATGGTTCTGATGAATTCAAGGTAAATTAGAGACCATACATGCCAGGGGTGAAAAGCTAAATTGATATGGTCAATTTAAGGAAGGCCCATTTGGGAAACGGAAGGAGTCTTTGCACTGCAAGCGGCATGCTACCTTTCAGCATTATTCTGCGGGTCTGTTTAATGTTCACAGATCGTGTAAATATAACGGTTTCTTCCTAAGGGGAGGGGTCGGTGGTGTTGTTGGGTTTGTTTTACTTTGAACATTAGCGAGTCCCTCTGGGAAATTTTGGATGTTGCTGTCACTTTACTGTTCAATATTAGTACATCATTGGGCGTCCTTCCCTTTCAGGCTTCACTCGTGCGAAAATAAATGTGTGCAAATTAGAAACACTGAATTGATGAGTCTGGCTTAGTTTTTTATTTGCTCTGTGAGCTAGAGATGTAAAATGGCAAAGCAGGTATCCTGAGAGCAATGCTTCTTGCCCTTTTAAAATCCATTCCTCCTGCAGTGCTTTTCATTCTGTTTCTGACTAGTCTTGTGTGATATTGTGATTTATAATATAAAGCACATATTTGATCTCCCTCCTGTTCTGGCACAGAGCTCCTAAAACCCTTGGAATTTCCTAAGGGTTATGTTATGTTTTCTCATTATGTTAACGAGATGACTTTTGGAAAGCACCTAAGGAGAGGGACTGGTTGCCAACTCTGTGATTAGAGGGTTGGAAACTTCAGTCCTACCCCGCTGACCTCCAGGGAGAAGAGAGGAGATTAGAGGTTGGATCAGTTGCCAATGGCCAATGATTTAATCAATCATGCCTATGTAATGAAGCCTCCATAAAACCCCAAAAGAACGGGTTTTGGAGAAATTCTGGATTGGTGAACACATGGAGACTGGGGAGAGTGGCAAGCCTGGAGAGGATATGGAAGCTCCATGCCCTTTCCCCATACCTTGCCCTATGTGTCTCTTCCATCTGGCCGTTCCTGAGTTATATCCTTTGACAATAAACTAGTGATCTAGTAAGTAAAACGTTTCTCTGATGAACCCACAGAGGGGGTCTTGGGAACCTCTGATTTATAGCCAGTCAGTCAGAAGTACAGGTAACCGCCTGAGTCGGCAACTGGAGTCTGTATTGAGTTGCCAAGGAGGGGGTCATTGGAACCTCCATTCTGTAGCTGGTCTGTCAGAAGCAGAGGTTTGTGAGTGGCATCTGAAGGTGGGGGGCAGTCTTGTAGGACTGAACTCTTAACCTGTGGAATCTGATGCTATCTCCGGGTAGATAGTGTCAGAATTGAGCTGAATTGTGGGACACCCTGCTCGTGTCCAAAACTGCTTGGCATTGTGTGGGAAGCCCCCCGCCCCCACTCCCCCATGTGGAAAGTGGGTCCAGGAACCCAAGAGACCTTGACAGCCGAGAAAATTCTGTCAAGTTCTACTTTTGATAATGTATATTACAGAAAACAAAACAAAACAAATACCGAATATACATTTTTTCGAACCATTTACGTATTCTTTCTTCAATCTGAGGTCACTGTTTAGAGCACAGTGTATAGTCTTCAAACTGCTCTCAAGATTTTACGGCTTTAAAATTCTTAAGGGTGCTGAAATTTACAAGATGGAAAAAATGGTAGCAAGTAAACTGGTCTGCGATGTGTGTGGTGATCTCAATTTACAGAGTTGGTGAAGGACAAGAAGCAGGGTCAGGCAGAAACTCATGAACCAAGGCAGCACAGGGATTGGGGAAAACTGGGCTTAGGAGAGAGGCTGCCATGGTCGTAGGGAAGCAAGATGGCCCAGGCATCAAGGTTTGAGGTCCAGAATGGAGCAGATGCTTAATAAAGGGTTGCTGAAAGAATCTTTGAATAAATTGTTCTGGGGGAATCTGTCTGTACTTAGATTCCTATCTGCATGCAGTGTATAATGGAGGAGGATATCCTCCCTGGGAAAAGAGACTCGGCAAGAGCCAGGCTGATCATCAGCCAAATTGAATGCGGACACTGCAGTCTGAGGTGAGGCAGATGATCAGATCAAAGGAGAAAGTGTCTGGACAAAAGCCTCGTCTGATGGATTGGCCCAACGTGGAGTGTGTGTGTGTTTGTGTGTGTGTGTGTAAGGAGTGCATCTTCCCAGGGCTAAAGAGGCACAAACCTGCATACAGCCTTAGGCACTGGGTCATAGATCATCAGTTTGGTCTTGACTGAGATTTTGTGGGTGAGGAGGGAGAGAAGGTGGATAGAGAACAGTGGTCCTGGCTGTGGCCCCTGATCCTAAATCTGAAAATAACACCTAATCTCTAGTCCCACTCACAAGGGTTGTAGATGGATGAAGAGGATATTTGAGGCACTGACTCCTTGTACAGTAAGTTCCTACCTTTGACAGTTCTTCAAGAGTTTTACACAAATAATTACTTTTTAAGACTTTGGTTTGTATTTCTTTTTGCAGCATATGGAGAGATATGACAGAAATAAAATAACAAAATATGAAAATAAAATAACAAAATATGAAAATAAAACAGCAATCCAAGATAATAGTGCAGTTGTCACAAGGCAGTTAAATTAATTGCCAAATCACTGTTATAAAAATATTTTTTATTGGAATCTAGAAGAGGGTGATGTCAGGGAAGGTGAGGGAAGTTTTTGTATGTGAGGTGGGATTTGAGATGAATCTTTATGTTTCAATAACATTTGGAGAGGCAGAGAGGAGTGAAGATATACAGAGGTAGATGTGGAAAGAAAGAAAAGCATTAGGTATATTGTAGGGATGGTGTATTGGAGACGAAAGAAGGAAGGAGGAGAAGGGGACAAAGGAAGGTAGAGCATAGAATATTTGGGTAGGAAGGATAAGGTTAGTCTGTGTCTTAGAACTGCCATCTTCTCAATAGAAGTGGGAGAAAGGGCATTTAATTAAACATGAGGGGAGCAGAGATGGGACTGAGGGTCTGACGAACAGAGAGAAGGTATAGAATAGGAATTTTTGAGGGGCTCTCTCTGGGGACGAGGGAACAGACAAGTGATTAATGAAAGCATTGCCTTGTACAAAACCAGAAAGGCTATAGTTTCAGCCTTGTGCCTCCAAACCCAGGCACACACACACACAAACACACAACCAAACGGATTCTGGCAGAGCTGTTCTAGAAGCCTGACCGGCATTGGCTGAAGAGGAAGGAGGTGGGGTTGTGGGAGAAGAAATGGCGACAGGTTGTGTAGGAGGCAAGCTGAATCCTGTTTACTAAAGTAAATGACCTTTTCTTATCATGTCTCATGCTCCCTTTAGAAAAATGAAAGAAGGTAGAATGTGAAAAGTCAACAAGAAATGGGAGGCGGTTTTATTTTATCAAACAGAAAATGAGCAAGGCTGTGATGAGTCTCCTCTTAGCCACTCTCTTAAGGAGGGGGCTGGAGTCATTGGCAGATGGCAGGCATCTCTTTCCAGCGTATGGTTGATAGCACTTGTGAGGGGCTATAGTAGCCACAACAGTGCCCTTTAGGAAAGAAAGAGTGGATTCCAGCAGTCAAGCCCTAGTCTCACACTCTGGGATGAATTTTTTTTGGTGCCTACTTTACAAGAGGGCACAACCACCATTACCTGATTAGCAAAGTGTAATTTGTAAGCAGTAGAGTACAGTTTTCGTTGGATGTACGCACACTGTGATTTAGTCAGGATTCCCGTACTACATTATTCATTCCAGACATGAGAGAAGAGCAATAAATATCTTATTTCTTTTTCTTGCTGTTCTAAATTTAGTTTATTGTTCTTGTTGATTGATTTTCATGGGGTCACATGAAGTATTACAGTTAACTCACACTGGTTCAGTTATCTGAGTGAGTTAAATAACTATTTAAACACCCTTTACTGCTATGTCCATTTTATCCTGTGGCTAATGCAATGCTCTGGGCCAGGAGAGAGATTTTATTCTTTCTTTGTTTGTTTTTTGTTAAAGTTTAGCTTCAATATATGCATGTCATTCTGGATAACGCAAACGCAGAAAACCTCCCAGCATTGATAATGTGGGAGTTTGGTCTTGCATTCACATCAGTCTTATGAGGATCTGCATTGCACATTAATACTCAAGATAGATAGTTGCTCTGATCCTCATTCCTTGACACTAGGAGGTAATATGTTGTAATGGTAGGGTATTAAGGATGTCTGTGCTTTGGGTGACAGTTCATGAAAAATCAGTTTGTAATTCAGTGGGTTTATTTGCACAAAGATCCAGATATGCAAAATTGTTTGTTTTTAACAAATGGGAGTTAGATTTTGTGTTTGATTGGCAAAATGGTAAATGGTTTGATGGAAATAGCACTGGACTGTGGATCAAGTAATGGGAATTTAATTCTTCATTTACTGTCAAACCTTGACCATTTAGTTTTCTTGAACCTTGGTTTCCTTACCTATAAAATAATTCCAATCATGACTTGCATTTTACAGTGGTCTCCTAGTTTAAAATGAATTTGATACATGTTACTCTATTTAAAAGTGACAATAACCTTGTGAGCATTGACTTAGCTACTATTAGTTCCATTTTTCAGAGGATAAAACTGAGGTGCTACGGGGATTTCCAAGTCATGCTGCTAGAATATGGCAGAAATGTAACATGACCCACAGTTTCCTACTTCCAAATACCACCCCACAGCGGGGTTTTTGGCTTGATTTCCTTACAAGAAATTGCTAAGAATCAAAACGTATGATATAGTCTTCCTCTCTACCTCAGCCACTGACTCTCATGGTCACACCCTTAATTTTATCACCACCAGTAATTGTGTATCGGAAATCTGGATACTCAGCATCCTACTCACTGGTCAATAAATGCTGTTTTGAAGCTTATTTATTCCAAGGTTCTCTCTGCAACAAATTTTTGATCGT
Organism: Mesoplodon bidens; assembly: GCF_964165515.1. Lineage (NCBI taxonomy): Eukaryota > Metazoa > Chordata > Mammalia > Artiodactyla > Ziphiidae > Mesoplodon > Mesoplodon bidens. Next base: position 95,067,785 of record NC_138161.1, on the reverse strand, counting down.
ATTGAATCCCCTACCCAGTGACACTGCCTTTTTTCATTATCCATCAACCTCTCACCTCTTCTCTTTACCTCTGTTGTTTCCTAAATTGATTTCATGGTCTTTCACTATATCACCCACTGTAGAAACCCTTAACTCCTTTGCCTCACTTTCCCTTCATTTTATTTGTCAGACTAAACCTTAATGTTGGGTGAAAACAGCTATCCATTTTTTCGGTTCCTGTACAGTGACAGCCAAACTTTACTGAAGAAAATCACAAAACCTGATGTACTGGTTTCACATTAATTAATGACTAAATTTCAAACAGCATTCAGCCACCACTTACAGTTCCCTAGTGAGTTCAATTTCTCTCTCTTAGAAACAATTCAGATCTTCACCTCTCTTGTCAAACTTCCTACAGTTTCCAGTTCCCTAACTGATGATCTTGCCTTTTACGCCACAGAGCTACACATCTGCTGGCATGTGTTCTCACCTTTTCTGTTTTTCCTCATGGAATGTTTGCCCTGTTCCTATCCAAGATTTTCCCCTTTATTCTCACTCAAGATCCTCTTCTCTCCTACCTTTGAAAAGATTTCTCTCCTTCAGTTATCCTCCACCTCCCTTCCTCTTACTTGATCACTCCAATTAGCAGGATTCTAGAATCTTCCATATTAAAACAAAACAAAAAATCTTGGTCCTGCATCTCCCATTAGTTAACTCCTTATTCTCCTGCTCATCTTCACAGCAAAACTTTTCAAATGAATTGGGTAGACCTACGGTCTTCTCTTCCTCATTTCCCATTCAGTCTTCATGCACTCCAATTGGATGTTAATCCCCATCTCTCACTGAAACCTCTTGTCAAGGGCAATAATAATTTCTAAGGTGCCAGATCCAATGTACAGGCCTTTATTCTAAATTCACCTGAACTCTTATCAGCACTCAATGTAGTTGACTACTTATTTCCTGAGCAACTCTACGCTTTTGGATTCTGTAACACCACATGCTCTTGGTTTTCCTTCCATCTAATTGTTTCTTCTCAGTTTTCTTAGGTGCCTCTGCAGTCTCTACCTGTTCTCCAAATGTTGAAGTGGCTTCTCTTCTTTGTCTATGCTTCTTAGATGACCTTATCCAGTTCTATGGCTTTAAATACCATCTGTAGCAAAGTGACTCCCAAATCTATATCTCTAGACTTATCTCCTGAGCTCCAGACTCCAGTTTCTCAAGCCAAAAATTTAAGAATAACTTTTGGTTCCTTTCTCTACTTCACCGTGGTTTCCCACATCCAGATATTCTCCATATTCTATTGTTTCTGTTTTCAGTATATCTGTCTAACAGTTCTCTTCTGTTTCTACTACTACAACCCTGGTTTAAGCTACCAACATTTCTCTCATCTGGACTGCAGTAATAACCTCATTGCTGGTGTCTCTGCTTCCTTGATTTTCCCCTCACCATCTACACCTTACAGCAGTTAGAGAGATATTTTAAAAGGGGAAATTAGACTAGGACTTTCCTTGCTTTAAATCTGCTAATAGATTTCCACTCCTCTTGAAATTTGAACTCTCTATAGGCCCTGTGTGGTCTCTCTACCATTATTATGTCCGACTCTTCTTCTCCATCCGGCCCCACTGGACATGCCAAGTCTCCTCAGGGCCTTTGCACATACTTTCCTCTCTTCCTGGATTGCTCCATTCCCAGCTCTTGGCTTGGTTCGATCCTTCTCACCTTTTAGTGTTCAGATCAATATCACATCCCTGGGGAGGCTTTGAATCACCTCTCCTTCTAAGAGGCCCACTTGCTTTTCCTCTTTTCCCCAATTACTTTCTACCATTAAATTTTTTTTCTTTATAGTCCTTCTCACAACAGAAATGACTTTATATATTTTTTATTTGTTTATTGTGCATCTCACATCTCTCTCAACCCAAGGGTCAAAATATGACATTATGAATCTTGTTTATATTTTTTACAGCTTTTCTTCAGTGCTTGGTTCATTTCCCATACCTAATAGGCTCTCAGTAAGAACACTTGTTGAATGAATGCATAAACATGAGGGATGTGAAACTGTTTGTCTATTGTGCTGTGCTGGTGTAACACATTCTACTCTTCACAGATGAGCTGGATTACTTTTGCAGATCAGTAACACAAGTGGTCGGTATTGGGTACTAAATGGTAAAATGATAAGCCATGTTGACTATATTTGCCCTGAAACAGCTCTCTTTCCCCCAGGAAGAGATATCTTGTTTTGCAGAATCAAAACTAGAACTATTAGGATGTGCACAGACTATAATGAAATGTTGACTCAGGTAAATAATATCCATTAAGAAAGATTTATGGGGAAATGGCATTGCATAGAGTGAAAATAATTTTATTTCTTCTGTGCTTTTAAATACATGATATTTGGACTTCGGTTGCATATTCTCGATGATGCCCTGAGCAGAATACGTGATAGTACTCTAGCACCATAGGAAATGGTCTTAAAACACTGATATCATAGAGGCAAGGAATGGGAATCAAAGAGCATTATTCACCATGATTTGTTTCTAGCTTCTCTGTCCAAACTAGAGCGTTTTCTTTAAAAGTAATTCAAAGCTCATTCAGACTAAGAGTTAATACAGACCCAGAGAAACTGCCCATGTCTCAGCTTAAGTATCTGAGTAATTAAAGGTATACTACTTTGAAGGTCTCACACCTTCCCATTTTCATTGAATTCCAGGGATTAAAGAAATCACCCAATGTCTTAATGCCAAGGCTCTAAAGCCCAGAATTTCAGCTGGTACACATCCTAATTAGTAAGTCAAGTTATTAGATGATATCTTGATCAGAAAATGGTATGAGCAATAAATAAGTAATCCCTGAATGTCTTCTTTATGAACATCCTTTTGTTTGATGGCCAATATTTGCATATTTTTCCTACCTGTTACATATCCCTAAGGAAGTGTTTGGATTTTAAATATTTTTATTTAGAGATTATATTTGTTATTTAAAGCAGCATAACACTATAGCCAGTTTCAAAGCCTAACCTCCCTACACCATTCTTGCTTAGTTTCTGTACTCTTTCTTCCAGTGTCTTTGTTTCCCTCTTTTCCTTAAATTTGTTTTCTTCTTACAGAAGAAACCTTAGCAAATACTGGTAGGTGCAGAGAAAAACAGAGGAAGAAAGACAAATTACCACCCAGAATGAACTGCACTTAAAGTTCTGAAATATGATACTTTAGGTATGAGGCAAATTTTGAGGACTTCCTCTAGCTTTAACCACAGTGTTGGATGAAACTTGGAAGAAGATTGTGTTGTAGTTGTAAATTAATTAACCTTTGAAATACTTTGGATAAAACCAAAAATAGCACAGCAACAACATTGACATTTTGTTTTACTTGCTTGATATAAAAAGGTGGTCGTAATCTAACTGGAGGTAAGATTGTTGATGTTTTGGTATTAAAATGACCTCAGGGCTTCCCTGGTGGCGCAGTGGTTGGGAGTCCGCCTGCCGACGCAGGGGACACGGGTTTGTGCCCCGGTCCGGGAGGATCCCGCATGCCGCAGAGCGGCTGGGCCTGTGAGCCATGGCCGCTGAGCCTGCGCGTCCGGAGCCTGTGCTCCGCAACGGGAGAGGCCACAACAGTGAGAGGCCCGCATACCGCAAAAATAAATAAATAAATAAATAAATTTAAAATGACCTCAAACAAAAGACAAAATATTTCTGAGATACTAATATGCATTTTCCCATTCCACATTAAGCTTAAACAAAAATTCAAACCTTATAATTTTTAGAGGGTCCAAACCTAAAAAGATGATGGTGCTTCCCAGCCCCAATATGTAATAGAAAAGAAGTAAAGCTAAACTGTAAAATAAATGTGAAGAAGTTCACAGTATAATGACTATTTTGAATCCTTTTTCTTTTCTAAATGCCAGGTTCTTTCATGGAGCATTTACTGGGTGTCCCTGCTTTGCCTGTGCCCAAGCATGTCTCCTGTCGCTGCCTCCCCGATGAAGGAGTTGCTGACATTGCCTGCGTGAGCAGCAGTGGTGCTCTCTGAGCTGTTGGTCATGCTTCCCTTCCTTGCTGTTGTTAGCATCTCTGGGATGCAGAGTGAGCCTAATGTGTGCCAGCCAGAATGGGGAAATGGCCCATCTGCTCTGTGCTGGGCTTTAATTTCATCATCAGTGATGGCTTCAAAGCAGATGCCTAAACAAGGGGTACGCAATGGCCATTTACTCAGAGGCTATGGGAGAGGAACTTCAGTTGGTCTGATTATAGCCAATAATGTAGAATGAGGGCCAAAACATGCTAACCAGCTTGTCCCTGAAGCTGCGGTGTCTATGCAGGTCCAAACAGATGGAACCGGCCAGGAAGCTGGGTACACTCTGTTTCTAACTCAGTGATGTTGCTTTGTGGTTGTATGACCTTGGACAAATCACTTCACCTTCATGCTTTGTCATAGCAAAGTGTCATCAGTAAGCTGCAGATTATAGAATGCACTCTGTCTTAATCTCCTTACTGTTCTAGGGACACATGGCATAACATCAGATCTCACTCATCTGAGCACAGCACGAAGCTGCTTCCTTTGTGGTCATCAAAAGAGTAATCATTCTTTTTGAATTCTACTGCCATTTTTTTAGCATCTCTCTTTGAACATATAATAAATTCATTAGCAAGTATTTATTAGATGTGTCCACTTTGTTCCAGGTAGTATTCTAAGTACTTAGAATGCTTAAGTGCTAAGTACTTCAGTGGTTATGAGTGCAGAGGAGTAGTAGAATCAGGTACAACGATAAATAACTGAGTTCTTGAGGATTTACTTTAAAAATAATACAGATTACCTATATTCTGATTCTCTCCCCACAACTTCTACACTCCTTCGTGATAAAGTCTCTGCCTTTAAAAACTCCTTGACTATTCAAAGCATTCATCAGCATGCCCTATGGAAAGTAATGACAGTATATTGAACACTTAACTAGTGCCAGGCATTCTTCTAAATGCTTTACATGAGTTAACTCACTCAGTCATCATCACAGCATTACTATTATACACATTTATAGATGAGATGAGAAAATGGCACAGAGGAGTTAAGTAACCTGCCTAAGGTCACACAGTGAGTGTGTGGCAGAGCCTAACACAGGCAGCCCAACTCCAGAGCACATGCTCTTAATCCTCACAGTCACTTCCTGTGGTTGGCTGTTGAATGAATGAGTGATGAATGTTAGAATATTTTAAATGTGTAAAGCACTTTACAAGTTTAAGTCATTAGTGCTGTTTTTGCTACAGACATAACTATTACTACAGGATTACAATTGACACTCTTCAGCATTTCGGGGGAAAGAAATCTCAGCATTCTACTTTTGTTGTTAGAGTTCAATAACAGATAGGGAGCAAGCACCTGACCAGAGTTGATCAAACTTAGTATAAAATGCAAGTTCAGCTGTAGGAGAACTAGAAAAAAAAGTCCCTGATTTCTTGCCCTCTTTCATGAGGTCATACCATTTAGGCCAATTCTGGGTGACTTCTGATTGCTAGCTCAGCCCACAGTGATCTCTTCCCCAAAAGACTATGTACCTGTTACCTTTTGTATCCCAAACTGATTCTTCACTAACTTTACCTTTACTCTCATTATACTCTGTCTAGTACCTAAGCTAGAAAACACAGCCTCATGTTCAGTTTCTCTTCTTCTTCACTTTGAGGTTAAATCTTGCCCATTAAGTGCTTCTCAAAGATATCCCCTCCCTTCTACTCTATTAACTTTAGTATCTCAGATTACACCACTGTAATAGGTTCCTAACTGACATCCTAGCCTATGATCTGTATTTTCTCCAGTCTTCCCTCCAGTTTTCCATTCTCTAACTTACGTTTATAAAATGCACATCTGATAATATCCCTTCCTGTTGAAAGCCATTAATAGCACCCAACTGCCTCCAAGGTTGACCATAAACTTCTTAGCATGGTGGTCAATGCATTCTACAATTGAGCCCCAACCTGTTCTTTGGATATCATCTCCCATCATACTTCCTTATTAATCCGATACACTGTAGCCACACTGGGCTACTTGTTATTCCTGAAATGGATCATATGCTCCCATGTCCCCAGGACACATGCCCTGCCTTCTTGGAAAAGATTCCTTTCCTTCTCCACCTGTTAAAATGTTTGATTTTCTTCAAGGCAAGCTCAAATGTCCTTTCCTGGTTACCCCAAACTAGAATTCCTTCCTATTTATAACACTCTATGTTTATAGTTCTCCTCTGACCCTTATTTTGTTTTATGTTGAAGGGTGGTAAATATGCCTTTTCCATAATACACTGGAAAACTCTTGAACTTTAAAAGAACAAATTCATCTTTGAAGCTACGTACCACCTTAGCATAGTTGTCCTGTATTTTTAGTTTTCTAAGTGTGTAGGTCTCATCTCCCCATAAAGACTGTAGGCTTTTGGCAAAGTTACAATATGAGCTAGCTTATATATTTGGGGCTTTAGTTGAATTTAAATTTGCTTCTACTAGTTAATATGCTCATGTAGGGGACCAAAAGAAAGCTATTAACTCTGATTCCTACTTCCAGTGATTGCTGTGAGGGCTAAGAGTAGTAACATCTACAAAGCACTGGATACACACTACAAGCTCAGTAGAGGTAACGATTGGTTAGCTTTATGGTTGAACTCCGTGGTACATCAGTTTATGTGACTTAGACTTGGCCTGAGTGATCCAGTCTCAGGGACTTATTGTCTCCCACAATAAAACACATGTGAAGTTTAATTCTAGAATACTCTCCAAAAGAACATTGCTCTTCCTCTCTTTCCTATAGTACCTTCAGGTACCTTCATCTTGTCTCCAGTTACTCTAGAGCAAATAATCTATTTAATAGTACCTTGTAAATGCTTTTCATTTTGAAAATGATGTCTATTTGTCTCTAAACTCATTCTTTGTATCCCCTTGCTTTGGTCTTCCTGTGACGTAGAAGAGACCTTACTCTTGTAGAGTACCTACAGTGCCTGAAGCATAGTAGAAAATGAATAAATATTTGTTGGCACATTGACTGGGGAATAAGTGAATGGCCTCCATGCTCCTGGTAGGCAAAAAGTACAAACTCTTTATTACATGAGTTGTCCAAACGAGTCATGCAAAACTAGCCTGGGCTTCTAGGCAGCATAGCTGGTAATGCTTTGCTATCCTGAAGCAGATGGGTCTACTCCTCCCTAAAATAACAAGTATCAATAGATCCATTGAGACGACAGTGCCATGGTGGTGCAGCCAGAGTTTAAAAGAACATGAGCATTACATGAGGCAGGGAATTAATTTGTTTGCTGGAGTGGAGGAGGAAGTTACACTGGGGAATTACTGTCTATTAATCTCTTTAGGACTGCTCCCTCTCTCATTACCTAATGAGGCTCTGCCAAGCAGGAGACCCATAATTCCCACCGTCTGAAGAGCAGTGTGAAGTCAGGATTCTCACTAGCAAACCTGACTCTAAAGTCTAGCTGGGTCCATCTGGGCAGTGTGCACTGGATGACAAGGAGAGCCTCCACAGTGACTCCTGAAACCCAAATCAGAGCTGATGGGGGAAAAGTTTGCAACTAAACTCCTTCATGTACAGGGCCCAGGAATAAGGTGCTGTTGGATTTCCCCTTCAGACTGGAATGGCTAACAGGTCATTCTATTGCCCCCATCAGTGGAAAGGTTAAAACTGAGTTGACTGAGAAGTGTGTCTTTTGTAGATGGCTGCCACAGACTGACATAATGCCATGAGATTATAACATAATCACCTACCTCATGTTCTTTTTTTGGGAAAAAACAATACCAAAACTCTATCTCCTTTTCCTTTCCTTCTCAAGATCCCTATATCACCATGTCCTATTTTCCAAACCTTTTTTTTTTTTTTTTGGCCAAGGTCATTGACTAATAAGACCCTGGGATCTTAATGGCAAAGTGAGTGGATTATTTTAATTCCCACTTGACCTCTTTTCCAAGTGACTTCCTCAGCAATGAGTAAGACTACCCACCTCTGGGATCTAAAAGTATTTAATGAATGTATCTCTCGCTACCAGTTTAGTGCAGATTATGTCTTCCTACTTATCCTTTCCTAAGAATATGTCTGATCTGCTCTTTGTGTCCCTGCCTCCATGCCCAACAATACTAGATCTTTGAGGCATGTTTGTTGATTGGCTGGCATTTAAGAGTTTAACAGCTAATATTATTTGGACACTTCTTAAAACACATGTCTTGGGGCTAAGAGTCATTGCCTCTTAAAGACGCATGTTGAATTCAGAAGAAGCTCTGCTATAGTCCTCCTGTGATTTTCACATCCGCGCTGGTGGGAGAGAGCCCCTCTCTGCAGTCTTACATAGTTACTCTCGGTGTCATTACCTAATTAAAGGCAGAAGAAAATGCTGAGATAATAAATTTAATCAGCTTTCCAGATGTTAAAAATAATTCTCAGACACCTCTGCCCTGACACATCTACATTCCAATCTGTTCAATTCAGCTGTCACAATTTCACCCCAATTTACCCCTTGCAAACACTTGAAATACTGCTTTTAATTAATTCTCCACACTCAGAACTTTGAGTGATGCCAAGTTAGTTAATTACCCAAGTTATGGCTTTAAGCATTTCCTGGATGTGAATTATAAAAACTGTTAGTGAGTGCCAACATCAGATCTTCAAAGACTTCAGCCTCCTCCCTCCCCAGCACTGTTCTGAGGAGTGAGAGGTGAGTGTGCTGGGTACAAAATGACCAGATGGTACAGAACAGTATCTAGATGATGTTTTCACTCTCAACTAGCAGATAGTTGTTTAGAAACATTCTCACTAACCTTATTGAAAATATAGGAGGTTTCAAGGGAAAGTTGTAACCAGCTTTTGAGTAAGCTGGTTTGGAACTGTTATTGCAGAAATTCTCTTAGAACAAGTTTCTTATTGCTCTGCTCTAGGTATTACAAATTTGAGATCAGATATAATGATGCCAAATTTGCCCTGTTGTAGTAGAAATTTGTCTTATAAGGAGTTTCTTATGAGGGAAGGAAGGAAAGAAATAACCTTTATTTATTTTCTTTTTCTATGCAGGCATTCTAATATATGCATTCTTAGGACAAGTGTGATAGGTATTAATATCTCCATTGTTACAGGTGAAGAAACTAAAACTCAGAAAGGGAAACTAAGTCAGAAAGAAACCATGCCAGAGGAAGGATTTGAACTCAGGTTTGTCAGACTCTCGGGGGCCATGCTTTTTGCATTAGACCACACTGCCCCTGTGGTAATTTGATAAACAAGGTTCCACCATTAGGAAAGTCATTAATACAGTTCCTGTCATCCTTGAGATCATGAGGAACCATTTGTTGGTTAAACTGAGGCCTTCTTGGTTTGTTGCAATCATTATTACTTGTCCGCAAGAGATAGGTCTCTTGAGTTTCTTAAGTATAAGCACTTGTCTCGCCTCTCCTAGCAGAGGACAAGTCTCAGTCGGTATTTCAACATAATGGACATGATGTCACAAAAACACAAGGCCTCAGGATAGCTAAGGAATAGTTTTATGTTCCAAGGTAACTTCAACTATGTTGCTCCATTCTCAGTTTTAATAACTAGCTTCTGTTAGCAGACATTAATCCAAAACTGTTGAAAGCATAACACTCAGAATATTTCAGGCCTGGGAGAAAGTGTATAGACTAAAGTCCAATCTCCTGATGGAGAATCAATTAGTATAAACAAACTCTCTACTTAAGAGTGAGAAAACAGATTGTACCCCACACTGCCAAACTCCCTACTCCCACTCATAAGCCATCATTTTTATTTTCTAAAATTTGAATTTGTGCAGATTATTCTGAGATTCATAGTATCCCCCAAGCTCCCCCACCCTCCCCAAAGTGGCATCTGGCAATGTTTGAGTGGGCAAGAATTGTTTGTTGATAGAGCTATAAAAAGTTGCTCTCTGCTTAGTACCTAAGCAGGAAATCTTGATATAGGAATCAGGAGGGAAAAAGAGCAAATGTTTATACTAGAGAGAATTTATTGTATTAGGTGAACGATGTACTTTTACAGTGGACTAAGCTCCAGGAAATAGCTGAAATATTTGTCATTTTTTCTCTTTTTACTTGCTATTGTTGAGTATAATTTTTGGTAAAGTAATTTTGGGTAAAGTCATTTTTGAGTAAAGTGATGGCTCCTAGCTAGGCAGAATTAGGCCTCCATAGACACAGAGAGAAATGTCCCAGAGGAATTATGGAAGGTTCACTGGTCTTGGAGTCAAAAAATCCCAGACTGGAGTCCTACTTCTGGAGACAATTAACAGACTAACTTGGGTTAGTTACCAGACTTTTAAAAACCTTTATTATTGTATCCACAGAATGGGTACATTAGAAATGTCAGTCATATTGTCTGTCATGCCCATCTGGTCCTGTTTGAACCAAGTAACCTCATTGCCTACAGTTAGAGCAAACTGGACTAGGGTAGACACTGAAAGAGGGTGGTTTAGCAAATCTTGAGGGGATTTGTCACGAAAAGATGAACTGGGATTTGAAAGAAGAAATGTAGAATAGAGCCCTGAGGTAGAATCAGGGCCAAGAGAAGTCATGGTGAGCAGAAGTTAGGAGCACTTCAATCAAGCAACCTTGAGATGGAGAAAAAAATTATAGATTCAAGGATAAGACTCAGCCAGTTATTATGTTAGCACAGTCATTAAGACCCCAGGTTTTGGAGTGAAATAGATGTGGATTCTTGTCAGCTGTGTGATCTTCAGCAATTTATTTAACTTCTGTAAGGCTCTGGTTTCTTGTCAGTGAAATGAAGATAATAGTAGTATTTTCACCATAGAGTTGTTGTGAGGATTACATAAATTAACATGTAGAAAACCCTTAAAACAGTGCTTGGCCCTTCACTAAATCCTATGTCAGTGTTTGTTGTCACAATTTTATTGAATGAGAAGCACTATACCAAGTACTTTATGTGACGTATGTCAGGAACACTTCAACAACTTGATGAGGTAGGTTCTATTAATATCTCCACTTTACAGATGAGGCAACTAAGGCACAGAGAGGTTAATTAATATCTTCACTGTCACACAGCTAGTAAGTAGCACAGCTGGCATTTAAACCTGGGCTTTGGGGCTTGTTGACTACTGCCTCTCCATGATTGATGTGTCCCGAGAGGAGAGCAGAGCAGAGCAGCAGAGAGTGGCTGAGTCCTAGAGGTGGCTGACACCTGGTATAAAAGAAGAGCAAAACAAGCCTGTGGAGATTTATGGTTGCCCTGGGTCCAGTGATAGGTCCTAGGAAGCCCGACTATGCCTGTTCCTGTTCTTGGGATCCCACAGAATCCTTGTGTGTCCTTCCAGGAAGTAGCCCCTTTCATAAGAGGGCTCCAGTGACCCTCTGTTCCAAGCATAACAACAAAAAAAGAGGAGCTGATGAGACTGAGCCAAGGGGTATCCACTCTTGCTCCATCTTTTTCTCTAGGATGTGTGAAAGGTTTTTGTTCCATGGAAATAAAGATGAGTTTGTTTCGGTCATCACCATCCACCTAACCTTTAGCATAGCACATAGTAAGAGCTCCTGAAATACTCATTGAATGAATGAGTGAAAAACTGTGAAACACTGAAGAAATATAAAGTATCATTATTTTCTTCTAATAATTGATATCACTATGCTTGTTCTTTCAAAGACTAATGCTTCATGTACCAGTCTATACAGTTATAGAAAAGGACCTTCTGCTAGAAAACCAAAAATTTGTATTATAGTCACAAAACTAAGTGGTTCAGATTGCTTTTACTTGAAGGACTAAGAGAGCAAAAAGACATTTAAGGTTATTATTCTATATTTGACATGTCAATAATTTATCAGGCACAATTCCTAACTATAAAAGCCCTATTATAGCTTCATTTAATGTGAAATATTGTGTTATTAACGTGCTATATTAAGTGTATTTCATTCTAACCATAGTAATTTCAAAGAGATCCCAGTCTCTTTCCATCTCTGCTGGTAGTTAAAATAAGATTTGACTTCTATCATTACAGCAAATCATATTCTAGTGAGTACTGACCTTCTTGAGGGTCACATGTCTATACACTCTATAAACTATAATCGGTTAATGATATCATTTCACAAATCTCCAGAAATAGATGCTTTTCATTCTGGTCAATGTTGCATTTTCTTCAAGCAATGCTGAAGAGCAATTCTCTTCAAGCAATGTTGCATTCTCTTCAAGCAATGCCCCTCTTTTCCTTGCTGAAAATTCACAGCAAGACCAGTGGTTGATGAATCTGAACACTTCTCAGCTTCTCCTTGAGCCTACGACATTAAATGCTTAAAATTTAATGCTGGAGCTTATAGCGCCGTGAGCTCCAGAGATAGAAGTAAATGAAAACTCAACCTTTCAGGCTATATTGCTGTGCAGGCTTTTGTGTTTGTTTCTCCCTCCCCACCCCCAGGGTGGCTGAAATGGTTTGCTATCAGAATGCTCTCCTGTCAGAGGAACTTGGTTATCATTGTGATGCTGTGATTGGAAAATGTTACTATTAAAGAATTACAGTAACCAGGACTCTTTCTGACGAGGTCCATTTGCTCCTGCAGAATTTTGTCAACACAGCAGGAGCCTAGGGATTCCTGTCACTTGTGGTAGCACTTGAGAGTCTATGTTTGCTTTTTCTTGGGGAAGTATCAGAAGATGAGAAAGCTCTGCTGCTCTGAGAGTTTCTGAGCCTCTGTAACCTTGGACAATGGAGCTATAAAGAGGAGATGGGGAGGGAGTGTTGGGTAGAGATGGGGGGCTAGGTAGCATCTGATAAACTGATGTGGCTGTGAAGGATTACCATCATATATTTTTGGTTTGTTTTTATCTTGATAAAAACTTAGAAACATAAATTTATGTTTATAATTTCTAGAGTTGGTTTATTATCCTAACGTATTTAGACACTTGTAACTTCTTAGTAGGGACTGGAACTTTGGGGAGAGGCTTATGCTGAGAGGGAGAACACTGTGCCTGCTATGGTCCCAGGCCCCCAGACATCCTTTCTGCACACCCTGCTGCACTGCTATGGAGCACACAGTGGTCATACCTGAAGATTTTTCTTCTCTTAACTTTCTCTTTAGGAATCCCACTTGTTTTGCAGACCAGGCTTGGTCCTAGTATTCCCTAGATATGCTGTTTCCTATAAGAGCCCCAGATTCCAAAAATCATGCAGTTTACCCTGCCCTGAACACCACACAGGTCTGTGAGACACACCTGCACAAGACCCGGTGCGTTCCTCCCAACTGCCCAGCCCCCTCTGTCAGGTCGGGGGTTGGATACCTCTCAGCCAGCATATCCAAGAGCACAGTGATGGGGAATGGCGCCCCACAGCCATACTGAAAAAAATATGGCAAAGTGTGTGAGGCCATCAACTCAAAACTCTTTCAGGGATTCTCTCATCCCCAGCCATATGCTTAGTGCCACAGGTACGCTTTACTTCCTGTATCACTTTGGGAATATTTTTGGCAATCTCCATCATGCTCATGTTTTCTCCACTGACAAGGGCTTTTCATCGACGGCCTTGTTTCTGTGCAGGGAGGCACAGAGAACGAGCCTCAGTTATCAGCTGAGAGATGTTAATCATGCTGGTGACAGACCTGCCTTAATGGGCCTTTAGTTGGTATCTCTGCCCCCATCTCAGAGAATCTAAACAAAGCAGCCATTTAAAATTTTGCTTTCATTTTCACCTTGACCAAAAAATGATCATTATTCCCATGGGTTGGGTAGTGATGTGTTAGGGGCCAAATGGGAGTAAATTTTGAGGAGCATTCACTGTCATTATTTGCTTTGCCACCGTCTTGACTCTACAAGCATGGAATGCGCATCAGATTGGAGCAATTTTACCGTAGCTGAGACCTGGGTGTGCAGGTGCAGAACCCTTCTGATAACGACCCCTGCCTTGTTGGAAGAGTGTGCTATTCCATTAGAGGTTTTATGAATGTGAGTAGCATTTGAATCTTCCTAAATTAATGTAACTGATTTCCCTCATCATTCACTGCAGAGTAGTTTTAATGGCTATAGTCCATGAAATACATACTGACAGTGAAACTGCCTTTATAAGGTGTTCTGACTTTCAATGCCATTATTCCTTAGTCAAATGTATTTTTATGATGGATATTAACAGTTGGTTAGACTCTTTATACCCATTATATCCATAACTCAGTGCATATACAATAATTGAGAAAGACGAATTTGTTAAAACTTATGTCTATTCTTCCACATAATAATCTTAAGAACTGGACGGGTGCTTATTAATTACTCAGTAACGTTGAACTTCTCTACAATTACTGGACAACTCTAAATCTAGCTTATCCTTGGGATTTACAAGAGAGGAATTTAGATAGTTTGTACAGCCAGTTCAGTTACTCAGCACGCATCTACTGATGGTCCGCTGTTGGCCAAAACCTTCCCCCCTACCCCAGGCTGGGGTGTCTGGCCAGCAGGAGGAGGATACAGTCTAGCTCTTGAAGGGCTTGAAGACTCATAGATGAATGAAAGGTGTGTACTCTTCATCTGAAATTGGCAATGGGAATCCCAGAGAATATCAACCTCCTCCCCTTTCACCTCCAGCCCAGAGGCAAAAAAGCCCTCATGGGAAAAGGCAGAGAGGGAGGCCCTGTTAGGGGCAAACCAGATTCAGTTAAGGGGAAGAAAGTAAATAAAAAAGAACTGGATAGAGATACATTTGGAGGTAAGAGGCGCTTGTAGAAAACTAATAAAATCAATAGGAAAAGAAAAACAAATGATGTCTCCCCTTCCTCCCAAATGAACTGGGAGGAAGGGAACTTCCATTGAGTTTTTTTTCTATGTGCCATACACTGTGCAAGTTATTTCATACATGTTGTTCCAATTATTTCTCAAAACAGCCCTCTAAGTAGATGTTATGTTCATTTTATAGGTGAGGGACTGAGGTTAGAAATATTAAATATCTACCAAAATTCACATTCTAGCACACAGTGAAGGTGATGTTCAAATACAGGTGGTCTAACTTCAAATACATTTTCTTTCACTTGACAGATGCCAACACCGCAATTGAAAATTCACAAACGTGTTCATTCATTTATTCAGCAAAATACTAAGACCCCATTATATGCCCAACAGTCAAAATTACTTCCTTCTCACTCCTTTCTTTTTGGCTTTAATGCTACTCTTTCTTCTTGCCTTCTGCTTCTTACCCTTTTAAGTTCCTCTAAACTTGTTACTTGTGAAGAATTGATGACTTTGCCTCCCTAGTCTGCTGTTTGGGAAATTAAATCATTTTGTTACATTGAACTTCTGATTTGTCTCCTGTAAAGTGGAGGATAGTAAGAATCCCTACCCCCACGATGTTGGGTAGTTTAAGAGAGATAATACTTGTGAGAGCACCTGTTGGGCAGCTGCTAAGTGCTTAGCAGATACATGCTCATTAATGTGTTCACCAAAGATTCTCTCTGCAGTGGAAGGTGATACAGACACTTGTCTCTTTGGAGAAAAATAGCCCTGCTGATGGTATTGATGGTGAATAATGATGAAGAAAATACTTAGAGACATAGGCCATCAGCTAGCTAGCCTAAATATGTGTTTCATGTGGTATACTCAGTGTTAAAAAACAAATTGTTGTCAACATTAAAAATCAGAGGGCTTCCCTGGTGGCGCAGTGGTTGAGAGTCCGCCTGCCGATGCAGGGGACACGGGTTCGTGCTGCGGTCTGGG
The DNA here is from genome assembly GCF_964165515.1 of Mesoplodon bidens. Taxonomy (NCBI): domain Eukaryota; kingdom Metazoa; phylum Chordata; class Mammalia; order Artiodactyla; family Ziphiidae; genus Mesoplodon; species Mesoplodon bidens. The sequence continues at coordinate 95,052,141 of NC_138161.1, read as the reverse complement.
AAGATCCCACATGCCGTGGAGCGGCTGGGCCCGTGATCCATGGCTGCTGAGCCTGCGCGTCCGGAGCCTGTGCTCCGCAACGGGAGAGACCACAACGGTGAGAGGCCTGCGTCCCGCAAAAAAAAAAAAAAAAAAAAAAAATTAGAAAATTTTACACAAAAAACCCAACTTCCTGATTTCTCTTTAAAAATGGGAATAACTGTCAATAGTAGTTTGGCGTTTCCACATTAACTGGAGCCAAGCAGTCATGCCGCCTAGTCAGAGTGACCGTATGTCCTGGTTTGCCTGGGACAGCCTGATTGATGCCTATTTCTTTAGCATAATTAATGGTAACAGTCCACTCTCTTTAGTTTGGACAATATTTTATGTATTCCCCTCATCTCCAGTGTGCCATAGGGTCTTTAGCTCCTCACCCAGGCTGCCTCCCACCTTTATCTGCCTGCCCCTGTAAGCATTTGAATTTGTGACTTCTTTTTAAGGACATTTTCTTCCTTTTGACTTTGTTTCAATAGCACTCTGCTTTCCAAAGGATGCCTCAGTTTGGAGGTCAGAAAGGTTTAGCTTGTCCACCTTCAGAAACTGTGTTCACCAATCATTCTTGAATACGTGGAAAGGGTGATGTCCTTTGAAGTGGCACCTGCACTATGGAGAGCTTCCACGAGCCATGGTGATTCACCCGAAATTTTGGTCAGACTCAGCCTGTCCAACAAGACAATTCATTTAGCTCTGCAAGGAAAAAAAAATCTAGAGTTGTCCCCAGAAGCAAATTCTTTGAAACATTTAAACAGTGAAAATAAATGTTACTTATGTAGAGCCATTTTCCTTTGATATAGAAGCTTCTCCTTCAACACGTCACTTGAGGTGGGCAGGAAAGTGTTTTCACTTGTAGTTTTATAAATGAGGAAACTGATTGAGAGGTAAATTGACATATCCTAAAGTCACATATTAGCTCATAGGCTATAGAAGTGGGTGGCCCTCAGCTCTTCTGCACCCCCTTCCCCAGCATGCATGCATGCATGCACCCTGTTTTCTGTTATCTAAGGTAGTTTTTCCAATCAAGAGGCTCCCCTCACACACACCCCATATACCTTATGACTTTTTCCTAACTACATATCAATTGATCACTGGAAATTGTGTATATGAACTTGTCATGGGCTTTCATCGCCTTTGGTATGTTGAGAGATAGAGGGGTTCAGTAAATATTTATTGTTGGCATACCATGGGCTAGATATGGTCCCTGACTTCATGATGCTTACAGTCTGGTGAGGAGGGGGAACAGATATTAGTCAAGTAATCACAAAGTGTATAATTAGAAGCTGTAATTGATGCACCATACAGACAGTCTTTGCCCTTAGGAGTTTATATTCCAGTGAAGGGAAAGTACTGAGAGGTATGGAGGGCATAAGGGAGGGGATAAGGATTAGGGGGTAGGAAGGACAAATCTACTATGAAGAGCCAGAGAAAGCCTTTCTTAGGAAGTGAAATTTGACTTGAGGTCTAAAGTGGGGCTGGGTTTGGATAGGCAAGTTCTAGGCAGAGGAAAGAAGTTGTGCAAAGGCCCTGAGGCCGGAGGAAGTTTGGCTTATTGGGAGAAGTTAGAGAATACTAGTAGGTTACAGTGCAAAAACAGTGAAGAAGGTGGTACAACCTGAAGCTGCCAGATCACTTAGGACTTTGGGGCCATACCTTGGACAGTATTCTGAAAGCAGTGGGGAGTTAATAATAGTTTTAAGCAGTGAGCAATAAGATTGGATTTGAATTTTGAAAACATCAGGTTTGCTGAGTTTTAAAAGTAGAATAGATTGATGGAGGAGGGCCAGTAGTGAATGTGGACAGGTTTTAATGCTGGTGGTGCTGGTGGCTGGGACTAAGGGGTGGGGGAGTGTAATTGGAGAGCAGACTTGGTATTGGATTAGAGACAAAGAGTGAGAGTGAGACTGTCAGGATTACTCCTAGGTTTTTGTCTTGGATGGAGGGGGAGGAGTTGTTGGGAAGGGGAGATTAACACGAAGGAGTTAATGCCAGTTGTTTGACGTTTACTCATCAACAGAAACACCCGTGTCCTCTGATCTCTTGGTGGGGAGATATTATTGCCAATTTGTAGCCATTCAGTCAATAAACATTGTCTGGCACCTACTGGAGTTTTTACTATCAGTTTTGTCAGCAAATGTGGATATTTCATATTACACAGCCTTCTTCAATGTGAATATCTTGGGTTTCACTGGCAAAAGTCATGGCACGGAGGATCTACTTAGTAGAAGAATTTTAATCTAACCCTGAATAATCCTGTCATCTCCAAGCTGTCTTTCTTATATTACCCTCAACTCACACTTTATGTGCAGCTCCCTTAAACCACTGTGCATAAATCTATTGTAGTTTTTTTCATATAAAATTGTAATTTTTTTCTGCTTCCACCACAACTTTGGAAACTTCTTGAGGGCAGGGACCACATCATAGTCACATTTGCTTTTTAGGTGTCCAGAATGTGCCTGGCACATGGGATTTATGCAGCAAATAATTGTTGAGTGAATGTTTTGTATTGTAGACAAGTTTTAAATTTGTCATTCATTAGTCTCATTTTTGTTCCCACTAACAGTGTATTGTAATGACTGTAGAAACATTTCCTAGAAAGTTGTGAGAAGGAAGTTTGAGACCTAAACTGAAGCCTCTCAGGCAGTAGTTCATTAAAGTATAAAGAAAAGCTGTATTAGTCCCTTGCATTCTGAAATGCATGCTTAGAACCATTGGCTGCCTGATTTGGGAGCAGAGATGGAGATAAATTTTGCTGTAATGCTACTGTAACAATGTTTGGTAACTGATTTGGGGAGGGGAATAAATTGGGTCTTGGTCTTATCTCAGCTCCTACCATTCTTTAGTGAAGCTGGTAGACAGCCTTTCTGTCATCATTTTACAGACTTCTTTTATAATTACCTGGGCAGGGACATTCATGCATCACAGATTGTTGTTTGGTACCAGTACATCAATTAATTTAAAATAGTAAATATTCTTGGTTAGTTTTTTTTTTAATACTTTGTTACTATTACTCCTCTCCCCAAGCTTCCAACTTATTCTTTTTTTTTAAACATCTTTATTGGAGTATAATTGCTTTACAATGGTGTGTTAGTTTCTGCTGTATAACAAAGTGAATTAGCTATACATATACATATATCCCCATATCTCCTCCCTCTTGCTTCTCCCTCCCACCCTCCCTATCCCACCCCTCTAGGTGGACACAAAGCACAGAGCTGATCTCCCTGTGCTATGTGGCTGCTGCCCACTAGCTATCTATTTTACATTTGGTAGTGTCCATTCCACTCTCTCACTTTGTCCCAGCTTACCCTTCCCCCTCCCAGTGTCCTCAAGTCCATTCTCTACGTCTGTGTCTTTATTCCTGTCCTGCCCCTAGGTTCTTCAGAACCATTTTTTTTTTAGATTCCATATATATGTGTTTGCATACGGTATTTGTTTTTTTCTTTCTGACTTACCTCACTCTGTATGAGAGTCTCTAAGTCCATCCACCTCACTACAAATAACTCAATTTCATTTCTTTTTATGGCTGAGTAATATTCCATTGTATATATGTGCCACATCATCTTTACCCATTCATCTGTTGATGGACACTTAGGTTGCTTCCATGTCCTGGCTATTGTAAATAGAGCTGCAATGAACATTGTGGTACATAACTCTTTTTGAATTATGGTTTTCTCAGGGTATATGCCCAGGAGTGGGATTGCTGGGTTGTATGGTAGTTCTATTTTTATTTTTTTAAGGAACATCCATACTGTTCTCCTTATTGGCTGTATCAATTTACATTCCCACCAACAGTGCAAGAGGGTTCCCTTGTCTCCACACCCTCTCCAGCATTTATTGTTTGTAGATTTTTTTTTAATTTTTAGAATTTTATTTATTTTTGTATATAGCAGGTTCTTATTAGTTATCCATTTTATACATATTAGTGTATATATGTCAATCCCAATCTCCCAATTCATCACACCATCATGCCCCCACCCCACCCCGCCACTTTCCTTGGTGTCCATACGTTTGTTTTCTGTTTGTAGATTTTTTGATGATGGCCATTCTGACTGGTGTGAGGTAATACCTCACTGTAGTTTTGATTTGCATTTCTCTAATGATTAGTGATGTTGACCATCCTTTCATGTGTTTGTTGGCAATCTGTATATCTTCTTTGGAGAAATTCTATTTAGGTCTTCTGCCCATTTTTGGATTGGATTGTTTGTTTTTTTGATATTGAGCTGCATGAGCTGCTTGTATATTTTGGAAATTAATCCTTTGTCAGTTGCTTCATTTGCAAATATTTTCTCCCATTCTGAGGGTTGTCTTTTGGTCTTGTTTACAGTTTCCTTTGCTGTGCAAAAGCTTTTACATTTCATTAGGTCCCATTTGTTTATTTTTGTTTTTATTTCTGTTTCTCTAGGAGGTGGGTCTAAAAGGATCTTGCTGTGATTTATGTCATAGAGTGTTCTGCCTATGTTTTCCTCTAAGAGTTTTATAGTGTCTGACCTTACATTTAGGAAGTGTTCTAATTTCATTCTTTTACATGTAGCTGTCCAGTTTTCCTAGCACCACCTCTTGAAGAGGCTGTCTTTTCTCCATTGTATATTCTTGCCTCCTTTATCAAAGATAAGGTGACCATGTGTGCGTGGGTATATCTCTGGGCTTCCTATCCTGTTCTATTGATCTATATTTCTGTTTTTGTGCCAGTACCACACTGTCTTGAATACTGTAACTTTGTAGTATAGTCTGAAGTCAGGGAGCCTGATTCCTCCAGCTCCATTTTTCTTTCTCAAGATTGCTTTGGCTCTTAGGGGTCTTTTGTGTTTCCATACCAATTGTGAAATTTTTTGTTCTAGTTCTGTGAAAAATGCCATTGGTAGTTTGATAGGGATTGCAGTGAATCTGTAGATTGCTTTGGGTAGTATATATGACAAACCCATAGCCAACATCGTTTTCAGTGGTGAAAAACTGAACCTATTTCCACTACGATCAGGAATAAGACAATGTTGCCCACTCTCAGCACTATTATTCAACATAGTTTTGGAAGTCTTAGCCATAGCAATCAGAGAAGAAAAAGAAATAAAAGGAATCCAAATTGGAAAAGAAGAAGTAAAACTGTCACTGTTTGCAGATGACATGATACTATACATAGAGAATCCTAAAGATGCTACCAGAAAACTACTAGAGCTAATCAATGAATTTGGTAAAGTAGCAGGATACAAAATTAATGCACAGAAATCTCTTGCATTCCTATACACTAGTGATGAAAAATCTGGAAGAGAAATTGAGGAAACACTCCCATTTACCATTGCAACAAAAAGAATAAAATACCTAGGAATAAACCTATCTAAGGAGACAAAAGATCTGTATGCAGAAAACTATAAGACACTGATGAAAGAAATTAAAGATGATACAAACAGATGGAGAGATATACCATGTTCTTGGATTGGAAGAATCCAACTTATTCTTCACAACTGATGTTAGTCCACCAGGAACTTGCCAGGTCTGTGTATCCAAGAGACTCTGTTAGAAGCCCTTTTTCTGAAAGCTGGTGCCCATTATGAATGTCATCCAGAGGCATCCATCAAACCTGCTACTTCGTGGGCAGAGGTGAATGAGCCTCTGGTGTTGTGTCAGGTGCTTCTACAGCTTGCAGGACTTGGTCTTAGACATTCATCTTTAGCTGCAGAACAGCAGGGTCCAGAAAGGAGAGTACAGGCTGTTCTTTGATGAGAAAGGCAAGCAAGCCTGAGTGGTCATGAATGTGTGAGTCTTAGTCTAGCAAAACAAGTGAAGAATTTAGAAGCAGACTCTCTTAAGGTCCAAAGCCAACATTCACTGTGGCCCTGTGGCATTTAAATGGTTAACTCTTTTAAATAAGCTATGTTTTAAGTAACATTGAATCCTCTTACTTGGCATGAGATGGATATTTCTATTTAATTGTTTTTATTAATTGAACGTTGTCTTCTTTGCCATACTTAAAATACTAATTTTCAAGTAAATGTGTTATTCTGGAAAAGGCATTTGTTTGGTGCCCAGAGAAATGTTGGTTTTGCAGCCAATCTATGTCATTGAGTTGCCTTGTGTCTCAGGACAAGCCTCTGCCTCCTCTGAGCCTTAGGTATGTTGTGAGTATTGAAAGGAGTGTGTGAAATGTGTCAAGTGTGTAGTATGCACCAAACGAATGGCAGATTTTATTTGTACTCGTGTAAATATTTTACTGGACATAATCAAATCATCTCTAATGGTGGATACACTAGTATTTTGCAAATATCTTCCTCTCCATATGAGTTATTAAAGATTCCTTCTTTGTAGTTGCCAAGGTCCAAAATCTTGGTCCTTTGTTTTTCTCATATTCCACACTCATCGTTCAGGATCTCCTATTGGCTCTATTCTCAAAATATATCTAAAATCAACCACTTATTACTACCTCCACCACTACCACTCCTGGCACCAAGTACCATCATTTCTTACTGGGATTACTGCAGTGTTCTGGGGCTCTTTGCTTTTATTCCAGATTCCTTACAGTCTAGAGTTTAGAATCAACAGAAGCCAGATGCTCATAAAACCCTCCATTGACTACCTATCCAATCCAGAATAAAAGTCAAAGCCCTTACAAGGACTGACAAGGCCTTGTGTGATTTGGCTCCTCCTCACCTCTCCATCTCCTTCTGCTCACTCTACTCCAGCCTCACTGATTTCTTTGCAATGCCTTGAATATATAGGATACACTTTGCCTCGGGACCTTTGTACTGACTGTTCCTTCTGCTTAGGTTGCTTTTGTTCCAGCTCTTTATATGGCCAACTTTCTCATTTCTTTTTAAAATGCCACCTTCTCAACAAGACCTATCCTGACCATCTTAAATGAAATTGTTAACTTCTGATGCCTGTCTCCCCAAATCCCTATTTAATTCTTGCTCTATTTTTATAATTTTTTTATTATAGAAAATTTTAAACATATACAAGAGTAGAGCATAATGAAACCCCATATATCATCACCCAATTTCAATAGTTATCAACTATGACCAGTCGTGTTTCATCTACCCTTAGCCACTGCTCCTCATCCCATATTATTCTGAAGCAAATCCAGAGTCATATAATTTTGTTTGTAATTCAGTAAATTGTTGTTGTTTATTATTTAGAATAATTTTATTTGTAAGCATTACATATACATTTATAAGTGCACGTATGATGTATTTTATGTACATGGATTAGATAGCTATTTAAAGACAACATTAAGTGCAGAATGGAAATTATTTTCTACAAGATCAAAGTGTGGAAATACAAAATCATATAATTACATTTGTTATACAGTCAGTTCTCAGCATTTGTGGTAGTTCTGTTCTATAAAGTTGCTGTGAACACTGAATTAGTAAACACTGAACCACTGCTCCTAAGGGAAATGCAGGGTTGGGTTAGGATTCTGTGAGCCTCTGGTCACAACATTTTTGTCAACCAATCAATATATAACCTTGTTTATGTGTGTTTCTATTTAAAGACAACTTATTTAATAAATGTTGTTGATTCATTAACATTGAACTCATTGCCCACAGCACTATAACTCATGCTTGAATGAAGCTTATCTAACAAATGTATTTTCTCCGTAAGGCACATCACAGCCTTCTTTGCTTAGGAACACTAGACAGGACTTCAGCACGACACTTGGGGGCCATTTGAAATAGCAAAATCACCCACAAAAAGGACAAAAATGTGGCATTAAATTGACAATGGAAAGGTCTCTTGTTTACAGTTATGAAAACTGAAACAAGAAAGCAGACCATTGCCTCGTTTGACTTCAGCTGGGAGCTTGTGTGTCAGGTGACTCAAATATTTTGCTATGCTGCGAATGTCCATGAATAACGCCAAAGCATTTTATTGTTTGGGGTTACAAATAAATTTTTATGAGCAGGCAAAATTGCAAATATGGAATCTACAAGTAATGAAGATTGAGTGTGTTTTAGTGTCTATCTCTACCAAAAAGATTATTTTATGGGTTTTATTTTGTACTTCCATCAGAAAGCACATAATGTCTGTTTGCCTCTCATTTTGTCATGTAAACTGCCATCGATGCTCATTTCCTAGATCAGTGGTTCTCAAGCAGGGTGATTTTTCCTCCCAGGGAGATTTGGCAATGTCTGTAGACAATTATCAGCATCTGGCGGGTAGAGCCAGAAATGCTGCTAAATATTGCATAAGGCACAAGACAGCTTCCACAACACAAAGATCCAGACCAAAATGTTGGAAAATGATGATACTCAAATTCTATCATTCCTGCTTTATTGATTAGCTGAAATACTTTTATAGAGAGAAACTTCTCACAGTTTTATTATAAACTTGGATTATCCTGAGGTACAAATCATATAGAAGTGGCAGGATTTAAACAGTGGTGCTCAATATTGTTCCATCTTTGACCAGCAGGAGCCTATTCAAGTATGTGCCTTCCTTGTCTGTTTTCCTTCCTTCTTTTCTCCCTTCTTCCTTTCTTTCCTTCCTTCCTTCCCTCCTCCCTTACTCCCTCCCTCCCTCCCCTCTCCCTCCCTCCCTTTCCTCCCTCTCTCCTATTTTTTAATAAAATATATAATTTATTTAATATACTTATTATATATTGTGTATCGCCCCTCACTGGAGACAGCATGCTTGTTGGTTTTCTTCAAGAATATAGCTAAGTATCTAAAATAGTGTCTAGCACATAGTTGACACTTAAATATTTATTAAATTAATGAATAACAGTGAGTGATTGGAGGGAGTACTATTTTATTTTATTTTTTAAGATTTTTTTTTTGATGTGGACCATTTTTTAAAGTCTTTATTGAATTTGTTACGATACTGATTCTGTTTTATGTTTTGGTTTTCTGGCCACGAGGCACGTGGGATCTTAGCTCCCTGACCAGGGATTGAATTCGCACTCGCTGCATTGGAAGGTGAAGTCTTAACCACTGGACCACCAGGGAAGTCCTGGGAGTACAATTTTATTTATTTTTTTATTTATTTTTTATAATTTTGAGGTGCTCTAAATGTTTTTTTTTTTTGCTTTTTTTAAACATCTTTATTGGAGTAGAATTGCTTTACAATGGTGTGTTAGTTTCTGCTTTATAACAAAGTGAATCAGCTATACATATACATATATCCCCATATCTCCCCCCTCTTGGCGCAAGAGGGAGTGCTATTTTAAATTGTGTGATCAGGAACAGTCTCTGTAGATGGTGCCTTGATATAAGACCTGAATGGCAAGAGGTGTCAGCCATGGTGAAGAACTGGGGAGAGAGCATTCCAGGTAGAAGGAAGATTTAATGCAAAGGTTCTGATTCACAAATTAGCTTGGCTTATTTGAGGATCAAAAAGAAGGCCATTGTGGTTGGAGCAGGGTGGGCAAGAAGAAATGTGCCTGGTGAAGCTGAAGAGGTAGGCAGGGTGGAGCTCCCATGGGCCATGGTAAAGAGTTTGTATTCTGTTGTCTAATGGGAAGAAACTGGAAGATCTTAAGTAAGAGAAGACTTGATTTGATTTATATTTTGAAAAGAAACACTCTGGGGGCCATGTGGGGGAAGTGGCCTTCGGAGGGCAAGGATGGAAACAAGGAGACCAGTTAGGAAGCTATTGCAGTAGTTGAGGATTAGCTGGAGTGGTGTGTGTGTGTGTGTGTGTGTGTGTGTGTGTGGCAGGAATGACAATGGAGAAAGAGAGAAGCAGTTCAAATATGAGAAAATGGAAACATACATTCTGACAGTAAATGCAATTACCTAAAATGTCTAAAAGTTTATTATGATAATAAGTACCTGTACAATGGGCAAGGTATGCAGTTTGATAATTTATAGATCAACTGGCAACATTAAAGCACAAATTCTTATAGCAGCACATGCTTGTCATTAGTGTTGTCAAATACTTTCAATTTCTAACTTACTGGAAATGGTAGAATTGTATTCCCTCATTTCTTTGTGGTTGGTGGAGGCCAATAAGTTGTGAATGGAAGTGATATGTGTCACACTGGGCTAGAGCATTTGATATGTGTCCATATGAGACTCTAGAGGTCTCCTTTCCACTGTAATGATGAGATGGTGGCTGCTTTGTCAGCCTGGGTACCCCCCTCTCAGTGACTACAATGAGATCCCCCCTGTCAAGCAGCAAGGGACATGTAGCATGAGTGAGTAATAAATATCTGTTGTTTTAAAACCCTGTGATTTTAGGTTTTTAAAAAATTGCAGCATAATCTACTCTATTATGATTGATATGTGGCACAAAAGGCAAAATCTTTAAGACAGAAAAACCAAACCATCTTCCAGGAAGTGTCTGGGAACGACCACCATTTAGAGATGATGATCCTCAAAGCCTTTGAAATAAATATATTAACAAGCTGGGATGAAAAAGTATGCCTGGAATTGGATTAAAAATGTAATATTCTGCCAAGAATGTTCATTTTATCAGTCTACTTATTATGAAAAGAAATTTCAGAAGGAACTTTTGATCTGGCTGACTTCAGTCCAGCACTGGGCTAATTGAAAATCTTACCACGTGAAATATAAAAGTCAAGACAGCAGGAACCCAGAAAGAGAATGGCTCAAAGATATAAGGGATTTCAAGATCATGGGTGGTGCTGGAGATTAAACAAAACAAACAAACAAACAATCAAAAAAATAGAAGAAGAAGGTAGAGAATTAATGGAATATGTGACTGGATTTTGGTCAGCTTGCAGCTGCTGAGACTGACTCTGGAAGATACAATCACTTCAGCCACTTTCCTAATCAGTAGTGTGAGCTAGGACCAAATTGATTGTACGGTACATGAAACACAGTCTAGGAGGAGTTGAGGCCTAGACACCATGATATATTTGGCCTGACTCGCTCACTTACTCTGTGCCACATTTGGGTCAGTTTCAATAAAAATACAGTAGTGAGGAATTTTTTTTCCTCCCTTCATGTCTTAGTGTCCCCTTGGGTAACAAACCTGACTAGAATTGATTTTGTTTTGCAATGTTTGTGCAAGATTTTATAACCTGGCACAAATAGATACCGACATTTCATTTCCGGAAAATTATGTGTTAGACCAGAGTAACACACAAACCCCTCTTCTAAAGAGTTAATCACACCTATATATATACTCGATCCCCTGATTCTCAGTGCTGAGAACAGGAGATTAGGTAAGCTTGCAGGATAATGAGGTAGGTGCAAATGATGAAATAGGAATTGCATTCGTGGGTAACTTTCCAAGAGTGTTCTTCAGTTTAATAAAGCATGGGAGTCCAAGTCTGAAGTGTATATACTATTTTTTTAAGGTAGAGTATATCCCTATAAAAAATGTCACTTCAAGGAGCATAATTGCAACTGCGGGTGGAGGCAGGCATCCTCCTGCTGTAAAAGTATAGCAGGTGAAGAGGGAGAAAGTGGACGAAAGAGAGCTGAACCCTCCTAGACCTGGTGCTGACAGAGGTGACTGATTGGTGCCTCTTGCAAAGAGCTGACAAGCACACAAATTCATCCCAAAGTCAGTCTCATCTCTTCTGCTTCTTGGACAGACAGTACTAACATGATTCATAACTTGGCTTAGAAATAGTCATCTGTCTGATGGTGTCATGGGTAACATTGCTTGATGCCTCCTGCCTGATACTCTGTGTGAAAAATATGCAATCACATTTCCTTTCTGCAGTTTCTCCCCCTTCTCCTTGGCCCATCATATTTCCCAAAATAACCTCACTGATTCACAGGAAAGATTTTGTGGATACAAATATGTCTTTAATGTCCTTTGACTGCCGGATCTAAAGATATGAATGCCGTTAGGGTCCATGTCTGGGTGAAGTCACCCATCTTTATTATGCCTGATCCTTGTTCCATTTCTTTAATGAAAAATCCCAAACAGGAGACTGACTGGAATGAAAGAGCAGTGTTAATATGCATTGTCATTGTCAGAGTCTGTCCCAGGTGTAAAGGAATGACTCAATAGCTGTTTTGTGTGATGGATGAATGAATGCACAGGTAACCACATTCCACATAAGACCTATACTTGCTTTCAAGGCATTCACAGTCTATTACAAGAAGAGGACAAGTAAGCAGATGATATCAATACTGCATGATAGGTGCATGTACATATTGTTAGCAGTATGTGTGGAGTGTTACAAAAACTTGTAGAAGGGGCATTTAACCCAACCTCGTATTAGTTTTCTACTGTTGCTGTAACAAATTATCACAAACTTAGTGGCATAACACAACACGAATTTACACAATATAGATCTTATAGTTCTGTAGGTTGAAAGTCTGACACAGGTGTCATTATGCCACATTCAAGGTGTCAGCAGGGCTGCATCCCTTTCTGGAAGAGAACCATTTCCTTGTCTTTCCCAGCTTTTAAAAGTTGCCCACGTTTGTTGGCTCATGTCTCCCTTCTTCCATCTTCAAAGCCAGCAATGTTGCATCTCTCTGACCTTTCTTCTTTAGTCACGTCTCCCTCTGACGACAGCCAGGAAAGTTTCTCCAATTTTAAAGACTCATGTGATCAGACTGAGTCAACCTGAATTATTCAGGATAATCTCCCCATCTCAAGGTCATTAGCCTAATGACATCTACAGAGTTCCTTTTGCCATGAAAGGTAACATATTTTCAGGTTTCCAAGATTAGGGCATGGGCATCTTTGGGGGGGCTACTATTCCGCCTTACCACAATGGGGAAAGAGGAAGGGAAGGAAAGCCTTCTTAAAGAGATGACATTTGACTTGCATCCTAAAGACCAAACTGAAAGTCTCAAGGTGAATGGGGCAGGGGAGAGATGCAGGGAAGGAGTCTGAGGCCAGATAAGAACCTCAGCTTACAAGGGAGAAATATGTACTGAGGCCAGTATATGTAGTCAAGATATAATAAAGCTAGAATTGATATGTCCCTGGTCTTTCAGAAAGGTATATGGCTATTTCATGTTGCTTCAATAAATACCTAAACAATCAAGAGTTTTGCTACCATTAGCTTATTAATTCTTGTTTAATTAGCAGCCCAAATGAGGGAGGCAGATTGTAGATATTATTAATGAAGATTGTTTGGTTTTAATTTGCAAACTAGTGGTCTCTAGCTAGGGCATTGATGAAGGTGTGATCACAACAGGATGGGAAAATCAAGTGAAATGGGAACTGGAGCTATAATAAGAGAGACAATATGTTTTTTTAGTTAATTGTGGGAGAAAGACCAAATTCATGAAAACAGTTACAGGTTGTGATCTTGAGCTATGCTGGCTCAACATCTCATCTTATCATAAGTGAACATTTTATATTTGCTATGGCAGCTTTTCTACTTTGAAATCTTGAGGGCAAATGTAGAAGTGCAAATACATAATGTATTTGAATGTCTATTTCAGCATATATCTTCTTACGATAAGAAGTCAAAATGGAACAGACTCTGGTCCATAAAAGCAATCTCAATGTTCTTCAGATTCAGTGTATATTAGAGAATATCTAAAGAAATATTTGAGAGGGAAAAGAAAAGCTGTGAACCCTGAATTCTATAACCAGTGAAAATATCCTTCAGGAATGAAGGTGAAATAAAAACATTTTCAGGAAAAAGAAAACCAAGAGAATTTGCTGGCAGCAGACCTGCTCTAAAAGAATCAGAAAAGGAAATTCTTTAGACACAGAAGAGAAATGATACCAGAAGGAAACTTGGAACATCAGGAATGAGGAAAGTGCAACAAAAATGGTAAATATAGTAGACTATTCTTCTCCTCCTGAGTTCTTTAAATATGCTTGATGCTTAAAAGCAAAAATTAGAATATTGTCATTGAGGTTTTTAGTGAGTACAGATATAATATATAAAACAATTATAAAGGGGAAGGATAAAGAGACATCTATGGTGGTAAGATGTTTACATCCCACTTGAAGTGGTAAAATTGGTTCTATATAGACGACAAGAAGTTAAGTATGTATATTGTAATCCCTAGAGCAGCCACTAAAAAAATTACACTGAGATATAATAAAAAACACATTAGATGAATTAAACACTAAAAATGTTTAAATAACTAGAAGGAAGTTAGGGAATGGAAAACAAGGAATGAGAAATAGAGGAAATGAACAGAAAGCAAATAATAAAATGGTATCCCTAGTTTTGCCATGATTATATTAAATGCAAAAGTTGTAAATACACCAACTAAAAGACAGAGATTATCAGGATGGATTTAGAAAAATAATGAACCAACTATATGCTGTCTACATGAAACTCACTTCAAACAAAATGATATAGGTAGGTTAAAAGTAAAACCGTGGGAAACAATATGCCATCCAAACACTAATCAAAACAAAACGGGGGTGGCTATATTAATATCTGACAATGTAAACCTCTGAGCAGAGTAAATTGCCAGGGATAAAGAGTAGTGCATTACATTGTGATAAAAGGGTCAGTTTACTAAGAGGAAATAATGGTTCTAAATGTTATGCACTTAACTACAAGGTCCAAAATACATGAAGCAAAAACTGATATAACTGAAAGGAGAAATAGACAAATCCACAATTATTGTTCAGGATTTCAAAATTTCTCTCATAGTAATCCATGGAAATAGTAGACAAGAAATCAGTAAGGACATAAAAGACCCAAACAATATAATCCACCAACTCAATTTAATTGACATGTATAGGACATTCTACCCAGTGATGGCACATGAAATGTTCTTTCCTAAGTGCATATGAGAAATTCACCAATATAGACCATATTCTTGGTCAAAACAAATCTTAACAAGTTGAAAGGAACTGAAATAATGCAAAGTAGGTTCTCTGACCAAAGTAGAATTAAACTAGAAATCAATACCAGAAAGATACCAGAAAAATCTCCAAACACTTAGAAACTAAAAACATTCTTCTAAATAACACATACCTATTCTGTTTGCTGAAAAATGCAAAACATTGATGAAAGAAATCAAAGAAAACACAAATAAATGGAGTGACACACTGTGTTCATGAATTGGAATACTCAATATAGTAAAGATGATAATTATTCCCAAATTGATATATAGATTTAATGCAAGTCCAGTCAGAATCCTGGCACAACATCTTAACTATATAGACAATCTGATTCTAAATGTTATATGAAAAGGCAAAGGAATTAGAATAGCCAAAACAATTATTAAGGTGAAAAACAAAATTAGAGGAATTTACTACTACTACTGATTTTAAGACTTACTGTAAAGCTTTAGTAATAAGACAATGTGGTATTAGTGAAAGGATAGACACATGATAACTGGAACTGAATAGAGAGTCCAGAAATTGATGCACACAGCTAATTAATTTTTTTACAAGAATGCAAAGACAATTCAATGGAGAAAGGACAGTCTTTTCAACCAATGTGTTGAAACAATTAGACATATACATGCAGAAAAAAGAAACTCAATTTAAACCTTATTCCCTCTCTACAAAAATTAACTTTAAATGAATGATAGCTCTAAACTCATAGCATTAAACTATAAACTTTCAGAAAAAGCACAAAAGAAAATCTTTGTAACCTAGAAGTAAGAACGGAGTTATTGACACCAAAATTGATAAATTGCACTTCATCAAAATTCAGTATTTTTGCTTTGCAAAGACTCTTTTAAGAGAATGAAAATACAAACTATGAACTGGGAGAAAATATTTACGAATCACATATCTGACAAAGGACTTGCATTCAGAATTTATAAAGAACTTTCAAAATTCAACAGTAAGAAAATAAACAACCTAATTTTTAAAATAGGCAAAAAGCTTAAACAGTTACTTGACCAAAGTAGATCTAAAGATGGAAAACTAGCACATGAAAAGATATTCAACGTCATTAGCCATTGGGAAATGTGAATTAAAACCAAAGTGTGAGAGCACTACACATCTATTAAAATGGCTAAAATTGAAACATACTGACAATAATACTCAGTGCTTGAAAGATTGTGGAAAAACTGGAACTCCTGTACATTGTTGGTAGGAAAGACAAATGGTATAGCCACTCTTTTCCACAGTATAGCAATTACTTATAAAGTTAAACACATTTACTATATGACCTAATTAGTTGTGTTCTGGGGCATTTATCCCAGAAAAATGAAAACTTATGTTCACACAAAAACCTATATACAAATTTGTATAGTAGATTATTTATAATTACCGTAAACTGGAAACTACCCAAATGTCCTTCTGGGGGTAATGGACAAACAACTGTTGTACGTTCATACAATGGAATACTACTCCGCAATAAAAAGGAATAAACTCTTTATACATATTACAGTGTGAATGAATCTCAAATGCATTGTGCTAATGGAAATAAGCCAGACTCAAAAGATTACATTCTATGTGATTCCATTTATACATTATTCTGGGAAAGCTGACACTATAGGACGGTGGTTGTCAGGAGCTCAAGGTAGGGGAAGGATTTGAGAACCAAGGTGTAACAGGCTAAGGAAACTCTGTCTTGATTGTGATAGTGGTTACATGAATTAATAGATGTGCTAAAATTCATAGAGTGAAACACCAAAAAAAAAAAAGAGGACTCAATTTAACTATCTGATGATTTTAGAACATGAGGGAAAAAAATTTGTACATAAAAATTGTAGAAGCTGACAAATCTGCTGTTATATCTCCAGTTTACAATGGTGCTTTTGATGTTGAACAGGAGAAAACAAAAACTTTGAACTTGTTCCATTTGAAAATCATACACGTTCCCAAGCCACTGGAGAAAAACAGGTTTTAGAAGCAAAAAAATCAAAAAGAAAAAGAAATCAAACTTGTAGAAGGAGTACAGTGAAACCAGATGCCACCTGCTGACCTCAGAGAGCAGCGTTAATCACTTCTGAAGAGGCTCAGAAGCCCAGAGCATCACCCAGGAGTCATAAATTGAGACTCTCCCAACCTGTTCACTGGGGATCAAGGTAAACTGTGGTATCACCAGAGCCTGAAGAGAAAGATCTTGAAATGGAGCCCACAGGAATGTTCAAAGATCCTGCAACTCCCTTGTGGTTAAAAGACTCTAGTGAGAGAAAGCCCATGACTTTCCCTGCTCAGAACAGTGCCAGCCTCCCCCATGCAGGATTTGGTATGCTGAAAGGAGAGAGTGTTGACACTAAATAATTGTAAGGGAAAGAATAAAGCAAGTGTTGAAAATGCAAGAAACTGACTAAGCTGTAACACACTGTGCTCTGTAAGCAGCCCTAATCCGGAAAGAACTGATTAGGCCCAGCCTAGTATAGTGATGCTTCTGAAAAAGTCATAGGCAGGGCTGGAGGAAGTGAGAGCTCGTCAACTCGGGGACCCACCTCTGCCTCTTGAAGTCCGTAGCTCGAGTTGAACCCCATCTTACTAACACTTGGAGGCCGGGCTGCCTCCGTGAAGGGATAGGTCACATAACACTCAGGACCCGTGACTATGAGTTTAACATGAGGCAGGAAGAGATTTGTGTCCCTATGATGTCTGTGAGACCATATATTTGGTTAAGTCAGCAAAATACGCAAATGATATAGAGAAAAAAAGTCAGACTGAAGTGTGCTGACTTTTTTCTGGTGAGCTTTCTTAGGTGGTGTGGAGCAGGGGAAAATCCCCAGGACTTGTTCTAAGCCCCAGTGTTGTTCCAACTTGACATGTGGCCTGAAGCAATTGCCCATTGTATTCCAATTTAGAACTCACCTAATCCCATATCTCATACCTAGAAACTGAGGCTGGGAAAGATGAAATGACTTGCCTTAATAGCATGGTGATTAGTGCCCAATCTGGCTTTAACACTGATCTTCTGACTTCAGAGTCAGGGAACAGATAGAAAATGTTCCTAATCTTATAGGCCTATCTAACTTCTGTGGGAAAAGTTTGCTTCCTTGAGGGGAAAATTAGGTAGGTTAGATAGATGGATGGATAGGTAGATGATAGGTAGATACATAGGTAGATAGGCAGGCAGATAAAATCTCATGTACTGGTAAGGTTATTTTTCTTTTACCTTAACATAAGAAAATGCAATAAAACAACACCTACAAGCAAGAGAGGAAATGATAAGAAAACATCCCTTCTCAGGCACAAAGTGATAAGACACTATTATATCCCACATACATGAGTCGTAATTGTCCGGGGGTTGTTCTGATCTAGCACTTCCAGAGAAGAGTCGGAGAGTGGCTTTCATAGAGGGGCTCAGAATAGAGACTGCTGTTAGAAAGGCAGAAGGTTAGAAACAATAAAGGTTCTCCTGAAGGAAAAAGGGATAAGGTAAACTTATTTAAAAAAGGGATGGGACATGTCCATTTATTGGTGATAAAGAAAATATGATGGTGTTGAAGTGGAACAAGTAAAGTCTCTAGAAGAGGGAGAGTTGGGGGAATGACACTTTCACTTTTGATTCTCAGGAGTCACCAAAGATCAAGTTGCCTCTTTTGTAACCAAAGATGTCGGAACCAACAAAACTTCTGACTCTCCTTTCCATTCCCGAGTAAGTTCCCATCATTAACCTCCTTTGTCCCCAGAGTGTCCTGTGGCTTTCTTATTAATCTTGGTACCCCTTAGTGTAGTAGAGTGCCTGACATACAGGAGGTACTTGATAAATTCTTGCTGAGTAAGTTGATAATGCCGACTTTGTAAGCCCTAAAGAGACACATAAGTCTGAGGGATTACTGTATGTGTTGAGAGGATGCTTCCCTGAAGCTATCTTATCTCCCAGGCGTAGAAGCCGGTTATCATGCCCAGTGTGAGCAGACTGGAATTGTAACCTCAATTGTCCAATTCTGTCTGGGGGAGTTAGTTGAAGCAAACCCACGGAGGTGTGAACCCTGTAGGCTGGCACTTGGGTAGGGTCCCTATACTGAGGTTCTACTAGGCACCATCATTATCTGGAGGGCCCAGGAGTAAACTTTCAGCAAATCATAGCCTAGGAAGGAAACCAAGGTCAATTTGAGAGAAATGTGATGAAGCGAAGGACTCAAGGTATGAGTGAGAAGGCCTGGGCAGGATCTGAGGAGGTTAGAAACATGTGGGAAGGGTAGTGCAAGATTGGAGGAAGGTAAATGGCTCTTGAGCGGTAGTGCAGGAAGCCATGCCCTGGGAGCAGGTACCCAGTCTAAAAGTCCGGGTCAAACTAGATGCAAAGATAAAAAGCACAATAGAAACACATTAGTTTTCTTCCATTCAGTTTTCCATTTGTATCTAGAAACTGATGTAAATGGATGTTTATCTTGATGTTTACACAAGCATGTGTGTGTGTGTGTGTGTGTGTGTGTGTTAGATTAGACATGTTGGAACTTGAACAGCTCATCTTTTTTCTTAAGTTGCTAAAATTTTCCCAAACAAAAACATCAACATGAGCCTGACAAGCTAATCATTTAACTTACAAAAATGTAATGTTTTATGTTTCTAAAAGTAATGCCACCTGAAAAAGACTAACTCTACTACTATCTGTGATTATGAACTCCATTTTTTATGTGAGCCAGTCCTGCAGGGAAAGGGTGTGTGCCTGGGAGCAAGCTCTTCAATCTCTGTCTTGGGGTCAAATACAACCTGGTCCAGAGAGATCTGAACCACCTGTAGTAACTCATATGCAAGTGTAGGGAAAACCTCTCATCTCTGAGATGCTCCCAAGTGCTGTGGTATTAAGAAATGCAAGTTCTAATTCTGGTTCTGCCTCTTACCTGTTCTGTGACCACCAGTGAATCACCTCTCTAAGTTTTCTCACCAATAAAATGGGGAGAATAATAGTATTTACCACGTAAGATTGTTGTAAAGGAGATAAATGAGATAGCATGTGAATGTTTAGCATGTCCCCCACATATAACAAGTGGTCCATAAGTATTTGATACTGTTGTTATGTTGCACATTATCTAATCATTCAGCAATGTCAGAAATATCAAATGTAGAAGAGATGCCAAGATCACTGCTGATGTACATGAGCGAAAGCTGCAGAATGCTCTATTCTGTCCTTTGGGAATGAGCAGTCCATGGTTAATTTGGAAGAACCATTGGGAGTTGGTTGAACTGTAAACTTTGGGAAGAGGGATGTGTGTATTCAGTTGGGAACAACAGGCAGTAAGAACAGATACTTCACAGGGAGGGGAGCACTACAGAGAACGGTTATACAGCACGGGAGAAGGGCAGGTAATTCCAGCATCTCTTCCAAACCTCAATCAGGGCCACGGGACCACGGCCAACCTCTGTCTTGCTTCCTGCAAAATCAGCTCCTGTTCATGCAGGGTCCTGGTAAGTTCTGTTTAGTTGTCATCTGACCATGCAAGGGAAGTTTACTAAGCCCTTTATTATATCATGTGGTTAGAATTAGAGGTGGGTAGGAAACCAAACTCCATTAAATACACACAGCATCTAAAGAATGCCAAGTTTGTAGAGTGTTTAATAATCTCTAAATGAATAAAAGCTGGTTCCTTACTGGATGTGGCAATAAATCCAACCACAGGAGCATGGTGTGGTTTTCTGAATAAACTAGATTTGTAGTAGGACTCAGAAAACAGAAAGACAGCTCAGTGATGCAGGCCCTAACTTGTCCTTCCTTGAAATAAATAGTGAATCCTCGCTGAAAATCAAGTTGGCTCAAAGACACAGGCAGACATACATCAAAACACTGAGAAGGTGGACTTCAGAGGAATGGCCCACACAAAACTTCCCTTTGAGTCCATAGAAGGAACCTTTCACTATTTGCCTAAAAAACCACCAACTTTCTGAAACGAACAAACAGAAGTGTACCCCTGCACTTTCATCTCTTTTCTACCCAAACAAACTGAGTATTCAGGAGTTAAATTCTCTTCTGTGGCTCTTGCGATCCCCCTAGAATAGAGCTCTAAAAGGAGACAGGCAGCTGTTTCAGAAACACATGAGGCAATAATCAGCCAACATTGCTTACCAAAGCACAAAGCTCTTGGGAACACAAGTCGTTATTCACATCAGCCCCAAACTCTCTCTTTTTTAAATTCTCAAACAGAAAAAGTAGACTGGAACCTTCAAAATCTCTCTGTAATTTACATCCAAAAAAAAAAAGTGGTCAAATACTTTTTATCTTCAGTGTTATAGAAATGCCACGGCAGGCATACAGAATTTCAGAATCAGGGATGAAGAGATTCAGAAAGCAGCAGATGCGTTATTTCTAGACAGAAGACTCTGGTTCAGCTGTGATTTCCATGGCCAATCTCTCCTCGATCTCTCAAAAAGAGAGGGGCCTGCTTCTAGTGCAAAAGCTTTGCCACATGCTGACAAACATTAGACATTAGTAAAATGGATCTTATCTGGTCACTGCTTCTTAAAAGTGTCCACTGGAGCAATACTGCCCACCTGCAGATTAACAAGTGCGAACTCTTTCATCTGACCCCAAAGACCCTTCTCGATATCATTGCAACCTACCTTTCCAAACTTGGTTCACTCATTTCTGCCCACTGGTCCTCCTTCACAACCACATCGTGTTTTCTCCCGTGTCTGCATCCTTACACATGTTCTTATTTCTGTCCCAAGTGGCCTCCCCTGTCTTCACCTGGAAAATTCCCACTGGTCCTCCAAGACCTAGTTCAAAGTCACTTCCTCTCTGAGGCCTTCCCTGGTTATCTCAGAAAGAGATAGCTACCCCCTTTACTGCCCCCACTACCCTGTGAGCACGAGGGTCAAGTCTAGAGTCTAGGGGAGCACCTATCATATACCTGTTTGAGGTTGTACCTCCTCAGTGAGCCCCTCCAGGCAAGGACTGTAGCTTATGTCCAGCATCGGACCAAATACTCAAATCCCAGCAGGTCTGAAGTAATATTTGCTGAATAAATATTGAAAATAAAATATAAGATAGGTCTAGAAGCAGTGAAGAAGACAGGTCATATCTGGTATTTTCAACTGTGTGTGTGTGTGTGTGTGTGTGTGTGTGTGTGTTACTGAAGGAATATACATGTAATTTAATCATAATCAGGAATCTTTTTCTTGAAAAATTAATACCAACTTTTTCTGGTTAATAGTTATTTTTTGAAGGATTCCATTTCTCATGGACATTAGAAAAATGTGTGGAGACCTTGAGAGTTTAACCGAATAATTATTAGATTTTCATAGGTAAGGGGAATTTCTATTTTCCTTAAGAAAAAAATAGCAGATTCTAATAAGACAATATAAACAGATACCTTTTCCACAAGGTTAGTGATTAGAGATTTGTACCTTCTGGGGGCTCTATTACTTGGGAACTTCTATGTGGGTTTGCCCCACAGGGCTGAAATTTTTATAATGGTGGTCATTCTCAGACCACATTGTGAGAGGAGGTCATCAGAGGCCATGACTGCTGGTTGACCACGAGCTGGACAATTACAGACTCCTCACCACCTCCCCTGTCCTTGAAATATATGTTCCTCCCACTGTTCCCAGAGCCGGAGCCCTTTCAAGAATGCAGCCTTGAGATGGTAATGTGTTGTTGAGACCATCTGGATGGTATAGGTAACTGAACCCAGTTAAGTCCTTTACATAAACTTTTAAGATTCTGGTGGCAGTGGGGGAGATCTATGTATCTTGAGGCCGCACAAGAAAAGCCTTGTATGGAAGTTCTCTTGCTTATTAAAACTGCCACCTACCAATCTGGAGTGATCTACCTTTTTCTTTGTTCTCTTCTTGTCTTCTGTGTACGATGCCAGTTTGTGAACCAACACACATCAAAGGGGCTCTTTCCATTAAATTGTACCAAGGGCGCCCACCTAAAGACAGCTTTGCATTGAAAGTGGTCTCAGAGCGTGGCTCCTCAGGTGGCATTGTAGAGCACTGCTGAGAGCCTTGGGGAAAGTCATTCTATGTGGCAGAGATCATGTGGATGAGGGTGCTGGAGAGTAGGGCGGGTAGGAGGCAGGGTGAGGAATGGGAGGGTGGTACAGCAGAAGTCTAGTCCAAAGTATGTTTCCTCCAACTGGATGTAGAACTTTGAGCAAGACAATTCCTGTCTGCATTTTGGTTTCTAGATTTGTTGGACCAGATCTCTAAAGCCCTTCTGAAGTTGCCTACTCTTAGAGCAAAAGTAGTTCTTAGGGATCACTTTAAAGATCTGGTTCAACTTTTCTTCATTTTCAGCTACAATGTTATTTTTCCTATTTTGTGTGCCCATTAAACATTCATGTGGACCGGCTTTATAGAGCTGATTTTGTCTTGTAATTTTATAATTAACAGTGATTTGACCAGAAATTTCCCAGGGATGAGGTGCAGTTTCTCTAAATATTTGCCCATATGCAAGGTGAAAAAATAAAAATACGAATATAAACTTATTAACTACAAGACGAAGAGGCTCTAATATTTACAAAATAATCATTATGCGCCAATCACTATATGCTTTGTCTGAAACAGCATAATCATGTCAAAGCTACGATTTTACCCTGATTTTACAGCGAGGAGACTGAGCATTGTCTTAAGATCAGTTAGCTGAGTTCATACTTAAACAACCTCTTCCCGCCTTTTCCAACAGAATATATGTATATATGGCAAAAGGAACACCAAAGACAAAAAGTATCAAAAATAGAGTTCTTGCGTCCAATCCCTTTTAGTCTATAGCTTCTTTACCTTTCTGCTTGGTTTTAGTTTCAAAAGATGATGATTTTTATCACTTGCTATTCCCATTTCATTGATGTGTTATGAGGTTCATAGAATAAAATATAAAATCTTTTTGAATAATCTAAACACTACTTAAAATCCCAGGTTATATAAAAAGGAAGTTTTCACAGTAGTTGAGATAGAAGTCTCTGAGGTCCACCTGAATCCTGGCTCTGATATTTATCGTGTGTGTGACCTTGGGAAAGTTACTTAACCTCTCTGTGCTTTAGGTTCCCCATCTATGAAATGGAGATAATAAAAGCAGCTATCGCTTATGGGATTCTTAAGAAAGTTACATCCATGTAAAACAGTATTTCAGTGCCTCACATATAGGATGCATGTATAAATGCCAGCTGTCATTAGCAGTATTTTCTCACTAGGTTGAAGTGCCATGAGAGCAAAGTCCTTGTATGCCTTGTTCATCATAGTGTCTTCAGCACCCGGGCCAGTGGCTGACACTGGGGAAGGGAAACACTTAATAAATAGCTGTTGAATCCACATAACACTCACATGCATTCACATCACTGCAGCCTTCTTCTACTGGACTGTACACACTATTAATTGAGTAATATTCAGAGTCTCTTGGGATAGGTTTCCAAAATAACAGGTGAATTTTTAATCAATCCCAAGTTTCACCCAACATCTATAGATTACAGCATCTAGGCGGTTAGGTCCCCTAATTCTGTTAATCTTGTTATTTCTGATTGGGGAAAAATGACACGGAGCTAGCAGATAGATACACTATTAATCTGGTTTGAATAAGGACGCTAAGGTAGGGACATCCTAAAACTTAGGAGGCACAATAGAAGCATTACACTCACAGCATCAAGGTAGAAAACACAGCCTATTTGAATAGTCCCTAGTCACAATGACATCAGCAGGCATCTTGTCTGATGGAGAGAGGATGGAACTGAGGGAACCAACATTTGATGCGTGTGGCCATAGATCAGATAGCTGATTTTAGTTAATCTCTATAACAACATTAAATTTTACAACTTCCCACTTACCAGATGTGGAATCAGAAGTTCAGAGAAATTAAATAATTTGCCCAAGGAAACATAACATGATTTGAAAGGAGGTCATCTTATTTCAAAACTAGTGCTTTCTCCATTAAACCCAAGCCTGGCATGTAGAAAATTCTCAGTAAATGGCAAGTATTAAAGAAAATATTATTTTAACTCTATTTCTTCTGACTGGCCAGAGATGATAGTAGAAGTGATGCTTGGCCTATTCTTAATTTTAAGTGGAACATCCAGCCTTTTCTGAGGACTCAGTTTTCTCTGGCTCTTTGGGGTGGAAATGGGCTCCCTGGAGGAAGGGGCTTTACTGGCTGAGAGATTCCTTGAAGCCTAAGTGAAGCTAATCTTGAAGCTGGTTCTTATTCTGTGGCCTTCCAACAACTTGCAGAAGGAGCCCATGGAATGCCTGATGGAATGCTCATATCTTGCCCAACCGCCACTGCCAGTTTACCAAAATAGAATCTTCACAAGTTAGGCCTGGAGGTCTGCATTTAAAAGATGATGAATATTAAAGTTTTATGAGCAAAATCTATGACTTTGGGGGACACTGTACCTAGTGGACCGCAGGGACAGGCTTTGCAAACTGTGAATCTGGAGAGGCTGCTAGAGTGGGGAACCTCCTCTGGGCTTCTCCGAATGAGGACAAGGTCTTCCTGGGCCCATGTACCAGGGTTCCTTCTTCTGTGAGGAATAGTGAAGTCTGGGCTCTTGCTTTGTAGAGGATAGCAGCGAATCTGTTTTGAGAGGAGAGGCAGGGACAGGCCAAGAGGAAGACTGCCTGGGACTTAACAAAGGGCTTGGCTATGATAGAAGTTTGGGGAGCTCAGGATTACTTACGTTCTCTCTGTGCAAGATAAGAGAATAAAAATAATTACTGTAGACTAAATGCCAGGCATGATGTTAAAAGTTTTGCTTGTATTATGGTATTTAATCTTCACAATTAAAATATATACAAATATTCTCCATTCACATAGAGGCATAATAGCCTGGTGGTGAAGTGTCTGTGCTCTGGAAGACATGGGTTTGAATCCTGACTCACTAATTGATTGGCAAATGCCATTTCCTCACTTCTCAGAGACTCAGTTTTCTGTTCTGTAAGAAGGGATTAGTCATTATATCTACTTCACGTGGTTATTGTGAGTACTGAATGCAATGAAAACTTAATAAGCTAATGATGTCATATAATTAACATTATTCTTGATATATAGTGCTCAGTTAATATCCCCCTGATGGCAGTCTCTGTGAGGGCAAGACCCAAGTCCATTTAGTTCATCGCTGGGTCCGCAGCTCCTTGTGCATAGTAAGTACTCAACAAAGATCAAATATGCGTTGAATAAATAAATGAGTGTGCAATGGATGTAACAGAGGAAGAAGCTGAAGGCCAGGTCCTCACCAGAGACATAGGAGGCTGAATTATAATATCTAAAATGAGGTCTAAATATTAAAATGAAATAAGCAAGATCCTCAGAAAAGACTGAAAACTTTCAAACTTTGCTCCCTACCCCATTTAATACCAGGAAGAATTTGAATGTTTTGAATACCTTTCATATGCAAAATGGCTTTTCTTTGTTGCCTTAATCTCAAGCTGTTGTGAGCGCAGACACACACACTCACACACACACACACACACACACACCTAATTGAGTTAGGAACCCTGTGAAAAGCAAGCTTGTCTCCTGGCCTTGGGCCCAGTTATAACCCTTTATATAAACAAGGGAGAAACACAGGGGTTGCTTTGCTCTAGTTGACATGCAAATCTAAAATTTAGGTTATTGAGGTTTGCAGTGAGGAACCCGAGAATTGTGTCCATCTGATAAGGTTCTGTCCAAAGTCCCTGACTGTGCTCTGTCTCCTTCCCCAGTCTGGATGTGAGTGGCTAAGGGACTGTGATGGGGAAAGGAAGAAATGAGAAGTTCAGAAGTGATTGCAGTTTGGAATCTGGGGCTCTGTGAAAGCCTAGCTCTGTGAATGAGGTGGAGCTGGGGCCCTGCTTTATTTCTATGGCCTGAAAGTGTCATCGAGTTCACATAATTCATGCCAATGGTATTTTTCGTTTAACTATATTACTTCAGGTGCCTGGGGGTACCTGCCAGGGCTGGGAAGCTGAACAGGCAAGGCATAGACAGGGGCCCTGGTGACTGGTTTGGGCTGAATTGGGTTGCATGGCTTTGGGCAGGCTTTAGGCATCAGAAAAGGTAACCGTGCATTTCCAGGTCGTAGGCTGGGACTTAAGCACATGGCAGAAATTGCTTTTTATCTTCAGCTCCTCTAAAACTCTTTGGAACTCAACTATGAATTCCAGACAGGGATCTTATCCATATAATCTTACTTACCTTATCTGTAAAAATAGTGGAAATGTTTTCTCCCAGAATTGTAGTGAAGATGAAATAAAATCTACACGTATTGCTTAAAGGAGCAGTACAAATAAAATCCTGAGGAGACTGGTAAACAAGTACCAGAACTGCTTAGACTGGTGTGTTAATGTGTTAATTAAAAAAAAAAAATTCTCAACTTCTACTAAAATACAGTTCTTACTTGGTAATTATGTTGTTTCATTTGATGTTAATGAACTTAACTGAATGAACAAAATTCTACTATTTGAAAATATTCTGTAATTTTTTTTTTTTACTACTTCAGAAGTGCCCTTCCTGATATTTAATTGAGTTAGGGGGTCTTACTGTATAAAAAACTGAGTTTCTAAAAAAACCACATTGTGTTAACCTGTCTTTTGCTGTTGATTGAGCACTGACAGTGACAGCTGCTAGCGACACATCTCAGAAAAACGGTTTAAAATCAAATGCCCTCTTCTATGGTTCTGTTTCAGTACTTTGTGTATCACAGCCTATGGCTGGAAGTTTAATTCAAGACATCCTCATAACTGAAGCCCAGTTGATTTAACTAAGGTGCCTGGAAAGCAGGAAGTGTGTTGTCTAACAACTGGAAACATTTGAAAATATCCAGTACATCTTCCGTTTAGTGTTCCGCAGCCCTCCTGATTTTCCAATACACATAGCAGATGTTAAGCCTCCTGTTTAAATTTTAAAGGCACGAAACTGAGTAGTGAAAAGCGGAGACAGCGCTTTCATTTGCAAACTAACAAATTGGCTTCAGCTCCAAATCTTTGGGAATTTTCAGAGACTCATTTCCTCCCTATTGATTTCCCCTTCCTCCTCCCTCAGATAGAGCTAGTACACTGCTATTTTTTCCTCCTGTAACCTATGAGAGGAGTTAAGTTTCTCATAAATCAGGAACGCTTGCTGAGAATGTTGATAAAGAAGGCAAGGATAGAGAAAGACTTAAGCAGATCATTCATTCATTCACTTATTCATTCACTTGTTCTTTCATTCATCTGTTGGTGAATTAACAATAAATGCAGTATTGTTTAGTAATCAAAAGCCAGAAATCAGACACATTTGAGTTCAGATCCCTACCTTATTCTGAATGACCTCATTTGAAATTATTTAATTATTTCAATTTAATTATTTCAATTGAAATTATTATTTCAATTTCCTCCTCATAAAAGGGAATAATGATAGGATCTGTCTTGTAGTTTGTGTGTGTTTGAGAGTTAAATGAAATAAAGTAGGTAGAGGGATCAACATAGTTCAAGGTACAGAGGGAGCTCTCAGTAAGTTGTGGGTGATACTGTTGCTACTGTTATTTTTGTTGGTAAATGCCCACTTTGTGTCCACACTGTGATACAGAGGTTTCTGTGACTTAATGGAAAAGAGTATAGGCTCTGGAGTTGGACTACCTGTTCAAAGGAGTTGCCTAACCTGTGAGTGCCTCCATTTTCTCAGGTGTAAAATGAGGCTAACAATAGCATTTTACCCCATGGGTGTTGTGAGAATTAAATGAGAGAATATTTGTAAAGCCTATAGCCCACTGTGAGGCATGTAGGGTTAGTGCTCCACAAAAGTTGGCTACCATCATTATTATGATTATGCATCATTGCCAGTGGATTTACAAAGATGAGTACATCATGGTCCCTGGTCTTGAGTAGTCTCATGGGGGTACAGGCATTCACTGGAGCACACTTAAAAGTAGTTACCTAGAAGGGGACTAGTATGATAACAGAGGTATAAACAGAAGTCTGTGGAAGCCCCAGTAAGGGTGTTACTCTCCTAAGGCAGCCATTAGAACTATGGATTTTACACTTGGCTACACATTAGAATCACCTTTAAAAATGACTGATGTCTGGGTTCCCCTCCCAGAGTTTCTGCCAATTGGTATGGGGCATATAATCTGGGCACCAGGATTTTCTAAAGCTCTTGGATGATTTTAATGTGCAGCCAAGTGTTGATACTGGTCATATTTACTGCAGAATTGGCACAGGTATCTGGGAAAAGCCATGAGGTTCTTATCCTTGTTGTCTCTACCCTGCCATGAGCATTTCAGAGTAGCAACTGCAATAGTAGCAATTCCTTTGATTTTCCAGGTAGTAGTACTAGCAGTAATAGTAATAATGACAGTAACTGCTATCATTTACTTGGAACTTACTATGGCCAGGCACTGTGCCAAAGTGCTTCTAATTTATCATCTCATTTACTCATCCCAACAACACTCAACTCAGCCTTAAGTTGTCACTTCATACCAGAGACCCTGAAACTGGACCCTGGAGACTAGGACTACTTGCCACTCACCTTCTCCCTCAGGCTTTTCTCTTTGTATCTCCACTTGCAAGTAGAAAAAAACTAGGTATGCTCACTCTGTGGTACTCCAGTGACTGTTAACTTTGAGGCCTCTTTGGTGGAGAGGAGCCTGGAGTCTCCCTGGGGACATAGCAGCATTGGTGTGGACTGCAGTATGGACATGCAGAGGACTGGGGGTTGTGGAGGTGAGGAAATCAAGTTAACTATTGAGCTGGGTACAGTTTGGGGTTACAGAGAGATCTGTCCTTGTTCATCAAAGGAAGACGTTTGGACCTGGCATAGGGACCACAAGTCAGAAAAAAACAACTTCCTTCTTTTTGGAAGTCCACTAGGGCACAGTAGTGCTCTTCTGGATTGGGAGTAGAAGGCTGTGAGTATAGAAAGACAAGGGAGAGGAGACCAGACCGTGAGTCTAGTCAGTTTTCATCTGCACCCATTTGGAAATAGCATAGACCTTCTAAATGTGGCTGTTTCTGAGCACTCAGAAAAACAGGTTGGTGAGGGCTGCTAATGCCATCTTATCATACGAAGGGCAGCATGCAATCACAGAAAGAACAACAGCTGTTGTTTGCAGAGGTCCCACTCTGTGCCAGGCACTTTGCATACATTATTTCACTTAATTACCAAAAAATCCTGTGAGCTTGGAATGATCATGATCTTGCTACAGATAAAAAGCATTGAATCTCCAATACTGTAAGTATTTTGCTGAAGATCAAGAAGCTGGTGATTGGAGAACTAGGCAAATGCTTTCTGTCTGTGGCTGCTGCTGACACCAAAGGCAGGGAGGGGACATGAAACATGGGTGTTAACCAGTGTGTGTCTTAGATGTTCACATTCAACCTCTGACAACTGATTGAGCCATCTGACAAGCCAAGATTTCCCCCTCCCTACTAAACACTTCAAGGTGTCTCCTGTGGTCTGACATGTGGGTAGTGGAAGCAGGGGCTTGGTAGAGCAAAGGCCAAAGTATGTTTTTCATGTTTGTACTTCTCCCCCTCTGTTTCTGTGTCTATTTTTCCTTGTAAACTCTTTTTGGAAGAGGGGGATGGGGTTCTTTTCCTCTTAATATTGCTTCCAGGGTACTTGGCATTCTATCAATATTTCCAGGAAGAGGAGATGGCTTTGCCTCTGATTTTGGTGTTTCTTTTAACTGTAATTATTTCAGGTATGCTAAGTCTAAATAGTAGTTCAGAGGGCATAGGAATAAAATAATAAGAATTAAAAAGTTATGTTAGCAAAAAAATTATTATAAACAATTATAAAAAGCATTCTTTTTTGGTTTTTCCCCATTATAACCCTTCTGGGGGGTGTGTATCTGGAGCTTACTTTCAGAACTTCTTTTTTGTGTGATTAAACTCTAATTTGAACATTTCTGGAGTTGTAAGTTTCATAAAAATAAAATCTCTCTAATTTATATTACTTGAAAGTAGACAATGCTATATAACCAGAATTCACCATACCTGATATGGGCTCTTGGCTAGGCCAGGCCTAGCCTGTGGGATGGCTTGAGAGGTGAGTCTGGCTTGATTATTGATGGGTCTCTGCCAATGGCTGGATAATCTCTCCCACCTCAAAGAAGCTGCTGCACAGTGACAGCATGGTTGTCACAGGGCTGAGACTCAGAAGTGACTACCTAGGAATGTGTCCAAGGAACCATCTCTACATGGATACTGCTGGGGGAAGGGCCAGGGACTCAGGGCAGGTCTCTGCTCAAGAGTTGGGTAGCTACCAGAGGGGCTGTATAGGGATGTGGTCTGTGTATGGGTTCCCCAGATATGATTGGATTAGGACCTCAACTTAAGGGCTGGGGTTGGAAGCATAGATCTCTCCTGAGACCTGGGGCTATGGATTTATGGGAAAGGGCCCAGCTTTTTAGCTTAGAGAATGCTGGAGAGGAAGTCAAAGGAGAGTTTGTGCCAACTTGGATTTGAGTTTGAAGAGGGGGGAAGGGTGGTGCTGGTAGGTGCCCAGAGAGGTGAGAATAGAAATGGAAGAAGCTGGAGACTTGTGAAAATCTTGTTTCATAGAAGTCAGGAGCTGATGGTGGTTGGAAAATTTTGTGGCCACTCAGAAGTGCCATTTATTCCTGGCCTTCAATGAAAAGGTGTTGTGAATGGGTTGGGACTGAACATCATGCAAGAGAGGTGGACTTGAGTCTTGGTTCTCTCATGAACTGGTGTTGTGACCTTGAGAAAGCCAGTTAAACGTTTGAGTCTCACGTTCTTAAATTGTTGGAGAGGAGGAAAACTGATAGATTTCTTGTTCTCCCTCCCGACAAGTTATCTTTAAAAAAAGTTTTCACTTTTGTAAAGGGAAGATATTTATTTAGAGCAGCACTATCCAAGAGAATTTTTCTACAATGATGGAAGTGTTCTATAACCCTGCACTGACCGATACAGTAGACACTAGCCACATTTGGCTCAGATTTAGCAGTTGAACCATGGCTAGTGATACTAGGCTACAGAATCTAAGTGAAATAAAATTAATTCAATTACTTTAGCCTTAGGAGGCTAATGACCATTATATTGGACAGCTGTGGTCTAGATAGCTTTGAAACAGACTATGCTTCTCAGTTTGGAATGTGTGCAGGGGGTGATGCCAAAAATATTTTATAAATGGCATAAAACAGGGAAGAGACTCTTATTAGGTACCTTCTCTCCCTGGGGGCTGCCACTGTTTTGAACCATGAGAGAATATTTGTTTGAGAGTGTAATTTACATAGCAAATTAAACATAGGCCATGTCACTTTTTAGCATGGCACTTGAAACTGAATTGTTTTCCATGAAGGATGGAAATTTTACATAAAATTATCTAAATATAAAAGCACTTCATCAACGACTAAAGCTGTTTTTCAAATTCTAGCATTATAAATTGAGAGGACTCTCTTCTCCAGAGCATGATCTCCATTGGTCTATAAAGGAAAGCATTTCCTTTATTGCTTAGGAATACACCTTAGACCTACCTTCTGCATATTCTTTGGGCTTAGAACTATGGAAATTGTGTTGATTTGTTCCATCATTCAAACCACTCTATTCCTCACTTTAACATCTTATAATAAATGCTTGGAATTACTCATAGATTAATTTCTTTTGAATTATTCAGTATTTAAATAGTAAGAGCTTGGGTCTACAGCCACCAGTGGTCCACATGGAAGTTCCAAGATATATGCACTCATGTAAGCAGATACATGTTTATGTGAACAAGACCTATGGAGAATGTTTATACATTCACGTGATTCTCAAAGCTTTTATGACTCGCTTATTCTTTCCCACAATTTTGGCCCAATGTTAACTGAGTACCATTAGTTAAAGAATGACAGTTTTCTCCCCCTGTGATTAAAATCCTTGTATTCTTTGTACATTTCAACATGAATAATGGACTTGAACAGCTACTGTTTTTTTCAGGGCGTCTGATGGGGACTTTTGCGTCCCTACATGACCATTGGACTGAAATGACCATCTGGAAGCAAAAGGGGCATAAATAGAGAACGAAGTATCTCCCTGTCCTCCCTCTTTTACTTCTTTTTTTCCAACCACGTCTTTACTTTCCTAAAAGCTTTGGTAATAGTGGAATGGTGGAAAGCACATAGGCAAATCCCAACTCCCAAAACTTTACAGTTCTGTGGCCCTGTGCCCAACTCCACTGTCCTCTTGTGCAAAACGAGAACACATATATCTGTAGAGATAAGAAGGTAGGGTATTCAGTACCTAGCAAATAAGAGTCCCGTAATAAATGGTTAATTTATTGGCTAGATCACATTGTCTTTCTCTCTTTATTTATTATCTGATCCTCTATCTCTTTTTGTTTCCCTCATTTTTTCCTTCTTTCTTTTCTGTTAATTTGAATCATCCTTTTCACATTCCTCCTGGCAATCTTAAAACTTTAATGGGATAAGGCTATATGTATAAGTAACTAAATAATCTTCATTTCTTTCTTCTTTGACTACCTCTTTTCCTTTAGTCTACAAATTCCTGGTCATTCCTACCAATCTATATCTATAACTATCTCTCTCTCTCTCTCTCTCTCTCTCTATATATATATATATATATATATATATATGTATATTAAAACAGATAAAGTTGTGAATAAAACTGTGTAAGCAAGAATAAAAAAATTACTAAGCACACACTTTATATCAGGCACTGGGATTAGACACTTTCAGCAAGGAAGGAATGTGTACTTTGTGCACCCTAACTCCAGCTGCTTCCATGAACAGAGATTTGACAGTGATGGGCTCAGACTAGGTTCATATCCCTTGATAAACACTTTTCAGCACTGGTACTTATATAGAAGTGAATGCTATTAGAATTTAAAAGAAAATCATCAGACTAAATCTATTTTTGCTTTGAAAAAATCCACCTAGAATGTAAACAGCATTAATTAAGTGAGCTTAGATTGGCTGTCACAGAAAAATCCTGTAAGGAGAACCTTTGGCCCTAATAATATGGCTCAGTGGGGCTCAGTTTCTCACTCAACCAAGCAAACTCTCTATGGCTTTAAGACTTTGAGTATTTTAAAAACCTGAACAATTTCTTGGGTTTCTTCTTTTAAACACTACTCATCAAGAGGATGTTGTGGTTGAGAATGAGTTGGAAAAAGAAATGAGCTCTCATTTCTGTATCTGGAGTGCTATTAACTGGAAGTATCTTCTTATGGAAGTAGCTTCTTAGATCTCTTCCTCAATCTATCACATTAGGTATGGAAGACTATTTAGAATTCTTACATTCTGTAAGGAAACAGTCATGTGATGACACAGAAAAAAATTTCTTCACCTCTCTGGAACTGTTTCCTTTTTGAGAAAGGAGGGCATTGGGCTAGCTCTGTATGGCCGAAAACTGCTTCTCAGTGTCAGGTGATTTAATTGACTATCCTGGTTAGAGGATGGTAAGCTGGAAGAAAGCTTATCCATATACTTTCCAAAATATTTGTCTACTACTTAAGGTTTAGGCATAAAATGGAATTTTAAAGACATTTTATAAATGTCTTAGACAGTGAAGTGGAATTATTTAGTTGATAGAAGCTAAGTATTGAGTTGAGTGTCAGAAAACCTGGTCTTTTTCTAGCTAGTTTTGTATCCACAAGCAACCAATATGAACTCTTTGGACCTTAGTTTTCTCATTGTAAAATTAATGTAATTATGTCTGAGCAGAATAATTGTGAAGATTAAAAGAGCTTATGCAAATGAAAGTACTTTTCAAATTCAAAGGCTTTCAATACACCTCTAGATTCTGGATCACTTTGGTCACTTTTGGGGTATGTTTCAGAGGAGGTTGCATATACTGCCCAAAAGTTGGTTGGCGCAGATGACCTTTAAGTTTCATTCTTTCCTTGAGTCTATCACATGAGGATTAAATCTTTCTGTGGGTGAACTATCCATAGTGTTGAATCTGAGAATTATTTTATAAAGGGAAATCATATTTTATGAGTGGCATGTTCTTATAGACTTTGCATAATACACGATTTGAATAATACAAGGCTAATTTCCCCAAATTAATAAGTTTAAAGAAGGAGAGCCTATTGTCAGAGCACAGAAATCTACAACCATTATGGCATTTCTCCCTTATTTCCTTTCTTCCTCTTCCTTCTCCCTTCTTTTCTTCTTTTTCTTTCCATCTTCCTCCCATATTGTTTTTCTTTGTCCTCTGCATTTTCCTTCTCTTCTTCCTTATCCTCTACTACTCCTCCTCCTCCTTCAGAGCTGCTTTTATATATCTAGATGTAGAATTATCTATTATTTATTAGAGCTCTCTCTCCTAAACAGCAGTTTATTGTTTCTTAGCACTTGTTTGTCCTTCTTTAAAGTGTTTTAGCATATCTGACCTTTCTTCCAAAATGATTTGTCTTGGGGGTTTGTTTTTTGCACTAACACCATGATTTGATTAATGATGAGAAACATTGTTATAGTATATTAAAAAGAAGCACATAATCATAACAGTGAATGTTAAAATAACAACCAAAAATAGTCACCAGAATTATCTACCTAAGTTTTAATACATACAGGAATATGGTTCACATGATTCTGGCAAAGTATATCAATTATTGATGCCATTTGGTGACAGCATAATAAGCTTGTAATTCACTTGGCTTGCTAAATTTGAAATTGTGTGGTTCTAGATTTTTTAAATATAGATTTTTATTATATACAATTTTGTTTATAAAGTAACTTCATTAATATTTTCTGTGTCACAGTATTTCAAATTTGTATAATCTAAATGTGCACAAAATGCCAATCACACTACATTTTAAGTAGCATGTACTTACCGCTCTTACAATAGGGACTTTCCCTATTGTCTGTCAAAATTTATTCATGGACACCTAGGTAGCTAAGTTTAATACTTTAAAAATGACAGTGCAACAGCCTATAAGAAAGCAGTAAAGAATGAAAACACTTGAATAAATAGATATTTTCAACTTCTTTCAATATACATGTTTGCTTTATGAGGTCCAGCTACACTTCAGCTAATGGTTCAACCACTGCTGGAGCCTCTGATGCATCCTCTCTTTCTTTTGGTCTCCATAGTAATATTTCATCTTTTCAATGGAGATATTGTAGAGTAGTGGTAGGAGCACATGAATGGAGCAAGAAGACTCAAGTTCAAGTTGCAGTCCCACTACTCACTAGGTAGTGACCTTGGGTAGACACTTAACCATTCAGTCTACGTTTCTTTCTTCAGACAAAGGAGGGTGGAAATAAGTATTTCCCAGGGTGCTTTGGTATCAAATAAGGTCACTTGGTTGACTGCATTCTATAACTTCTAAAGTATTATATAAATGCCAAGATGTTATTACTGGTAAAACATATCTTCTTGGACACTACTCAAAGCACAATAAAATGAGAAAAAAATGATATTCTTAAAAATCTGTGATTACCAAGATTCTCACCATTATGAGGTCAATCTATGCTTATTTTTTACTACCATTCTGGAGGAGAAAATTTCACAAATTCACTATAACAATACACATGTACACTATAATATGCCACAAAGTATTTTCTTTATATTCTTAGGATTTTCTTAATGTTACTTCATTTAAAGCCTTATAATACACAATAATGCTCTGAATACTTTTGTTTGACTTAAGCCAAAACTGATGATGAGTTTAAGGTTCCTTTTCTCTGTTTCTTATATTTTTAATTCTTATAGAGTATTTTCTTTAACATGTGGAGGACTTATTGAAATATTTGCTATTCAGATAACACACACTGATAGCAAAGCTGATATACATTGGTATTCACATTTTTTGATAAGAATATGAAGGGAGTTCACCATATTTACTTACCTTACTCTATTTTTCTCACATTCAACAACTTTCTTTTGTCCTTTCCACAAGAATCAAAGAATATGCAAATATAAAGAGATAAATCTTACAAAGACATGAAATTTCAGCTACAAGTTCAATAGTAAAAAAGCAAAATTAAACATTTCTAAATTCCATCTTTAGGTAACTTATTTTGCTTCTTCTTATTGTCCCTGGAATTAGGATAATACCATTACAGGCCTCTGAGATATGTACTCTTTTTTTTTTTTTTTTTTTTTTTTTGCGGTACACGGGCCTCTCACTGTTGTGGCCTCTCCCGTTGCGGAGCACAGGCTCCAGATGTGCAGGCCCAGCAGCCATGGCTCACGGGCCCAGCCGCTCCACGGCATGTGGGATCTTCCCGGGCCGGGGCACGAACCCGTGTCCCCTGCATCGGCAGGTGGACTCTCAACCACTGCGCTATCAGAGAAGCCCGAGATATGTACTCTAGAGGCATAATAGAACAAGTTATAAATGAAAAAGCATTGTAAGGGAATTTTCAGCCTTACAGTTAGCACATTTACTTGTTTTTGTGCTGCACAAGTTCTATTTCTATGTGTTCTTCCCACTATAAAGTCATCATCATATTTATTTTTTCCATTAAAGTAATGTTATTTACTGTGTTCTCACTTAATTTGAAGCCTGAGGTGACATAGATCAATAAGATTTGATGACAAATTTCATAAAGTTGTCAGAAAAATATGATTATGTACTAGAATTTTTAAAACTCAGGGTACAACTGCTGCCATCAGTTTTATTTATTCTAGAAATGAAGTAGCAAAATTTATGTCATAACACTAAACGTCAGATTATTGTCCTATAAAATATCTTTCACCTGAGTACTCAGAATCTCATTAGTTTCTTTATCATTTCAAAACTGCTAAGCTCTGAGAATTCTTATCTGTAATGTAAAAAGCAAAGGAGAGAGTTGTTGTAACCCACTTACTTCTTGATTCCCAATTTTTCTCACCCTTAACTTAAACCCTTGCCTCCTCTCATATTTTATTAATAAGTTCAGGAATATTACCCAAATTTTAGTTGATTGAGTTACCTTAGTAATAATAGACATGAAAGTCTCAGTAAGAAGATTTCATTTTTGTCAGGCAAAGGTATTTTTCCTTCTAATTATATTCATTTATAGTTTCCCCTTTAGGAAGAAAGTCTATTAAAAAATAAGCAGTTTATAGAAATCTTCTATTTCCAAGGATTTTTGGATTTTTCCCTTTAAAGGTATTTTTAGATAACACAAAAATAATTTAATGTGAGTACTGAAATTTTCAAAATCATAATATTTTCCTAATATTCTGTGTTGGTTGTTCAGGAACAAAAACAGCAGTCATCAAAGTAAATAATAAAAATTGAGTTTCTGCAGTCAGACTTTATTTTACAAACCTCTGGTTCCTTCCACAGTTTTTGAAACTTCTTTCCTGTTATGCAGTACTATTTGTATCTCCTCCTCTAATTGTTTTACTCATATGATTCCTAAGCATTACTCTAATTTCCACAAACAGCAGGAGACTTCAGCATGCCACTGGATACTGCCTTGCCCTTCATGTTATCTTTGCAAAAGTCTTTCTTTAGTAATAGCTACTTGATTCCCACTGTGCAGCTGTGTAGAAATTCCAGACTCACAAACACACCGAGGCTTATTACAGAAATATAATGAGAATCAATGAAGAAACTTTTGGATATGAACATTAATCTTCCTTTTATCAGACCATAAACCAAAAAATCTGATCTGACTTTCCAAATTAACCATGGAGTTAGCTCTCATCATGCACAGGAAAATCAGGAGTCAACACTTTGTTAGTGTCACTGCCTTTATTCTGGAAAATGTCACAGCTGCAGGCAAAGATGTAGAGTTTTCCTTAGTTCCCATTTCTAAGAGTATCCTTGTGCAGATTCCTGGATGGAGATTCAGAGCTCTTTGGCATTATCCTTAGCCACCTCCTCTGGGCCACTTTGTCCATGGATGGTATTTGTTTTCCTAAATCAAACATGCTCAAGAGATATGACCCATGCATCCAAATCTGTTCACAGATTCCATATAAGAAGCACTCGCTAATATGCTTCCATGGTTAAGAAGATAAATAAAAGCTCTCTGTACTTCTTCCTAGTAGAAATTCATGATCACAGTTGGTTGGGATATGATTTGTTCCTCTTTTAAATATAAAGTTTCCTGAACTGAACAGATATAGTGTTTCTAGATATTACTCTCTGATTCATCAGGGACTCTTCCTGGTAACTGGCTTTTTCTCTCTGATAATTTGTGTTTTGAGAAAGTTCTTTCAATTAAATATGAGCAAACTAAAAATTGTACACCTCTCTCTCTCATATAATTAAATGATTAAGAATGGATTAATCATTAATCAGTTAAAAGTAATGGGTTTTAACAATGGTGTTTCTAA
This sequence comes from Mesoplodon bidens, assembly GCF_964165515.1. Classification (NCBI taxonomy): domain Eukaryota; kingdom Metazoa; phylum Chordata; class Mammalia; order Artiodactyla; family Ziphiidae; genus Mesoplodon; species Mesoplodon bidens. The sequence goes on along the minus strand of NC_138161.1, from coordinate 95,013,270 downwards.
ATAATATATCATAATAATAATTTCAAAAGAACATGGGGTTGTGATAGTCAGTACTTTTGCAAGAAGCCTGGGGGAGTTTCCACTTTAACCAGAATTTGCAACTTGGGTGGCACTTATATCTAATCTAAAAAGGGAAAGGATAGATTACTTAGAAAATATTGACTGGACTATTAAATGCTTAACTAAGTTTTCTTCTCTTGGTTTCTACCTATCATTGCTTATTTCTTCAAACTGATACTGTTTAGAAGAGGCAGCACTTGCCAGGTTATGGGGACATTATTGATAAACTTCATATTGAGGAAATGAAAGACTACTCAGATTTGGAATTAATGACTTCCTGCCAAAAATCTTCCCACCTGCATGCCAATAGCCCCATGAGGCAATTTGATGATGTTTAGCAAAAACAAGGTGACTAAAGTATAAATATTAATTTCTTAATTTAAAGAGGGAACCAGTGTTGGTGTGGCTGGCTGGTTTGGCAAGGATAAGCAACAGCTTCCTTGATCTCTGACTGCTTTTTGATGGTACTAACACTTACAAGCTAATATTGTAGTGATAGCCCTATGCCCCAATGTCACAAGACAACAGTCACTCCATGGAGTCTATGAAAGGAGCATTCTCAAGTATGAGTTTCTTGGGCTAAACTAGAGTATCATTATTGCTATTTGTGGCTTGGTCCATGAACATATAAAGTACTGACAGCTACTGGTCTTAGCACCACCCCTGCTCCTATCCATCAAGGGCAGTTAGTGGCAGAGCCTAGGCATGAACATAAACACAGGCCTGCCTCACTTCACAGCCCTTATTCATTGCCAAGATCACTTTGCCTTGTAATCAACAGACCTCTTTTCTCAGTCTATGACCTCACGCACAGGTGGAATTAGGCGGAGGCAGCATCCCTGGAAGAGCTGTCCAGCATTCGAGGTTCTGAAAAAGTATGGGTGGAAGGATGAAGAGCCTTCCAGATGGGTGAAGGATTTATATATTTGTTTAGGTAACAAAGGGAGAATGTGGCAGATGAGTGTTTTTTAAATTGAAGTATAGCTAATCTACAGTGTTGTGCTAGTTTCAAGTATACAGCAAAGTGATTCAGTTATGAATATATAGGGGTGTGTATATATATATATATATATATACATATATATATATATATATATATATATATATTCTTTTTCAGATTCTTTTCCATTATAGGTTACTGCAAGACATTGACTACTGTTCCCTGTGCTACCAGCAGGTCTCTGTTGCTCACCTGTCCTATACATAGCAGTGTGTATATGTTAATCTCAAACTCCTAATTTGTCTATCCCCCCACCCCGCTATCCTCCCTGGCAACCACAAGTTTGCTCTCCACATCTGTGAGTCTATCTCTATTCTGTAAATAAGTTCATTTGTCTCATTTTTTAGATTCCACATGTAAGTGACACAATACAGTATTTGTCCTTCTCTGTCTGATTTACTTCCCTTAATATGATAATCTCTAGATCTATCCACGTTGCTGCAAATCGCATTATTTCATTCTTTTCTATGGCTGAGTTAATATTCCAATGTATATATATACCACATCTTCTTTATCCATTTGTCTGTTGGTGGACATTTAGGTTACTTCCATGTCTTGGCTATTGTAAATAGTGCTGCTATGAACATTGGGGTGCATGTATCTTTTTTTTTTATATCACTGAAGCTAAAGCAAAACATCCTGTTTATTGGTAAGTATGGCCTGTATGTGTACACTACAGTGCAATTTAAAAAATATTGTAATTATAATTTCAGAACTTCAGAATCTGAACAGATGCCAGTGTTCTCTCCTTTTTTTATATGGGGAAAGAAAATCCTTTGAAAATCATTTGAAGCTTGGACAAAAATTCCATAGCTATATTCTTAGGATCACTTTGTAGAATCTTCATGATTCAGATGATACAAGGGAAGCTTCAATTCATCCTTTTAGAGAAGACATTCCAGCTCTCTTGATCTCATCAACCAGGAGAATGTTGGTGGCAATCACAGTGCAGGAATGAAGAAGCTGTTTCTTTACACAATAGTTATCCCATACGCCTACTTCTGCTGCTACCATTGGCTCACCTGTGTTCAAGTCTACACCCACAAGTTGACCTGATTCTGAATGCTCTGCTTTAACTTTAACTAGTGTTTCCTGAAGGTCAAAACCAGAGTTCTGAGCAAGAACCTTGGGAATAATGAGCAATGCATCAGCAAATGCTTGAACTCCAAGTTGGGCCCTGCCCTTTACACTGGGCTTGTATTTAATCAGGGCTTCTGCCATTGCCACTTCCACTGCACCAGCACCTGGAACTACACAGCCATCATCAATAGCATTTTTAACAGCCCTCAAGCCATCTCTTATTGCATCTTTGATTTGAGTAAGTGTGTGCTTATTTGGTCCTTTGATCAATAATGTGACCGATCGAGGATTGTTACAGTTCTCAATAAAGGTGAACTTCTCTTCTCCCAATGTATATGCATAGACAAGTCCTGCATGTCCCAAACAATCAGGATTTAGGTCATCAAGAGAATTTAGGGCTACCCCACCACAAGCAAGAGTCAGCCTTTCCATATTTCTCCTTTTAGCTCTGCGCAGAGCTACTATGCCTTCTTTTGCAAGAGCATCTAAGGAAAAGGGGTCAATTCCCTTTTGATTAATAACAACAAATCCTTTATCTGAATCACCACAGACTTTCTTTTTCAGGTCTATTATTTTTTTTAACTCTGTCTTCAATGAATTTTCTTTCAGCTCTCACTAGTTTCTCTCTCTCCTCTGCACTCTTGTAAAAAAAGCCAGAATTCACTTCTGTTTTTTCATATTCTAATGACACGTTGCATGTGAGGATGTACACATCTTCTACTCTCTTTTTCATATCAGGATGCCGTGCCCCATGGTCCAAAACAAGACCTCTGATCAAGCTTGTATCCGTTTCAGATTTATGTTTCATCTCCATGATCTCAACCATGAAGAGGTCAATAGGTTCATCTTGTTTTTTAATGGCTAAAATGGAGTCCACTATAGCCTCTGTTAAGACATCAGCAAGTTCAGCATGAACTTTAGTATGTAGAGATGTTCTGGCCACATCTATAAGTGTTTCCCTGTCCATCTCTTTGCTTACTTTGACTTGTTCCAAAAACTGAAGTGCCTTTTCCTTTGCAGCTTCAAATCCTTCTGTAATTATTCTGGGATGAAGACCTTCAGAAATGTAGAGATCCGCCTGCTTCAGGAGCTCTCCAATAATTAGGACGTTGGAAGTGGTACCATCACCAGTTATGTCATCCTGGGCTGTTGCTACTTTGGCTATTAAGAAGGCTGTTGGGTGTTGAATTTGCATTTCATGAAGCAGCACATTTCCATCTTTAGTGAGCTTGATGTCTCCAGCACCAGAAACAAGCATCTTCATGGTGCCCTTAGGCCCCAAGTTGGTCCTCAGCACGTCCTGCAGCCCCCGGGCCGTGCTGATGTTGACCGCCAACGCTGCCTGGGCTCAGGCCACCTCAGCCTTGGGATTCAAGGTCTTCACGGCCACCATAGCTGACCCAGCAGAAGAAAATGAGGGAACCCAGCGTCAGGAAAGCCCAGAGCCCGCGTGTATCTTTTTGAATTAGAGTTTTCTCCAGATATATGCCCAGGAGTGTGATTGCAGAATCATACAGTAGCTCTATTTTTAGTTTTTTAAGGACCCTCCATATTGTTTTCCATAGTGGCTGCACCAATTTACATTCCCACCAAAAGTGCAGGAGGGTTCCCTTTTCTCCACACCCTCTCCAACATTTATTATTTATAGACATAAAAAATTATTTATTTGGCTGCACTGGGTCTTAGCTGTGTCACGTGGGATCTTCGATCTTTGTTGTGGCACACGGGTTCTTTTAGTTGTGGCATGTGGGATCTTTAGTTGCGACATGCGAACTGTTCGTTGTGGCATGTGAACTCTTAGTTGCTGCATGTGAACTTAGTTGCAGCATGCAAACTCTTAGTTGTGGCATGTGGGATCTAGTTCCCTGACCAGGAATCGAACCTGGGCGCCCTGCATTGGGAGCATGGAGTCTTAGTCACTGGACCACAAGGGAAGTCCCATTTATAGACTTTGCAATGAAGGCCATTCTGATCCATGTGAGGTGATACCTCATTGTAGTTTTGATTTCCATTTCTCTATTAGTGATATTGAGGATCTTTTCATGTGCCTGTTGGTCATCTGTATGTCTTGTTTGGAGAAATGTCTATTTAGGTCTTCTGCCCATTTTTTGATTGGGTTGTCTGTCTGTTTGTTTTGATATTAAACTGTATGAGCTGTTTGTATATTTTGGAAATTAATCCCTTGCTGATCACATCGTTTTCAAATATTTTTTCCCATTCTGTGTGTTGTCTTTTCATTTTGTTTATGGTTTCCTTTGTTGTGCAAAAGCTTTTAAGTTTAATTAGGTCTCATTTGTTTATTTTGGTTTTTATTTCCATTACTCTAGGAGAAGGATCCCGAAAGATATTGCTGCAATTTATATCAAAGAGTGTTCTATGTTTTCCTCTAGGAGTTTTATAATATCCAGTCTTACATTTAGTTCTTTAATACATTTTGAGTTTATTTTTGTATACGGTGTTAGAGAATGTTTTAATTTCATTCTTTCACATGTAGCTGTCCAGTGTTCCCAGCACCACTTATTGAAGAGACTGTCTTTCCTGCATTGTATATTCTTGCCTCCTTTATCAAAGATAAGGTGACCATATGTGCGTGGGTTTATCTCTGGGCTTTCTATCCTGTTCCATTGATCTATATGTCAGTTTTTGTGCCAGTACCATACTGCTTTGATTTCTGTAGCTTTGTAGCACAGTCTGAAGTCAGGGAGTGTGATTCCTCCAGCTCCATTCTTCTTTCTCAAGATTGCTTTGGCTATTTGGGGTCTTTCGTGTTTCTATACAAATTAAAATTATTTTTGTTCCAGTTCTGTGAAAAATGCTATTGGTAATTTGATGGGGATTTCATTGAATCTGTAGGTTGCTTTGGGTAGTATAGTCATTTTAACAATATTGATTCTTCCAATTCAAGAACACAATATATCTTTCTATCTGTATTGTCTTTAATTTATTTCATCAGCATCTTATAGTTTTTGGAGTACAGGTCTTTTACCTCCTTTGGTAAGTTTATTCCTAGGTATTTTATTCTTTTCAATGTGATGGTAAATGGGATTGTTTCCTTAATTTCTCTTTCTGATATTTTTCATTTTATGTATAGAAATGAAACAGATTTTTGTGTATTAATTTTGTATCTAGTAAATTTACTGAATCCATTGATGAGCTCCAGTAGCTTTCTGGCAGCGTCTTCAGGATTTTCTTTAGGATTTTCTATGTATAGCATCATGTCAGGCAGATGAGTGTTTTTGATAAGTGTCTGAGCAACGTTTGATAAGACTGTGAAATCAGGGTCATTAGCAAAGGGAAGCAGTTGGTGGGCGAAGGTTAAACTGAGATTTAGGCTACGCTGTCCAATGTGATAGCCAGTAGTCACATTTGGCTATTAATCACTTGAAATATGGCTAGTTTGAATGGAGATATGCTGTGAGTGTAAAATACACACCTGCATTTGAATACTTAGTATAAAAATAATGTAAAATATATCATTAATAATTTCATATTATTACATGTTAAAATGATAGTATTTTAGATATATTATGTTAAATAAAACAAATAATAAAAATTAATCACACCTGTTTCTATTTTCCTTTAATGTGGCTATTAGAAAATATACTTACAAATATTTCAATACAAAATTACGTATATATTACATTTGTGGCCTGCATTAATTATATTTGTATTGGACAGTGTTGCTCTAAAGATTGAACTTGAGGGGAATATTGCTTAGGAGATGCTGAAGGAAAGATCTGAGTAGGTAAGTGATAAAATAAAAATTGTACTTGAGGATTGTGTTTGTGGTTTTTACAGCTTAGAAAAATTTCCAGGGAGAAGTCACCAGAAGAAAGGAAGAGATAACTGATAACAATTATTGTGCACTGACTTTTGTCAGGCACACTGGTCCATTATCTTTCTTAATCTTCATAACCACCTTGGTATGTACGTATTATTTCACAGATGAGAAAATTGAGGTTTAAAACAGCTAAGTAATTTGCCCCAAATTAACTTAATGAGAGAAGATTAGGGATTCAAACTCAGATCTGTTCCATGTCCTTTTACCTGACCAGGGAGATGGAGAAGAATGGTAAGAGCTTCTAGGGACACGACTCTGGAGATGGGGGACACCTAGAAAATGTTATAGTGGAAAAATGAACAGACCTTGAGATGAGAACAGTGTAAAAAAAGAAGAGATTTAAACCAACCTTAGAATCAAGAGCCCTGGAGATATAGAGGGAGGTGAGATAAAGTCCCAAGTCCCAAGTTGTGGGTTATCCTGATGGAAGAGTACTATTCTCTTCCAAACCCAATCTGTGAATTAATTCCAGTAACATATATTAATTGGGCTTCCACTGTATGTAAAACACTGTCCAGCAGGATGGGAGGCAAAAAGAACCATAAAATATAGTTTCTAGTCTCTTGTTTACTTAGGAAGACAAGAAATAAGCCTCTGAAACTATTAACTGCTAACAAAGCTTGGGGTAATGGAGATAAAGTCACCTGAACAGGAGTTAGGAGGTGTAAGTTCTTTCTCACCCTAGATCTCTGGATGACTAGTGGTGTGACCTTGTAAAAGTTACTTAGCTCTTCTAAATGTTCAGTTTTCTTGCCTGTGTAAAGTTAGCATAATATTATCTTTCCCACCTTTCACGGCTGTTGTAAGGACCAAAATCCAAATGAGACCACATGTATGAATATGCCTTATTAATTGTAAAGTGCTGTACCTGACTTGAAAATCCGTTCCTTAGCTGCGATGGGGTTAGACAAATATACGACCATTGTTTTTTGGGGACCTTTGTTAAATCTACAGATGTTGTCAGGCTTCTGACTCATTCCCAGTAGCATCTGAATGTGAATTCCATCAACTGAGTTAGCTATTTCATTGAGCACATGTAACTCATTACTGCCTCTTACAGCAACTCTGTAAAGTTGGTATGGCTAGCTTCATTTTACTAATAAAACAACCAAAGCTCTGAGTTTTGGTTAACTCTTTAGTAAGTGAGAGAGGATGGCCTTAAATCTGTGTTCTCTCTCACACAAGGTTCTGTGTTCTTGCCTCCAACTCCCAGAATCTTATTCTGTGTCTGAAGTAGGGTATCACAGTAGGCATCTGTATATTTTTTTAAAACTTCCTAGAGATTTCAATAGGCATCAAAACTCAGGAACCACTGCTCTAGCAAGCTCTTGACCATCTTTGGGACAAGTGTTGTCTTATGAGGCAGCTGGCTGTTAGAATAGCCCAAATTTGCTTCGAGGAGCTTCTGCTGATTGGCTCAATCCTATCCCCAGGAGCACACAGGCAGCCTAAAAATCCTTCAGTGACAGTCATGCAGACATTAAAGTGTTCTTTAGGGCACCTGTTGAAGGCATCTGAGGCCCATTCCCAAGAGATAGTCAACAAAGTTTTTAGACTCCCAGTCTATTATTTCTTTCTTCCTTGAGCCACTTTTTTTGCTGAGAGAATGGAAAGGTGAGAATTAGAGAATGAGTCACTGATGAGGTAGTTAAATGAGAAGTGAGCAAAACTGGGAGAATTTTGGATGCCTAGACTGGATATGTATAAATGCCAGCAGAGAGCTCTGATGGAAGGTAGCAGAGAGCTCTGATGGAAGGCATCAGAGAAACAAACTCAGTAGCTTCAAGAGCCAAAAGAAATAAAATATTACTGGTATTAGAACTGGTTTCTAATATTTCTTTTTTCAGTAAAATGTAAGATAAAGTATTTTAGTTGTGTTTCTGTTTTCCTGCCATTTCAACTCCCCAAATGATAAATAAAAGAAAACAAAACAAAACTCTTCCAAAAAAAAAAAAAAAAGGTTTGGATAAAGAACAGCCCAAGTGAGTGATGACAGCCAGCCTCCGGACAGCCCAGCTAGGATGTGTAGAAGATGTCAACACAGCTGGAAGACATGGGCAGTTCTGGAATAAGTGTGCTTCTAGTCAGACAGGCCTTAAAGAGATCTCTGGGGCCTCACTAGGCAGGCACTGGTAGAGTCAGATTAAAAAAAGGCACAGCCCTTCTGCCATCTCCAGCTTCCTCTAACCTTATCTGTTTCCACAGGCTTTGCCTCAACTTTATTGGGATTAGGGAAGGTGCACAGTCTCACTCCAGAAGAAGAGGGAGTGGGAAGCAGAAACAATCAGTTGCTAAGTTGTGTGCAGGGGATGCTTCAGGGCTCCTTGGGGTGTCCTGCAGCCTGGAGTGGATCCTATCTATCCTTCCCCACTGATGCCTGCCAGGGGCAGACTCTATGCTCTCCTCCAGCCACTTGGGGGAAAAGACCTGAAATATATCTTTAGATGACATTTCTAAGGACAGAGCATCTTGTGAGTGAGGGCATTTTAAGCCACCTTGCCTTAATTCCTTTTTGGAAAGAAATGAGGGAAATATAAACCAAAATAAAATGGTGGGAGCCCTGGAATGGTGAGAGCACAGCCTAGGATTTACTATGCTAAGGAGTTTTCAAGTCTTAACATTTTTGTAGGTACTTGTTGGTCCGTTTGTTCTGATTTCTGGTCATCTCTATTTTGACTGTCAACCTCAAAGGTCACATGGGGCAGAGCAGGTGGGCATGAACTTTGGTGTGACTTCCCTCTGTTTCCAGAGATCCTGAAATGTGCTTGTGGCCTCTCCTGCCAGTCCCTGAGACCTCCTTGAATATAATCTTCACCACCAGCTCTTGTTTTTTGGTATCTAAATTAGCATGCTACTCAGTCTGTCTTGTGTAGAATTATATTTCCCTGTGTCCATGCACCCAAATAGACTGTAGGCTCTGAGAGGAAAACTTGGGTTTATGGAATATCTACTGAAAATCAGGCAGTGTGCTAGAGATTTTAATACTCATTCATTCATTCCATTGATATAAAATGAGCCCTTACTTAATAATACCTCACATTAGTAGTGAAAGTAAACATGCTAATGTAGCTTGCATATTTTTGGGGAGCAAGCCAACAAACAGACACATTGATATGTGAACAAAACAATTACAGCTTCTCGTTAAGTGTTAAGAAAGGTGGAAGGATCTGTTTTAGAAAGGGGGTCAGGAAAGGTGTATAGGTCCTATTTAAACTGAGCCCTGTAAGGTGATGAGAAAGTCACAGTTATGCCGGTGACTGAGGGAAGCCTGGGGTAACAGGGTGCTACGTGTCCCCATGTTATTCCAGGACATGTTGGTCTCCTCTCCTTCCCCACTCCCCCACTTGAGTGCCTACACATAAAATACAACAAAATTTGCATATCTTTTTGTCCTTTCTCTTTCTGATACAGACAGAAGAATCCCACTTGGGGAGGTCTTTCACGTTTTCATGTACTGGTGACTGCGTGTTGTGGGCTTATGTCAGGAATGAGGTGATCAGCCTACTCAAAATATTTCCCAAGGCAACCCCATTTTGATCAGCCATTCCCATCAGGCTGTGAGACAAACAAAAAGAAGTTCTGTTTTGGTTTTCTTAAGTAATATGGCCAGGTTTTCCTCTTTTTTTTTTTTTTTTTTCCTACCTTCTCCCTCTTTCTATGCCTTTTTGGCTAATTTCTGATAAATTCAGGTTTTCTCTACATGGGGTATAGACTACAGACCAAGAGTGTCAGGAGAAAGCTGGGAAATGCAGCTCGGAGCTGTCGGTCGGAAGACAAAGCAAGTGGGGCCAGGGGCTTGGGGGAAGCGGGGACGGTGGTGCTTCATTTGGGCCAACACAGATTGCTTCCCGAGAAGAGAGAGGGCCAAGTCCTGACCCAGCTCCCCTGCAGGTACAGGCTTTCTGTGTGTGACCCCCTCCCCCGGCCTTCTTGTGTCTCATCCTTCTCACGGTCCTCCCTCTTGTGATTTCTTTTGTTGTTCAGAGTTGTCCTTTACAGAAATCTTCTTCTTATGGCTTGCAGTGTTTTACACAAGGAAAGCAATATCATTTATAAAACTACTACAAACATTGTAAAGCAATTATACTCCAATAAAGATGTTAAAAAAAAGAAAACAAAAAAAACTACTACACACAAATGGAGGATAGAGAGAAATCCCTGAGCCAAGGATTGTGAATTAATGTCAGCCTGGGAGAGTTTGATTCCCCACTCCCAGTTTCTGGCAACGGTTCTTGTTTCATTTGGTTTTCCTTATACTAATGGGAACAATGGTTATGTCATGAGGAAATGAAAATTAGGCGTAAGAAGCCTTCTCGTCTCTGACGGGTTGAGCCATTCTCTTGGCTGCAGTGAAGGGGGCAGTTGGCTCTGGGCTCTTCCTGCTGCCTGAGGCTGACCAGGGAACGCCACTTGCCTTTTCTGAATCTCCATCTCTTCATCTGACATGGGCAGTAATGCCTCTAATACTCTTGGGAGGATTTAGTGAGGTAATGCAGCTGAAAGTGTTTTGTAACCTGTAAAATGCTAAACAAATGGGAGGTATTATCTTTCCCTGGCATGGAAAGGTCAGGAATAAGTCAGTGTCAGGCAAAACATGAGAAAATTGCTTAGAGTATCAGCATATTGACTCTGCTACCTCAGATTTGTATATCAGGCCTCAGGGACTGCCTTAAGGGCATCTGCTGTGAGAGGTTACTGTACCCCCAAGTGGGTTATGTTCTGCCTCTTTGCGGGTTATTGTTACCTGGGTGCTAATGGAAAACTTGGAGCTTAGGGTAGAATATTTGATGAAATCATGGGAGGCTGAGTGGCCTCCTAAGGAGGAGGGAGGTGGTACAGTCAAACCCAATATCCCAGGACCCTCTCTTTGCAGAGGCAATGAGGTGAGCTTGGAGACAGTGGTGGAGACCGGAGGAGAAAAACAGATGGTGAGGAGGATGTGAAGGCAGAATTTGGGTATTAGGGAGAGAGGAGGGCAATGAAGGAGCCCTCCTGTAGGTCCCCGCCTGCATTATCCATCTTTGTGTATAACTGTGTCTCCATGGTCTGGCCCCCTCTCTGTCTGCCAAAAATTGGCCTGCAGCCCTGGTCATTGGTGCTCACCCAGCTAGTCTTGTCACTGGAATCACTGACTGTGTTCAGGCTCTCAGGGTGGACTTGTGCTCTGGGTGACCTCCAGTTCCTTACTGGGACCTGAGCCCTGCCACGATGCCAGCCTGCATCCCCTAAACTGCTCCCCGCCACAGACCTGAGTGCTTTCTCTAAACCCACTTTTCAGCGTAGTATAGGAGCATTCACATTGACCTACAATCAGAGACTTGAGTTTGGATACTGATCCCATCTCATATTAGCTGGTGAGTTTAGGCAGCTGCTTATCCTCTCTGAGCCTCAGTATTCTCATCTTTATTGTTTTTTTGTTTTTTGCGGTACGCGGGCCTCTCACTGTTGTAGCCTCTCCTGTTGTGGAGCACAGGCTCCAGACGCACAGGCTCAGCGGCCATGGCTCACAGGTCCAGCCGCTCCGTGGCATGTGGGATCTTCCCGGACCGGGGCACGAACCCGTGTCCCCTGCATCGGGAGGTGGACTCTCAACCACTGCACCACCAGGGAAGCCCAGTATTCTCATCTTTAGAATGGGAATAATATATAAGTGTTTTGAACATTTATGGGATAATAAAGTACTTAATGGACCTGACACATAATATGTGTTAATAAATGGTTGATATTATGATTATTATGGTTATTCCACATGGAGAGGCTCCTGAGAACCAGCAAGCTGCTACCTGCCTGACAGGAGGCCAGAAACTCCTGTAGCCACTTGACCTAAAAGTTTCAGTATTAGTCCTTGTTTCGTAATGATGCTGTGGACTCTCTAGTTTATACTCTGGCCTCTACTATTCGTGGTATGCCTAAAACTGAGACTGTTCTCTTGTCCCCAGAAATGGTCTAGAGCAGAGCAGATAGTCCCACTTTTAGATATGCTTTTTCAAGAAAATGTGTAAGGGCTTCCCTGGTGGCGCAGTGGTTGAGAATCTGCCTGCCGATGCAGGGCACACGGGTTCGTGCCCCGGTCCGGGAGGATCCCACATGCCGCGGAGCGGCTGGGCCCGTGAGCCATGGCTGCTGAGCCTGTGCGTCCAGAGCCTGTGCTCCACAACGGGAGAGGCCACAACAGTGAGAGGCCCGCGTACTGCAAAAAAAAAAAAAAAGTGTAAACATTGATCAAAGATTTCCTATATTTATCAAAGCAGACACTTTTTTTAAAACACCTAAGGAAAAAGTGCGCCAGTGCTAACTTGCAGTCTTTACTTACCCGTGCTTGCCTTGCTCAGGTTTTGTCCTGACTCTACCCCAAGCAGGTGTGTCAGAAGTCCTGACATCTACAGAAATCAATCCGGATGGGAAGCTGGCCATTCATCCTTCTAAACTTGACTTCACCTTGGTCTCCTTAGATTGCCCTCAGAGACATGGTAGCTGGTACCTAGCTCAATTAAACTTAGAGGAATAACTCCATTATTTTAAACCTCATCAGGTTCTAGGAGTCTTGGCTGGTGTTTAGTACTCAGTAACTTAAATACACCAGGCTTTTCACCAGCGCTTATTAAAAGGCTCACTAGGTTTTTAAATACAAATAGCTTTTATAATAGGACATGCTGGTGAGTGAATTAAAATTCAATCAAAATCATATTTTAAAATTATATTACCCTTCATTCAACATATTTAAAATATATTTGCTGAATATCTATTATATGCCAGACCTATGGTGCCAAGGACTCAAAACAATACACATCTCTGCTCTCCTGGAGCTTCCCTTCTTTTGTAACAATTATTAAAGGAAATACATAAGTTATGTATTATAGTTGAAGATAATGAGTGTTCCAGGGAAACGTTAGGTAGGAAAGGAGGATAGGAAGTGCAGGAGTTGCAGGTATAATTATGGTGGTCAGAAAGCCTCGCTGGGAATTTGGGAGTGAGCCATGTGGAATTCTGGGAGGAGAGCTTTCTAGGCAAGGAGAGCAGTAGGTAAAAGAGGACCTGAGGCAGGAGCATGCCCACCCTGCTCTAGGAATAGTAGGGAGGTCCTTGTGGCTGAACCGGACTGAGCAAGGAGAGAGCAGTAGATGAGGTCAGGTTGTGATGGCCAGATTGTGAAGGGTCTGGAAGGCCATCATGAAGACTTTGGCGTCTATTGTGAGAGAGGTGTGTTTTGAGAAGAGTAGTGTCATGAGCTGCCTTGCCCTTTAACAGGGTCATTCCGAATGCTCTGTTGGGAATAAACTGTAGCGGAAGAAGGTAGAAGCAGGAAGACCTGCAATAATTGAGGTGAGAGATAAAGGAAGTTTGGATTAGTGTGGTGGAAATGGTGGTGTCAGATTTTGGCTCTTTGTTTTTTTGTTTTTTTTTTTCGGTACACGGGCCTCTCACTGTTGTGGCCTCTCCCGTTGCGGAGCACAGGCTCCAGACGCGCAGGCTCAGCGGCCATGGCTCACGGGCCCAGCCGCTCCGCGGCATGTGGGATCTTCCCAGACCGGGGCACGAATCCTCGTCCCCTGCGTCGGGAGGTGGACTCTCAACCACTGCGCCACCAGGGAAGCCCTTTGGCTCTATTTTGAAGGTAAGGTCAATCAGACTTCGTGATGGATTAGGTGTAGGAAATGAGAAAGAGGAGTCAAGGAGCTCTCCTAAGCTTTTGACTTGAGAAACTGAGAATTTACCGTTAATTGAGAAGAAATGAGTGTGGGTGATATCGATTTGGAGGAAAATCAGGCATTCAACTCAAAATGTTAAGTTTAAGATATATGCTAGATACCCAAGTGAAGGTGTAAAGTAGGCAGCTGGATCTATGGGTCTGGAGCCTGGGGTAGAAATATAAGGAGTTGTGAGTTTCTAAGAGATATTTAAGACCATGGCATTAGGTTAAGGCACCCAGGGAGTGAGTGTTGAAAGAGAAAAGTAGAGGTAGGAGAGATGAGCATAAACAAAGAATACTGAGAAAAAGAACACCAGAAGAGCATGATGTTCTGGACCAAGTGAAGAAAGGAGGAGGGAGGGATGAGATCAACTGTGTCAAATGCTTCTCAAATGGAAATAAAGTGAGGCCTGAGCACTGATATTTTGATCTAACAAATAGAGGTTTTGTAAACTTGATGAAAACAGTTGGTGGAGTTATGTGGGCAAAAGTCTAATGGAAGTGAATTTAGAAAAGAAAGGAAAGAGAAGAACTGGAGAGGGTGAATACAGGCAGATGTTAAAAGGAACTTTATGGTAAAGAAAGGCAGAAAAGTAAGGCAGTTCCTGTAGGGAGGTGGACTCAGATGGTAAAGGTTCTGTGGAGAAGAAAAATTTAATGATGCGGTGTTTGAGCACTATCTTGTGTGGGCATGGAATCTAGCGCACAGCTGAAGGGTTTGGCTTCCCATAGGAGTTCAGACAGTTCATCTATAATAAGAGGAGGGAAATCCAGACTTAGGAACACAGATGCTGAGTCAGTGTGATGGTGGGAGCTTGAAGGAGTTCTTTTATTGTTGCTTCTGTTTTTTATTGAAGTAGGAATTAAGATCATGAGCTGAGAGTGAAGATGCAGGAGTAGTGGCTGGAGATATGAGAAATAATAAAATATGAAATAGAAGAATATTATACTTGGCAATAGGCTAGGGAAATCTAATATGCTTGCCCTTAGACCCACTTGAGGTTTTTGATCGTGAATACAAAGTGAGACTATTTTCCATTGTTGTGTGTTTGTATCCAACTATTTTCAATGGCATGTGTAGAAGTGCAGAATACGTGGAGAGCTGACTTTAACCAGGATTGAGATTTTGCTAAGTCTGATGAAGTATGAGAGGGCAGGGGGATTGAGGATGCATGCAAGGGAATGATGAAAAATAATGGGTTGTGGACTTTACGTTGGTTAAGAGAGAAGGGGAAAAAAGGACAGGAAGGAGGCAAGAAACAATGAAAGGTCAGCATGACCAATGGATTGTAGATCTTGGTGCCACCAATGGCTTTTGGCAAGGTACGAGAGGAAGTGAGCCGAAGAGACAGGAGGTGGTGGTCAGACAGTGGGGTGCTTCAAATTTAGATTATGGGTTGCAGATTTTGGTAAGGACTTGCCTGGGAGTGTGACCCTGGGAGTGAGTGGCTGAGATAGGAAGGTGGACATCCTTGAAGGAGTGGAGTTTCAGAAACTGAAAGGGCAGGATTTGGGGACACTCATCAATGTGAATATTGCTAAGAATTTAAAGAATTCTCCAAACATAAGTGAAGCTATGGAAAACAGTAGTTTAGAATACACTATCAGCTTCCTCAGCATGTAGAAATCAAATGTTCACTATGGTATGTTATTATGGGTATATGAAATCATGCCACCAGTGTTAGCACATGTGCATGTCAGGTGCCTCTCCTCTACACTTGGATAAGCAACCTCTGTGTTCATCGAGGTTAGCAGTTACACTGCAGTCATTATTTTACTTATCTGTTTCCCTAACCTAACTACAACCTCTTTAAGGGCAAAGACAATATCAGTATTCACAGTAGCCTCAGAGGCCGGCACAGTGGCTGTATAGGTGCTCAATAGCTATTTGTTATGTAAAGCATAGAGTGGTTAAGAACACTGATTCTAAAGTCTGACACACCTGTGTTCTAATCCCAGTTGCCTCTTATTGGCTATATATCCCTGGAAGAGACACTTAAACCCATTTCCTCACCTGTAAAATGGGGATAGCAATAACACTTCTTTATAGGGATGTGGAAAAGAGTTAATAAGATAAGGTTTTACATGGAAAGTGCTCAGTATAGTCCTGGTGCGTAGATAATTCTTAGTAAATTTTAACTACTGATGCATGAAAGCAGTAAAACTTTATGTTTGGGTTATTTCCTGAGTGACACAATTCCACATCACCTAGCACTGTGCGACAGTCCTTCAGAGAAAAAAGGTATTGGGAGCAAGCTGACTCTGGTCCCCAGTGACCCAGTAACATGCACATTGAGAGATGATAAAAGAATGATTCTGTTTTTTGTTAGTAGAACAGACTTCATGAGATCTCTTGGCCAAAAGTGTGGGCTCCTTTGAACATGTGGCTCATGAAATGCAGTGTCTCTGTCTCCATAGCTACCCAATGAATTGAAGTCGTGTTGCCAGTTCCTGCCTCTGTGTTGTCAGTGATTACATTATTATCTCACATGTTGAGTAAACCAGAGCACACAGATATGATAAATGCTCATTTATAAGCACAGAAGCTACTGTTTCACAGAGGCACACATAACTGTTCCGAGGCTCTTGGTTTTCAGGGAAACAAGGACAGGCACAGAACAGGGTGAAGTGAACTAAAACATACAGTTTCTCATGCAGTGTAGCCTTTTTCTGCTCCTCATTAAGCCCCCCATTTTTTGATTGACCAGAAAACTGCACTGTGGGTCATCAATTTCACTTTCAGTCTGTATTCTGTATTTTCTCCCTAAGCTCAGAGCTTGCTACTCTGAGACACTGAGGGCTGAGATAATGAGTCTGGACCACTCATTTTCTCTGCCTAGCAGATGGGAGCACCTGTCAGGTGTGGGCAGCTCGCCTCTCTAGAGGTTGGGCAGTGGTGGTGTAATCAGACCCTCTTTCTCTTTCTAAATGCCACAAGGTTGCACAATTAAGGGAGAGTCAAAAGATCTATGTCAACCCTCAAAGCAACTGAAAATGCTTCTTATATCTTAGATTGGAATTTTAGTGGGATTACTCTGAATTGGAAACTTTAATCACAGAGTTTTCTTTCAATAGGTTTAAATGTTTTTGAGAAACAATATGGACATTTTGACTCTTGCTAGATCTCTTTAGATCTCTACAGGTTCAAACAAACATCAGCCATGTGCTCTGTTTCCTTGTAGGCTGTTTGTTTGCGTGTGTGTGTGTGTGTGTGTGCACTTCCAGGAATCAATTCTTTTAATATGGGCATCAGATTGAATCTGAAAATGCTTTCTACTCCATTGTTACCTGTTACTCTCTCCAACCTCTCCTACATGCAGGTCTCCCAGGACAAGGAAGCAATCTCCTTTGTGCACATTCCTTGAGCACCTTGAGCACTCTTTCAGGAAGAATGAGTCAGAAGACCTAGATTTTAGCCACAGAGCAGTTACCACCAAGTGGGTGACCTTTGGCAAATCACATCACCTCCCCAAGCCTCAGCTTCCTACTTAACAGAATCAGCAAATTAGCTACTTTACAGTGGAAGCAATACAATAGAGAGATTAAACTTTTTGGCTAGAAGTCAGATGATCTGGTTCAAATCTTGGATTTAAAACTTAAGAACTCTATGGCATTGGTCCTCAATTTCATCACCTGTAAAATGGGGATAATAATTTTATTTACTTTATAAGGTTTGAGACCTTTTTGTATATCCCTCCCATGAGTTGAACAATGGGCCACAATCTTGGTAGGTTTATTCAGCTAATTTTAAATCCACCTAACATCAGTACAATAAACACTTTAGAACACTGGCATGTACCACTAAAAATGTTAGTTGTTGTTGTTGTTATCATTATACCTCTAAGGAATCTTCTAGTTAAAAATTTTTCCTTTATTTTATTTAATCACTCACTTCTTTAGTCCCTGCTCCCTTCTGGAAGTTCTTTGACTGTCACCACTAGTGTTGATGTGCAGTGTGTAGAGCCCAGGGGTGCTGTTAGACATCCTACCGTGCACAGCACAGCCCTTTTCCCCACCAGCAGCGAATTACTCTGCCCTTGAGAATTCCAGGGGGACGGGGAAGGAGTTTAAAGGCTGCTTTGAGAATCTCTTGGAGATTTATTTTCTTTTTCTTTGCCAAATTAGTGTGTATTGGCAGTAGTGATGCTTCTGGCTCCGTGTGTGGGGATGGAGGAGGGTGGATGCCCATTTCATACTTAACTTTCCAGTGGGGAAGCTCAGCTTCATTCTTCCTCAAATTAACAATTTTTTTTTTCTAATCTAAAAAATCAGCAAAAACCTACTCTGGCCACCTACAACTAAAACTTTTCTTGGCTGTACCGCTTTCTTTCCCTTATCTCTGTGGTTTGCTGCTTCTTCATCCTTTACCCTCTGCTTGGGATATTGCCTCTCTCTACTGCTCATCCCCTTCATCTTCTGTATTAAAATCCTACTCATTCTCTAAGTAGGAAAGGACTCATGCATGACCCCTTCCATGATGCTTTTCCAAATCATCCAAGTGTTTCTTTTTTACCGCTGACTCCCAGAGACTTACGATTTTATGTCTCATGATGTATCTCATATCCTGTCTTGTATTATAGGTGTTGATATTCTTGCATAATCCCTCGACCTCAATGATGAGTCCCTGGAAGGCAGGAATTGCCTCTCATTCATCTCTGAATTGTGTAGAATTTTGCACACAGTGAGGGCTGAGCTACATTTGTTGAATTACAATACTGTCCCCATGACTAAACTCCACCCCGCATGGTCACAGGAGTCGCCCCTGACATCCCTGGCTCGAACTAGGATTCCTCTTTTAATGTTCTTTGTTATTACTACCTTCACAACCTCCACACTCTTCCCCCTCCTTCCCTCCTCTCCTCTCTTTTTTCTTTGTTGAAGGTTAATTATTTTCATTGAGGAAAGCTGCCATGATACACTTCACTTATTTGTTGTCTTCTGTTAACGACATGCAAGCTATTTTAGGAACGCAACAAAAGGTGGCAGCTGCTATTTATAAAATAAGAAGCGGTCTGAATTCCCCTGTGGGTCACGTGCCCATCCATTTTCCTTTTTTGTTTCAAAGAGGTTTTTCCTACAAGCCTGTGTGATTTCCTTTTTTCCTAGGACACCACCCACCCAATTCACTACACCAGTCATTAAGGATTTTCCTTTTATTTTTGCCTTGGCTTTAATTTTCTATTTGATTTAGATTCCTCCCCTATTCCTCCTTTCCTCACATAAAAAGCAGGAGAAAGAGAAAAAACCCACTAAGCTATGTAAATGTCTTTTTATGAATTGGGCCTCTTGAGATGAGAGCTTCATTACTAAGGAAAAATGAACCTTCTGCCCATGTGATTTGGTAATGGAAATGTGCCATTTTATAAAGTCTTTTTTTTTTTTTTTTTTTTTTTTTTTTTTTTTTTTTTTTTGCAGTATGCGGGCCTCTCACTGTTGTGGCCTCTCCCGTTGCGGAGCACAGGCTCCGGACGCGCAGGCTCAGCAGCCATGGCTCACGGGGCCAGCCGCTCCGCGGCATGTGGGATCTTCCCAGACCGGGGCACGAACCCGTGTCCCCTGCATCGGCAGGCGGACTCTCAACCACTGCGCCACCAGGGAAGCCCTATAAAGTCTTAAGCATGTAAAAAATCACATAATGTATAAACTGTTTAATCTTATAGTCACTTGCTATTGAAGAATAGAAGGCATGGACAATTGCAGTAAGTTACTAAAAGCAGTAATAGCTTTATTTTTAGTGCTGATGAATTGAATTAAGTTTGGGTCAGCTCATAAGTATGCAAAATGTCCACACATACGTATGTAGGAGTTGTGGTTCATATGCACACGCTTGAGCAATTCTATTAGATCAATGCACAGATTCATAACTTTAGGACCTCATAGTAATGAGATTCATTATTTCAGGTCTCTAAAGAACTTGTGCACTTAGCCCCCTGACACTTCTCCTTCCCTACCCCCATCTCACCTCACTTCTTCCAGGGTTATAATTTTAAAGATAGTCACATCTTGTGTTCCTTTAAAAACATCTATTGATTCTCCATTATGCACAGAATGGGCTCCAAAACCCCTTAGTGTGGCTGAAAAAACTCTAATACACCACCCCAATCTATCTCTTGACTTCATCTCCTGCTCCTGTATCCAATACACATTTTACTCCAGCTGTGGCAAACTTCTTTCTCTTCTTTGAAGACGCTGTGGACCCTTCTGTGCCTTTGACCCTCTGAACAACAAGTTCCCATTTCCTCTTGACATGCCCTCACACTTCCTTCTATGACACGATAAATGTGAAAAGGACTAGCAGAGGGCTTGGTGCAGAGCAAGGGCTTAGTAAATACACATTGAGTGAACGAATAGACAACTGCGTTTGCAAATTCAAAGGAAGATCTTTGTTTTCTGAATGGGTTATGTTATGGTTGTTTATAAGTCAGCTGACCCCAGCATGACTAATATTGTAATATTGTGTAATACTGATTTTATACGAAAGCAGATATATTCTTTGCTTCCTTAAAAGCTCCCAGAGGCAAAAGAGGACCCTTCTTTCTTGATAATCCTCACAGTAATTATTTCCCAGGAGGCTACTGCTGTCAGCCTGGGGGAGCAGAAACACTGGGGAAAGGAGAGGAATGGAAGTTTGGGCAGGAAAGTTGATATTCAGGAGTGAGGCTTTGGGGGGCAGAGGCCTGGAATGGTAGAGGTTCTGACAGAGGTTTGTATCTAGTTTTCTAGACCTGCCATAACGAAGTACCACAGATGGGGTGGCTTAATTATGAGAAGTTTACTTTCTTACAATTCTGGAAGCTAGAAGCCTGAAATCAAGGTGTTGGCAGGGTTTTTTCTTTTAAGGTCTCTCTCCTTGTCTTGTAGATAGTCATCTTCTAAGTGTCTTCACATCTCCCCTCTGTGTGTGTCTGTGCCCTAATTTCCTCATATTACAAGAATGCCAGTCAGATTGGATTAGGGCCCACCCAAATGACCTTATTTTAGTGTAATTATCTCTTTAAAGATCCTGCTTTCAAACACAGTCACATTCTGAGGTACTGGGGGTTAGAACTTCAGCATATAAATTTTGGGGAGGAGACAATTCAGCCCATGACAAGGTGGTAGTGGGGATAGCAGTGGACAGCAGTGGGTGTCCACAGGAGCCCCCGGAGGGCAGGGGTTATGCCTTACCTCAGCATTCCCCACAGTACCTACCTCCTGGTGTTTTGGAACATGTTTTGGAACTGAGTAACAGTCTCCACTTAGCAGTGAACTAAGATTCTGATTATTTCCTTTCAACATGTATTGATACATAAGCTTTCCCTGGCAGCCTTTTTTCATGTGATTTATGTTGACATTCTCATTTAAATAATTGCTGAGAATACTGACTATGATCAAGGAGTGAAGCCTTCTCTTGTGCGGCCCTCCTGTGAGTTGAGCAAAGGACCATGACTTTTAGGTAGGTTTACTTAGCTAATTTTAAATCCACCTAACTATATTGCCATGCAGGCCACATTTCTCTGCAAAGATGTTCCGTTTACATGTTTATTTCACTAAAGGTCTCCATGAAATTTTCATTTACATGTTTATGGTCAACCTGATTCCTAAAAAAAATTCCTGTAAGACTTTGGTGGGGGTCTTACAATGCAGACACAGTACGTCTCTAGTTTCATCTCCACTTACCCCTTCCATGACCTTGTTGCAAATGCAAGTACTGTGGCTCTGGCTTGTCTGACTTGTTCTCAGGGAACCATGCCGGTGCCTCGTAATTGCCATTCTCTAGTGTCCACAAGCCACATTTTAAGTAATCCTTCTGGAACACTGACATCTACTTCCCTGGTCTGCAGCTCCCTGATGACACATGAACATCTATGTTGAATAGACAAGTAGGGCTAAAATGTAGAGGTCTACACAGCTGCCCCCTGGGCAGTGGGATTAGCTGGAATCATACTAGAAATTGTGCCAGGACAGCTCAGATCTGAGACAGATGACGCATGTGGTCACAGTCTTGCTATTTATTATTCTTCTGACATTATATTACATATTTATGTATATATTTATATGTACTCTCACTCTAGAAGCCAAACTCCCTGAGGGCAAGAACTTTGCCTGTCTGGTTTGCTGCTCTATTGCTAGCAATCAGATTAAGTTCCTGATACTAAGCAAGTCACTTAGATACTTTGAAGCTAAAATTGCTCATAGTCAAATGATAATACCAATATTTGTTCGGCCTAACCTCAGGGTCATTGAGAACATCTAATGAGATGTAAAGGCAATTTATAAACTGTAAAGTGGCTTGTAAAGATAAGGTAGGCAGCTATATGAGTATGTGGTTTTGACTGACAGGAAACAAGATAAGGAGACATATATAATAAAGATCTTTAATGTCACACAAGGTGTTCAGACTTGATGAAGTACAGATCAAAACTTTAAAGGAATCAATTCACTTCCTGGGTTGCCAGCTCACAACTCAGCTTTTTTTTTTTTTTTTTTAACAAATGTTGAATTTGATTAGAGAAATCTAAAATAAAATAGCTCTAGCTATATTTGAAAGCACAAATTGTTGAATTTGCAGGTGGCCTATGAACCCATCTTCTCTTGTTAATAAACTCTTTCAAAGGTGGGTCTTCCCTCTCAGATGAGTCCGTTTATAATACCCTTAGGTGAAACTTGAAAGGTTGCTGAGAATTCCTTGAAGCTCTTTGTTTAAATAATCACATGAAAATATCCCTCTTAAACTCCTCTGTCAGCAAACAATTGCCACAAAGAAGAATGAATTTTATACCTTTTGGGAGTCCATTAATTTACTTTCAGTGGCATTAAGTAATGAGGACTCTTATAGGCAAGGTCACAGTTCCATTATATATCAAACTATCCTTTCTCATGTATGATACATGAAGCACATTTCTTGCTCAGGGCAAAATGTTTTACTAAAATTATTTCCTTTGTTCTTTTGTGTAGATTGTCCTTTGTGACAATAAAGATTGTCTGCGTGACATATCTCTTTAGGACAGCCATTGTATAATTATACTAATAGAGCTTAATCTAATGCTACATTAATTTTCTTCCATTATTTTCTCCAGGAAGGATACCACTATTGTTTACATGACAATGAAATTTCTTTCTTTCTTTTTTTTCTTTTAACTGTGGGAGATTGATATTAAGGGCAGTGGAGGACATACATTTCAGGGTATGGGGAGTCCTTTCTTAGTCCTCTGGGTACAGAGGATCCCTGATAGTTAAGAGCAAACAGACCAATCTTTGTATTCTACCTCTCCACCTCACTGCCATGATTCTATTATTCAGCCATTCTTGATGAAAGGGAAAAAAACACATCCTTCAGCAAACAGGAGTATATGGCCGGGTTGTCTGACATCAGAGCAATCCCCTCTGTCACTTGGACTTGGGTTTTTACAGGCATTCATCCAGACTACTGTAAAAGCCTCTCAATCGGTCTCCTTGCTTGTCTCTGCTCGCTTGAATCCATCCTCCCCTCTGTTGTCTGAGAGATCTTCCTAAAATACCGATCTGATTATGTCATCCATTCTTTACTCCGTTAAAGTTCCCCAACTGCTTAGTGTGACATATAAAGTTCTCCATACCCTATCTTCAGAGTGGCTTTCCAAACTTGACCCTCCTCCCATGCTGCTAGCATTCCCAGATGCCCATAGGGACAGCCCAAATGTACTTCCTCTCTGAAAGTCCCGTGTTGACAGTTAAAGTGTTATACAAAGTGAGGTAATACTGTTGTCTTTCAAGGCAGTGATGCCACTTTTGGTATGAGCTAGGTCCCTAGAGAGCAATTATGTTAAATTCACTTTCTAATAATATGAATGACTTAAGGAGTGAAAAATAATCCGTCTTTAATTTGTACTTTGTGAAACTTACAATGAGGTTCATGGTAGCTCTAAGTCAGAAAGAAATCACTTGGAGATGAGATCAGCAATGTCTTCATGTTTCAGGAGGTGGCAGTTTAAGAATTAATAAAGAAACTGACATCATCTAGAAAATATTAGGGGGAATTTTCTTGAAGTCAAGTGTGGTGGGGTGATTAAGAGCATGGGATCTGAATTTACAATGTCTTAGATTCACACAGAACACTCATTTATATGTGTAAGGTAACGTATTACAGTAATGACTCTCAAGGGATCATGCCTCTTGTGTGCAAAGCCTTGTTGAGTTCTATCCCATATTGACCCTAGGCTTGGAACATCAGCAATGTGACATAAAAAGAGGTCTGAAGACTGCTTACTCATTTAGGCTTTCCTTTTGTGGTTGCTCACTGAGAACCCTTTTGTTACTAAGTGAAGAAGTCTGGGCTAGCCTCCTTGAAGATGAGAGACCACATGCACCACATGGAGAGAGGCCCTGATGTCCCAGCCCTCCTAGATATATATATAAGTGAGCCCAGCCAACACTGCACGGGGCAGAGGTGAACCATCTCAGCGGAGCCCAGCCCAAATCACTGACCCAAAGAACTAGGAACAAATAATTACTGTTTTTAAACCACTGTATTCTGAGGTGGTGTTATCCACAGTAGTACCTACCTGATATGCTGGAAGACCAAGTTACTTTTTTTTTTTTTGTGGATTTGTTTTTATTTTTATTGGGCTATAGGGGATGGGTTGGGAAATATCTCTGCAAGTTATGCCCCACTAGGGACATGTCCATTCTGATTTTCCTGGGACAGCTTTTGGAGCTTTTTTTTTTTCTTGGAGCCGCTGCTCTTGCTGGCAGCAGCCTCTTCAGGTCCTCTGCTGAGTGGCTCCTCCTTGGAAGAGAATTTCCTCTTTTTCTTGGAGACACTCTTGTTTCCTGACTCTTCAGGGTCACTAACTGGTTCCCCTTTGGGGAAAGATTCTTCCTCTTGGGAAGACTTCCACTGCCAGCTGTCTCTTCAATATCACTACTAACCAGATCCTCCTTGGAAAAAGGTTTCTTTTTCTTGGGTTTGGAGAAGGAGACAGATGGGTTTTCCATTCTCCTGAAGAGCCTCCTGGGGCTTCTGCTGCTTCTTCTTTTTGGGTCTTTTCATCTGTCTCCTCACATTCCTCCAGAGTACTACTGCTGTTTTCTGAAGAAGCCGGGGCAGCTGCAGCCAGCTGTTTCTTTTCCTTTTTCAAGTGTTTCTTCTCCTGTTTCTCCAGCTTCCTAGTAATCTCAGCAGCTGCTTCCTCTGCCTGAAACATTGCCTCCTTCATGACATCCAGATTCTTTCATGGAATCTCTCCAGTCTTATAGAAGGATAGTCACAAGCAGTGTCTGCTTGTACACTACAGAAGCAGAGTAGAGTGGTTGCAACAGAGGCTGTATAGTCCACAAAGCTTAAAATATTTAGTGTCTGGTTCTTTACAGAAAAAGATGGCTAACCCCTGATATAGAGCTCTGTAAGTTCATAATACCTCGGGAGGACAATGTAATGCTGTTAGAGGGAGATGGAAGGATCTGTCTGAGGAATCAGGTTATTATAATGGATCTCATGGAGGCCTCAGTATAGGGAGTGCAAGATGCTGGGAATGGGTGTGACTTGATCTGCGAGTGTCAGGCACTATATATAGGAGGCAACAGGGCCTAATGACAAGTGAGCAGGTTTTGGAGTCTTGGCCCTGCCAGTTACTACCTCTGTGGCCCTGAGCAATCATTTTAACCTCTCTGAGCCTTGGTTTGCTCATCTGTAAAATGGGATTCATCGAACCAGCTCATGGGTTCTATTAGAGAATTAGTGATTATGTAAGAAAGATACTTAACACTTAACCTGCTACAGAGTAGATAATAACTGTGGTGTGGTCTATGTGTCCCCACCCCCCAAATTCATATGTTGAAATCTAATCCCTAAGGTGATGATATCAGAAAGTGGGGCATTTGGCAGGTGGTTAGGTCATGAGAGCTCTACCCTTAAGGTTGAGATTAGTCCATCCATTGCCTAAGCCTGACACCAGTGACATCCTTTCTATCACTATAGATTAGCTCTATAAAATTCTCAAATGTTATATAAGTGAAATCTTACTGAATGTAATCTTTTTAGTGTGGCTGTTTTCACTCACAATCATTTTGCGGTCCATCAAGTTATTGTCTGTGTTAATTATGCATACATTTTTCTTGTTGAGTAGTATTCCATTTCATGGATATATAAATTTGGTTTTTATCTGTTGTTGGACATTTAGTTTGCTTCCAGTTTTTGTATATTACAAAAAAGTGTCTATGGGCATTCATGTGCAGTTCTTTGGTCAGGGATGTGCTTTCATTTCTCTTGGGTAAATACTTAACAATGGAATAGCAGATATACATGAAACTTTTTAAGAAACTGTTAAGATTATTCCCTGAATAGCTGTATTTTACATTCCTACAAGTAGTGTATCAAAGTTCTACTTGTTCCACATCCTCACAAACATTTAATATGGTCAGTCTTTTTAATTTTAGTCATTTTAGTGAGAGTGTGTTGGTATCTTATGGTGTTTTTAATTTACATTTACCTGAAGACTAAAGAGGTTGAGCATCTTTATCTGTGCTTATTTGTCATCTGTACATCTTCGTTTTTTGAAATATCTGTTTAAATAGCTTGTTACTTTTAGATCTGGTTATTTGCATTCTTATAAACTTGTAAAGTTCTTTTTATATTCTGGATACAAATCCTTTGTCCAGTATAGCTTCTGCAAATGTTTTGTCTCAATCTAACCGTTGCCTTTCTTTTGAGAACAACAATATATATATATTTTTTTTCGGTACACGGGCCTCTCACTGCTGTGGCCTCTCCCATCGCGGAGCACAGGCTCTGGACGCGCAGGCTCAGCGGCCATGGCTCACGGGCCCAGCCGCTCCGCGGCACGTGGGATCCTCCCGGACTGGGGCACGAACCCTTCTCCCCTGCATCGGCAGGCGGACTCCCAGCCACTGAGCCACCAGGGAAGCCCGAGAACAACAATATTTGAAGAACAATTTGTTTTTATTTGAATGAACCAAATTTAACGGTCTATTTATTTTGTTTATTATTATTTATTTATTTATTTATTTATTTATTTATTTATTTTGCGGTACGTGGGCCTCTCACTGCTGTGGCCTCTCCCGTTGCGGAGCACAGGCTCCGGACGTGCAGGCTCCGGACGCGCAGGCTCCGCGGCCATGGCTCACGGGCCCAGCCGCTCCGCGGCATGTGGGACCTTCGTGGACTGGGGCACGAACCCGTGTCCCCTGCATCGGCAGGCAGACTCTCAACCACTGCGCCACCAGGGAAGCCCTATTTTGTTTTTTATAGTATAGTTTAAAAAACTTTGCCAAACTCAAGGTCTCTAACTTTTCCCTATGATTTCTTTTAGAAGTTTTACAGTTTCAGATTTCACATTTATTTCTGTAATTCATTTTGAGTAATTTTAAAATAATGTGACATAACAATTAAAGTTCACATTAAAAATAAAAAAAGGTTGGGATTAGTGCCCTTATCAAAGAGGCTGTGGAGATTTCCCTAGACCCTTCTGCCATGTGAGGACACAGCAAGTCTGCAGCCTGGAAGAGGGCCCTCCCTTGACCATTCTGGCACCCTGATCTCAGACTGCCAGCCTCTCCAACTGAGGGAAATAACTTTTTGTTGTTTATAAGCCACCCAGTCTATGATATTTTGTTATAGTAGCCTGAACAGACTAAGAAACTATTACTACTGCGTTGGCCAAGAAGAGAGAGTTTTGTCAGCTGTGAGAGACTTGGCTGCTAGAATTTACAAGCTTTTATTACACTCAGAGTCAAGTGGGTAGGTGTTTCCTGGTTCTACACTGTCCTTCTTGAGAAAGGGCCCTGGTGAGAGCTTAGTCTCAGCCAAGTGGACTAGGCTTCATGTCAGAGCTCCAGTCATGATGGTAAAAGTTCAGAACCCAAGACAGAAGTCTTATTACAGTGATAGGGAATGTCCATAATAATAAAAATAATGGTGATTTAATTGAGTGCCCACCATTGTCAGCTGCTTTACTAAGCATTTTGCACCCATTATTATTTTCTTTTTTTGGCCTCAGTTTTATTGAGAAATAATTGACATACACCACTATGTATGTTTGAGGTGTACAGCATGTTGGTTTGATGTATATATATACTGTGAAATGATTACCATAATAGGTTCAGCAAATATCCACCTTCTCATATAGATACAATAAAAAAGAAAAGAAAGAAGAAAGAAAAAAGAAAAAAAATTCTCTTTGTGATAACACTTAGAATTTACTTGCAACAACTT
Organism: Mesoplodon bidens; assembly: GCF_964165515.1. Classification (NCBI taxonomy): domain Eukaryota; kingdom Metazoa; phylum Chordata; class Mammalia; order Artiodactyla; family Ziphiidae; genus Mesoplodon; species Mesoplodon bidens. The sequence goes on along the minus strand of NC_138161.1, from coordinate 94,985,408 downwards.
TCCTATCTATCATACATCAGTGTTAGCTATAGTCATCATGTTATACACTACATCCCTAGTACTTATTTACCTTATAACTGGCGGTTTGTATCCTTTGACCACCTTCCTGCAATTCTCCCTCCCACAACCCTCTGCCACTGGTAGCCACAAGTCTGATCCCTTTCTCTATGAGTTTGGATTGTTTTTTGTTTTTGTTTCATAGATCTCACATATAAGTGAGATCATACAGTATTTGTCTTTCTCTGTCGGACTTATTTCACTTAGTATAATGGCTTCAGGGTCCATCCATGTTGTTGTAAATGGTAGGATTTCCTTGTCTTTTATGGCTGAATAATTTCTTTATCCATTCATCCATCAGTGAATACTTAGGTTGTTTCCATGTCTTGGCTATTGTAAATAATGCTGCTATGAACATGGGGTGCAGGTATCTCTTCAAGTTAGTGTTTTTGTTTCCTTTGGATATATTCCCAGAAGTGGAATTGCTGAATCATATGGTAATTCTATTTTTAATTTTTTGAAGATCCTCCATACTGTATTCCATAGTGACTGCACAAATTTACAATCCCACTAACAGTGCACAAGCATTCCCTTTTCTTCATATCCACAGCAGAGTTTGTTAATTCTTGCCTTTTTGTTGATAGACATTCTAACAGGTGTGAGGTGATATTTCATTGTGCTTTTAATTTGTATTTCCCTAATGACTAGTGATATTGAGCATCTTTTCAGGTACCTGTTGGCCTTTTGTATATCTTCTTTGAAGACATGTCTCTTCAGATCCTATACCCATTTTTAATTGGGTTATTATTATTATTTGCTCTTGAATTGTGTCAGTTTATTATATATTTTGAATATTAACTCCTTATCAGGTATTTGGTTTTCAAATATTTTTTCCCATTCTGGGATTTTTTTCATTTTGTATTTGGTTTCTTTTGTTGTGCAGAAGCTTTTTAGTTTGATGTAGTCCCACTTGCTTATTTTCAGTTTTGTTGCTTGTCCTTTAGGTATCATATCCAAAAAATCACTACCAAGACCCATGTCAAGGAAATTTATTCCTATGTTTTCTTCTAGAAGTGTCATGGTTTCAGGTCTTACATTTAAGTCTTGAATCCATTCTGAGTTACTTTTTGTGAGTGGTGTAAGATATAGATCCAGTTTCATTCTTTCATATGTGAATACCCAATTATCCCAGCACTATTTATTGAAGAGACTGTCTTTTCTATTGTTTTTCTGTTCTCTATTTCATTTATTTCTGCTCTAATCTTTATTAGTTACTTTCTATTGCTAATTTTGGGCTCAGTTTGTTCTTATTTTTCCAGTTCCTTAAGGCATAGAGTTAGGTTGTTTATTTTGGATTTTTCTTGTTTCTTAATATAGGCATTTATTGCTGTGAATTTCCCTCTTAAGATTGCTTTTGCTGCATCCCATATGTTTTGGCATGCCGTATTTCCATTTTCATTTGTCTCAAAAAACTTTTTATTTCTCTTTTAATTTCTTCTTTGATCCACTGGTTGTTTAGGAGAGTGTTGTTTAATTTCCACATGTTTGTGAAATTTCTAGTTTTCTTCTTGCTGTGGATTTCTAGTTTCATGCCATTGTGGTCAGAGAAGATATTTGATATGATTTCAGTCTTCTTGAATTTGCTAAGACTTATTCTGTGGCCTAACATATAGTGTATCTTAGAAAATGTTTCATGTGTGCTTGAGAAGAATGTTTCTGCTGTTGTTGGATAAAGTGTTCTCTGTGTGTCTGTTAGGTCCATTGGCCTATAGTGTGGTTCAGATCTGCTGTTTCCTTTTTGATTCTGTTAGATGATCTATCTGTTGTTGAGAATGGTGTGTTAAAGTTCTCAACCATTACTGTATTATTGTTTTTTTCTCCTTTTAGCTCTGTTTTTGCCTTAATATATTTAGATGCTCTGCTGTTGGGTGCATAAATATTTATAATCGTTATATATTCTTGATATATTGACCCTTTATCATTATATAATGACCTTCTTTGTCTTTTTTTAAAATCAGTTTTAGTTTAGAGTATATTTTGTCTGATATAAGTATAGCTACCCCTGCTTTTTTTTTTTTTTTTTTTTGATTACCATTTGCTTGAAAGGTCTTTTTCCATCCCTTCACTCTCAGTCTATGAATATCTTTAAGGCTAAAATGACTCTCCCGTGGGCAGGATATTGTTGGATCTGGTTTAAATACACATCCAGTCATTCTGTGTTTTGTAATTGGAGAATTTAATCCATTATCCGTTTAAAGTAATTATTGATAGGTAAGGACTTACTATTGCCATTTTGTTAATTGTTCTGGTTGTTTTATAGATTCATTGCTCTTTGTTCCTTATCCTGCTGTCTTTTTTGCGTGTGTTTTGATGTCTTTTGGTATCGGTATGCTTCAACTTCTTTACTGTGTTCTTCTTGTAATTACTACAGGATTTTCCCTTGTGGCTACCATGAGGCTTACATAAAATATCTTAAACTTATAAAACCCTATTTTAAACTGATAACAACTTAACTTCAATAGAATTTGTAAACCTTACACTTTTCCTTCTCCTCCCCCTCACATTTTAGCTAATTGCTGTTATAATTTACATGTTTTTAAAAAATATTATGTAACTAATAACAGATTATTGCAGTTATGATTACTTCTGATATGTTCTTTTTTTAACTTTTAAACTAGATTTGTAAGTGAATTATACACCACTATTACCATATTGCAGAATCTCACTATGACTATATACTTACCCTTGCCAGTGAGATTTATGTTACCTTTTTATGTTTTTTATAATATTAATTAGTGTTCTTTTACTTTCTTTCAAAGAACTCCATTTAGCATTCCTTGTAATGTAGGTCTGGTGGTAATGAGCTCCCTCAGCCTTTGTTTGCTCAGGAAGTTTTTATTCCTGCTTCCTTTCTGAAGGACAGCTTCACTGGGTATGGAATTCTTGGTTGACAGTTATTTTCTTACAATGTTTTGATTACGTCATTTAATTCTTTCCTGGACTGAAAAATTTCTGTTGAGAATTCTCTGATAGTTGTATGGGGGTGGGTTCCCTTTTATGTAACTTCTCTCTTTTCTCTGGCTACTCCTAAAATTCTTATTTTGTCCTTGACTTTTGACAATTTAATTATAATGTGTCTCAATGTAGTCTTATTTGGGTTCAGCCTATTTGTGATCTTTTGGGTCTTGTGTATCTGGATATCCATTTCTCTCTCCAGGTTTGGGAAGTTTTCAGCTATTATTGTTTTAAATATACTTCCTGTTCCTTTCTCTTTCTCTTTTCCTTCTGGTATTCCCATAATGTGAATCTTGTTTCTTTGCATTGTGACCCATAATTCCCATAGTCTTCCTTTACTCTTTTTCACTCTTTTTTCTTTTTGCTCCTTTGGGTAATTTCTAATTCCTATCTTCCAGGTCACTGATTCTTTCTTTTACATTTTCAAATCTACTTTTGAAACCCTCTATTAAATTCTTCAGTTCAGTTATTGTATTTTTCAACTCCAGGATTTCTGGGTTTTTTGTTTTTGTTTTCTGTTTGTTTTTGATGGTTGCTCTTTTCTTGTCAAACTTTCACTTTGTTCATGCATTGTTTTCCTGATTTCATTTAGTTGTCTGTGTTTTATTGTAGTTTACTAAACTTCCTTAAGAGGATTATTCTAAATTTTTTGTCTTACAGTTCATAGATCATTTCTTTATGGTCAGTTAGTGGAGCTTTATTAGTTTCTTTGGTGGTGTCATATTTACCTGATTTGTTGTGATCCTTAATTCCTTACATTGGTATCTGTGCATTTGATAAATCGGGCTCCTCTTCCAGACTTTGCACATGTGCTTTGGCAGAGACAGTTCTTCACCAGTCAGTTCAGTTTGGGTTACTGTGTGTGTCTGTTGGTAATGTCCTTGGGCAGGTGGGACCTGCTGTTATCGTCTATTTTGAGGGGAGGCAACTGTTTGAACTCTGAGGACAGGGATGAGGGGAGTGTGCCTCTGGCTGAGAGGAGTTGGATAGGATTGCTGGCTTGGTTCCCTACCCAAGTCAGGATGGACAGTGGGCTCTGCAGCTGTCTGGATTCTGTGGTCAGGCTTACTAGATGGCTGGGACTGGGTACCATATTCAGTAGCAGTTGGGGTATGAATTAGCTTCCCTGCCCTGGCAGGGCAGCAGGACAGGACCCAGGTCCCGTACAGCTCATTGTTTGGGGAACCAAATTAGACCTGAATGTGCACTGAATTCCCTGGTCAGGTGAGGCCACTGATTTTGCTCTGCAGATGGGGGAAGCCATGGACTGTGCTCTCTGTTCAAGTGCCACTGTATGTAGGGCTGTTGAATGTGCTACACAGTTTCCTGTGTGTTCTGGATAGGTCCCCTGGTCAAACAGGCTGAAGGCTGTATTCGGCAATGAGTGGAGCTACAAATTCCCTGCCTGGGCACAGTAGTAGGGGAAGCAACTCTAAAGCCTGTAAAGCTCTTTGTTGTCTTAACTGAAGCTGACCCACACCCCAGGTTCCCTGGTTGAACAGGGCCACTGGCTTTTCTTTGCAAACTATAAGCTTTCCTGCCTTTCTCTTGTCTTGAAAACCACTTGGCTGCACAGCTTCTGGGAGTTGCCACCAGCCCTTCTGGTCAGATGGGGCCTGAAGACATTCTTCACAGCGGTGGGACTATATCTCAGCTCCTCTGCCAGGGCACGAAGGGGAGGGGCTGCTCTAGGCTGCTCTCAGTTTCCAATAGGCTCTTTGGTTGGGAAAGTTTCCAGGAGCTACATTAAGCCTTGGCTATGAATTAATCCTGTGCATAGCATGTGAACCCTCCACGCTTGGTACTGGCTTTGCTCTGGAGGCAGTCAGCTCTGCCTGACCACCTGCTGGCTGGAACACCACTGGGCCACACAACTTCTAGGACTTGCCACCAGCCCTTCTGGTCATAAGGGGCCAGAAGACATTCTCCACAGTAGATGGGGCGGTGTCTCAGCTTCTTTGCCTGGACATGAGCAAACCAGGCTCTAGGGCTGGCAAAACTCCTCATTTGAGGATCTGAATAAGGCAGATCAGCATCCTGCCAAGTTCCCTGGTCAGAGTGTGCCCCGGATTTGGTTCTGAAGATGAGCAGAGTCACTGATTGGGATCACTACTTGGGCACTGCAGGTGTGAACTCAGTCTGCTAAGATTCCTGTGTTGTTTCTTGCAAGCCCCTCCCCGCTTCTCCGTCACAGTCAGATTCCCAGAGATTGAGCTAGAAGATTCTTTGCAATCCCTATGGTGTAAAATCAGAGTAGGGGCTCCCACAAAGTGACCTCAATGCTGGTTGTCCCCCTGGGTTCTCTTTTCCCACTGGAGGAACCAGAGGCTCAGGGGAGATCTCTCCATGTGGTGCTATGCTGGCCTGGGCGAGGGACAATGCAGTCAATGTGTAGCTGCTTCTCTTACCCTTCTAATATAGTCTCTCTTGGTCTCTGCAGTGCAGGGGGGTGCTACACCCTCACCCCTGTGTTGAGGTTTCTCTCAGTGGTGTCTTGTTCTTGAATAGTTGTTAGTTGTTCTTCTTGTGATAGGGAGTGAAGGTAGGAATGATCTACTTTGCCATATTGGCGACATCACTATATTATTTTGTTTAGTCTTCTCTACAAACTCTGTAATACAGGTACTATTATCTTCACTTAAGAAAGGAGAAAACTGAGGCTCAGTAAAATAAGTGACAGAACTGGATCAAGACTCAGAACTCTCTGATTCAAAAACTGTGCTTATTCTCATGGCCATAAGGCTCTCATGTAGGCTAGAAGGAAGGCTGCAGCTTGGTAAGAGACTAGTGCCAGACCTGCTGGAACCCTAGCTAATTGATGGAAACATCAATTCCAGGCTCCATCAACTGCTCAGAAGGGGTCTCCTAAAAATACAACCAGACTTACTCATGACAGGAAATTGTGTGAGACTTAAATTGTACGTTGGATAATAACGCTAATGATAATGATGATAGCAGCAGCTACCATTTATATAGTACTATCATGGGCCATATGCTGCATCCACTGTCTCAGTTAATTAACATAACTTCCCTATGAAATAGGAATTACTCATTCCAACAGAAGTTGAGTAGCTCGCTCACAAAGCCCATGTGGATCTGAGTGTGCAGATCAGCTGAGCTATGGAACCTAGGGACTGACCAACTTGGGACCACATATTGGCTCTGATATTAGCTAACTGGGTGAGCTTAGACAAATTATGTTCCTCTAAGTTTCAATTTCTTTACTATAAAAAAAGGGAGTTTCATCATATAATGTCTCATGAATATCCTAGATCTAAGCTTTCAAGATTCTGTGAAATTTACATCAAACAACTAATATTGCTATTTGGGGAAATTTAAACTTTAAGAATGATAGATTTTAGGAACATGTTGAGGGCTTTAGAGTTCACAATATTCATCCAAATATTTAAATCTGAGGGACCTCCATGTCTAAGTGTGGGTTTATTCTTCACAGATGTTTTGCCTGGCTGGCAACCTGAGGATTTAGAACATTCTGCCTTGAAATCAAATTGCATAATATTATGCTTCTGTGATTTTCACCTGGCAGTTGTCACATTGGATCTGGCCTTCATTCTGGAAACATGCACAGAATTCCAGTGTTAATGCTTCATGGATGAACTGACTTCGCTATTTGAAATGTTAAAAACACCTTTAGCTCATTGCTTTGCAAAGCTCTTTTAGCAGGAAGAGGGACCAGAAGGAAAGATATGACTTCTGAGTGCCCTTCATTTCAGTATTGGATTTCTGTTGAGGCCCAAGCTCTTGCATCTGCCTGAAGAAGTAACTTGGTATTCACAGTGGTCCGATGGGGTGGGAGCTGTCTTCCAGGCATGATTCCTGTTCACTCAGCACTGTGCATGCCAGACTTAGTGAGGGCATCCTAATTCAGGAAGATAACATTCTGGGCATACCATAAGCCTTTGGTATAGTTGTCTGAACAGTCCTTTAATTTTATCATTATTTTGAGCATCATTTACTGAGTAATATACTATGTGCACACTATGGTACTAGCTATAGGAGGCTTGGGGTGAAGCAACAAAAGCAGAAGGCATGGCCCTCTGGGCTTTCCTTTCATTGTCTGGCATACATTCCATTTAGATTGGGAGGTAACCAACCATACATCAGTTAATCAGAGAAGAAACTCAGCTTTTAAACCATTGCTGGAGAATGTGACACAGATGTTCACAGGAAAGGGAAAACAGTGGAAGAAAGGGATCAGCACAAGAGCTAGAAAAGTCCTCTGGAGTAATTGGTAAGGTGGGTTTTCCAATTGGGTGGCAGAGAAAAGGGTAGAAGCTTATAAAGAAGGGGTGACTTTGTCCCGATTCAATAATAAAGGTCTATTTATTACTCATGAACAGATGGCTTTGACTAAACTCCTCAGGGATAAAAAGACTAGCAGCTTACTGGTGATATTATGAGGAAAACCTGTTTTTTAAAGTGCACACTTTGGAAGTTTGAGAAATGGGCTGGAAAAATGATATCTTTTTGACAAGATCTTAAGTTTTGAAGCCAATGATGACTGTTTCTCCTCCCATCCTCTTATTTTTCTTCTCTTGCTTTCCTTATTTTGCTTTCCTGGACTATTTCCATGTACGATTGGATTCTAAAGTACCAGTTCCAAGACAAAAGTAATGGGAAAATGGGGCCAGGCCAAGGTCAGAAACTTGGGAAAGTATAGAACAAAATGTTAATTATGAGCAAAAGCATAGCTGATGACAGGCCACTATCACGATGGCAGCCTTCATGCATTGCTGGAAAGCTTGCTATGTGCTAAGTTACCTCATGTTAAAATGGACTCCTATGAAGTAGGTATAGCTATCCCCATTTTATGGTGAAAACACAAGGCTTAGAGAGATAATATAGCTTGACCAATGTCACATAGGGGCAGAGGTGGCGTTTGTTCCCAGGTAAGTCCACCTCCAAAGGTAAAGCCATAGGCTGAGAGCAAGAGACCTTGAATCCAAGCTGAAGTGACTGAGGACTAGCAACTAAAACAACACTTATGTCATCTTACAAAGGATGCAGAGCAATTAGATGTGAACCCTGGGAGCCTGGAAAAATGAATTCAGAGGCCTGTCATATGTGGTGTGGGACCTTTTTGGGGGCATCAGAGCAGGAGGGAAGGTATGTAGGCTCTGGAATCAGTAAGTGCCTTGCCACATCTTGGCTGTGTGGCCTTGGGCAAGTTGCTTCCACCCTGTGAGTCTCATTTTTTGCATTTTGCAGGGATGGAGTGACAGCTGAGGGACTGAGAGACTGAGAGCATCTGGCAGGCAAGCAGAGGGCCAACACACAGTAGATGCTCAGCCAGTGCAAACTATGAGAGGCCCAGTTTACATTTGAGTTTCACTGAGTACCTTTTTTTTCCTTCAGCTGTGCCTGCTTCTTGTCTCTGTTACTTCAAGGATGGCACGTTTTAATCATTTTGAAATATGCTATTTAAGCTTCACACATGAGACTTAGAATATTGGCTGAGGTGAGTACAGCATTCCTCAAGATGGTTGTGAGAACACACTGTCCCCTTTTCTGTTAGACTGATTAACACATTCTTGACATATGCTATAATGCCATTATTCAGATGAATTCTCAGGTGATCATTTCCACTTTATAGGAATATCATTTCAGTTCAGCATTTATTAGCATTAATGCTTATTAACCTACTAAAGAAAAGAACTTGCCTGTTCCTGGAGAACCAATTCTGAAACTCTTAACTTTCATTTCTGCTGGAGTTTATTTGTCAGAAATAGTTTCATTCACGTTTAGTAGACCATGGAGATGTCTCAGAAGAAATTATACAGAGATTCCCATTTATATTAATGTAATATAATTGAGGTCTTAGTTGGCACTTTTCTAGATCATGTTTACATGTAAGCCTGCTTTTATCATGTTTGTGGTATATTTACATGTCTGGATATGAGACGATTGTTGCCATTTTCAAAAAGGTAACAATATGCCTTTTGTGGGCCTCCTTTATGGAGAATGTGCCAGTCCCACTTGGTTTCATTACTCTTCCATCTCCTGTTAAAGGGACTGACAGCTGCCGGGATGCAGACCTGTTTTCCCTGTAAAGAAAGTGAATTCTGATGGCAGGTTGTAAAATTCAAGAAGGCTGGGCTCCTGTGCTTTACAAAAATAACTTTCCAGCATGGGGCTGTGGAGAAAGTCTCAGAGGACTGAGGTATCTGCCTCTGAAGTGTGCTTTCAGGGACTGAAGGCCTAGCGGGGCATTCTTAGCTGATGCTGCCCGGATGCCAGGGCCTGAACCCTCCTTGCCTCTCTGGAAACCCCGCTCCTTGGGCCAGTAAAGAACAGCGCTGTGACCTATCCTGTGGGCTGTCTTATTTCCCAAATTTTCTATCTGTCTTGTTCTACCTTTTCTTGAGAATAATCTTTAGAAAACACTGCTCAAAGGAAAGTCAACCAAGGGAGGATCTCTACTTGCCCTTGTAGGTGTGTAGTTCTTTTCCAATTACTCTAAAAAGCTTTCCCTTTCAATTTCTCAACACTCCATGTTGACTAGAGCTGTTTTGTGTTATTTCTCATTCCACTGTCTACTTATTGTGGATAAAACTCTGAGATCATTCCGCATCAGCTCTTTGTCATTGAATTTCTCACCTATGGTTTGAAGCTGCCTTACACCACTTGAAGACTGGATTTGGATATATTCTTATTTACACAGTGCTATAACATTTATGAGAGAATTAAAATTAATACTCAAGCATACATTCTTAGTTTGTCCAAGATTCTCTTTTTCATGAAAGGGGGTATTTAAATATGATACAGTTTACTAAGACCCACAGAGAGAGAGTTAACATTTTACTGAACATTATGCTAAGCACATTATATACTACTTTATCTTATTTAATTCTTATAACTGCTCTCTGAGGTAGAAACCATTATGCTCCTCGTGTTGCAAATGAGGAAACTGAGGCTTAGAGAGCCTGAGATTACACAGCAAAGAAGTGGAAGAGCCAAACATTGAAACTATTCAGGTTGAACATAGAGCCTACCGTTTTTTTTGTTTTGTTTTGCTTTGTTTTGTTTTGTTTTTGCGGTACTCGGGCCTCTCACTGCTGTGGCCTCTCCCGTTGCGGAGCACAGGCTCTGGACGTGCAGGCTCAGCGGCCATGGCTCACGGGCCCAGCCGCCCCGCGGCATGTGGGATCTTCCCGGACCGGGGCACGAACCCGTGTCCCCTGCATCGGCAGGCGGACTCTCAACCACTGCGCCACCAGGGAAGCCCGAGCCTACCGTTTTGAACAAGTATTCTATACTGTCTTTCAACAAGAACAGTAATAAAGCTTCACTTTGCCTTTTGCTGATTGAAGTATAAAAAAAACAAAACAGTGAAAGCAAATAACAAAAATCTGAGCTTTTTTTTTTTTAAAGTCCAATTGCTGGTCTGCAGTTTAAAGTCATGCCCCAAGAAATGTCGTATATGTAAAAGCATTTTAAAAAGTATAAATTGTTGATTTTCACTATTTTTTGTTGTCTTTCTATATCCATTGATTTTTGTTATCAATTTTATTGTTTTTTCTTCTTATTTCTTTGGGTTTGCTCTATTGTTCCTTTGAGTTAAATGTTCAGTTCAAATTTTTGGTCCTTCTTATTTTGTGATAAATATATTCAAAACTATAACTTTTCCTATAAATACTATTTCAGCTGAATCCTGCATATGTTGACGTGAGATGCTTTTCTGCCCTTCAGTTTAAAATATTTTATAAGAGTGCATAAATAAGACCATTAAAAAGGCAAACAAGAGATATCAACCTATGGCAAGACTAATTTTATAAAAAGATGAAAATACTTGAAGTCCAAAATGAAAGAAGGAAAATTATCACAACAAAAAATAAACTTAAAATAAATAAAAAGAATTTAGTGAATCACTGCATGCCAATAAGATCAAATGAAAGGAAATGGATACATTTCTGGAAATGTATAAAATTCTAAAATTGGCCTAAGAAGAAGGAGTTGTGGCTAGATCCATAACCTATAGCCTCCACATTCAGCATATTCCACAGATGAGAACCAAACTTACAAGAAAGATGTAGTTTCTAACTTATGGAAATGTTTTTAGGAAATAGAAATAAAAGGGAAAGTTGTCTAACTAATCTCATAGATTATCTCAGATTTTACAGATGATGTTAGGAGAATTGGCTCATTATAATGAAAAAAAAGTTGAATCCTTACCTCATATCATATGTAAAAACACATCTATTTGAAATAATTTCCAAAAGCAGATAGTAAAAATATAAAAGTAATAGAAGGCAATGTTTGAGAATACACAGATATTCTCTGTTTATTTTTAGGTGGGGAAGAATGTCTTGAACAAGGCCAGAGCTTAAAACATAAAGGGCAAAGGTGAAAAATTTAATTACATTGAAACATGGATTATAGTCAATGAATATAGTCCACATGCAAAATTATCAGAAGATGACAAACCAAGAGCAGTGATTTGCAAAGTGTAAAACAGACGAAGAATACTAACATCTAAACCATATAGGTAATTACAAATCAGTAAGAAATGGCAGGAAACCTCATAGAAGTATGGGCAGTGGTATTTAAAGGATGGAATGTCTATCTGCCATGAACTGAGGGATATAATTAACCTAATAATAATATTAAGATATGAGCAATATCACAATTATTTAGAGAAATGTAAATTTAAAAAGCAGTGAAATACTACTCTATAACCATCGGATGACATAAATATTAGTACATCAAATAATGCCATACCTTGGCAAGGATATGGGGGATTGGAAAATGATACAGCAATCTATCTGTGACATTAAGTGTGTAAAATCTGATGCTTGGTTACGTGTGTACACCAAAAAACTCTTTAGCAGATTCATAAGGATATATGTGTGATGATATTTATTTGTCAAATTGCTTATAGCAGCAAGGAAGGAAAGCAACTCAGGTGCCCACCGCTAGGGGAACAGATACTGTAAATAAAATGTGATCTGTGCATACTATGGAATACTAAGCAGCACTTGGTAATAAGTTAGATTTATGTGAAGACAGGAATACTTCTCTCTAGAAGAGAGAACAGTATTAAGTGAACAAAGAAACAACTTATTTATAACATAATACTTTTTTGTATATCACATAGGAACAACACTACTACGTATATTTTAAGAATTACATATATTTCTAAATGAATATGTAGAAGTGGGATGAATGGACACATATTAAATACTTTAGAGTGAGTGCCTATGATGAAGAGAGGAATAGGAGTATTGATAGGGATTAAATGAAAAAATATAAGCCTTGTATGTACTTATAATGAGAATGTATCATGAACTGAGAAATATGATTAATTCAATTGGTACACTTGAAGTCGAAAAGGAAAAAAAGAAAAATGAAAAAACAATATATACTGTATAAATGAAATTATTTTAATATATTATATTGAAGCATTACTGATACTCTGTGTAAAAATAATAACAAATCACTATATCTTTAATCATTTGGCTTAAAACAATACACTATTCTTCATGAATTGTTAGCAAATATTTTTTCAGTGACTACCTTCCCTTCTTTAAGGCAGTCAGGATCACGTCCATACTGTTCATTTCTATATCCGCAGAACCAAAAACTTACATCTGGCCCATGCTAGATGTCCAGTAAAGCTTTATTGAATAAATAAATAAAACTGATTTGGTTATCCAGAACAACATGAAGTGAAGGCTCCTTAACTGTCTTTAAGCACTAAACACGTTGTAGGTGAATAACATATTCTCAATTAATCCTCAAAACACTATGATGTAGGCTTTCTCATTCATGTCTCATAGATGATGAAACTTGGGTTCAGAGGGTTTAAAATTAAATAACTTTTCTGCCCTTAAAAGTGGTGGCGCTAGGATTTTAACTCAGGTTGTTTTGATTCTACAAGACATTGCTAGATCCTGATGCACTCTTTTTTTTCTCATTTATTTTGGTCTCCAAATTTTGCCTCCACTGTATTTCTAGAATATAAAAAGGGAAAGATAGAAAAAGCATACAAGTAACAAACTTTAGTTGCCTGAGAAGAATCTTCTCCTTTTAGCTCATTCTTCCATGGGCATCAGTATACATGCAATGCAGAACAATTCATCAGAAGGCAGGCTTGGCCTTGACTTTGATCTGGATAGATTATAAACTGACCCAGTAGAATCAAAACATAAACAAACTATATGGTTGTCTTCTTTATTACATCTATTTTCAACTACAGTATAGTTGTAGGATCATATTTGTTTTACTTAAAGCTGACTAGCATTTATCCAAAAATAATATAGCATAGGGAGAGGTGGATCCAGATTAATTATGTGAATATGTAATGAATTTTACTACTGAAAATGCCTTTTTAATAAAGATCATGTGTCTGTGGAGCTGGCATAGTTTTTATCGAAGTCATTTTTCTCCTTCTTGAGTGGAGGATAAATGTTCTCTAATGAACTCTGTCACCATGGCCAGACCAAGTTCATTAACAGCCTGACACACTGTTAGCTTACTATCCAGAGTTGTGGTTTGGGAGATTGATGTCAGAGAGTGCTTCCCCACCCTCTCTTCTGTAGTCCTATCTGACTAATGCTCAGATCTGCTGGCCTGTAGGAGCTGCTTCAGCAGCACTCACAATAGCAGATCCTGACTTCTTTAAAGCTAATGTCCTGTTTTCCCTGGGCTACACCCCACCATCCCCTAACTGTTTCCTTTTCGTCCTCCTTTAAATTAGAGGAACAGATGCCATCTGCCCCTCAGGGATTCAGCCTACTCTTTTCTGGCCTGTGTAGCTAAATTATGCTAAGTCTGGGCCAAAATGAAGCCAGGAGTTAAACCAAGCTTTATATTTGGAGGAAACAAATTAATGTGCCTGATTATTCATTACAACCTGTGTCACAGATATTGAGCTATTGCCAGATCCTTGTCTGTTTCCAGAGCCTTAATAGAGTCTACAGCCCAGCACAGGTGGTAATGTGCCTCAGGCTCTGCCCTACAGCTGTTTGATTTCCCTGTGATCTAGAAACTGTCTCTCCGGGACTATCATCTATAGGCGGGGAGACAGATGCCCTCAGGAAACAAATGTTTCCAGATCCATTTCTCTGGACATTGTCACCTTTTGTGATATAAACCACATTTTCTTGTGTTCATATCAGAAACTCTTTTGAAAGTGATAATAACTTTGGATGTAGGTTAATGCATGCAGATGGATGCCACAGATGGAGGCTTGCCTTACTCCTACTGGAAAAAATGTGTCCTCATTATGTGGTTCCAGGAGGACCCCATAAAACACCTGTTACCCCCCAACCCAAGTGTGCCAGAAATTCTGCTATTAGAGTTGTTAAATATCTAATGAATTTTCTTCTGATGGAAGGTAAATATACACACTAAGACCTACTGATTACCTGACATGTGTGTTTCTCAGACCCTTTCGTTCTTGGTGCTTCACCCTTATCCCCTCCCTTACCATCTCACTGCACAACTTCCTGTCATGAGCAACTGCCTGTCATGAGCAACTGTGTGTTTTTCCTATGGGCTTTCTCAGGACTGCTCAGCAGAACAGAAGTTCTATAAAGAAGTGACATTTTATTGCACCAGGAGCGCCCCTAACCAGTGACTGGATAAAAATGCCTGCTTTCTCTGAAGTGTCCTTCTACACTGGCTTCTAGGGTTTTCCTGGTGTGATTCTACATCAGTGACCTAAAGAGGCTGCTCTTCCTGCCCAGTCTTAATTAGCTTCCTCACCCCCCACCAGGTGTTCCTTTCTCCTCCCAAAGAAACAACTGGCACTAGAATTGTTGTCTTAGAGGTTTGCTTTAGGAGAATTTCAAATATGATCAGTAGTGAGAGAATACATGAGAATCTTAGATCTTGAACAAGGGAGGGGAACTACCATTAGAAAAAGAAAAGCAAAATTAAAAAAAAAAAAAGAACATACCTCTTAGGGGCAAAGGCCTGTGAAAGGCATTTTCACTTATAGTACTTCGCTTAATTTAACAAGAGTTCTATGTGGTAGATTCTTATCCCCATTTTACAGGTGGGTAAACCAAAGCTCGTAAAATGAACTTATGCACATAGCTTGTAAGGGATGCAGAACCTTGGTTCATACCGAGATCATCTGGTTCTCAGTCCAGTGCCTCTGTAATACCACACTTGCCTGCTGCTCTGCCTTGCAGCTTTGGATAGGGTGCAGAAGAAAGGGTGGGTCTACAGCAGAAACTGACACAAAGCCAAGAGGAAAAGCTGGTGATGCACACAAACACATGCATTTAGCTTAAGGGCAGCCTGTGAGTGCACTGGGGCAAAAACAGCCCCTTCTCAGCCTCAGTCATCTCACTGCTGCTCCCATGCTGAGGACAGCCTGTGAAGTCAGGCTGGTTGAGTTCTAGGATGGATCTCAGCCCTAGGTGTGACATCTCAGGATGGATGTAAGCCCGAGGTGTGACACAGCACGGCGGTACTCATGTAGCTGTGTCTGAGCATGCTCATTAGTCATGTGGCGACGTGGGGAACCTGGGCCTCGGAAATCATCATGGCTGGGTTCCAGTCCTCACCTCTGCCTTGGCTTCCTACCAACATCAGTGTTCCACTAATGCACCATTTCTCTTTCTTGGCCACAGTGTGCTTTCTCAGTGTCTTTTCACATAGGTTCCCTTTGCCTGGAATTCTCTTCTTGCCTCCTTTCTCCCTGGAGAGTTTCTCCTTTACCTTAAAGTCTCAGTCAAGCACTACCTTCTTGGATGCCTTCCCTAATTAGGTACTCTGGTTAAGCACTTTATTTTCACTTTGGGCATTATCATTCCTATCGGAACCTAAAGAACTGACAAGCAGGTGTGGTTGGTGAAGTGGCGGTATTGGTGGACCCTTGGGGGTATATGTCACACGCTGGTTTGTACTAGGGGAAGTGGTCTGTGAGAAGGCAATCGCTTGGATATGGAGAGGTTTGGGGTGTGAAGAGGGATGGAGAAGACAGTTGCCTATCCCTTTAGTAGCTCTGTGGACAAAGTCTGAGCTCTTCAGGGATGATGGCATTCAGATCTGAGAACTAGGCAGTGGTGATGACTTAGTAAGCAGTGGAGATTGAGGAGGGAGGAGGAATCCCTGAAGGCTCTCAGAAATAACAGGGTAAGACCCTGAGAGGGTCAGGCTGGAGGGACTGAAATTTGAGGCTTTTCTTTTCCTGGACATTTTTGATTTCTACAAGCTAGGGAGACTGAGGAGACCTGACTTTTAACTCCTGGAGGGGAGGGACCTTGTCTCTTTGTATGGGTGTATATGTGTGTGTTCCAATAAAACTTTATTATGGTTGCTAACATTTAAATTTCTTATAATTTTTACATCTCGAAATATTCTCCTTTTGATTTTTTAAAAATTAAGACTTTTTAAGAGCAGTTTTAGGGTCACAGTAAAATTGAGAGGAACGCACAGAGACTTCCCATATGTCCCCTACCCCTACACACACATAGCCTTCCTCATTATCAACATCCCCCACTAAAGTGGTACATTTCTTACAACTGATGAACCTACACTGACACATCATAATTACCCAAAGTCCACAGTTAACATTATGATTCACTCTTGGTGTTGTATATTCTATAGGGATCTTGTCTTTTTTTTTTTTTTTTTTTTTTTTTTTTTTTTTGCTGTACGCGGGCCTCTCATTGCTGTGGCCTCTCCCGTTGCGGAGCACAGGCTCCGGACACACAGGCTCCGCGGCATGGCTCGCGGGCCCAGCCGCTGCGCGGCATGTGGGATCTTCCGGGATAGGGGCACGAACCCGTGTCCCCTGCATCGGCAGGCGGACTCTCAACCACTGCGCCACCAGGGAAGCCCAGGATCTTGTCTTTTTTGAACTTCATATTTTGAAATAATTATAGATTCACAGGAAGATGCAAAGAAATGTCCAGAGACGTCCTGTGCACCCTTCCCAGTCTCTCCTAATGTTAGCATTTTACAAAACTGTAGTTCAATATAAAAACCAAGAAACTGACATTGGTACAATCCCTAGAGCTCATTCAGCTTCCGTCATTTACACATGCACTTGTGTATGTGTGTTTGTGTAGCCTGTACAACTTAATCACATGTTTAGCCTTGTATAACTACCACTCCAGTCAAGACAAGAGTTGGTACAAGACTGTACCATCATCACAAAACTCTCTCATCTGACCTCTTCATAGTCACTCCATCCCTTCGACTCCCATCCCCAGCCTCTAGCAACCACTAATATGTTCTCCAACTCTATAATTATGCTTTTTCATGAATGTTATTTCATGAAATCATGTAGTAGATATCCTTTTGAGATTGGCTTTTTTTCACTGAGCATAATTTCCTTGAAGTTCATCCAGATTGTTGCCTGCAGTAGTTTTTACCCTTTTATTGCTAAGTTGTATACCATGATACATATGTGCACAGGGTCCTTGTCTTTTTATCTCTGTATTTCCTGCATGGTACCTGGCACATGGTTGGAGCTCAGTGTCAGCTATGTGAAGGGATAACTGATTCTGCAAATAACTTGTTATGTCAAATATCTTGCGAGAGTGGGGAAAGCTAAAGCTGGTTATTTCCACACCACTTAGCACAGGTGAATTTCTGACCTTCTGACTCAAACCTATCACTCTGAGCTGTTCTAAATGGACAGTCACCTCATTTGACTGGAGAAAAAGTAGATCAAATAAGACAAACTGACATGCCAACTGTGTTTTCTTGCTAGTGTAATCAGGCCAGACTTGAAATTGGTGATATGTTTGAAAACTTCAGCCTTTAGTGTCTTGATCACCCTGTATAATTTTTACCCTAGCAGTGAAGTTCACCTAAAATCTTGAAATCCCAGAAAAACGTAACTGTATTAATGATGGAATTTAAGTGTAAAAATCTGATAAGACAATGTCAGAACTCCTTCTTCCTAATTTACACTTCTAATAATAATAATGCTTTCCATTTCTGTTGTGCTTGAAAATTATAAGCAGTTTCACATCCACCGTATTCTTTAGCCCTGAATTAACACTATGGGGTAGGAGCACACAGTGGTGGTTGGTGGTACGTGTTATTGTCATTGCACTTGACAAATGAGACCATAGAACTCGAGAGATGTCAGATGATTTGTCCAAGATTATACAGCTATTTAATGAATGAACCTGGCTAGAACTCTGATTTTTTAAATTTTTATTTTTTTTGTGGCCGTGCTATGTGGCATGTGGGATCCTAGTTCCCTGACCAGGGATCGAATCCGCACCTCCTTCAGTGGAAGCGCAGAATCTTAAGCACTGGACCACCAGGGGAAGTCCCAACTCTGATTTTAATTCTACATTCAAACTATTAGACTGCTATTTCTCATGGATAAGTAAACTCTTTTTAAAAAGGAGAAATCTTTGCTTTTTTACTTGGAGACTATTTTCATCATTTGACTCTCACAATCTCAATATCAAAGTTATTCCATGTATGTATTTCTATAGCATTGACTTGATGAAAATCATGTTTGTAAAAACCAGAAGCTCCATCTTGATTGTTTTTCCCCAAACAAATCTTAGAGATACTTAGAATAAACTACTGTATGTTATTATACATGATTTCAGTCATTTATTTTACCTGGTGGCAAAATCCCAGCTATTTAGTTAGTCTTATAAAAAAAATCTCCAGATGGCTTAATTGTACCATTTTAGAAACCAAGGGTATAAAAATAAAAATGGATAAGTAAGCACAATTTGGAAACATACAGAGATGAAAAATAAAAGTGAAGAGGAAAGTTTTGAGTCTTTAAAAATGAGATCTTTCCACTCATGATAAAAACCCTAAGTAAACTAGGAATAGAAGAGAATTTCCTCAACTTGATAAGGAACATGTACAGAAAATATACAGTTAACATCGTACTTAACAGTGATAAATTGATTGCTTTCCCTCTAAGATCAGGAACAAGGGAAGAACTTTCTCCCACCACTCCTACTCAACATTGTGCTGAAAGTCCTAGTTACTGCAACAAGACCTGAAAAAGAATTAAAGGTCTAGAGTTTGGGAAAGAAAAAATAAAACTTTTTGTTTAGATGATATGACTGTCTATGCAGAAAATCCCAAAGAATTGTCCAGAAATCTCCTGGAACTAATAAGTAATTATAGCAAAGTTGCAGGATAAGAAATTAATACACAAAAGTCAATTGCTTTCCTGCATACAAGCAATCAACAAATGGAATTTGAAAATATGGAAAACTAGTACTAGTCAATATTCAACCAAAAAAGAGAAATTCTTAGGTATAAATCTAACAAAATTTATACAGGAGCTATATATGGAAAACTACAAAACTCTGATGAAATAAATTAAAGAAAATCTAAATAAATAGATGTTCCATACTCAAGGATTGGAAGACTTGATATTAAGACATCAGTTCTTCCCAACTTGATCTATAGTTTTAACACATTACCAGTCAAAATTGCAGCAAGCTATTTTGTAGATATTGAAAAACTGATTCTAAAGTTTATATGAGAAGGCAAAAAGCCTAGAACCACTAACACAATACTGAAGAACAAGACTCATGCTACTTGATTTCAAGACTCACTATGAAGTTAAAGTAATCAAGACAGTGTGGTACTGGTAAAATAATAGATATATATAGATATCTAGATACTATATACATTGAGAGCCCATAAATAGACTTAAACAAATACTGTCAACTGATCTTTGACAAAGGAGCAAAAAAAAAAATTCAACAGAGAAAAGGTAGTCTTTTCAACAAATAGTGCTGGACAAACTAAACATCCATATGCAAACAAACATAAAAACTTGGACACAGATTTTACATCTTTCACAAAAATTAACTCAAAATGAATGATAGACTAAATGTAAAACACAAAGCTAAAAAACTTCCAGAAGAAAACATAGGAGAAAATCTAGGTGACCCCATATTTGGTGATAAGTTTTTAGTTACAACAACCAAAGAACAATCCATAAAGGACAAATTGATATGTTGGGTTTTTCTTGAAAAATGAACACTTTGGCTTTGTGAGCTGGAAATTAATTTTTGTTTTTAAGTAATACTAAAATATTAATCCAAATGAATTTTCAAATGTATATTAACAAGGAAAGGAAAAAAACTTTCAAGCCACTGAGACTTATCGATAGAGGTTATGTCTTGTGCCCATTTCATTGGATTGTAATAAGTTGCAAAATAAAAAGTCAACAAGAGTGTGAGAATTGTTTTTCCTTTTTAATATTTCAATATTACACATCACTCTTTTCCTTCTAGGGCAAGGAAAGACAACTGATATTTATTGAACATCTGTTATGTGTTAGGCATTGTACTAGACACTGAAATATATAACTGAAAGAGGAAATCTTTTCATCTCTCAGTCTTAGCCATGAGGTTAATACATCCTCATAGTGATCACTGATTCCATCCCTCATTCCATACAGAAATAATAGGAGAATGTTCTGTAGGATACACAAAGAATCTGACCAGAAAACAGAAAAACTTTTATTTCAAAGGTTCTTCTGATACTCTGTAGAACTAAGTGGTGGACATAGCTGTGAATGTGCTATAGTGGGTCCCATTTTTTTAATGTTCCAGGAGGCCTTAGGTGTTAGTGATGACTCACGGAGAGTGGGAGTTAGGAAGGAACATGCAGCGAAGAATTTAGGATTAAGTTGAGAAGAGCCTCTTTTCCCCAAAGGGATATGCTACTTCTGAGGGTAAGGAGCCTGGAGTTGGGTTACAGAGATATTATTTTATTTATTTCTGTTAAGAACTCTGCCAGGTCAATATTATTTTAACCATTTTATAGATTGAAGTGAGTCTCAGACAGGATAGGTGATTATTTTTCAAAATCACACAACCAGTAAAATAATAGAGGCAGAATTAAACAGTTGTATAACTAACTCCAAGTCCAATATTCTTTCTTCTCTACCAGGGGCAGTGTAGTATACTGACTTAATGGATAGATTCTAGTGTCAAGTTACTTTGGCTTACTTTCTGGGATTTCCATTCATTAGCTGTTTAACCCTGTACAATTTACTCAACATATCAGTGCCTCAATGTTCCCATCTGAAAAACAGGGAAAATCATATGATCTCATCAGATTTCTGTGAGAATTAAATGAGATAATTAATGACAAGCTTTTAATATATAGTACATATTAAAGGATCAATACGAGTCAACTAGAAGTATTCTAACATGATCTTGCTTTTGTCTTAAACAGCAAAGAATATTTTAAGATGCTACTTGGATTCACAGACATTAAAAAAACAACAACAACTTGAATCTTGGAAAGGGCTAAGAATAAATGACTGACCAATGTCATTTTAGAAAGCTTGTATAGGAGGGGTTCTACAACAATTTGTTAGTCTATACCAGAATAGCCCATCTAAATCTTCCCTCTAATTCATATGTTCTTTCCGATATACTTCCAGGATAAAATGTAATTTTTTGTATCGATCTCCTCTAATAAGATACTCAACTTAAATAAGTCAGAAAGAGAAAGAGAAATATCATATGATATCACTTATATGTGGAATCTAAACTATGACACAAATGAACCTATCTATGAAACAGAATCATGGACATAGAGAACAGACTGGTGGTTGCCAAGGGGGAGGGGGTTGGGGGAGGGATGGAGCGGGAGGTTGGGATTAGCAGATGTGAGCTTTTATATATAGAATGGATAAACAACAAGTCCTACTGTACAGCACAGAGAACTATATTCAATATTCTGTGATAAACCACAATGGAAAAGAAAATTAAAAAAGGATATGTTTATATGTGCATAACTGAATCACTTTGCTGTACAGCAGAAATGAACACAACACTGTAAATCAACTATACTTCAATTTAAAAAAATATTGATTAAAAAGTCTACATATGAATTGGGGCCATAATATATACAAGGCACTACATTAGTTGCTTAAGGAGTTTACATTCTTGTCAAAAGTGTTCTTGAAAAAAATACTTTAACATAAAAAGTGAGAAGTGCCATTAGAGAGGTGTAGATTAAGCACTGTAGGTATTTGGAGGCAGAAAAGATTGCTTCCAGCAGGAGGATGTGGAAAAGCTTTAGAGGAGAGGTGGCATTTGATTGGTGCCTTGACATAGGAGTAGATTTAGACATGTAGAGATAATGGTGAAGGCAATTTAGAGGGGAATAAGAACTGGAAAAATATAAAGGAAGGACAATGAGAAACAAACAAAAAAAGTTTTGTTGAAGTCAGGTCATGGGAATCAAAAGTAGTCTAGGGAGTTTGAATTTTACGTAGAGGCTAAGGGGTACAATTGAATGTATTTAAGAATAATAGGCTCTGACCTGCCCTTTAGAAAATAACTGTGGTAGCCATTTACAGGCTGGGCTGCAAGAGAAAAGGAAGAGATGAAGATTTAAGTTAGGTATTGTGGAAATCCACAGTGAGGTCTGCAATAAGGTGCTGATGGTGAAAAGGGCACATCTGCAATGAATTGTGGAAGTAAAATAGTCAGGGTCGTGCGTGTTTGGATGAGTTTCCAGGGATAGAGAGGAGTCTAATACATTTCAAAGCTGTGCCGCTAAGAGGGTGCTGGGAACCCTCAAAGAAACAGAGACAGTAGGAGGAGCTGAATTTACAGAAATACTGAAATCACTGTGGGACATCATAAGTTTGAAGTCCATCTTATAGAACCTCCAAGTAGAATGTCCCATAAGATGTTAGAAAGGGGGAATAGTGGTATATCAGAAATGGAAAATAAACACCATATGCAGAATTCATCATGAGTTTTGGGTTTCTTCTATCATCATTGTGACTGAATAGTGTCCCCAGTTTCCGGCTATGAATTTGTTAGTGGTTTCTTCATAAATTCCCCCTGTGTGATCTTCATTTTACTTATGTTAGATTATTTACATTCACTGGCCTATAGAATATTAGAATCAGATGGTGTGGAACCTCAGAAATTTTCTCGTTCTGTAATTTCCATCATAGAGATGAGGAGACTAAAGATCAATGTCATTAAGTAAACTTTAAAGGTTATTAGATATTGATGAAGGATCTGCTCCCCTATCCTCTGCCAATGACCGTTCTGCTGTCATGAGATACCTCTCTCCAAAGCACCCCTGTGTCATAAGGTACTTCTGCCCACCCTGTGTCATAAGAAAATCCTGACCTCAGGAAAAGAAAAAGCGATGCTCAGAAGAGACCCCAATGATAGAGAAAGATGGTTCTTGGAAAGAGGCCTCAGATGGCTCCCTCAGATTACTAGGAAAGCTTTGCATATTTGTTCCACCTGAAATTGAATACAACACTGGAAGCTTTAAGGTACTAAGAGGCTGAGGGAGTGCACTTTTTCATGCTGATCATGTATATTTTTAGGTCCCCAACACAGTGATCTCACAAGGCAATTAATTAATACGTCCCCCATCTGCATTTTTAAATGATACCTTTGAAAAACATAATTCATCTAAATTGAAGGGACATTTTGTATGAGAAGTAACTTGCTGTGACTCTTTGGCTTGGGGTTGGAAAATTGGGAAGAAGTGAGGTAGATTTATTGTCATATCTGAGTCACAGATTCTGTTCACATCAAATACTCAAACAATGAAGTATTTATTATATCTAATTTTAAACCTGAATTCCAATATTACTATAGTTGAGTAAAAAAACAAACCACAAATTACATGAGGTGTACAGATGGAATAGCCTTTCTGCATCTCAAAAACAGTGAAGTCCTACCAAACGTAAGGTAGATAGCTAGTGGGAAGCAGCTGCATAGCACAGGGAGATCAGCTCGGTGCTTTGTGACCGCCTGGAGGGGTGGGATAGGATGGGTAGGAGGGAGACGCAAGAGGGAGGGGATATGGGAACATATGTATATGTATAACTGATTCATTTTGTTATAAAGCAGAAACTAACACACCATTGTTAAGCAATTATACTCCAATAAAGATGTAAAAAACAAACAAAAAACAGTGATGTCAACAAAATTATGAAACCCTAGCAATGACAATTGTTTGTGATACTAATGATTATGAATTAGTAGGTAATGAGCAATAACTGGAGTGTTGGACTATAATAATAGAACATTTACCGCACAGTGATTTTTATAATGATAATAAGCTGAAAAAATAATTTTATGCCAAAATATAAATGTTTAAATGTGGGCTTATGGACTCAGGGGTGAATGATTTGTGTGTGAAAGAAACACAGAATGTATATCCGAATGTAAAGTTTTCCAGCTCTCTGACCTGACTGCATAGCCTGAGTGAGAAAGGAATTTTGAAGGAGACCGGGCAGAGCTGTGTTGTAAGGGATGAGAACCTGGTGTGGATAATATTACAGAATGCCAAATGATATTTCTATTAATTTATAGAAATCTATGAAATGGAGCCTCTCAGAGCTATTTCACTGCTGCTACATCTAAAGACGTCTTTTCCCTCTGCCTGGTGTGAAAACTGAACTCATCATGAAGAAGGTATGTTTTTATATGTGTGTATATTTTTTTGTATATTTACTTGTGTAAGGGATATCATAACAATTGAAAACTGGAATCCCTCCCTCTCTGTTGGAGACTTGTCTTAGTAACCTGTATATCCCCAGGCCTCACCAGCCTATCGGTAGGGAGAAGAAAAAAATCAGTGATTTGTCTCCAAATTGTGCTGACTCTTAGCTCTCCTCAGTTCAAGCACGCTGGTAAAGTATCCTCCCCAAGCAGGTATTTTGGCTCATCTCCCAAACTGTTGAGCATTTGTTCAATCAAGTCTTTGTCCACGGGTATCATTGGTCTTCCTCCAGGTTTTCACCTGAAGAAGAACACTACCTTGCCTAAGGTGCTGTCTCCTGCTGTGTCCCAAAGCTGAAAAATCAGACACCAAAACAGATCAATCCCCTTTGATCTCCACGGTCCAGGAGGCTCAGTAGACTCCACATGGCTCAGGAGAGGGGAAGCTGTGCCTCTCCACTGGGCTCAGACATGCACCACTGTGCCCTCCACTGCTTCCATCTCTTCTGTTTCACCCCAGGCCTGGCGAGACCAAGACCTCCCACCTCAAAGGTCTCTTCATTAGAGTTCACCCATGCAAATAAATAGAGGCCTACAGAGTCACAGATGCTCTATAAATTTAATCTAAGTTATCCCCATCCTGCCATCTTAAACGTTTCTACCTAAGATCCTGTATCAGAAAGATGGTAGCTATTCAATTTGGCTTTCAAGGAGTCTAGCATTGGGTTTTGCACCACTGGACCAAATTCTGGATCTTAGTTTGATCCGAGGGGTTTAAGAGCATACTCTGTGTGCTGCCTTTTCCCCTTGATCTAGGCACTCTGTGCTGCAGTGTTGTTGTTATGGGGATAAAGGCAGAGGGACACACCCAACTGTCAGACAGGGCCCTGTCTTTGAGCCTCTGTTTTGAGGTGTGTACATGTCCTGAGGCATCATGCTATTTTGTTTCCAAAGGAAACAACAGCATCAGAATAACAGGGTCTTGCCTTCCAGATGAGGAAGAATAATTCATGATTTCAATTAAACTGTTCCCAAACCTGTTGCACTGTCAACCTGTTGCAGTGAATGAAAACTAAGTAGGCCATATTTTTATTTTAAAGAAAAACATTTTCTAGGCAAAGCTGGAAACCATGCGTGACATGAAGCTGTGGCTAGAATCACTGTTTCCTCCATAGGAGAATTAACAACTAGATCCAGTATATGGGTATGCTTGTATGGATTGAGAATGATATTAAAGCTATTAACTCTTAGTAAAACCCAAATTAGTTAGCCAAAGGAGTGGCAAGAGAAGCTGAAATACATACGTTGAATTTTAGTCAGTGGCTCTAGTCCCACCTTCTATCACAAAACCTTTTAATTTGAATTGCAACAATAGCACATCTGAATGTGAGTTTCCCTTTCTCATTCTTTGAATATCCTGGCTCTTGTCAGGGGCCATTATCCATCTGTCCATCCATCCATCCATCCATCCATCCAGTGTCCACTGATGACATACTTAAGATCATTTAAAAATAAAAATGGAGTAACTATGGTTCAGGCACCCAAAATGGAACCGGGTGGCCATCATGGGTGAGGTTTCAGATGCATTCCTACATCACTGAGAACTTGACTTTTCTGAACTGCATCAAACTCAAGGACACCACCAGCTGTTTTCAAAACAATATCTGCTAGCTGCTGCTAGCTGTAACCTTGTAGTTTCAAAGCCCTCACCTCCCAGCTTCATAACTATGTAACCATTTCAAACCTCAACCAGTCCCTGCTTAACAAGTAACCTGACTTCTAGCCAGCTCCAATCTTACTTCATGATGAGCAATGTATAATTTGTGTAACCTTGTGTTCTTTTGCCTTTATAATCTTCCCCCATTTTGTAGTCCAGCGGAACACAGTTCAAGCACTTCTTGGAACTGTGTCTCCTGGGCTGCAGTCCTAACAAACCCCAAATAAATGCCTTTTTTTTTTTTTTTTGCCTCAACTGGGTCTCTGCTCTTGGAATTCTTCATTAGCACACCACCTTGTACTATTTGTGCCTAAACATGGCAGCAAAAGGGGATCAAGGAATGCCAGCTGGACAGGCAGAAGCTGAGTGGTTTTGTCGGTTTGTTGTGCATTGTGGGGTGAATGCATTCACGCTCCTCTAAGAAGCATGGGTGCCCTGGCCTGTTTCCCCAGTGTAACTATGACTGACAACACTAATAACTTGTCAGCCCCTTTTTGGCCATTGTTAGGTGGGAAGCACCCCTGTGAATGACATCTTTACTGGAAGTCTCAGAAGGCACTGAGAGGTTTATCAGTCACAGAAAGGAATGAAACTCAGGTGTTTGGAAGACGGCCAAGAGAGTGGGTAGTAAGTGGGAAGTAATTTTCACCTCCAAAGACTATGTTAAGAAGAATAGAAAGGGTCTCAGCCTTTCTTGAAGTTCAGTTATCTGAATCCTTTTGAGAGTTAAGCTTCCATCAGGAGACAGTGGAAACACTTCCTCTGTCTTAGTGATGCTGTATAGTTTTATTGAGTTTTTTGGTTTGTTTCTTTGCTTGTAAATAATGCCTCACACATTGAGCCCTACCAAAGAAGAAGGTATTCCAGATACTTGCAGTTTGCTTCTTAAGACACTAAAGCTGTTTAGGCTTTCAAGGAAATAGTTCTAAAAACTATTCCAGCATTTTTTACCTTAAGAGCAGAGCTCACTAATGTTATGGAATGTATTACTTGGCAGATCTTAAGCTCAGGCCGCTATCCTCCACATCAGTTTGAATCTATTAATACATGTAATAGCTTCTTTTTTGTATCTGAGAAGGTAAAGATAAGAAAGAGAAGGAAAGGAGAAGGATGGAGGAAATGGCATAATGTCTGTTACCCTGTCACTTCCTTGGATTTACTGTAAACTGGTATCTGAAGCCCACAGTATAGCTATAAGGACCAGAGGCTGGCACAACTGTTTTCAAGAAAGAATTTGTGATATTCCAGACCCACCCTGAGCCTGGTTGGGGTTCAGGTGAAAAAGCATAGCAAAGAGTTTGGAAGGCATCATTTTCTCTGTGACTGTAATCAAAAGATCTCAGTAGTCCATGATATTGGCATTAATGGTGACTTTACAGGGGACCTCTACAGGGGTGGCAATCTTGTTGGAAGGGGGTGCTAAGATACTTATTTTGAAATTGGTTTTGTGTTCAAACAGACATTTTAACTTAGATTGTAAGTATAGTTGGTAGTTGATTCTAGAAGAGTGTTGATGGAAATTGTAGGGGAAGGAGGGAACTAAAGCCTACTCCGGTTGTTCCTTGACACCACCAGGCTTGCCATGGTCCTCACGTGAACCCAAATGGTTTAATGGTAGCAGAGAGTGTCTTAAAACAACTTCAGGGAAGTGGACTTTGTGGTCATTCATATATGGAAGTAAGGGCAGGAGAGAAGCAATATGGTGGACACTGGGATGGGGTGAGATCTTCCCTTAGCATGGATATTCAGAACTATACTTGGGTATAACTATAAATGTGAATCTACTGGTAATGCCTGGTAACATTGGGACTATATTAAATATTGTCTCATCATTTTAGATTTCTCAGAACCATTACCCGTATATGCTGGTTACTGTGTACTGGTTTGTGATGCAGAACTGCCCTTGAAGTACAGAAGTATGTAGAGCATTTTGCTTACTCTACATGGGTCCAAACTTCTTGAGGAGGTTCAATTTAGAACCTAACCACTTCTCCTCCTTGGCCTTTCACTCACTTCTTGAATTATTTGTGTTCTTTGCGTACTTCTTTGAGGTCAAAGAGTTTGTCTCGTTTATCTTTGTATCTATCAGTAGCTGGAACAAAGTTTTTGTGAAGTAAAAATTCATATTTTATGGCAAGACAAGAAAAATTTAAACATAAAAAAATTTTCTCTGCCCTTTGGCCTCCCCTCTCCCCACACTGTGCATAGTGTATCTGTGTTATACATCAACTAAACCTCCCCCCATCGGTAGAAATACCTGCTCAGTCATAAAGAACAACATTCTCCTAGCATAAACAAGACAACTCCTTAAAAGATAAGATTCCTTCTTGATCTTTTAAGGGGCCACAGTGATGCTTAAATATGGATTATGTAAACTGTCAATAATACACCATTTAATGTACAGCCCTCTGTTTCAAAAAACTTATTTAACTGTGCCTTGACTTCTAATGGGCAGAATAGTTCTCAGAGCTTTCTGAGATGCTCTTCCTGGGATATAATCCTCAAATTTGGCTTGAATAAAAATTTTCCATCTCTTTCTTAGATCAGACTAATTAATGTTTTGTTGACACTTTTTCACATAGGAGATAATAAATGTTTCATAATAAAGATGACTGTGATCTTAAAATATTAGTGGCTGTATTCCTCAGAGCAGGACCCTATTTGTGTTTTTCTGGACCTCTCTGATTCATGACAGAGAGTCCTAATGTGATTCCAGTGTCTCTTATTCTTCCCAAACCTCCCATCCTCACCCCAACCAAATTAGATTGGGTCTTGACTTTGAACTTGACCCAGCCTCTCAGACTTTTGATAAAGAATTTTCCCTTTACCCCCAGGAGAGATTATTCCTTCTACCACTGTTACTTTTTCCTACAGAATTGCTTTCTTGCTCTATACCACAGAACCTACTATTCATGATAAAGAAACAAATCCAGGGAGAGAAGGTGGTATGACTATATGTACAAATGTAGGAAAATTTAAGGCATTCTATAGAGGACAGTGAGTAATTCAATATAGCTAGTACTGAAAATGCAGGAAGGAAGTCAAAGAATAGAAGTTTAGAAAGCTAACTGGGACATGGAATAAGGAGTTTGGGGTTATGATATAGATAATTAGGAGAGGTTTAAAAAATGTTAGCAAAAAGGAGTGTTCTGAATGAAAATGTTCATTACATACAATCAGAAAATGGCCTCCCACAGTACAGTTGATTATATTTGTTCCTCGAGGGTCTTTCTGCAGTTGCATCTCCCAATAATGGTTCTTCAATTCATTGGAATCATACTGAACTGGGCACTTACAAAAACTCATCAATTTTTTCTATAGTTTTAGACTGTAATTCACTGAGAATATTGCTAGATTACAATCATCAAACCTCATTCTCTAATCTCAGAAATGATGACTAACGTACTCGTATTTGACCAAGTTTATTCTCCGATTTGTGTTCTGTGTTACAGGAAGCTGAATGATAAATTAAATGCACTTTAATTGGTGGAAAGCAGAATCATTATTTTTCTTTTTGCAGGTTTCCTTTGCAAGAAATATTTATTTACAAGATCAAGTGGGAATAGAGTATGGTATTCACAGAGGAAAGCCCAGTGCTCTTGACTCCTTGTTTTTAATCCTCCTTTCAGCATTAAGTATTGGTGCAGAATCCAAGAAAGGAGTGTTTAAGGAGGAGGCTATTAGAAGGATGGGGGCAGGGTGAGGGGAGGGTTACTGTATGAGTCACATAATAACCTGTCCCTAAAATCACTCACGTTAGAAGTATGGGTATATGGGCTTCCCTGGTGGCGCAGTGGTTCAGAGTCCGCCTGCCGATGCAGGGGACGTGGGTTCGTTCCCTGGTTCGGGAAGATCCCATATGCCGCAGAGCGGCTGGGCCCGTTTGCCATGGCCGCTGAGCCTGCGCGGCCAGAGCCTGTGCTCCGCAACGGGAGAGACCACAACAGTGAGAGGCCCGCGTACCGCATAAAAAAAAAAGCATGGGTATGAATGTATTTTGACAGTGTTAAAATATGGAGCAGGATCTTATATAGCTAATTTAGGGCTAAGCTGTTTACTTGATTAAAACTAGCTAAGTGGTTAGTTTGCACTCATAGACATTGGCCAGAAGATTCACACTGGCTGCTTCCATACAATTACAGCTGGCCTCTTTAGCATTTTCTGGATTTCAAGTTTTGCTTTTGTTCCTCTATCAAAATTTATATTCTTGGCTTTCCTTTGGAAAATCAGTTACTGAAATACAAAAGCAGAATATTTGATTGCACTGAGTACTATCTCCATAATGTCATTCTTAGTCTTTGAGAAGCAACAACTTATTCAAATAACAATGTTATCCGATTAGCATAATCAAGGTTGAAACAGCTCATAAAATACAGGTGGAGATAGAGCAGCATAATCAGCAGCTTCGGGTCTGTTCTTTTCCACCTGTGACTGTAAATCAAGTGGTCACCCTGATGAGGAAAGTTAACAAAAGGTTTTCAGGGACAAAGTTGAGGAGCTCTCTGGACATTTTGGGGAAAAGTTTCCTGGAGAATGTTATTATGAAAGTGAAATAAGTCAAAATGAGATATTTTTCTGATGCACTTAGGAGAACAATTGTGAAAGTTCCTTAAAAGAGACTAGGGGTGGGACTTCCCTGGTGGCACAGTGGTTAAGAATCCGCCTGCCAATGCAGGGGACATGGGTTCGAGCCCTAGTCCAGGAAGATCCCACATACCGCGGAGCAACTAAGCCCGTGCGCCACAAGTACTGAGCCTGTGCTCTAGAGCCTGCAAGCCACAACTACTGAGCCCATGAGCCACAACTACTGAGCCCATGAGCCACAACTACTGAAGCCTCTGTGCCTAGAGCCCACGCTCCGCAACAAGAGAAGCCACTGCAATGAGAAGCCCACGCACCTGAACAAAGAGTAGCCCCTGCTCACCGCAACTAGAAAAAGCTCACATGCAGCAATGAAACCCAATGCAGCCAAAAATGAGTAAAAAAAAAAAAAAAGACTAGTGGTTTCGGATTTCAGCATCGGTCTGCAGATAAAGATCTGGACTGAACATAAAAATGTCCTCCTAGGATATTCTATTGTAACTCCCTAAATGGATATTCAAAGTCATGCAATCAGACTTCAAACTAGTTTCAAAGCAAAGTTAATGAAATGACATGGTATAAATTGATCTTGGTATTTTCTTCATAGTTGTACATTTAAGAGAAAAACATTACCAGATAACCAAAAAATCAGGGCAATAGTGAATGAACATAAAGAATTTCAACTTTCCTTTCTGGTCACTTCAGAAACTTAGGCTTTTAATAAAGAGAGAATAAAATAAATCTCAGTTTGTCAGTAATCTAGCTCACTCAAGCCCTTAAACCTTAATGAGGCAATCAACAAGATTGAATTAATAGTACTTAATTATTTTACAAAGGAGACATAAGCATTTATAAATTGCCTTTGTAGTCTTGGATTGCACCATTAGCCAGTGTAAGGTAACATAGTTACAGTAATAATGATCACTTTTTGAATGCTTACCATGTGCCTGGCACTTTACATATTTTATTTAATCCTTCCATACAACTGTATGTGGAAGAGTATTATAATTTTAACTTTACAGATGAAGAACAAATGCTCAGAAATGTTAAGTAATTTGCTCAGGTCTCACATTTAATCAGTGGTTGAACTGGTGTTCAAATTCAAGTCTCTCTGATTCCAGGTCCCCTTTGTTTTTTTGCAAGATCTTTTATATTGCCTGTGTGAACGTTGCAAGTAATAAAAGTTTGCAAAAACTTTTCCTACTATTTTCCATTTTTCACAGTGGTATCCTAGGATAAATTCAAGTCTCACTTTGTAGGGTACATCCCGTCGAAGTTTTACCTTTTGCAGCTAATGCACTTGGAGGGACAGGAACAGATGACCACTGATTTATCTGAGCAGGATGGGAAAGTAAACAAAGGTGTACTGAGCGTATTCTATGTGTTAGGTATGTAGGCACAATATCTCTTTTAATCCACATGATAGTCCACTTTGCAGAGAAGGAGGCAGGTTCAGAAAAATTAAGTGGCCTGCCTATCAAGTAGGTGAAGAGCTGGGATTTGAACCCAAGGCTGTCTGACTCCTGGCCCCGCCTCTCCCCTATTTCACACTGTTCTAGGCCTCATAATAGTGCATAGTCTCCTTTGTGGCAACATGTTCTCTATGTTCCTGATAGAGCTATTGGTATAAGTTAGAAAATGGAAATTAGTTCTTCTGAGAGCCCCTCTCCTCCCCACAATTCAAGGTATTATGAAAATTATAACATAGAGGTCAAATGGATCATACTGAATAAACAATGTATCATCTCAATGAGTATGTTTAAAATGGGGAAATTGACTAGGCAACATTACACATTTTCTGTCGTGGAATTCAGCCATTTTCTTTAGTTTCTTTAGTTAGAAGACATTTTGCAGCTGCAAAAATGAATTTGTGTGTTTTCAAAAAACCAAGGCAATAATGAGAAACATTTTTTAAAAACTGAGCTGTTGGGGCTTCCCTGGTGGCGCAGTGGTTGAGAGTCTGCCTGCCGATGCAGGGAACACGGGTTCGTGCCCCGGTCGGGGAAGATCCCACATGCTGCGGAGCGGCTAGGCCCGTGAGCCATGGCCGCTGAGCCTGCGCGTTCGGAGCCTATGCTCCGCTACGTGAGAGGCCCGTGTACCGCAAAAACAAACAAACAAACAAAAAAAAAAACTGAGCTGTTCATGGGCTGGGTATCAACCAATCAAGGGGTAAAAAGAAATAGATACACTGGAAGCAGGTTTTGTTTTGTTTTTAATCCTCTGAGGCTTGATTAAAGGAACATGGGGATCTGCCCTTACTTGAATGCTTGTGGCAGTTTAAATTTGTCCTGGCACGATTCAAGTCTCCTATGGATGAGGGGCATTGGGTGAACTAACAGATCTGGGAATTGGGCCCAGACAGAATAACAAGTAGGTGCTAATCCACATGAAACCTGAGGCTCTGAAGTGAGCAGCTGTGTCTGATGTAATTTCTCATCCCTGTGGTACAACTGTCCTTTGGGTATCCTATGATCTGGGACCTTCTCTCAGGAGAGCTGGGCAGGTGTTCCCCCGATGAAACTAAAGTCTTTCCCAGCACTCAGGGAAAGGGCTAGCTGGGGTTTACCCCATGACATCATGGATGGCTCTGACATGTCATTTTAAGTGGAGGCCTGAATACAGTCCACCAGTATCGATTTGTAGATATTTATAGGGCATTTTCCCCTATAGTCGGTGCAGAGGCAAACCAGAGGGAAAACTTGGAATGAATTACATAAATTTGCTGAACCTTAAATCAAATCAAAACATTATTATTTTAATTTTCTACTGAACTGAGAAATTAAACAAAGGTTTTTTTAAATTAAACCCTAGTGGGCTGGTTTGAACCTGTAACTAATTCATTGAACTGGAATCAGACTAAAACATCAAAATATTTTCTAAATCACACATGAGTCACCTGAATAATATTCAGTTAGAGTCCCTGGTGCCAAGTGCTTGTTCACTATCAGAACTAAATTCAACTTAACGATTTTTCCCTGCCATGTATCTATCTGTGTGGGGACGGAGACACTGTAAGGGGCAGAGGAAGTAGGACAGAGAGAGAGAATATCTACTAAATCAGTAGTTCAATCATTTCTTTTAGCTGCAAAATTATATGTTATTAAACAAACTCTGACACTGAAATTCAATATCAGTCAAATAATTGTGACCCTATGCTGTTTGAAGCAGGGCCTAAGCTCCAAGCCCAGGCAGCTGAACTCTCTCTGATGCCCCTATAAGGAATACCAACATACCATGGAACACAGTTTGAAAAGCCCTGCGCTAAATATTGTGCAAGATTTGGGTTCTTTGGCTTCAACCATTCCTTTGTTATATAGACAGTTCCTATGGTTCTGTATTGACATCTCTCCTGAACACTAATTCCACTTTCAATTGCTAGATATTGTTCACTTAGAGTCCTTCCTGGCATCCCAAACTTAAGTCTAATGTTGAATTGATTCTACATTACCTCAAACAGACTCCTTCTTTTTTTTTTTTTTTGCGGTATGCGGGCCTCTCACTGTTGTGGCCTCTCCCGTTGCGGAGCACAGGCTCCGGATGCGCAGGCTCAGCGGCCATGGCTCACAGGCCCAGCCGCTCCGCGGCATATGGGATCCTCCCGGACCGGGGCACGAACCCGTATCTCCTGCATCGGCAGGCGGACTCTCAACCACTGCGCCACCAGGGAGGCCCAGACTCCTTCTATATTGACTATTTGTGTTAATGGGGCCACCATTCTTCTGGTTAACCAGGCTTGTAACCCAGTTAACTCAATTAATTTCTTTCTTCTCATATCTAACCAAGAAAGAATCAATGTCCTACCTTGTTATGGTCCAATTAATGCAGTCTAGGTTGGCGTCAGGCTTGGTCTGGGATACTTTACCCAGATTTGGGGTGAAGAGTGGGGTCAGTAAGAGGTGTTTGGACAAGGAGGGGCCAGCAAGTGCCTCAGAAAAGGATACAAAGCAAAGCTGAGGCAGCATTTAGAGAGGCTTTCAGGAGTCACAGCAAGGCCAGGGCTCAGACCTGGGCAACTAGGAGAGCATCATCAGTCGTGGTGATTGTTTCCACCCCAGGTTCGGTGAGCCTCACGTGGGTTGTCTTCAAGGCATCCCATGGCCTCAGGCAATCAGAGATCTAGGTTCATCTTTTGGCTCTACTTTTATTAGCTATATGAACTTGAGCAAACAATTTTCTGAGACTCAACATTGAGGATAGTGGTTCCTCTCCTATTCTTTGAGTCTGTGGTTAGAATTAAACAAAATAATAATGAAACATCATAAATTTTAAAGTGCATGGTGGTAGTGTTAGGTGGTTAGATCTCTGAACTCAGCTTTCCATTTGTTTCATTCATTCAAATATTTACCAAGCATCCAGTGTGACCAGGTACTATACTAGGCACTCGGCAGTACAATGGTAAACACAACGTCTACCTCTTAGGGACAGATTGTCCCTGCAGAATAGATGGGGAGGCAGATTTTAAACAAATTATTACACAGCTAATAATAGTTTTCAGATATATTATACTCACTAAGTGCTGATCTTGTTCTAAGTCTTTAATTCATTTAATCCTCATAACAACTCTGTGAGAGAGTCAATAATAGCCCCCCCATTTTACAGATGGGGAAATTGAGGTCCACAGAGATTAAGAAGTTTGCTCCAGGGGTCTCACAGCTAGTAAGTGGCAGAGCCAATAAAATAACCCAATCAGTCTGACTCTAGATTGCATGCTCACGCTGATGATCACTGTACCAAACTACCCCCCACATATGACCTAGTACATCTGGTGGGTGAGAGAAGTCACTCTGGGATTCCACAGTTAACTACTCCTGTGATCTTTAGTTCCCTCCCTAAAATAGGAGATAATATTAATACTTATTCTGAGAATAAGATAATACTCGTAAAAGACAGTATTATCTGTAACATAGTAACTGACATCATAAACCTACAATAAATATTCATTTTAACTATTGATTATGATAAAAGCAATGAAAAAAAAGTGCAGGGTGCTATCAGGAAGTAAAACAGGAAGACCTAGTCTAGATTGGCCGAAAGGAGCAGGACAATACTCCTGGAAGAAATATTTAGGCTGAGAACCAAAAGATGAAATAAGAACAAAGATGTCAGAAGGGGAAGGGTCAAGAGAGCCGGATGTGAAAGGACACTGGACAAGAAGGCCTTTAGCTCCTTTCAGGAACAGAGAGGAAGCCAGAGTGGCTGAAATGGATGGAGCAAGAGAAGAAGGAGTGTGCAGTTAGGCTGGAGAGGTGGAGAGGGGAACTTCTCCTCCATCTGTTCCTCCCTTGTTATTTCCACTGTCATCGTGCTAATTCGAGCCCTATTATCTCAGGCCTAAATTAGTTCAATGACTTTGTAATTATTCTTCCTGTCTGTACTCTCTTGTATCTTCTGTTCATTTTGCATATACCTGGCAGATGAAGGGCTTAAAGCATTTCTTTGATCATGGCACTGCCCTACCAAAGACCTTCAAAAGTTTGCCATTGTCTATCAAACTCCAAACTCCTTAACAAAGCATGCAATGGCATTTCCAAACTGGCTTCTACCTGTTTAGGGTCTTTTTTTCTCACAGCTTGCCCAAAACTTTTAACAATCTTGCTCCACCCTTCTCTGCCTGGAATGTACCCCTCTTCCTTATTGTTTCCAGCCGGACCCATGTAACTCCTATTTATCTTTCATTGTCTATCAAATGTCTTTTCCATGAAACCATCTGAGGTCATGCCAACCAGAAGTTATGTCCTTGTACTTAAAATGTTATACCTTTTTGGTTATATTTCCTAGATATAACTTTTTCCTCTAAAAAGGAACAAAAATTAAAATTTTTTTTTTAATTTTTAAAAACTACATATAGAAAAGTATGAAAAATCACCCATAATTCTATTACCCAATCTAGCTACTGTTAACATTTTGGCACATTTTTTTCCAGTGGCACGTTGGAGATTGAGAAATTAATTCTTATATAACTTTCACTATAATCTCGTGCCCATAAAATCTTTGAAAATATTATTTTAAGGGCTGTATAATATTCAAGTGTAGGAATATACCATAGCATATTTAACCATTCCCCTATGGGAAGTTCAGTTTCTTTGTCCACAAAAAGAGTCAATAAGAATGCCTTTCTCCTAGGGTTGCTGTGAAGATTAAATAAGACATATATTAAAGCCCTTACAATAGTACCTAGGATGTGGTAGATGTTCAGTAAATGATGACCATTGTTCCTTTTATTTTGTGAGAAAATTTCCCCATGATTCATCTACTCTCACCTGAGAGATAGAGCATGAAGTGGGAAAGGAGAGGATTCTCTTCTATATGGGGCTTCTCTGTGCCCCTAAAAGAAATCATGGTTCTGCCTATGAGAAATAGAAAGTGAGTATTTCTCCCACAAGAAAATGACTCTGAGACTAAGTAAAAATTATCCAAGAAATGCAAATTTGTATTCTTAGCAATGTGTTGGGTCAAGGAAGGAGGTTGGAAGCTTTAGTAAAAATGTGGTTTGGAGATGATGGTGGTTAAATTCAGTTATTATTTCTATGGGCCTTATTTCCATATACAGTTGTAAATTGACTTTAGACTTTTCTAGCTTAATTGTTGCAAGCAGAGATACCTTTGGGCCTAGTTTTTTCATACTCTAATAAATCTTCATAGTAAAATGTCTTTAAGGTGGTCTTATTTATTGCAGTACTCCCAACTTGATTGTAAGTTCAAGGGCATTCCCATCCCTGTTGGTATTTAGAGCCCATAAATCTTTGATAATTTCACCTGGCAGATGTCTTTAACGAAGAGTGACACGTTTAGTCCTTTGGGTGTTTCTTTAGGTTTCTATCCCCTTGGCCACAACTGAACAGCCTGCTTGAGGATACTTTTGTTCTCTTCATTTCAATATCCATGTGACTTCTGCCTTTTATTCTTAGAGGACATGAGCAGTTCTGTATTTTAAATATATATGTAATACCTGCAATGGATGGAGGGTAGTGTATGAGGCCTTCTAACCTTGCTCTCCTTCCTCCACCAGACTGCAAACTTTTTGAAGCTAGGGGCCATGTAATGCTCTACTCTGTATCCTCAGAACCTAACCTGTGTCTGATACATGGTAGCTTTGTGATAAAGTATTAGATGAGATAATTAATTAATGATGATGATTGCATCCTAATCCTGACTATTAGTTAGAGAAACTTTTTAGGACATGGGCTTTAGAATCAAAGAGAGCTAGGTTTTAATCCTAGTTCCCCCCATCACTGGCTGTGTATTCCTAGACAATTCATTTTTCCTCCCTAGCCCCAATTTCTTATCCACACAGTGGGGAAAATAACTCTTACCTTGACATAAGTCTAAAGGAAATAATATGAGTGAGAGGGTTTGCCACAGAGTACACATATAATAAAACGATATCTTCCCTTCCTTTTGGAGACATCTCAATTCAAATTCCATTTTTTATTCTCTTTGCCTCTTCTCTATCTGAGATTAAAATTTAGAAGAGAACAAAACTATGCAAGGGAAAGGCTATAAAGCATTAGGAAGATCAGAAAATGGGCATTGAGATTCTTCCAAACCTCTTTCTGATTTTCCTTCAGTAACTTTAATTTTATAAAAATAGGTTTCTGTTTGTCAGTCAGACAGATTACCTTCTCTCAACCTCTGTATTTCTCACTTGGGAGTTTTAAGTGAGAAAAAGGTATGAAGAGAGTGAGGGAAAGTGTCAAAACTCTTCATGCTTGTTTTCAGAATGCAAGAATGAGGCTTCCTTGGCCTGTCTTGTTAGCTATGTACTTAGTCTGTCTTTCTCTAGAAATAGGGTGGGGTTGGGATAGCATCAGGGAGTATGGTTCAGCATATATATGTGGTCAGATGTGTTCTGAGGATAAAATTAAATACTTCATGTAAAGAAAACCTTAGCATGGTATCTGAAACACAGTGAGCCCCAAATAATAGCAATATTTATGACAGTGACTGGTAATGA
Organism: Mesoplodon bidens; assembly: GCF_964165515.1. NCBI lineage: Eukaryota > Metazoa > Chordata > Mammalia > Artiodactyla > Ziphiidae > Mesoplodon > Mesoplodon bidens. The sequence goes on along the minus strand of NC_138161.1, from coordinate 94,946,719 downwards.
TGATGATGATGATGGTGTGGTGGTGGTTAGATGGAAAGCCCCACCAAAACAAGTAAAAAAGTTGTATTATTTGTGTTGATTTTTTTAAACCATTTTATTGAGGAGTGATTGACATATAAAGAGCTGTTTATATTTAATGTATACAACTCAAGTGTGGGGTGATTTTTTTCTTTTTAATGTGGAAAAGAATTAAAATTGTAGAGACATAATTTGATATTGGTTAAATTTTTTTCTTCTTTTTGCTTATTACCTATAGGAAATAAAATTAAATTTATTATTTTTACTTATAAATACTATCTATAAAATGATTATAATTTTGTTGAAAATCTATCTATAATTTTTCTATAGGTATACATGCATTTGAAATGTTATCATGAGGTGTATCATGTTTTCTTAATGTCAGGGATGATTTCTTTCAGACAACAGATTTTCTTTCATGTTATTTTAAAACTTTCACCCTTGCATTTTTGAAAGCATTTAATTTAAAAAATGGTAATAAAATTTCTTTAGAATAACATGGTGATTTTTAAAAACAAAGTAACAAACATTATTAGAAGCAAATATTCCAAAATCCTAGTAATAATTAATTCTGCACCATAAGAATTTGGATAATTCTTATCTATTTTTGTGTTCCTTTTAGAATATAACACCCACACTAAAAATCAAATTAAAGGGTGCCAATATCTAAGCAAACAAACAAACAAAAAAGTAAAACATAACTGCCACCTCTGCCCCATGCCACATTTCCCCAGTGAGAGAGATAGATGTCTACCTAGTTCTAAAATCTCTCTAGGAAAGAAGACCAAATTATTCCTCTAGTCACCCATTCCAACCTAGTCTATTGAGAAAGGAATGGGTTGAAGATAAAATATCTAGGTGCCATTTTCCATTTTCACAAATCATTTGGTATGAATCTGTAGGCATATCATGAAAGCTTACTCTCTTTTTTGATTTTTCCATCTATGAAATGGGGATTATAAAACCAACCCTATGTAAAGTTTAGGGTTGTTTTAACAAGTGAATAAGAAACAGTTCAAGCATTTCAACTTTAACACTATGTCTTGACAGATCAAATGATTTTTACCAGCCTGTGGGTGAAACTGTAAAACCTTTCTTGGGTTAAAAATCTCTTGGAAGTCCAATTTTTTCCAAAGCATTTATGCTGTTTGTTGATTTCCTTTAGAAGCTTGAATTTAATTTTCTTATCTTGTCTATTTTGCTCTGACTTCCCTTTGAGGCGCTATATATCCCATGACTATCTATAATTTTATTTCTCCTCAAAATATATTATATTTGTTTAGAATTATTCATAACATGGACCCACATTTTTAAGTTCTCCTACTCCCTTTGTGTTCTCTGGGTCTCCTACCACATACACATACAAATTTTATTTAAAGGAGAACCCTGGACCTACCACAGAAATGGCATTCCTCCAAGCTGAGTAGCAACACGAATTCTATGAATGTTGATCTACTCTTTTCATTAAAGTATTAAAAGAAAATCTAGTTTTGAAGGACTGTATTAACAAGATACCAGAACATAGAAGGAAGTTACTCATGTTAGATATTCACTGGTTTAACCTCAGTGATTATGAATGGTTTCTTTGTTTTCAGTATTTGCTGATAAATCAACTTGCAAACCTGACACATATGAACCTGCACACACATTTTCTGCACAAACTTTGAAGGACTAATGCAAACTGAAATGATAATGGCATTTACTTTATTCTCCACCTTGGCAATCCTATGTATAAATTCTCAACTAAAATAAGATACTTCCACTGCTGAGAATGAGAAACAAACAGCACTAATTGTAGGCCTGAATTGTGGACCCTTTAAGAACAAGAAGTGAGCAGGCTGATGTAACCAGAGGTTTAAAGAGGTTCAAGGGCATTTTAAGCACAAAAACTTTAGTTTTAAGCATGCAATAATATACCCCATCCACAATTCTTCTTGTCTTTTGATTTCTTAATTTATTATATATTTCCCCTCAACCATCCCAAACATTTCAAATTCTTTAGAACTTAGTCAAAAGATCTTTCTTCTAGGAAATCCATCCCATTTGCCACTGTACGGTCCCTTTTATTACACCTGACTCACCAATGAGTTTCTGTGTTAAATCCATGGTGTCATCTTCACCTCCCTGTAACAGCTGTGTGCTGCAGTAGAAATAGTACTGGTCCAAAATCCAGCTCTGGATCTTGTTTTAAAAAGGTACTTGACAGACATTCACAGAAAGATAGACAAGATGAAAAGGCAGAGGGCTATGTACCAGATGAAGGAACAAGATAAAACCCCAGAAAAACAACTAAATGAAATGGAGATGGGCAATCTTCCAGAAAAAGAATTCAGAATAATGATAGTAAAGATGATCCAAGACCTTGGAAAAAGAATGGAGGCAAAGATCGAAATGTTTAACAAAGATCTAGAAGAATTAAAGAACAAACAAACAGAGATGAACAGTACAATAACTGAAATGAAAAATACACTAGAAGGAATCAATAGCAACATAACTGAGGCAGAAGAAAGGATAAGTGACCTGGAAGACAGAATGGTGGAATTCACTACTGCAGAACAGAATGAAGAAAAAAGAATGAAAAGAAATGAAGACAGCTTAAGAGACGTCTGGGACAACATTAAATGCAACAACTTTCGCATTATAGGGGTCCCAGAAGGAGAAGAGAGAGAGAAAGTACCCAAGAAAATGTTTGAAGAGATTATAGTCAAAAACTTCCCTAACATGGGAAAGGAAATAGCCACCCAAGTCCAGGAAGTGCAGAGAGTCCCGTACAGGATAAACTGAAGGAGAAACATGCCAAGACACATAGTAATCAAACTGGCAAAAGTTAAAGATAAAAAAAAGTTGTTGAAAACAACAAAGGAAAAATGACAAATAACATACAAGCGAACTCCCATAAGGTTAACAGCTGATTTCTCAGCAGAAACTCTACAAGCCAGAAGGGAGTGGCATGATATACTTAAAGCGATGAAAGAGAAGAACCTACAACCAAGATTACTCTACCCAACAAGGATCTCATTCAGATTCAGTGGAGAAATCAAAAGCTTTACAGACAAGCAAACGCTAAGAGAATTCACCACCACCAAAGCAGCTCTACAACAAATGCTAAAAGAACTTCCCTAAGTGGGAAACACAAGAGAAGCAAAGGACCTACAAAAACAAGCCCATAACAATTAAGAAAATAGTAATAGGAACATACATATTGATAATTACCTTAAACATGAATGGATTAAATGCTCTAACCAAAAGACACAGGCTTCCTGAATGGATACAAAAACAAGACCCATATATATGCTGTCTACAAGAGACCCACTTCATACCTAAGGACACATACAGACTGAAAGTGAGGGGATGGAAAAAGATATTCCATGAAAATGGAAATCAAAAGAAAGCTGGAGTAACAATACTCATATCAGATAAAATAGCCTTTAAAATAAAGAATGTTACAAGAGACAAGGAAGGACACTGCATAATGATCAAGGGATCAATCCAAGAAGAAGATATAACAATTATAAATATATATGCACCCAACATAGGAGCACCTCAATACATAAGACAACTGCTAACAGCTCTAAAAGAGGAAATCAAAAGTAACACAATAATAGTGGGGGACTTTAACACCTCACTTACACCAATGGACAGATCATCCAAACAGAAAATTAATAAGGAAACACAAGCTTTAAATGGCACAATAGACCGGATAGATTTAATTGATATTTACAGGACATTCCATCCAAAAACAGCAGATTATACTTCTCAAGTGTGCATGGAACAGTCTCCAGGGTAGATCACATCTTGGGTCACAAATCAAGCCTCAGTAAAGTTAAGAAAACTGAAATCATACCAAGCATCTTTTCTGACCACAACGTTATGAGATTAGAAATCAATTACAGGGAAAAAAACGTAAAAAACACAAACACATGGAGGCTAAACATTACGTTACTAAATAACCAAACGATCACAGAAGAAATCAAAGAGGAAATTAAAAAATACCTAGAGACAAATGACAATGAAAACACGACAACACAAAACCTATGGGATGCAGCAAAAGCAGTTCTAAGAGGGATGTTTATAGCAATACAATACTACCTCAAGAAACAAGAAACATTTCAAATAAACAATCTAACGTTACACCTAAAGGAACTAGAGAAAGAAGAACAAACTAAATCCAAAGTTAGCAGAAGGAAAGAAATCATAAAGATCAGAGCAGAAATAAATGAAATAGAAACAAAGAAAACAATAACAAAGATCAATAAAACTAAATGCTGGTTCTTTGAGAAGATAAACAAAATTGATAAACCTTTAGCCAGACTCATGAAGAAAAAGAGGGAGAGGACTCAAATCAGTAAACTTAGAAATGAAAAAGGAGAAGTTACAACAACCACCACAGAAATACAAAGTATACTAAGAGACTACTACAAGCAGCTCTATGCCACTAAAATGGACAACCTGGAAGAAATGGACAAATTATTAGAAAGGTATAACCTTCCAAGACTGAACCAGGAAGAAATAGAAACTATGAACAGATGAATCACAAGTAATGAATTTGAAACTGTGATTAAAAATCTTCCAACAAACAAAAGCCCAGGACCAGATGACTTCACAGGTGAATTCCATCAAACATTTAGAGAAGAGTTAACATCCATCCTTCTCAAGCTCTTCCAAATAATTGCAGAGGAAGGAAAACTCCCAAACTCATTCTATGAGGCCACTATCACCCTGATACCAAAACCAGACAAAGATACTAAAAAAAAGAAAATTACAGACCAATATCAGTGATGAATATAGATGCAAAAATCCTCAACAAAATACTAGCAGACAGAATCCAACAACACATTCAAAGGATCATACACCATGAACAAGTGGGATTTATCCCAGAGATGCAAGGATCCTTCAGTATAAGCAAATCAGTCAATGTGATACACCATATTAACAAACTTAAGAATAAAAACCATATGATCATCTCAATAGATTCAGAAAAAGCTTTTGACAAAATTCAACACCGATTTATGATAAATACTCTCCAGAAAGTGGGCATAGAGAGAACCTAATTCAACATAATAAAGGCCATATATGACAAACCCACAGGAAACATCATTCTCAGTGGTGAAAAACTGAAAGCATTTCCTCTAAGATCAGGAAGAAGACAAGGATGTCCACTCTCACCACTCTTATTCAATATAATTTTGGAAGTCCTAGCCACGGCAATCAGAGAAGAAAAAGAAAGAAAAGCAATCCAAATTGGAAAAGAAGAAGTAAAAGTGTCACTGTTTGCACATGACATGATACTATACATAGAGAATCCTAAAGATGCCACCAGAAATCTACTAGAGCTAATCAATGAATTTGGTAAAGTTGCAGGATACAAAATTAATGCACAGAAATCTCTTGCATTCCTATACACTAATGATGAAAAATCTGAAAGAGAAATTAAGGAAACACTCCCATTGACCATGGCAACAAAAAGAATAAAATACCTAGGAATAAACCTACCTAGGGAGACAAAAAATCTGTATGCAGAAAACTATAAGACACTGTTGAAAGAAATTAAAGATGATACCAACAGATGGAGAGACATACCATGTTCTTAGATTGGAAGAATCAATATTGTGAAAATGACTATACTACCCAAAGCAATCTACAGATTCAATGCAATCCCTATCAAATTACCAGTGGCATTTTTTACAGAACTAGAACAAAAAGTCTTAAAATTTGTATGGAGACACAAAAGACCCCGAATAGCCAAAGCAGTCTTGAGGGAAAAAAAATGGAGCTGGAGGAATCACACTCCTTGACTTCAGACCATACTACAAAGCTACAGTAATCAAGACAGTATGGTACTGGCACAAAAACTGAAATATAGATCAGTGGAACAGGATTGAAAGCCCAGAGATAAACCTACGCACCTATGGTCAACTAATCTACAAAGGAGGCAAGGGTATACAGTGGAGAAAAGACAGTCTCTTCAATAAGTGGTGCCAGGTAAACTGGACAGATACATGGAAAAGAATGAAATTAGAACACTCCCTGACACCATACACAAAAATAAACTCAAAATGGATTAGAGACCTAAACGTAAGATTGGGCACTATAAAACTCTTAGAGGAAAATGTAGGAAGAATGCTCTTTGACATAAATCACTGCAAGATATTTTTTGATCCACCTCCTAGAGTAATGGAAATAAAAACAAAAATAAACAAATAAGACCTAATGAAACTTAAAAGCTTTTTCACAACAAAGGAAGCCATAAACAAGACGAAAATACAACCCTCAGAATGGGAGAAAATATATGCAGACGAAGCAACTGACAAAGTATTAATCTCCAAAATATATAAACAGCTCATGCAGCTCAACATTAAAAAAACAAACAACCCAATCCAAAAATGGGCAGAAGACCTAAATAGACATTTCTCCACAGAAGACATACAGATAGCCAAGAAGCACATGAAAAGATGCTCAACATCACTAATTATTAGAGAAATGCAAATCAAAACTACAATGAGGTATCACCTCACACCAGTTAGAATGGGCATCATCAGAAAATCTACAAACAACAAATGCTGGAGAGGATGTGGAGAAAAGGGAACCCTCTTGCATTGTTGGTGGGAATGTAAATTGATACAGCCACTATGGAGAACAGTATGGAGTTTCCTTAAATAACTAAAAATAGAATTACCATATGACCCAGCAATCCCACTACTGAGCATATACCCAGAGAAAACCATAATTCAAAGACACATGCACCCCAGTGTTCATTGCAGCACGGTTTACAATAGCCAGGTCATGGAAAGAACCTAAATGCCCATCAACAGATGAATGGATAAAGAAGATGTGGTACATATATACAATGGAATATTACTCAGCCATAAAAATGAATGAACTTGGGTCATTTGTAGAGACGTGGATGCATCTAGAGACTGTCATACAGAGTGAAGTAATTCAGAAAGAGAAAAACAAATATCGTATATTAACGCATATATGTGAAACCAAGAAAATGGTACAGATGAACCGGTTTGCAGAGCAGAAATTGAGACACAGAAGTAGAGAAAAAAATGAATGGACACCAAGGGGGAAAAGAGTCAGGGGGTGGGCATTGTGGTGTGATGAATTGGGAGATTGGGATTGACATGTATACACTGATGTGTATAAAATGGATGACTAATAAGAAAAAATAAATAAATAAAAAATAAACATTAAAAAAAGGTACTTGACAGCAGTCAAGGTATGAAATCTTTTAGGGCCTCTTTTATTACTGATCAGTAAAGAAAGTGGGTTGAATTTGATAACATATGAGCTTTCGTCAACCTTATGATTCTGTTGGTCACCCATTGTATTAGAGTTATCAGTGTAATGTGTCATGTTTACAGAATTCTTAGGCTAGCCTGGGCTTTAGAGATCATCTAACCAAACTGAGTAATTTTACTAACTGGGAATCAGATCTATTAAATGATTTACTTTTCATCGAATAAGTTATCCAGCAACAGGACCAGATTATGGACTTTCTCATAAGGCAAATAACTTCAAAGTGAATATCATTAGTTGCTAACAAATCCGATGAATGATTTAGTAAGGGGAATGCTAGCAGGTATTAGTTAAAATGATATTTTCTGGATTTCTCTATGTTTAAAAATCAGATCTTAACCCAAATTTGTGAATTACATTTACACTTTTTTTTAGTTCATTTAAAAAAATCCATAAAGCATTTAAACTTATATTTGCATATGTGAACTAAAACCATAGGGTAAACTTAAGTTATGAGGCAAGAGTAATGTGGATTTCAGATGTTTCAAAGTGCTGCTGGCTATATGCTGTAAAATATTCATGGTTCTGGGTTACACTGTGTTTTCCCCCAGGTTTAATCACTTCTTTCAGCATGTTTCTGTATTGAATGATAATTCAGTTAACCTCTGTTTGTCACCTTATCTTTCGTATTTTGGAATTAATTTTATAATTTCTCTGGATCACATCTGACTGTCTGTCTTGTCTCCACAATACTCTCACACTCCACACATGGCTTCCTTTTGTTGCCTTTGTTCTTTTCTGGTCCCAACTAATTGCTTGCGAGTGCCACTGTTATTTCTCCACTTCTGATAGGAACCTTCATTACTGATATGTAAAATTTAGGTAATGGCAGAATTTACTGGTGTTGCTGTCCTGTGGTTCCTTTTCCCTTTCTCTCTCTCGCACTCTCTCTCTCTCCAAATCAGCAAATTCCCACCCCCCAAATTTTCTAAATAAATTCTTATGTAGAACTTCATTTTATAAAATAGATAAAGCTGTTTTTTATAAGGATACATTTATTTTCCAATGTGTAGCTTTAACTTATTAAAGTCAAAGTATTCCTTAAAAAATTAAAATTACCATATGATCCTGCAATCCCACTTCAGGATATATATCCCAAAGAACTGAATCAGAGTCTTGAAGAAATACTTCAGTGTATCTCCATGTTCAAAGAAGTGCTCTTCACTATAGACAAGAGGTAAAAGCAACCCAGATGTCCTTCAACAGACAAATGAATAACAAAATATTTATGTATGTGTACATACAAATATATATACATATAATGGAATATTATTCAGCCTTAAGAAGGAAGGAAATTCTAACACATGCTATAACATGAGTAAACCTTGAGGACATTATATTAAGTGAAATAGGCCAGTCACAAGAAGGCAAATTCTGTATAATTTCACTTTTATGAGGTATCTAGAGTAGTCAGACTCATAGAAACAGAAAGAACAGTGGTTGCGAGAGGATGGAGCTGTTGTTTAATGGAAATAGAGTTCAGTTGCAAAACGAAAAAGTTCTGGAGGTTGCTTGCACAACCATGAGAATATACTTAACACCACTAAATTGTACACTTAAAAATGGTTAAAGTGGTAAATTTTATCTTATATGTATTTTGCCACTATTTTCTTAAAAAGTAAATGTACAAGAAAAAAGAAAGTCAGTGTATGAGAATGAGTTTGAGGAGCACAAATATTTGAAATTTGGGGTCATGGGTGGCCATTCATTTTTTAACATTCAATGTGTGTTCTGGTTTGGTTGTATAGTATTTTTTTAAAAAGTCCTGTAGCCTGGTGACTTTTTCCTTGATTCCCCCCACTCCCCACCTTTTTAAAAAAAACAGCTTGCCATATAATCCCAGGTTATTCGCCTTTTAAAGATCTCAGGAATTGCATTGAATCTGTAGATTACCTTGGATAGTATAGTCATTTTGACAACATTGATTCTTCCAATCCAACAGCATGCTATATCTTTCCATCTGTTTGTGTCATCTTTGATTTCTTTCATCAGCATCTTATAGTTTTTGGAGTACAGGTCTTTCACCTCCTAAGGTAGGTTTATTCCTAGGTATTTTATTCTTTATGATGCGATGGTAAATGGGGTTGTTTCCTTAATTTCTGTTTCTGATCTTTCGTTGTTAGTGTATAGAAATGCAACAGATTTCTATGTATTAATTTTGTATCCTGCAACTTTACTGAATTCATTGATGAGCACTATTAGTTTTCTGGTAGCATCTTTACTACCCGAGGCAATCCCTTTACTATTCAATGCAATTCCTATCAAATTACCGATGGAATTTTCACAGAACTAGAACAAAAATTTTTTTTAATTTGTATAGAAACACAAAAGACCCCAAATAGCCAAAGCAATCTTGAGAAACAAAAATGGAGCTGGAGGAATCAGACTCCCTGACTTCAGACTATACTACAAAGCTACAGTATTCAACAGTATGGGACTGGCACAAAAACAGAAATATAGATCAGTGGAACAGGATAGAAAGCCCAGAACTAAATGCATGCACCTATGGTCAATTAATCTACGACAAAGGAGGCAAGAATATACTATGGAGAAAAGATAGTCTCTTCAATAAGTGGTGCTGGGAAGACTGGACAGCTACATGTAAAAGAATGAAATTAGAACATTCTCTAACACCATGCACAAAAATAAGCTCAAATTGGATTAAAGATCTAAATGTAAGACCTGATATTATAAAACTCCTAGAGGAAAATATAGGCAGAGCACTCTTTGACATAAATTGCAGCAATATCTTTTTGGATCCTTCTCCTGTAGTAATGGAAATAAAAACAAAAATAAACAAATGGGACCTAATTAAACTTAAAAGCTTTTGCATAGCAAAGGAAACCATAAAGAAAATGAAAAGACAACCCACAGAATGGGAGAAAATATTTGCAAACAATGTGACCAACAAGGGATTAATTTCCAAAATATACAAACAGCTCATGCAACTCAATATCAAAAACAACCAAACAAAAAAAAACCCAATCAAAAAATGGGCAGAATATCTAAATAGATATTTCTCCAAAGAAGACATACAGATGGCCAAAAAGCACATGTAAATATGTTCAACATCTCTAATTATTAGAGAAATGCAAATCAAAACTACAATGAGGTATCACCTCACACCAGTCAGAATGGCCATCATCAAAAAGTCTACAAACAATAAATGCTGGAGAGGGTGTGGAGAAAAGGGAACCCCCTACATTGTTGGTGGGAATGTAAATTGTTACAGCCACTATGGAGAACTGTATGGAGGTTCCTTAAAAAAGTAAAAATAGAGCTACCATATGACCCAGCAATCCCACTCCTGGGCATATATCCAGAGAAAACCATAATTCAAAAAGAGTCATGCACCCCAGTGTTCACTGCAGCACTATTTACAATAGCCAGGACATGGATGCAACCTAAATTTCCATCAACAGAGGAATGGGTAAAGAAGATGTGGTACATATATACAATGGAATATTACTCAGCCATAAAAAAGAATGAAATAATGCCATTTGCAGCAACATGGATGGACCTAGAGATTGTCCTACTGAGTGAAGTAAGTCAGACAGAAAAAGACAAATATCATATGATATCGCTTATATGTGGAATCTAAAAAAAGGGTACAAATGAACTTATCTACAAAACAGATATAGGGTTACAGATGTAGAAAACAAATTTATGGTTACCAGGGGTAAGTGGGGGGTGGAATAAATTGGAAGACTGAGATTGACATATACACACTGCTATATATAAAATAGATAACTAGTAAGGTCCTACTGTGTAGCAGAGAGAACTCTACTCAATACTCTGTAATGGCCTATATGGGAAAAGAATCTGAAAAAGAATAGATATATGTATATGTAAAAAAAAATCTCAGGAGAATACTAAATTAAATTGGAAACATAAATTCAACATTTGCTGATGTGTTAAAATTTGTTCTATATCACATTGGAATTTTTTTGTGGTCAATTATTCTTTTTAACACTAATTAAATGTTTCTTAAAAAAATGGAAGGCAAGTGTTTTGTATCTCTTGCAAAAGCTCCATAAAATCTTAAAGTTTTGGTGAGCCACGCTTTGAACACCACTACTCTAATAGACTATACTAGTTTCCTACTTGGTTTCCACCTCTCTCCATCAGTTCTCCACACATCTGCTAGACTCACCTTTCTAAAACATAGAACTGACCTTGACATTTCTCTGTTCAAACATCCTCAGCATAACTTTATCTCTGTAGTGTGGTGCTCAGCCCCAGCTGTACCTGGTTAGCACTGAGAATTGTCACTTCAGGACCTTCCCTAGGTCAAATAATTCAAATCTCTTAGGATGGGGTCTGAGTATATTTCAGATGCTCCTCTAGTGTAAGGTGCAGCCAGAATTGAGAAGAACTGACTTAGAGGAAATTGTACACACTCCTTAACAAGCCTCACAAGACCCTCAGGATTTCATCTTTCCCCAGTTGTGCTTAACTTCAACATGGCCCTGCATACCTTGGATCAAATGAGATTCCCTGGGCACATGCTCTAACCCCTTCCTCCTGCTTGGGCTGCTCCCTCTGACTCTAGCCTTTTCCATTGTATCCACTGACAGATTGACATTACACCTTGGAAACATAGTTCAAGTATCACCAATTTCATGTTGGTTCTTCCCTTCCTTTAACGCCTCCCTCTCTCTTCTGATCGATGAGTAAACTCTACTGTAATCATAGCTTTTTCTTTTCATCTCTGCCTCACCAGCTGTCTGACTTATTATTGATGTGTATTCCCTGGATAAGTTTCCTTACTCGAATGAATGAATGAACAAATGAATGAATAAAGAGAACATCTATCACATTCGTAAGAAATCTGATCACTCTACCTCTATTTACCAATTTATATTCTGTAGTGCTTTCAGACATTAATTATCTATAATTTGCATCTCAGAAAAGTGCCCCTGAGTAGTTATCACTTGACTGGACTCAAATCCAGAGTCCTCTATAAATCCCAAGCTCATCTCACCAATCCCTTTTTTACCTGGAGCTATCCTCTGGGTTTAGGTGGAGACAGTGTAGCTAAAAGGTCAGATAATGTGAGCTCATGACTGTGTACTCTGTAGAGATTTTGAGGCTGGTGTCAGACTCTAATTAGAAACTTGAGGTCTTTATACCTTGTTTGTTGTCCTGTATTTCTACAGATTCCTTGTCATCAAACTACTGTCCCTCTAGAAGTTTAAGCATCTGAGTTCTTGTTAAGGCTTCATGATTTGATTTTCCTGCCATTCCTCTTCCCCCCAGATTTTAACATTTGGAATATTGCAGAGCCAACACAAAAGACGGGATTTCAGCCAAGAGATTATAAACAGGGTCAGTTAGTATATAGCTCAGTCAGAGAGGGAAAGATGAAAACCAGTGTCTAAATACCTTACCCATACCATGTAAAACACAACCCATGGCAGTCTGGAGAATGAGTAGAGAATGGCATATTATTCAAATACATTAATGTGAAATTCCTGACATGGTGGTACTCCAGCACCTCCAATATTTCTGCTTCAGGAGTCTTAATGCAATTCGTGGTGAATGCTGTGTTTGTTGTGTTACTACGTTGGTAATAGAAATGACAATGTGACTTTGTCCCCTCTCATGCTTTGCACGTCAATTTTATCTCAGTTGAAACTTTCCCTTTGATTATTCAGTGGGCCTGACTGTGCAAACTCAGTGTCATGCACATTTCATGAGGTATGAAGCTGGGGAGAGGCAAGTGGCTTTCAGTTGCCTGCACACTTTTCCCAGTGCTGTGTCCTATGGGTTATTTTCTCCTTCATAATGATGATATTGGAAATAAACTTCAAATTAGACGTTAATGGAATGGTTATTGAGCTGCACATTGTGTATCTTTGTACCTATTAACATCACAATCAACAGAACATTCCAGAGTGCCCTGCAATTATAATTGATTCAGCAAGGCAATGATTTCCAACTGGCTGAGGAGCTCCTTTATGATGTGATAAAAATCCATTATGGGCAAGAGGCATGAGAATGTCAACTAGTGACTCAGACTCCTCCCCATGATGCCCATTTAAAGCAGGTAGCTTGAGACTATGTGACTAACCCTGTTTCTTTATAAGTACCCCCATGATGTCTGGCATCTGTGTGGAGAGTAACGGCAGGCACACCTGTGAAGACTGAGCCTCAGGATGGAAACCCCACTGACCCTCTTCTCTCCTCTCCAGCCATATGCCACATAGAAACTTTGGTTTGAGGCAAACAATGGGATAGATGTGTTAACTGAAAGAGCTTCTATTATAAATAATTTCTTTTGATTTTGGTACAGATTTATGGGAGCTGTTTGAGAAACAGTTTAGAGCCTGATTCAAAATTGAATTTTCTGTATTTTAGACACATGGAAGTTTCTTTCAATATGGCTTTTGTAAAGATACTTGGTTCATTCCTGGACTTCACTAGTTCTAACAAGGTTTTAACAATCCCCAGGGTGGTGGTGGTGGGGACATGGAGATAAAGAAGGGAGAAGACCGTGGAAATTTTTGTTGGATCTTTTAAGGCAGAAACAAGAAGCAATTAACCTCATCCAGAGGGAAAAATAGACTATAATTTAGCTTGTGTTGATGTTGTCTTACGGAGAGTGAAACAGGGTCATGAGTGGCGAGACAGCAGTTAAAGAAAGAGCTTGGATTTGGGAGTAATGAAGACTTGTATTCACATCTTAATTCTTCCAATTAATAGCAGGTATGTGATCATAGGAGTTTGGTCATGTCATTCTGAGTTTGTTTCCTCATTTGTAAAATAATGTCTTCTGGTTAGGATTGCCATGCAGCTTAGATAACATGGATAAAGACTAAGTGTGTAGCGAGTGTAAAATCAATGGTATATGCTCTTATTCTGCACTGTTGTTGTTGAGGAGAGGTTATTAAAATTAAAGTAGGTTATCTGTATCTGGATGCAGGGGAGTGTGTGAGTAGGACTTAGAAACTTAGTTCATAAAGGGGAAGTGTCCAAGATGGGAGGCTAATGCTGGAGAGATGTCAGATCCAAGTGGGAGCAAATGTATGCCTTGGCATCTGAGGATTCAACTCCAAGTGCAAAGGAGGCAAAGACTGAGAGGGGCGAGGTGGCTGAGTGGTAGGTGAGTCCTGACACATTTCAGGGTCATCATTCTCCTCCCTAGTGCTGCTTTGAAAAGCCCCGGATTGCATGCCTGAGGGTGTTTCAGGTGATGAAACACAGTTCTGTGACATATGCAGAGCTGCTGACCTGCTAAATGGTATCCAGTAAAGACCAGTTATTTTCTCAGTCTTTTCTATGAAATGCAAAAGGAATCATGCTGCTTGCCATCCTGTGAAAGTTTTATTGGGCTGCAGCTAAGGATGGGGCAAACCTTGATCAGGAAGGAGACATGCAGAAGTGGAGTGGGCACTCATTGGATCACAAGGATTCAAGCCCAGAGTACTCATTCATCAACTCATGTAAATGACTTTGCCTCCTGAGCCTTAGTTTCTTCATATTTAAGTAGGGGACAGTAATGCCCATATGCCTAGTGTATGGATGTCACGAAGCTCAAAGTTAGAGATAATGGATGATAAAGCACATTGTAAACTATAAACAATCGTGAGGATGTGAGGAATTTTTAATGTGCCCAAACACCTCTTGTAGCTGTGATATCCATCTAAAACTCGACAGCCTCATCATATTGATGTATTGATTTGTTTCTTTTTGCAAATATATGGCCACTAAGGTACAGAATAAGAGGACACCAGTAATTCAACATATTCAAACAGATATTTGTATTCACTATGTCTATATTAGCTTAATAAGTAACTTCATTAGTGGTATGTTCTTGGAAATGAGAGTTGCCAACAAGCTTTTCATTAGAGAAAGTAAAAAATGAAATTCTTTGAATGATACTGATATGAGATTTTTGTATTATTTGCTTCACTCTGCAAGTTGGCATCTCAATCAGTATAATTCATTCATTCATTTATTCTGTCATCTCACTTTTTAAGTGTTTTTGTGTGCTGACATTCCTCTTTTATATTTATACTCTTATAAATAATGTCTTTTTTGTTGACAACTTCCAAGTTAATTTCTTTAGATGCAACCTCCCCCTTAAATTCCAGACTCATACATCCAACTGCCTACAATGCATTCCCACTTGAATGTCTAATAGCCACTTGAAATTCAACTCCCCCAAGACTGAACTTTTAATTTGCTACCATCCCCTGCAAGAGTGTTCCTCCTATTGTGTTTCAACAAATAGCTACTCCATTTTTCCAACTTCTCTGACCCCAAACTTGGGGGTCACCCTTGATTTCTTCCTTTTGTCACACTCTGCATGAATTCATCAGCAAATACTATTGGCTCTAGTTTCATAATATATCCAATCTGGCTACTTCCCACTATCTCCACTGTTTCTACACTAATTTCTTGTTCAGGTTAGTGTAATTCTTCCAAATTGATCTCTCTGCTTCTGCTGTTTTCACATTTTCCCACTCCTGCAGACACAGACCATTCTTACCACAGCAGCCAGAGTGAGCTCTAGGTTAAAATACAATACAGATCATGCCACATTTTTGCTACAATCCTTCTAATGACATTCCATTTCACTCAGGGTATAAGGTGCTATATGATCTGCCCTATTTCCTACTTCCCACCTTATCTCCTAATATTCTTCCCCTTGCTTACTTTGCTCTTGCCTCAGTGGCCTTCCTGCTGTTGATCAAACATGCCAGGCATATTGGGTACATAAGGAGGAAGGGAGGAGGGCCTTCCAGAAGGAGAGGACAGCCTCTTCAAAGTCATAGTTCTTAAAGAATTTGGCATGATTGGAATTTCAGTGCCTCTGGAGGTAAGGCTTTACAAAAGATACAGGCTCAACCAGGTAATGAATAGTCTGGTATGCCATGTCCAAGAGGTTCGACCTTATCCCAACAGGTAATGAGTAGCCAGTAAAGAGTTTTAGGCAGAAGAGTGACATAATCAGATTTGCATTTTAGGAAGTTACAGTGGAAGATGTATTGAAGCAGGGTGACCCGTTGGGAGGACATGGCAATGGCACAGGCCAGGGAAGTTAAAGGCCCTATCTATGGCTGAGATGTTGGAAATAGAAGAAGATGATCAAAGGTATTTTAGGAAGTAGAACATGACCCACTATAGACATTAAATAACCATCAGTCAAAATCAACAGAATAAAAGTTTGTCACCATCTAGTTTTTAGAGTAGATATCAGTGGGAAAAATTCAGATCAGTGAGGCAAAAAAACTACTTAGAAACCAGTTTAGAAACCTTAAATTAGCCAGGAAAAACTCAGACTTATAAAGGACCAAATCACATCTTTTGATGCAGTATTCTCTGGTTAGACTCTATAGTATATTTAATTGTGAATTTCAAGACATCTCATTTGATTGCCCCTCTAGGAGGAACTGAGTCAAGTGATATACAGCTTCTTATTGGTTTGCTTATTTTATTAGACACTTTTTTCATTTCTGGAACTTGTTCCCAGATGTATCATTTTCCACTTCAGACGTCATGAATATGAACATAAATATTTTTAAAGTTTCTTTTTATTCAGGTTGAATATGTGCCATATAATGGATATTAGCTCTAACTGAAAAGTACCTAAAGTAATAAACTGCTCTGGGCTTTAAGCTTAAATTACCCCAAATAGCATCAGGAATAGAGTGTGTTCAAATTGGCAGGGACCCTAGAGATCATCTACAGCAACCTCCACCTCAACCTCACCCCACTGTCCCTAATTCATTTTAAGAAAAGAAATTAAATGGCAAAAGGACTTGCCAACCTTATACCTTTGGTGGCTAAAACATTTGGAATATGCAAATGATGTATTCTGAGACCATATTACAGCAAAGGAGTCACACACAGAAGAAAATGACTTTGCTGTGCATTAGAAGCTCCAGAGAGCATGCCAACAATACAGGTTCTTCTTAAAGAGATTCTGTTTCAGCAGAAACCTTCACTTTTTAAAAATACCTCCCCACCATGATACTAATATAGACGGTCCGTGTACCACAGTTTGGGAGTGACTTAAATGAAACAAATTATGCAGGCACGAACAATGAGTTTGCCAAAACACATGGACTACATATAGACTATAGTATTTACCAGATCTTAGGCTGACAGATATTACACTTTTAAAAAAGTTCTTCTCTACTAACATCTGTTTTCATGAAAAATACACACAGACCATCATGGAATCCTTCATGGCTGGTGCCAACATAACATGAAAATTGCAAATCAACCATCCCTTTCCAGCAATTTGACTATCAAGCTCTCCTAATTTTGATGTATTTCACATATGTGTCATTCCTTAAGAGAGTCTGAGATAAGCATCAACATTAAATGATGTCTGTGTCCTCAGTGAACACCTGTCTTAGGAAAACAGGTGTGATCAGTCCATTGGGGGAGGCAGAGGCTGATCAGTGTTCCACCTAGAACTCTTGGTTTCCCAGAGTCTGAAATAATGTGGTCCATCTATGCCTTCAGAAATGCTTTGCTTAAGGGCTGAGAGTGAGAGATGGTGCATTATGTACCCTGAACTAGATCTATACCTGCTGGTGTGATTAAGATAATTCAGACCCTCCATAAATATTGCCAGTAAAACCAAAAAGCAAAAAAAAAAGTTTTCTAGAAAATAATGTATGCTACAGATCTGAGGTGGATGCACTCTCTTACCCTTGCATAGACATATACAAACTTCAATTGGGTTATTATTTTAAAAAATCACATAGGACTGAAACAGACTTTAGGAATCATGTCATCCAGTAATTTTTACAAAGAAAATTAGCTGCAGAATCCTTTTTTCAAGCTAAGTTTATATAGAGTTCCCAAATATAAAAAGATAAAGGCAGAGTTGCTCTGAATGAAGCTAGGACATAGGGAGATGCTTGGTCTGATCTTTGCAGCCTGCCGACTGGCAGACCTGATACCCTACATCAGAGCCCCAGGGTGTCACAGGAAAGCACTGAATCAATGTCTTTATTTTTCAGAGCAGTGACTATGACCAAAGAAGTTAAGAGATTTGCCTGTAGCAGGGAAGGGATAATGCCTTAAAGTCGAACTTAGCGCCCAGGTACCAGCACTCTCCCCCAGAGGCCAAGCTGCCCTTCAACCTTTGATAGAGTCACAAGACTACAGATGATTCTTGATAACATGGGTTTGAACTGTGGTCGGTCCACGTTTATGCGGATATTTTTCAATAGTAAATACTTTATGGTACTACATGGTCCATGGTTGATTGAATCTTGGGGTGTGGAGGAATCTCAGATAAGGAAGGCTGACTATAAGTTATACCTAAATTCAAGGGTCCACTGTATAAATTCATGCTGGATGGCCTGTTTGTACTCACGGGAAAGACCGACTAAGAGCTGCTATTTTCAATGTGGGTTTCTTTGGGAAAACTGGTCTAAAGCAAGGAGAGATAGGGGGTGCTACCTCCTCCAAGGAAGATCCAGGGCTGAGCACAGGAAGTATTTTTGGAGGAAGTGGAGGCCATGAGCTCCATTGGCATATCTTGAAGCTCCCTGGGTAGAGTTGATGGTTCTAGAAAAGGAGTGAGCTCTGAAAAAGGGAAAAGCAATGAACACCTGGCAATCAGTGCAATTCAACAACAAAGGGTATGAAACTTAACAATCAGCTCTTGCTTTTGGCAGGCCAATAAATATGCCGACTCTTCAAATGAATTTTTATTGATTTTAACCATTGCATATTGATTATATATGGGGAAGTTGGAGAGTTTTCTCTGATAGTTTTTAGATATGTGGAACTGACTGTGAGAATTACTTTAAATAAAGACCCATCAAATGTAAATTGGTGCAGCCACTGTGGAAAACAGTATGGAGGTTTCTCAAAAACCAAAAATAGAGCTACCATATGACCCAGCAGTTCCACTCCTGGTTCTATATCCGAAAGAAACTAATTCAAAAAGACACATGTACCCCAATGTTCATAGCAGCATTACTTACAATTGCCAAGATATGGAAGCAATCTAAGTGTCCATCAATGGATGAATGGATAAAGATGATGTGGTAGATATATACAATGGAATACTACTCAGCCATAAAAAGTAATGAAATTTTGCCATTTGCAGCATCATGGATGGACTTGGAAGGCATTATGCTAAGTGAAATAAGACAAAGACAAATACTGAATGATATCACTTATATGTGGAATCTAAAAAATACAGCAAACTAGTGAATATAATAAAAAAAGAAGCAGACTCACAGATATAGAGAACAAACTACTTGTTACCAGTGGGGAGAGGGAAGGAGGGAGGAGCAATATAGGGGTAGAGGATTAAGACGTACAAGCTATTATAAAATAAGCTACAAGGATATATTGTACAAAACAGTAAATAAAGCCAATATTTTATAATAACTATAAATGGAATATAACACTTAAAATAGAATAAAAATTAAAAATTAAAATAAACAAAGACCCATCAGAAGGTGATTCATGAGATATCATCCTCTTCTCCATTCTAGACTGTACCATTTTTTTATGCTTCCTAGGCAAAATTTTGAAGTAATTTACTTTTGGTCACTAATCTTATGTTCTTTGTTTTTTAATAGCTCATGCAACATCATAGAAAATTTGAAATAAAGTTAATAGACTTGCCTTTTCTTTCATTCAAATAAGGACTAGGAAATCTCCCTGTACTAGTCTGCTCCAAAACTGTAAGTGCAGTATGATTTTAACTGTATTTAAAAAAGTAATTAAAGTATTAGATGAAAGTAAGGTGGTTGAGGGCATGGGCATTGGAATCAGACTTCTGGGTTTGAATACTATTTTTACCAGTTATCAGCTGTGTGACTCTGGGCAAGTTACTCAAGTACTCTGTGCCTTAATTTCAACTAAAGATGGGAGATAACAGTGCTTACCTCACAATGTTGCTGTGAGGATTAAAAAAGCTAATGCATAAAGCTCTTGGTGAAGTGCCTGGCACATAGAAAATTCTCAATAAATATCAGCTATTATTGTTTCCAAGTAGTTGGACAATGGGTAATCTTTTTCTTTTAATTTTCCAAAACAAATCTTAATGTGATTATGCTATATGTTATGACAGAAACTAAAATTATAAATATAAAACAGAGAAAAGTATCCCTTTTTGAAAATTGAAAATTTTAAAAATTTGAAGAGCTCCTCCTTTTCTTAAATCCAATGTCAACCAAACTGATGTTCTATTTGAATGGCATAGTGTGTTTATGAAGGGGAGAAAAGAGGGAGGGACAAAAGGACAGATAAAATTGTTCCACCCACTCTTCTTGAAAAATCCATTCTCCTTTCTATCCTCTCAACTGACTGTCACTATGACCTTCTAGCACCAAACAAGAGAGAGAGGGAAGAGGAATAAGAGGAAGAATGAAAGTAGTTAGATGCAGTTTCTCTGTGAAACCTTTCCAAATCTCAATGGGATAACATTTTAATCTCATGCCAACCCTTCCCTCTCACTGTCACTCTTTTGGGCCAGTCATTTTTAGTGTGTTGATATACGAACAGATCTGATTCGATCTCACCTCTTTGTAGATTTAGATAAGAAGATCATTAGAAAGATTCCCAGCTCAAAATGAACAATTTAAAATGTTATGACTGTCTTCGGGCCTCTTGCTTTAGAGAATGGCAGAATGGAGTTCTGGGTCCAAGCTTTCACTTGCCACTTCAGTCAATTAACTAGCAAGTACTTACTGAATGCCTACTCTGGCCCCATGTTATAACGTTCTGACCTGACCTGGTCATGCCCTTCTGGATAACCTCACACAGTCCCTTTTCAGATGTGAATGGATCCTGGCTGGGCTCAGCTGCAAAAGCCATGCCTGAGCCCCTGGGATGTTTGGGCCATCTCTGAGCCACTGCAGTTGTCCGTGGGGTAAGAGGTGGGGATGGTCTGTGGGGTGCAGAGGCTGTATCCATTTGGATCAGCACAGGCTTCTGAGTTTGAATGTGGGCTCAGGTAGGGCCAAGTATGCTAGCAAAATTGAGTAATTTTTAGTGCTTCTGTCAGGAATCTGGGGTCTGGAAACCTGCTCACCTGATTAGATGGCTTGGACGGTGAAAGCTGAGCTGTTGAAGTGCTGGAGTAAAAATCTGTTACATTTGTTTCATAATGAGCTTATATTTTAAATTATTTTCTTTTTGGATAAACTTACCTTTCTTTCTACTAAAGTACCTTTTTTGTTCTTCCTGCAGGAGATGGTTAAAAAAAAAACCTAATCTAATAAGTATTTAGTGTTTGATTTGAGCCCAAGGGGGAATCACTTTATACACATAGACTCTGTTTGGTCATTTAATAGTTGTGTGACCTGAACAGTTATTAGCTGTTGAGCACTTTCTATGTGCCCAGGCCCTGTGCTACATGTTTTATACCCATTATCTCATAAAGTGCTCATGACTGTCCTTTGCATAGATCCCGTGTTTTCTCTATGAGGAGTCTGAGGCTTAGAGGAGTGCAGTAAATACCTAAGGTCCTCTAAGTAGAGTGATGATGCTGTGTAGCTGAGCCTCAGTGTCTTCAGATGTGAAATGAAAGTCGTAATAGCTTCCTCCCAGGGTGCTTGTCATGAATAAATGAAGATGTATACACACACAGACACACACACATACACACACAAAGATATACAGACATGTAAAATAAAATAATAAATTCTAAAATTAAAAATTACATATATACACACACACACTTATGTTTGGGTGTGTTTCTGGTACATAATAAACATTTAATAACATTATTTTAACAAGGATCCCTTTCTACAAAAACCAATTTGCTTCCATGGAGGAATACATGGTGAGAAGTAAATGAAGAAGCTTTCATTTCAGGTTTGCTAACATACTCAATGGACAGAGTTCTAGTTACTTTCTGCCATCTCCCTGCTCAAAGTTTCCCGAAAATCATTTATGTATCCCATTAGTTAAATGAATTATTCACTGATAAGGATCTTTTGCTTTTACCTCAGGTGATGGTGATAGGGCTTTTAACCTCTCATTCAACTTCTAGTTGGAATGAGAACCTTTTCTATCTGGGTGCCTTTCCCTGCTATGCTATGTGCTCCTCAAAGGCAGGGACTGAATCTGCTTGAGAATACTTTCCTGCCTGTGCAGATTCTCTGTTACCTGCCATCTCCTAGGGGATTGGGCATAGTCCCTGGACACCTCCCACAGAAAGGTCACTGGAAAATATAGTCAACCCACCAAATTCTGTTTATTGAGGGAGAAAGATCCTTGGACCCCAGGGGTCCTTCTTCTACCTTCTGTTTCCTAACACTTCCCAGGCCTTAGTTCAACCTGGGATAATTCATCTCTGCTGGAAAATTTATTAGGAGTTATCTGTCAAAATGGTTAAAGATTTTCCCTAGTAGATAGAAAGATATAGTACAAAAACCCAAGAAGTTAACACCCATATAGTATCAGTAGAGGGATAGATAAATAGACCAATGGAGCAGAATAGGGTGCAGATCATGCCCTTCATCCCATCTATGATGTTTATATGATAAATGTGGCACTTCAAATCAGTAAAGGAAGAAGAGACTATTTTATTATACCCATTTGGAAAAAATAAAAAGAATATTCCTTTCGTATCATTGAAAACAAATTTCAGGTAGATTAAAATTCTAAACACAAAAAACTATACTGTCTTAGAAAAGGTATAGGAGAATGGGCTTCCCTGGTGGCGCAGTGGTTGAGAGCCCACCTGCCGATGCAGGGGACACGGGTTCATGCCCCGGTCCGGGAAGATCCCACATGCCGTGGAGCGGCTGGGCCCGTGAGCCATGGCCACTGGGCCTGCGTGTCCGGAGCCTGTGCTCTGCAACGGGAGAGGCCACAGCAGTGAGAGGCCCACGTACCACAAAAGAAAAAAAAAAAAAAAGGTATAGGAGAATAATTTTATAATCTTGAAATCATATTTGGCTATAAAAATTAAAAACTGACACAGGATATACATAAATACAGAAAATAAAATTCAATAACATTTTAGCAATGGTTATCTCTTGTGAAGGTAATGGAAAGGACATGTAGTCATATATAACTTGGGCTACTAGAAAAACATTGAAAAGAAAACTGTTTAGAGAAAATATATTTGTATCTATCTGCAAAAATATGGTAGGATTTTAAAACATTTTTACATGCTTCTAGAAACTCCTACCCCCATCCCTCATCTTCTGAGAAAGATAGTAACATGAGTCTGCCTTCAAAAATTGACTTTTAAAGACCCAGGATTTATTTTAGGCTGAAATAAAATGTTGACCAAAATAGTACATCCTTAGACTCCTTGTCTGACCTATAACCACAATCATTATCTTTTTTTCTGTCCAATGACATATCACAACATTCTTTTTTGATTTGGATCTCTGCAGGTCTTTGAAGCTGGAAATTGTTTACAACTCCTGTTTAGGGCAGGAGAAAGTCAGGGTTGGAAAAAAAGTTAGAATTCATCTAGTCAGATCCCCATTCCACACTTGAATTCCCTTCACAAAATCCCCTCTTGCTCCGTTATGTGCCCATGCCAGCTACTCCAGTCTGTGTGAATGAGGCAAAGAGCACGGAGCAGAGAAACAGCAGGAAGGAGAGCTGTGGCAATCCTCACACCCTAAAATCTCACTAAGTTTTATATGCCTCTCTACCACAATAGAAAAAAAAGTCAATTAAAGATTGCTTTATAAAAGGCCTTGCTTTCTGAATGGGACTTCTGTAAGTAATAAACTTACACACATGTTGGAACATTTATGAGAATGAATCATTCCTAAATTATCAGCTCATATTATCATATAAATGATCACTCTTGCTTTCTCTCCCAATAGTACTATAATCTCTAATAAAGCAGTTTATACATGTTTTAAGCAATACTACAGTACTCCAGAAAACTAACATTATATTGCTTTAATAATGAAAATGCAAAATTATTTCAGGCAACTTTCATTGGATGCCCAAATCGCTGGATCAAGTCCCATTTAGTCCACCCTACATCTGTATGGAAAACAAGTCAGACTGACCCCTAAATATGGTATTATATGAAGTATACCAGGCTTGGTATATTCAAAGACCCAGATCAAATTGCTGCTTATGAAATCGGCTCCCAGTCTCTGACTCTCTCCTCTTCCTAATCCTAAAAGCTTCTCCTATAAGAATTTGGGTCTCTAGAAGAGAAAATAAGTGGAAAATAATGATCCTACCTTTGACGCATGGTGGCCATGATATGGACAATTAAAAAGAAGTTATCTACTCTAGTGAAAAGGACGGTTAATGTAATAGTTTGGACTTAAGTGATGCAGATGGGCTCTGTGGAACAACAACAAAAAAAATGAGCCTTAGGGGGGAAAACAGGCCTTCATAAATTTCATCATGCATCATGTGGTACAAAAGAGCCACTGAAATTGGAGCTTGTACAAGTGTATTATGGTGATGATGTTTTCAACGAGTTCTGCCAAAGTCTTAAAACCACAAGCACTTTTAGAGTTGATAATTGTCTGGAGAGATAATCTGCTTTCTGTTCACTGAAATGTAAGTGAAGGAAAGAGGATCCTGTTCAGAGAGTTTTAATTTGCCTGAAAGCCTTAATCAGATGATGGATTTTCTTCTGTGGACCCCTCTCATAGTCTGTCAAGAAGAGCCCTGCTGCTAAATCTGAAAATGTTGGCAGACAGACACTCCTTGTTAGAAGTAAGAACAGTGGTGGGTACACACAAATACAGTATATAAACAATGGCTTTGCCTCAGATAGTTTCTGTTTGTTTGTTTTTTGAGGACGATGGAGGGAGATATTTGAAATCTTTTGCCAGTGCAAAACAACAGGTGTAATAATGAACTTACCCTTTTATCAAGAGAGTGTATTTGAGTAGGTCCTGCTTACTTGATATTAATATAATAAAAATTTGACTATTCAGTCCCAAATCAAGAAATAGGGATGATTTTTCAATACAAACTTTGGTTCTTGGAGAGGGAAGGAGGGAGAGAGAACATACGTTACATTGAACAGGCTTTCTCCTGTAACATCAGAACAACTATTACCTGAGGCAATGTCTCCCACTAAGCCTCACCAATTTATCTTAGCCTATAAATGTAAGAATCCTTTACTACTCGAAACTTGGACCAATTTCTCATTCTTGCTCAGGGATTTTTATGGTGAGCAGTGGACTACTCTGCTGCCATTAACCTTGTCTGTTGCCTGGGATGTAAAAACCATGAGCTTACCCCTTTCAACACCTTCTTGAAGCAGAGGTGTTAACCCCATCAGCCAGGACAAACTCTTGGTTAGCTGCCCTTTTTTCCCTTGTATATCTCCTTTGTTAGTTGCCTGGTAGAAGTTGGACATTACAGAATATCACAAAAATAACACTATTTCTGGTTAAATAATTTATTTCAACCAGGTTTACCTGGCTGCTGAGAGCAGATGATTTAGTCTAGAGCTTCATAGACCCCAGGTTTCTACCCTCCTCTTGCCATAGTTTCACTTTCAGGCCATGAGAGCAGATAATTATAATACTATGGAGGGCAGTGAATAGCCTGCTATGGGAACTCAAAGAAGGGAGCCACTATCTCTGCCTCGTTTCTTCCTTCCTGTTTTAGTGTTTCAGAGTCTTCTGAGTGCTTTTATGTGCATTATCTCATTTGTTCCTCAAAGCCCTGTGAAGAGAGCAGGATATAGATTATTCCCATTCTTATAAATGAGACTTCTGAGGCTCAGAAAGGTTAAGTAGCTTTCCAGGATTGCACAGCTAGTAAATTTAGTCTTGAGAAGGAAATTTATCTTCTGCTTCCAAATTCTATCCTCTTGAGGTCATCATGGTGAAAGCTCTAATGAAAGGCAAATTATTATTGTTCTAACATTTTGTGACGCAGTCATATTTGAAAATAATACTTCAGATTTCTGAACTGAGTCTTTATGATCACAGATACCATCTCCAACTACTGAATTAAATAATATTTTTGATAAGTTCTCAGCCAAAAAGAGACTGAAACTTACCATTATTGAGTTTCCTTTTTATATTTGTATAACTTAATTCCAGTTTAGATGAGAAACTAAGATTTAGTCAATGATTAGTATAGGATTAGCCAAAGAATATAATGTAATTGCTTACACTACTTTGTGAAATGCAAATAGCAGATGGATCATATTTTAAACAGTCAATTATCCTGTCAGTATAATAGCAATTTTTATAAGAACTTTTTTGTTTCTGAAACATGTATTCTAATAGGTATTAATAACTCTAAGGCAGCCACTTCATCCATCAAGTAAATAATGTTCACTTTAAGACAGTTCACTTAAAGTTCTAAACCATATATTATACTGAACTCAGAGCACATTATTTCTCTTTCCTCCTATTATCAATTGTACATATAGAAAATTATTCCATCTTGAAAGAGGACTAAGGTCATTGAGTTCTTATTTTGTACCCCAAATTTTATATACATCATCTCTTTAAATCATAAATTTTACCATTGAGAAACCAAGTTTCAGAAAAGTTAAATAACTTGCTCATGGCCACTCAACTATTTAGCGGTAAAAATAATATTTAATCCAGGTCTTTTCTCTACACCAAGAGAAACTATTGTTTATGTCTTATAAATGTACATATAAACAAAATCATATAAAAAGTCCTCTATTTCTGGAAGATCTAAAGGAGACATAGAAAAATGATAAAGAAGAAAACATCATTCTGCAGAGGAAAGTTTGGTGTAAATTAACTTGAAGGGGTATTAGTGATGGATGTGGGAGGAGGTCATTTGAAAAAAGTGACCTATTGAATGATTTCCACCTGTATTTGCAAAACTGAATAATCCATGATCTGGTGAGTGCATGATCATGCCTATAATAAGAAAGCAATTCAAATATTTTAGTCATGCTACTCATCTGATTTATATGAGCTTAGGGTGACAGAGAAAAGCTGGCAGAATTTGAGAATGTGACCTCTAAATTGGGGGAAAACTTCTGACCAAAAATTTACATTTTTATGAGATACAGCTGTGGAAATTACAAACTCGGAAGTTGTTATTTAAAATATTTCTTTCCTCAAATATATATGTATATAAATATTTCTGAAATATTTATATTTCTGGTTATATTTGCATTATAACCCACACAATGTCCACAACATTTCTGAAGAATCTCCCATATTGTTATATGAATTTGTAAGTAAATGATCAAAAAAGAATACTTAAAATAGGTATTCAATTATAAAATTAGTGAACTAGGTGCTAGATCCATTTCTTTTAGTTTTTTCAAGCTTTTGTTTAGATTTTATTTTTCAAAATCATAACCTTTCATACTATGTCTAAATGAGGTTCTTCAGATTTCGTGATTGCATTTCTTACTATGTAAGTCATGTTCAGAGGACTGAGTCTGGAGTGAAAAAGGTCATTCATTATCCAAAGGATCCATATTTGCCTCAAAACACTGGAGTTTCCCTTTGTTTCATCTTGCTATTTTATCAATATTTTTAAAGATGCAGAACTGAAGAGGGGGTATGAAAAGTGTATCAGCAACAAAAATGCACAAGATTACAAGTCTTGCTCAAGGGCAGAAGAGATGGCACTAGAATTTTGCTTAAGATGAATAAATCTCCTTTTCTATTCTCATTAGGTATAAGGTTCTAAGTAACTATATCATTATATACTGAGGTCATATGTTTGAGATCCTTGGTAATCTTTCATTAATATTAGTTAGAACAGGGTACAGGAAGGACCAGATAAGGTAACATTTCATCTTCAGATGGCTGTGCCCTTGAAAAAAATCAAGAGTTTCTGTTTTATTAGCTACCTGTATGTTTCCTTAGAATACCCATCTGTTAAACGGGTATTCATGCATTTATTGATCATTCTGTAGACATTTATTGAGCACCTGCAATATTTTGCTATGTATTGTGCTAAGAACAGGGGCAATAAGATAAAACATGGAAGGATACACACAAACAACTGATGACAAAATCCTGTGACAGGTGCCAACATAGAACCTCATAGTTAACTCGAATCTAGATATGCACAAAGGAGAGAATCAGCAACCCTGTTTTGTGGAGGAGCAGGAAGATGCTCAAGGAGTTTTACAGATGCTTGAACTGGGTTTGAAGAAAGAGTAGAGTTTTCAGATAGAAAAGGCACAAAAAGACCTTTTAGAAAGAAGGGAGATTATAGGCAAAGGCATGGTGATGTAAAATGCTATGGGCTATCCTGGGTAACTGCAAAGTTGTTCATTTTAGCTGGAAAGAGAAAGGAGAGCATTGGAGAAGGGGTTTGGAGAGGAAAGGATGATTAGTTCATGGCTGGGTGGAAGATCATCCTAAGGAGTTTATTCTTTATCCTGAGGACAATAGAGAGCCATTGGGAAGTTTTAGAAATGGAAAGCGAGACCAGAGTTTCACAATGTGAAAGTTAATTTGGTGGGAGCAAAACTGTGATAGGGAGATGATTACTCAAGTTGATGCATGTTGTCAGAGCATTTAAGAGCAAATATTGCAAGTGAAATGGTATTTTACTATGAATTGCTATTATTATTGTTCACACATATAGCAATTTTAAAGATCAAAAATTAAGCATTATTGGCTAAAACATGTTTGAGCACACGATTAAATACCATTCCAGAAAGCACACTATGTCTACTGTCCACCTGTCTATTCTTATCTTCACTTCAGCACTAGAAAATAAAGTGAAGATGCACTGCAGAATATGTGAACACATGAAAAGAGAGGCAAGTGGAGGAGGTGTGTCTGATATGTGTGTCCGTAGGTACGTGAGGAATAGTGGTGTAGAATAGGGCTTGAGTCAGTGGAACTGACTTTGTTATGTGACTTTGAGAAGTTAATTGATTTCTCTGAGTTTGTTCATCCTTAAAATGGGGTAACTGATTCCGGCCTTGATTTTTTAATATGGTTACGTAAGAATCCATTGAGATAATGTCTCAAGTACAGAAGTGCTTAATTTATGCATGCTTGCAAAACAAGGTATTCCTGAAGAATACCAATAGCAAGAGATCATAAACATTATCAGAGACTCTTTCTTCAAAATGCTTAAGTACAAATATCTACTCTAGAAACTAACTTACTATCTTAGGTTTACCCCTGTCTGATCTGTTTTCCCTCTAGAAATTGATGTACAAATGTAAGAATTTTAGTGACCGATGGCAAAAATTTTACCACTATGAATGCTACCATGATTATTTCTTCAAGCAACTAGGACATTTTCTAGGACTAGTTGCATGGAATATATACTAAGGAAGGGTGACTGGGTCAGGGCACATGGTTTCTTTTTAATTACTTTCTTAAAAAGGGAAATAGTTTAGTGCAGAGGAAAGAGAATTTCAGGTGGAATCATATCACTTGTTTGTTTAACTGGCTCAGTTAGGCTACGAAATTATATCCACAGGGAAAATGTAGATACACATATCCACTCAGTTCACCTCACTTACAAACTTTCCTTCAACATTCAATCACCAAATATTTACTTAACACATTATTAGAGGTTGCCTGGGAAGATACATTAGCAACATCAGAATTGGAACTTCAAGGTATTTGAAATTCTGGGAAACTCGGAAGCTTAGCCATTTTTTGTGCTCTGTTTATCTGTAAAGCAATTACTATGGTAGGATCATATAGAACTGACGAGATCCCAAGAGAAGAGAACTGTTGTGCTCAAATCAGTTACCTTTGTCAAGGGCTGAATGAACTGGCTTGTTCTGTTTGAGGGAACTGAAATGAGTATCTGTAGATCTCACCATGATGAAAAAGAAAGTGTCCGCAGAATACGGAGTATTAAAAAGAATTTTATTTATCTCCTTCATTTTATTTTATTTTAATTTTTAAAAACATCTTTATTGGAATATAATTGCTGTACATGGTGTATTAGTTTCTGCTGTATAACAAAGTGAATCAGCTATACGTATACATATATCCCCATATCCCCTCCCTCTTGCGTCTCCTTCCCACCCTCCCTATC
Organism: Mesoplodon bidens; assembly: GCF_964165515.1. Classification (NCBI taxonomy): domain Eukaryota; kingdom Metazoa; phylum Chordata; class Mammalia; order Artiodactyla; family Ziphiidae; genus Mesoplodon; species Mesoplodon bidens. The sequence goes on along the minus strand of NC_138161.1, from coordinate 94,916,491 downwards.
CTACCCCTCTAGGTGGTCACAAAGCACTGAGCTGATCTCCCTGTGCTATGCGGCTGCTTCCCACTAGCTTTATATTTTACATTTGGTAGTGTATATATGTCCATGCCACTCTCTCACTTCGTCTCAGCTTACCCTTCCCATCCCAGTGTCCTAAAGTCCATTCTCTACGTCTACGTCTTTATTCCTGTCCTGTCCCTACGTTCTTCAGAACCATTTTTTTTTAAGATTCCATATATATGTGTTACCATATGGTATTTGTTTTTCTCTTTCTGACTTACTTCACTCTGTATGACAGACTCTAGGTCCATCCGCCTGACTACAGATAACTCAATTTCATTTCCTTTTATGGCTGAGTAATATTCCATTGTATATATGTGCCACATCTTCTTTATCCATTCTTCTGTCAATGGACACTTAGGTTGCTTCTATGTCCTGGCTATTGTAAATAGAGCTGCAATGAACATTGTGGTGTATGACACTTTTTGAATTATGGTTTTCTCAGGTTATATGCCCAGTAGTGGGATTGCTGGGTCATATGGTAGTTCTGTTTTTAGTTTTTTAAGGAACCTCCATAATGTTCTCCATAGTGGCTGTATCAATTTACATTCCCACCAACAATGCAAGAGGGTTCCCTTTTCTACACATCCTCTCCAGCATTTATTGTAGACTTTTTGATGACTGCCATTCTGACCGGTGTGAGGTGATACCTCATTGTAGTTTTGATTTGCATTTCTCTAATGATTAATGATGTTGATCATCCTTTCATATGTTTGTTGGCAATCTGTATATCTTCTTTAGAGAAAAGTCTGTTTAGGTCTTCTGCCCATTTTTGGATGGGGTTGTTTGTTTTTTTGATATTGAGCTGCATGTGCTGCTTGTATATTTTGGAGATTAATCCTTTGTCAGTTGCTTCGTCTGCAAATATTTTCTCCCATTCTGAGGGTTGTCTTTTTGTCTTGTTTATGGTTTCCTTTGATGTGCAAAAGCTTTGAAGTTTCATTAGGTCCCATTTGTTTATTTTTGTTTTTATTTCCATTTCTCTAGGAGGTGGGTCAAAAAGGATCTTGCTGTGATTTATATCGTAGAGTGTTCTGCCTATCTTGTCCTCTAAGGGTTTTATAGTGTCTGGCCTTACATTTAGGTCTTTAATCCATTTTGAGTTTATTTTTCTGTATGGTGTTAGGAAGTGTTCTAATTTCATTCCTTTACATGTAGCTGTCCAGTTTTCCCAGCACCACTTATTGAAGAGGGTGTCTTTTCTCCATTGTATATTCTTGCCTCCTTTATCAAAGGTAAGGTGACCATATGTGCATGTGTTTACCTCTGGGCTTTCTATCCTGTTCCATTGATCTATATTTCTGTTTTTTGTGCCAGTACCATACTGTCTTGATTATTGTCGCTTTGTAGTATAGTCTGAAGTCAGGGAGCCTGATTCCTCCAGTTCCATTTTTCTTTCTCAAGATTGCTTTTGCTCTTCAGGGTCTTTTGTGTTTCCATACAAATTATGACATTTTTTGTTCTAGTTCTGTGAAAAATGCCATTGGTTCTTTGATAGGCATTGCATTGAATCTGTAGATTGCTTTGCGTAGTATAGTCATTTTCACAATGTTGATCCTTCCAATCCAGGAACATGGTATATCTCACTCCATCTTTTTTTTATCATCTTTAATTTCTTTCATCAGTATCTTATAGTTTTCTGCATACAGTTCTTTTGTCTCCTTAGATAGGTTTATTCCTAGGTATTTTATTCTTTATGTTGCAGTGGTAAATGGGAGTGTTTCCTTAATTTCTATGTCAGAGTTTTCATCATTAGTATATAGGAATGCAAGAGTTTTCTGTGCATTAACTTTGTAACCTGCTACTTTACCAAATTCATTGATTAGCTGTAGTAGTTTTCTGGTAGCATCTTTCGGATTTTCTATGTATAGTATCATGTCATCTGCAAAGAGTGACTGTTTTACTTCTTCTTTTCTTATTTGGATTCCTTTTATTTCTTTTTTTTCTCTGATTGCTGTGGCTAAAACTTCCAAAATTATGTTGAATAATAGTGGTGAGAGTGGGCAACCTTGTCTTGTTCCTGATCTTAGTGTCAATGGTTTCACTTTTTCACGATTGAGAATGATGTTGGCTGTGGGTTCGTCATGTATGGCCTTTATCATGTTGATGTAAGTTCCCTCTATGCCTACTTTCTGGAGGGTTTTTATCATAAATGGTGTTGAATTTTGTCAAAAGCTTCTTCTGCAACTATTGAGTTTATCATATAGTTTTTATCCTTCAATTTGTTAATGTGGTTTATCACATTGATTGATTTGCATATATTGAAGAATCTTTGCATTCCTGGGATAAACGCCACTTGGTCATGGTGTATGATCCTTTTAACGTGCTGTTGGATTCTGTTTGCTAGTATTTTATTGAGGATTTTTGCATCTATGTTCATCAGTGATATTGGCCTGTAGTTTTCTTTTTTGTGACATATTTGTCTTGTTTTGGTATCAGGGTGATGCTGGCCTTGTACAATGAGATTGGGAGTGTTCCTTCCTCTACTATATTTTGGAAGAGTTTGAGAGGGATAGGTGTTAGCTCTTCTCTAAATGTTTGATAGAATTCACCTGTGAAGCCATTGGGTCCTGGGGTTTTGTTTGTTGGAAGATTTTTAATCACAGTTTCAATTTCAGTGCTTATGATTGGTCTGTTTATACTTTCTATTTCTTCCTGGTCCGTCTCAGAAGGTTGTGCTTTTCTAAGAATTTGTCCATTTCTTCCAAGTTGTCCATTTTATTGGCATAGAGTTTCTTGTAGTAATCTCTCATGATCCTCTGTATTTCTGCAGTGTCAGTTGTTACTTTTCTTTTTTCATTTCTAATTCTATTGACTTGAGCCTTCTCCCTTTTTATCTTGATGAGTCTGGCTAGTGGTTTATCAATTTTGTTTATCTTGTCATAGAACCAGTTTTTAGTTTTATTGATATTTGCTATCATTTCCTTAATTTCTTTTTCATTTATTTCTGTTCTGATCTTTATGATTTCTTTCCTACTGCTAACTTTGGGGTTCTTCTGTTCTTCTCTCTCTAATTGCTTTAGGTGTAAGGTTAGGTTGTTTATTTGAAATTTTTTTTGTTTCTTGAGGTAGGATTGTACTGCTATAAACATCCCTCTTAGAACTGCTTTTGCTACATCCCATAGGTTTTGCATCATTGTGTTTTCATTGTCATTTGTTTCTAGGTATTTTTTGATTTCCTCTTTGATTTCTTCAGCGATCTCTTGGTTATTTAATAGTGTATTGTTTAGCCTTCATGCATTTGTATTTTTTCCAGTTTTTTCCTGTAATTGATATCTAGTCTTATAGCGTTGTGTTCGGAAAAGATGCTTGATATGATTTCAATTTTCTTAAATTTAACAAGGCTTGACTTGTGACCCAAGATATGATCTATCCTGGAGACTGTTTCATGAGCACTTGAGAAGGAAGTGTATTCTGTTGTGTTTGGATGGAATGTCCTATAAATATCAATTAAGTCCATCTTGCTTTATGTGTCATTTAAAGCTTGTGTTTCCTTATTTATTTTCATTTTGGATTATCTGTCCATTGGTGAAAGTGGGGTGTTAAAGTCCCCTACTATGATTGTGTTACTGTCAATTTCCCCTTTTATGGCTGTTAGCATTTCCCTCATGTATTGAGGTGCTCCTATGTTGGGTGCATAAATATTTACAATTGTTATACATCTTCTTCTTAGATTGATCCCTTGATCATTATGTAGTGTCCTTCTTTGTCTCTTGTAATAGTCTTTGTTTTAAAGTCTCTTCTGTCTGATATGAGAATTGCTACTCCAGCTTTCTCTTGATTTCCATTTGCATGGAATATCTTTTTGCATCCCCTCACTTTCAGTCTGTATGTTTCCCTAGGTCTGAAGTGTGTCTTGTAGACAACATATATACAGTACTTGTTTTCATATCCATTTAGCCAGTCTTTGTCTTTTGGTTGGAGCATTTAATCCATTTACATTTAAGGTAATTATTGATACATATGTTCCTATTACCATTTTCTTAATTGTTTTGGGTTTGATATTGTAGGTCTTTTCCTTCTCTTGTGTTTCCTGCCTAGAGAAGTTTCTTTAGCATTTGTTGTAAAGCTGGTTTTGTGATGCTGAATTCTCTTAGCTTTTGCTTATCTGTAAAGGTTTTAATTTCTCCGTTGAATCTGAATGAGATCATTGCTCGACAGAGTAATCTTGGTTGTAGGTTTTCCCCGTTTTAAATATGTGCCACACCCTTCTGACCACACCCTTCTGGCTTGCAGAGTTTCTGCTGAAAGATCAACTGTTAACCTTATGGAGATTCCCTTGTATGTTATTTGTTGCTTTTCCCTTGCTGCTTTTAATTTTTTTCTTTGTATTTAATTTTTGATAGGTTGATTAATATGTGTCTTGGCATGTTTATCCTTGGATTTATCCTGTATGGGACTCTCTGTGCTTCCTGGACTTGATTGACTTTTCCTTTCCCATATTAAGGAATTGTTTGACTATAATCTCTTCAAATATTTTCTCAGTCCTTTTCTTTTTCTCTTCTTCTTCTGGGACCCCTAAAATTCACATGTTGATGCCTTTAATGTTGTCCCAGAGGTCTCTGAGACTGTCCTTAGTTCTTTTCATTCTCTTTTCTTTATTCTGTTCTGCAGTGGTTATTTCCACTATTTTATTTTCCAGGTCACTTATCCTTTCTTCTGCCTCAGTTATTCTGCTATTGATCCTTGTAGAGAATTTTTAATTTCATTTATTGTGTTGTTCATCATTGTTTGTTTGCTCTTTAGTTTTTCTGTGTCCTTGTTAAATGTTTCTTTTATTTTCTGCATTCTATTTCCAAGATTTTGGATAATCTTTACTATCATTACTCTGAATTCTTTTTCAGGTAGACTGCCTATTTCCTCTTCATTTGTTTGGTCTGGTGGGTTTTTACCTCGCTCCCTCATCTGCTGTGTATTTCTCTGTCTTCTCATTTTGCTTAACTTACTGTGTTTGGGGTCTCCCTTTTGCATGCTGCCGGTTCATAGTTCCTGTTGTTTCTGGTGTCTGCCCCCAGTGAGTCAAGTTGGTTCAGTGGGTTGTGTATGCTTCCTGGTGGAGGGGACTGGTGCCTGTGTTCTGATGGATGAGGCTGGATCTTGTCTTTCTGGTGGGCAGGACCGCGTCCAGTGGTGTGTTTTGGGATGTCTGTGATCTTATTATGATTTTAGGCAGCCTCTCTGCTAATGGATGGGATTGTGCTCCTGTCTTGCTAGTTGTTTGGCATGGGGTGTCCAGCACTGGAACTTGCTGGTCATCGAGTGGAACTGGCTTAGTGTTGAGATGGAGATCTCTGGGAGAGCTTTTGCCAATTGATATTACATGGGGCTGGGCAGTCTGTGGTGGACTAATGTCCTTACCTTGGCTCTGCCACCTCAGAGGCTCAGGCCTGACACCTGGTTGGAGCACCAAGACCCTGTCAGCCACACAGCTTCTAGTGTTGGAGGGTCTCCTTGCAGAAGTGGGGGGCAGCTGTGGCTCATGGTGGGGGCAAGGACGCTGGCAGCAGAAGTTCTGGGAAGCACTCGTTGGCATGAGCCCTCCCAGCGTCCACCATTAGCCCCACTTAAGAGCCTGTAGCCTCCAGTTCTTCTTCATTTTAGAATCTGAAGATTTGAAACTCCAACCAATAGTGTACCAAGACTGCTCAGTTTCTGGCCAGTAGATGGCTCTCTCTTTTTTTTTTTTTTTTTTAGTGAGGATGCTGTCCAATGTACTGAATTGAGAGGTTCTGAGTAGCCTATATCATAAATATAATTGAAATAATGGAACTTGTGTCTTTGAGGCTGCTTCCTCCCTAGTTATATGACCTTGAATGGAGAGACATAATGAATTTTTTAAGTGGATCTTCCTTGTCTTTATAATTATGATGTAAGCTCATTGAGGCCTCCTTTCATGCCTGCACATTTACGTAGACTTTTCCTTCTGCCCTTATTTCTCATCTATGCTGCAAATTGATGATAAAGCTTGTGTTAGATCTAAATTATCTGATTGTAGGCAATGCTGACACATTTCACTGCATAACACGCTTTTCCAATTCTTATATAATACTATTAAGCATCTACCATAAGAAAAAAACTGGGTTTACTTTATTTTATAACTGTAATTTATATCTTTTTCCAATCCACATTATCTAAATTATTAGATGCCATCTATATTTTAGATAATGCTAGTTAAAAGAAGAGCTACAGAAAAATACTTTAGGAGTAAAATTATAACCTACACATATGTATATGGTGCAACTAAAAAATTAGAAAAAATGAAATTGTAATAAATTTGAGATTATATTTAAAAGACAGTAGGGTCTCAGTGTTTTAAAAGCATCTGGTTAATTTGTGGAGGGCAACAGAAGAGATCTGGTGTTATGGAAGGAGCAAAAAATATTTAAATCAGAAGACAGCTAGCTTTCTCTCTTGGGAAAAACACTTGAAGTCTGAATTTCAGTTTCTCAATCTGCAAAGTGATAAAAATATTATATCTACTTTATAAATTTGTTGAATGGTTACACCCTGTGTGATGATATAGGTGAAACTTTTGTGTAACTTGTAAGAGAGCATACCTTTTTTGTCACAGCCCTTTTTTTTCTTGGCAGTCCATGAATTCTATTATTTATTTCCTCCTCCTTTTGTAAAAAATAAAATTACCATGTTTCATATGTCCCTTGACAGCATTTCTTTGTGAGGAGGTTTTTGCTGTTGTAGCTGGTGCTTTTTGCTCTCTTTCCACTTACTCTTCGCTTCAGAATCAACTGTTCAGGCTTTTCCCTTCCATGGTGGCTCTTGACAATTAAGTGGACACGAACTGAGGGATTAAACCTTTGTTATGCTGAGTTATGAAAAAGCATCATTACTATTGATCACTGTCCAGAGAGAGCTTGGCAATATCTTAATTACAGTGAGCTTCTATTGCTGTAATGTTCATCTTAATGAGACTTGACTATATGGTCTTATCTTTACTGAAATGTTTTCACATTTTTTCCACTCACTTTTTCCTTTCTCAGGCTAAATAAAAAATCACTTTTAGGAGCATTTGTCTTTTTTTGGGGGGGGTGCAGGGCATGGTGAGTGATTTAAAAATGATGTATAAAACATGGTCCTCCTTTAGAGGGTTATAATTTGCCTCCTTAACATAATTTTAAATACATGATAACCAGAAAGCCTTAAGAGAGAAGCTTAGAAATAAAATTTTAGAAAAATAGGTGATGGAACTTTCAAGGTGGTGATGGCTTGTAAGGTGCTGAAAATATATTCAGAGTATTGGCCACAAACCAATTCATTCTGAGTATTAAGAGAAACATCATCTATAGGAGAAGGAGCCAGTATAGATCAGATTAGATGTGATAACTATCAAAAAGGAAAGCAGATGTGGATACATTCCAGGTATCTTGCTCAATGCCAGGAACAGGAACAACATTACAATGGCTACTGTAAGAGTTATACTTCCAGGTAGTAACATGGTTATTTTATTTTCAGCCCCTTTATGGTATAAATCAGGAAAAAAGGCAAGCAATAAAAAGATACGAGTTGAAGGAAGCATAGATACAGAAGCAGTCCTGCATGATCTCCTAGGATCACTGAATTTTGAGACAGAAGTTCCGATGTCTTCTACTCTCTGAGAAGGTTAAAGACAATTAAATGTATCCTCTAAGTGTTTACATTTATATAATTCTTAACAATTTACAAAGTATTTTATATAAGTTATCCCTGTAAATTAGAGAGTGCCTACAATGTTCAGTGATCCACATTGTGAGGAAAACACATTCCCTATCCTGAGAAAGTGTAAATCTTGAGGAGGTCTGGGGCATGTAAATAACTGACTATAATATTTTGGAGGCTCAAGGAGGGGACCAGCAGAGGATATGAAAATAATTGTAGTAGGGAACTATTTTGACATGTATTATTTTGTTTCTCCTACATCCTACTCTTTTGGAAATTGCTCCTTTCTCTCAACATAGGATGCTAGTAAAACTGTCAATCAAAGGGCACTCCTCCCCCTCCCTCCACAGCTGTAGTCACATGAGCCAGGGTGGCAAATCAAAATGCCCAATCCTCCTAACCATTATGATTGGTCACCATGATCAATGCAGGACCAGTTAAATCCAAGTAGGGTTTACTGGAGTTCCTTTCGAGGTAATTATTTGGATGTTTGAAGAGAGATCCTCTCTGTCCTTCTGAGGGAAAAGTCTGTGTAAGTCTGAAGCTGCTGGTGGCTATCTACTCTTAACACACGGAGAGAAACTTCTGGAAGATGTAGCCAATCCAAAAGAAAGGGAACCAAAAAATGAAGAGAGAACATTTTTGAGCAGCTGGATCTAGCTATGCCAAAGCTAGACAACTCCTGGCATTTTTACTTAATAAGCCAATACAATTCATATTTGCTTGGATGTGTTTGAGTTGTTTCTGCCATTTAAATCCAAAGTTCTGAATAACGCAGAGACTCGATTCTTTTGAACCAAGTCCTAATTTTATCTGCATATCTATCTATCTATCTTCTATCTATCTATCTATCTATCTATCTATCTATCTATCTATCTATCTATCTATCTATCCATCTTAAATAGATCTTAAAGGTTTCACTGAATATTCCAGTTAGGATAAACATACTTATTAGTTCAATAGGTATTCCTTAAGTGTCTTTCAAGCAGTGGGGAGGCACTGGTTATTCTGTTCTTCTCTTCCTTTTCTTCTACCACTCCTCCTAAAAGCTATGAAACATTGTAACTATTAAACTGATTGAATATCCCCATGATCATAGCATAAATGTCATCAGAAAGTTTTGTACTCTTTCCAAAAGGAATTCCTTCCTCTCACTTCGGATGCTCAAGATATCACTGGCATTTATAAGTGTATATTTGGAGGGATTCACATTTTGTCTGTGATTTTAATTAAAAAAACAGAGAAGTGTCATGAAAGAAACAGCAGAAATATACTTCCAAGCTAGTGTAGTTACACGTACAGAAGTGTAGTGACTGTTCTAGTTTCAACAACTATTCAACAGTCTTTTAAGTCTGAGACATTTGTGAACTTGCTTTGATCCAGATAAAGGGGAGAAGAAGACAGTATTCTTTCTTTTTGCATTTTGATTATATATCTTTTTGTCTACCTGTGTCTGATTATATTTTGTATTATAAACCAAGTCTTCATATTCATGGCAGGATCCTGTGAGAATTAGGCTTTCCATATGTTAATTTTCTAGATAACTGAAAATTACTCCCTTAAGTGACAAGACTGCTTTATAGCATTAAACTATTTAAAGGGATTTTTTATTTTTATTTATTTATTTTTATTGAACTATAGTTAATTTACAATGTTGTGTTAGTTTCAAGTGTACAGCAATGTGATTCAGTTATACACACACATATATATTGTTTTTCAGATTCTTTGCCATTATAGGTTATTACAAGATACTGAGTAGAGTTCTTTGTGCTACACAGTAGATCCTTGTTGTTCACCTATTTTATGTATAGTAGTGTGTATGTATTAATCCCAAACTCCTAATTTATCTCTCCTTCCCACCCCCTCTATTCCCTTTGGTAACCATAAGTTTGTTTTCTATGTCTGTGAGTTTATTTCTGTTTTGTAAATACGTTCATCCATATCGGTTTTTTTTTAGATTCCACATATAAGTGATATCATATGATATTTGTTTTTTCTGTATGACTTACTTCACTTAATATGATAATCTCTGGGTCCTTCCATGTTGCTGCAAATGGCATTATTTCATTCTTTTTATGGCTGAGTAGTATTCCATTAGTCTTCTTTATGCATTCATCTATTGATGGACATTTAGGTTGCTTGCATGTCTTGGCTATTGTAAATACTGCTGCTATGAAAACTAGGGCCCATGTATCTTTTTGAATTAGAGTTTTCTCCAAATATATGCCCAGGAGTGGGATTGCAGGATCATATGGTAACTCTATTTTTAGTTTTTTAAGGAACTTCCATACTGTTTTACATAGTAACTGCACCAATTTACATTCCCACCAACAGTGTAGGAGAGTTCCTTTAAAATGCATTATCTGGGGCTTCCCTGGTGGCGCAGGTTGAGAGTCTGCCTGCCAATGCAGGGGACACGGGTTTGTGCCCCGGTCTGGGAAGATCGCACATGCCGCAGAGTGGCTAGGCCTGTGAGCCATGGCTGCTGACCCTGCGCATCTGGAGCCTGTGCTCCACAACGGAGAGCAGTGAGAGGCCTGCGTACCTCAAAAAAAAAAAAAAAAAAAAAAAAGCATTATCTGTTTCCATGTTTTCTTAAGCAAAGCATAGTAATCATAATATAGCTACTATTTAATATGTGGATTCCATGTGGTGGTCTCTGTGTTAGCCATTTACATACAACATTTCATTTAGACCTACTCCTGTGAGGGAAGAGATACACTACAATCCTCATTTAAGAGAGGAGTAAATTGAGGATCAGAATGGTTAAGTAAAAGCTACAGTAATCAAGACAGTATGGTACTGGCACAAAAAAAGAAATATAGATCAATGGAATAGGATAGAAAGCCCAGAGATAAACCCATGTACATATCGTCACCTTATCTGTGATAAAGGAGGCAAGAATATACAATGGAGAAAAGACAGCCCTTCAGTAAGTGGTGCTGGGAAAACTGGACAGCTACATGTAAAAGAATGAAATTAGACCACTTCCCTAACACCATAAGCAAAAATAAACTCAAAATGGATTAAAGACCTAAATGTAAGGCCAGACACTATAAAATTCTTTGAGAAAAACATAGGCAGAACACTCTATGACATAAATCACAGCAAGATCCTTTTTGACCCACCTCCTAGAGAAATGGAAATAAAAACAAAAATAAACAAATGGGACCTAATGAAACTTCAAAGCTTTTGCACATCAAAGGAAACCATAAACAAGACAAAAAGACAACCCTCAGAATGGGAGAAAATATTTGCAGATGAAGCAAATGTCAAAGGATTAATCTCCAAAATATACAAGCAGCTCATGCAGCTCAATATCAAAAAAACAAACAACCCCATCCAAAAATGGGCAGAAGACCTAAACAGACATTTCTCCAAAGAAAATATACAGATTGTCAACAAACACATGAAAGGATGGTCAACATCACTAATCATTAGAGAAATGTAAATCAAAACTACAATGAGATATCATCTCACACTGGTCAGAATGTCCATCATCAAAAAATCTACAAACAATAAATGCTGGAGAGGGTGTGGAGAAAAAGAAACCCTCTTGTGCTGTTGGTGGGAATGTAAATTGATACAGCCATTATGGAGAACAGTATGGAGGTTCCTTAAAAAGCTACAAATAGAACTACCATATGACCCAGCAATCCCACTACTGGGCATATACCCTGAGAAAACCATAATTCAAAAAGAGTCATGTACCAAAATGTTCATAGCAGCCCTATTTACAATAGCCCGGAGATGGAAACAACCTAAGTGTCCATCAACAGATGAATGGATAAAGAAGATGTGGCACATATATACAATGGAATATTAGCCATAAAAAGAAACGAAACTGAGCTATTTGTAATGAGGTGGATAGACCTAGAGTCTGTCATACAGAGTGAAGTAAGTCAGAAAGAGAAAGACAAATACCATATGCTAACACATATATATGGAATTTAAGAAAAAAAAATGTCATGAAGAACCTAAGGGTAAAACAGGAATAAAGACACAGACCTACTGAGAATGGACTTGAGGATATGGGGAGGGGGAAGGGTAAGCTGTGACAAAGCTAAAGAGAGGCATGGACATATATACACTACCAAACATAAGGTAGATAGATAGTGGGAAGCAGCCGCATAGCACAGGGAGATCAGCTCGGTGCTTTGTGACTGCCTGGAGGGGTGGGATAGGGAGGGTGGGAGGGAGGGAGACGCAAGAGGGAAGGGATGTGGGAACAGATGTATATGTATGACTGATTCACTTTGTTATAAAGCAGAAACTAATTAAAAAAAAAACTAAAAATAGAACTACCATACGACCCAGCAATCCCACCCCTGGGCATATACTCTGAGAAAACCATAATTCAAAGAGAGTCATGTACCACAGTGTTCATTGCAGCTGTATTTGCAATAGCCAGGACATGGAAGCAACCTAAGTGTCCATCAACAGATGAATGGATAAAGAAGGTGTGGCACATATATACAATGGACTATTACTCAGCCATGAAAAGAAATGAAATTGAGTTATCTGTAGTGAGGTGGATGGACCTAGAGTCTGTCATACAGAGTGAAGTAAGACAGAAAGAGAAAAATAAATACCATATGCTAACACATATATATGGAATTAAAAAAAAAAGGTTCTGATGAACCTAGGAGCAGGACAGGAATAAAGACACAGACGTAGAGAATGGACTTGAGGGGAGGGGGAAGGGTAATCTGAGATGAAGTGAGAGAGTGGCATGGACATATATACACAACCAAATGTAAAATAGCTAGCTAGTGGGAAGCAGCCACATTGCACAGGGAGATCAGCTTGATGCTTTGTGACCACGTAGAGGGGTGGGATAGGGAGGGTGGGAGGGAGATGCAAGAGGGAGGGGATATGGGGATATATGTAAACGTATAGCTGATTCACTTTGTTATACAGCAGCAAGTAACACAACAATGTAAAGCAATTACACTCCAATAAAGATGTTAAAAAAAAAAAAAGAATGGTTAAGTAACTTAGCCAAGATCACAAAAACCAGAGGAGGTGGAGCTGGGATTTGAACTCAGACCTGTCTGACTCCATGGCTGCTATTCTATAATGCCATCATTGAGAACACAAAGTGTGTGCTTTGCAAAGATAAAATAATTCTCTCCCTGGCTTCAAATACTCTAAACCATTTGTTCCAGTGCAAATGGCCTTATTCTGCTCTTTCTTTTGAACTATGTCTGCCTTTTATAATTTTCACTATATTTTCTCCCTTATTGTCAGAATGCTAACTGTAACTTTGCGATTGTAAGTAGGCCTGGCTGTAGCAAAATGTGTCCTTCATTTCAGTAAATAGCTTTTTAGCTGCTTTAAACCTAAGTAATTTTTCTCTGATAAGCGATTTCAGGTCCTTTGTGAGGCCATGTGGAGGCAATGATGATGATAGTAATGATAATAATATAGGGATTATTTATTGAATATCTTCTATAAGCCTCCAGATGTATTACATATGTGGTCTACTTAATCCTCACTTTAGACACTTCTATTGATTACTCAGGGCTTTTTCCCCTTATTTTCTAAGTCTCAGGTAAATTTCAAACAGATGCTAAGTGAGGTACTTAGACATATTACATATATATGTGTTATATGTATAATATATATATTCACATATATGCATACTCAGGAGCTCTAACATACTTACACTGACCTTTTTGCCTTGAGTCAAATATTGGCAGGGATAAAAATGGGAATGAGAAAACCCAGAACAGTGATATGCCAAGGACACCTTTGATAGAGTCACCATGTGCTGCTTGGGAAATGATTTAATTATTTTGTTAAGTGCTAAAAGGTGTGAAAGCATCTTATTAATTCATATGATTACACATTATTATGTATCCCCAGTACCTAGAGCTACAAGAGGCAGGAAGTTTATCTTTAAATGAATGCTTCTCAATTATACTAACACCGATGTGTTTTGTTGTTATTATTCACTTGGAGCGATTAGGTGTAATCTGTAGAATATGAATACATATCTTAAAGCACAAAGCTGCTTGACAACTTTTTGCAAAGTTTGAATTGTAAATGTATCTTTAGTAAATTATTTTTGCTGAAATATCTTCAACTGAGCAACATGGAAAGACTCAATGTATTGTTATTTGGATATTTTAGGGGAAATGCACATAAGGGAAGGAAAGACCCCTAAAGGGCATCTAGTTCATTCAACAATCTTTGGATGCTTCAATTTATTCTCATGATATTCCCCTGCCAGTAAGAGTCCATCCTGCTAAAGAGATTATTCATTATCACTTTGTTTAATCCACTCTAACTATTCTTGGAACTTTGGGAATATTTTTTAGTTTCTTATACTCATGTTCTACTCTGTTTGGGTTGTCTTGTTTCAGGGTTCTGTACCTCATTAATGATTATAGTAATCAGGGTTGTTAAATATTGTGGTATTTCTAAAAATCTAACTCTTCTGCCGGCCATGGGATTTATACTCTGACAGTGTGATTTACTAGTATCCTGATTTTCAGTACAATACTATCTGAGAAAAGACAGAGGAGATGCTAAAGTTTTAAATTTGGAGTTATAAACATGATAAATAGAGTATGTGGAAGTGGTGTAATCAGTGATAACTATGTGTACCTGATCATGTCTGCCCAGGTAATTTAATACTTGGGACTGCTGTAAAGAGCTGCACTCTTGGGAAAACAGACTGATGTGACACAGCACTGTTTTGTATAAATCTTCATGTCTAGAAATGTGTATTCATTTTTTGGCAGGAAAATGTGTTTATGTTTGCTGCCATGGCCTCTGTCCATGCTTTAACTGATTTTCCTTGGAAAGTTTTTGCCTTCTCTATCAGGTAGTTCTACTTTTCATCATTTGCTGCCCTAGATAGAGTAAACACATTTCAGGGGAGAAACTCCCAAACTGTAAACTTAGAAGTAGATCCTGGAGGAAGCACTGTGCAGAGTCCTAACTGCCAGTGGCTGCTTGTGTGATTTTGCGTTCATTATGACTTTCCATCTTTTTTCAGTGGAACAACACATATCTGTTTAAAGTAGTTTAAATAATACAGAAGAGCAGAAAGTAGAAAGTGGTCTCTTCCATCCCAGTTCCTCACTTTTATTCTCTAGGTATAACTACAATCAATCACTTGGCAGGTGCTATTCCAGGCCTTTTATTATGTACATACAGATGTATAGTACTTTATCAATAAAAAGTTGATTTGCTACATGTAGTATTTTTGACTTCATCTGTTTCAATCTTTTTATTGGATTCAAAGTATTCTAGAATATAAGTATATAGTAGTTATTTTACTGAAGAACCTTTAGGCTGTCTCCAGACAGTAAGTGTCCACCCTGCTAAAGAGATAATTACAATCATGTAATTATCTCTTAATAATTAATAATTATTATTTTTATTATTAATCTGTAATTATTACATAATCTGTATCATTATATAATCTGTAATTATTATGTAATAACTAATATTACAAATAATGCTGCAGGGGAAACAATTGCACATAATATCCTCATACACTTGTGAAAGTATTCCTGAGAAATAAATGGCTACAAATGGAATTGCTGAGGCAATAATTTTGCTCCTTAAACGTTTTGATAGGTTCTGTTGAATTACTCCCCAAGGAGTTTTTATTGATTTATAATCCAACAAAAGTGTATGAGAGTTGGGCAAGTTTATTAAATTGAGCTCTAATTTTCTTGTGTATAACATGGGACCAATTATCTTTTTCTCAAGGTTAATGTGAGGATTAGATAAAGTAACCCTCATCAGCATCTAGCACTGTACCTGATTGAAAGTGGGTGTTTGGTAAATCTTTATTGCCAGCTTTTTACTTCTCCAACTGCTCCACTTTACACAAAGCAACAATGCATCAACTATTAGTTGGATCCCGATTTTCCACCTCAATTATATGCAGGGTTCTCAGAACTTCATTGTTCACACCTACATCAGTACTGAGTTTCTTAAGTCAGAGTTAGTTCTGGTCACTATTGTCCTTACATTGATCATTATCCTTCTATGATACATGGTACCCATCATAATCAGAATTTCAATATTTAACAAGTACTTTGCAGACATCTTAGTCTTCTTGTTGTGACTCAGTTTCCATAGTTTTGGAGTTTTGAGACACGGATTTCTCTTTTGAATGATCCAACATCAGCTTGGTCTGACAAAAAACTATAAGGGAGGCTCTGAGAGATTTGCAAATACTAAATTCTGATGCTTTTCATCATTATGCCTGTGCCAGCTACTCCTTAGTTGGAGGACTCTAGGGGCACTCTGGCAGTTACTTTCGAAAGTCCCCACACTTCCACTGAGACCACCCTTACTTTCAAGGATTGTATATACCTCCCCCATACTTTATTTTTCATGGGGACTTAATTTATAACTTTCGTTGGTTGCCATCTAAAAGCTGGAATGAGTCTTATCTGAGAAGTGAAATGTGATGCAAGACCATTCAGTAGAGGAGAAATGTCTTTCACTTTGTTTATTTTATGCACATTCAATGGAACCCAAGTTTACAAGTTACCTTAGAGAACCATCCAGGTCTGTACACTTGTCTCCAAGAGTGGATGGGCCTTCTATCCCTCAGAATATTGTCCCTCAACCATCCCCATGAGGTGCCCTCCAGTCACCCACCACAGAATTCATTTAAACCTTGAACAACTCTGAATACCAAGTCCATTTACTTAATATAATAGATATTTCTATAGTGCTAACTCTGTGCAGACACTGTGCTGAGTGCTTTACAAATATTAACTCATTTAATCCTTAATGGCTGCCCCCTATTTTCTGGTTTTGCATCTTAAGAGAAGATAAAACATCTCTAACACTTTCTTTGTATAACAGCCTTCAAATACTTTGAGGACAATCTCTAGGTTCCCCAGGTGCTACTCTTTTTCAAATTGAAGAATCCAGTTTACTCAATTGTTTCACATACTGCATGATTGTGAGTTATTTTATATCCTGACCACTCTCCTCTGAATGTCCCGTGACTTGATAATGACTGTTTCAGAGACTGCAAGCTCTCTGGTTCTGGCCCACAAATGTATTTTGCTTGGCACAATGTCATTTTTATTTGCTTTTTTTTTTGCAGTACGCGGGCCTCTCACTGTTGTGGCCTCTCCTGTTGCGGAGCACAGGCTCCGGACGTGCAGGCTCAGCGGCCATGGCTCACGGGCCCAGCCGCTCCGCGGCATGTGGGATCTTCCCGGACTGGGGCACGAACCCGCGTCCCCTGCATCGGCAGGCGAACTCTCAACCACTGCGCCACCAGGGAAGCCCTGCTTTGTTTTTAAATAAAGAAAAATCAAAAGAAATGTGAATGCCTTTCCACAAGGCATGCATTCCCAGCTTCAAGCTTCCATCATTGCCTATTGTCTTAATCCCAGCTTCATTGGACTTGGCCTCTAAAGGTGTTTGAGTTTGAGACCCCTGCTGAAGTGTCATATCTAGAACTGAACCTAGATGCAGTCTGGCTACATCTCAGTTGAGAGGGGTCTGTTATTCTCTGATGCTATTGATATTGTAAATTTAGATTATAGTACATTTCTTTGGAATACATTTTAAGCCATACATCAGCCATTCCTCCACACAGCCTCTGAAGCTGGATTTAATAATTCTTACCTTCAGAATAAAGAATTCACTTGCACCAAAGCACTACTGAAGAGTGTACACTTTATTGACAGGTTAGAATTAGGGGCAAAAGAGAGGGTTTATAAAACCCAGCATTTTTCTACAGGCCTCTTCTCTTAGCCTTACATTTCTTGAGATTCTCTATCCCCTTACCCCCTCTTCGGTGCCAACACTTAGCTTTACTGATACCTGATTCCTTTCCCAGAATCTTCTCTCTGGGGCGTCTCCATCTTTTCCCCTTAATTATGCAGAGCAGTTTAGTCCTGGTCTAGCTGTGCCACACCTGGTGGTCACAGCTGTCATCTGCTTAGTCAGCAACAGAGCCTCACTTATCAGGAGCCACTTCCCATAGAAAGCAGCAAGTGATTACCATAATCCAAACATAGTTTTTTTCCTAACACAGTAATAGTCCTTGTTTTAGAGCTAGGCAACTTATCCAATCCAGTTCTCTCTTCTTTCACATGGAGAAACCCAGCTCCAGAAAGGTTACATCAGATAACTAAGATAACACAGATAATGATCAGAGAGGTAGGCATAGAAGCCAGCACTGGTACTTCCCAAGTCTCTCTCTATAAACTTGTGCTATGCATGATGTTACTAGAAACTTTGTATTTGTGCATGAGCTGTCAGTAATTCTGTATGGTAAGTCTCAGTGATATTATTTTAGATTTGACCTTGACTATACCAAAGCAGATAACTAAATTTCTTCTCCCCTTACCTACACACCATAGTTGCTGCATCCCAGCTTTGTGGCTAAAAGGCTGCTGTATTTCTTTTCCTACTGAGTTTTGCCATAAAGTGCCTTTTGGATCTCCTGACAGAGCATTTAGCAAAAGGTAAAAAAATTACAAAGTGGACTTTTCCAGCTATGCCAACACTGGAATCTAACGAAGCAATATTACAGAACGATGGCATTTTAGAGTAGGAAGAACCTTATAAATCAGCTAATCTGATCCTCCTCTACTTTTAACCATGAGAAGATTTAGGCCCAAAGGGGTCAGTCTTTTGCTGAGAGTCAAAGAGCCATTTAATTTTGGAACTGAGACTAGAACCCGGCTGTCCCAACTGTAGTGTAGCTGCACAACTCCATAGATCTTTCACGTAAAAAGAAATAAACAAGAAAGCCTAGTTCTCAGCATTGTTTTGTGGTTATTGATAGCAAAGGGGATCATGTGCCACTTACAGTAATCTCTTAAGATTTTATAATAATCCTTGCATTATCCTGTTAAACTGTGGCTTAATAGATTGAAATCTATTATTCATAATGTCATCTTGTTCCTGTTTAAATAACATTATCCTTAAGACCAAAATTGTATGAATTCATACTCAGTTTCATAGCACAGTGAGAGGATAAAGCATTAGAACAGAGTTTTCATTTGTGAATTTAATTCAATAGGTATTTTTCAAGTACCTACTGTGTGCCTAGTATTATCCTTGGCACTTTTGGGAATTCAGGGGCAATATGTGGCAGGGCTTTTAGCCTTGAGAACTAATGTTCTTTTATGGGCTTCTGTGTATCAAGGAACATCTGGAAAATAAGGCAGTGTTGTCTCTAAGGAGGGGGAATAGTGTAGTGGGTGACAGCACAGACTTTGAAGTCAGGCAGTATTGGATTTGCATCCTCGTCCCTCTATTTACTAGCTGTGGTATCTTGGGCAACTTTAGTCAAGTTGCAGCGTCCTCATCTGGGGCTAAAAATAGCACTTACTTCATAGAGTAATTTCAAAGATTCCGTTAAAAGACAAGAGAGCAATCACTTAGCACATGTCTGACTTGTAGTGCTCAAAAATGTTAGCTAATGTTTAAAATTCTTATCATTTTATGTTAGTGAAGTCTAATGTGCTTTGAAGAAGAAAAAAACCAATTATCTCAGTACATTTAGGAGAAGAAAATTTGGGCTTTGGATCTGAAATATCTAGATTTTATTGATTGATTGACTACTGCTTGGTTGATTGAGTTTTGTTGTGTGGCTCAATGTAGCCTGTTTGCCCACAACACCAATCTCAAGCTTTGAAGAAGAATCCTAAGGGTAAAGTTGGGATAGCAATCGCTTCACTGGGGGGTTATCTTCAGTTTAATTTTGAACTATCCGTTCTTGCGAGAAATGTCCTCCAAATAGAAGTCTCTGTCCCTTTGACTGTCAGCATTTCCTATTCACCTCAGGTTCTCAGACAAAGGCCTCCTGATTGGTTGTCAATCACTTGGCTTCCCACCCTGCCTTATCGCAAACACCCTCAGTTGTTGCTAATAAATTCGCCCCTCAGAGGAAAACATTTGAAACAAATGGTACAAAGGTTTTGGAAAGACGAAGTATTCTGTTTGGTGATGTAAGATAATCAAATGAACTGACTAATTACTTGCCAAATCATTCTCTTTTCTTTTCTTTTCTTTTCTTTTCTTTTCTTTTCTTTTCTTTTCTTTTCTCTTCTCTTCTTTTCTTTTCTTTCCTCCCTCCCTCTTTTCTTTCCTTCCTTCCTCTTTCTTCCTTTCTTTCAAGTTTTTTTTGATGTGTATATATATGTATATATATACACACACACATATGTATATATATTCTCTCTCTCTCTCTCTCTCTCTCTCTCTCTCTCTATATATATATATATATATATATATATATATATATATATATTTGTATATTCTTTTTTTTTAAACAGGGAAAATAAACTGAATACAGGGAAGGAAAGTGGCCTTAACAATGCATCTGTATAATCTAAAAGAAAAAAATTATGCCTAATTTGAAATGAAATGTTTCTTAAGCTACTTTGCAGTCAGGCTATTAATAATCATTTTGCAAAGCAGGTGACATATACCAGAGCATATTGGAATATTAGGGATCCGTGAATTGCTGTCAGTTTGAATTTGTATATATTTTCTCATCATTAAAAATACTGTGATCTAGTTTGCAGAGGAAGAAAATCTGTAAAATAACACTGTTGTTAAATATGTTTGTGTGAGACAATTTCTGTGTATGCAAAACCAATTAGGGATCTAAACACATACTTGAATAATTAATATTAGTAAAGATCAAAGACTTGTTACCTAAAACAACCAATTATGATACATTTTCTAGTCATCTAGATTTTCGCATACTTCCTCCAAGTCAGTAAGTCAGTTTGCATGTCTAGACGGATCTTCTTCCAGAAAATTGATCAAATAGAAGAAAATTCTAACGGTAAAATAATTGAGAATGTGAAAGGCTGAGAAAACCCACACAACTCCAATATATTACAGTTGAAACCTGAAACTTATGAATTGACACCACACCAGTTTTGAAAATATTTCTCATGTACACTAGAATCAAGAAACAACCCTAAATCCAACGGAGAGAAGGCAAATCACTTCCCTATGAAAGAAAGCATTCCCATGAGTTATCATCTCCCTCTACTTCTGAGTCTGCCATCACACAGATAATTCCAGAGGCAGGAAACATTGCATTCTCTAGTTTTCCATCTTCTAGCCATTTTCCAACACATCCAAACCAATACCTTTCTCTTTAATTGTAGCTTCTTTCTGAATAGCAAGCATTACCAAGTCCTTGACAAATTCAAGAGTGTGAATGCAAAATAAATACAGTTCTCTGGGAGATTCCAGCTTACCTTATAGTACATGTCACCCTGTTACATCACTCTCTGCTTTCCTGCTCTCTCTTGGTTCTTTTCAACATGCTCACAGGGCTTCTGAGATGACCCAAGAGTATACTGCACACTTGAATAGGATAAAAGAAAAGAAGGAAAAGAGCAAGGTGCCCAGGGCCCTTTGTACCAAGATACAGTACTCATTGGTCAGTGCCCTCCCTGGCTGTGTGGGATGAGGGAACAGAGCATTCAACCATGTAAGGTAAATAGCAACTAGCCTAGTGCCTTGTGCAACTAACCAAAGGTAGTGAGAAGGCCACTGGATCACAGAGCTGAGAGGGGAAAATATTGTTGACTCCAGGACTCCTCTGCTTTACAGATAAGAAACCTGCAGTTGAGACATAAATTTATTTATAATTAAAAAAAGACTGGAAATATGATCTATGAGATATTCTATGTAGTTTGTTTTAAACTATTTCAGAACACTTTTGTGGAGGATGATGGGAAAAATTAAAATACAGACAGTCAAAAATAGAAGGGACCTGAGAGGTAATCTAACTCATTCATCTTGCTTTCCAGATAAAACTGTCCATGAATTGCAGCCACGCAGTGCAGGAGACACACTGATCTTGTCACCACGCACTGCCCCTTCTTAATTACCTGGAATATGTCTTTTTACAGTTTTACAGGCTCTATCTTTCTGATTATCTAGGCTTAAACAAGTTTTCTTGTTGCCCTGTGGCTGTATTTCATACAATGTACTGAGGGTGGCAACTGAATTATTACAGTTATCTGTATTTTATAAACATTTAAAATTGGCTCGGGTTAAAATGGGAAACTTCACACTAGTCATGAGAAACTCTTAAGAGACTCAGCAATTCTCTCTGGTTCACATAATAACAGCAATAAAGAAGAAATTGAACATTTTTTCTCTCTTGCAACGAGCTAAAAACAATTTACAGATTTCTTATTAATCCTCCCAGAGGAGCCACTGCCATTTTGCTTACTGGGAACCTCAGCCATAGGGGTCATGAGGCTGAGTGTACAGGAACATCTGGCACTAGTGTGGGAATCAGAAGACTTTATTTCAAGATGTGTTGGTGGTGCTTACTTGCTGTTTGATCTGGTCGACTCACAGAATCTCTGTCTACCTTAGTTTACTCATCATTTACGTGGGAGGAGTTGAATGAAGTGATTCCAAGATGCCTTCATGGACAAAATCTAAGTGATTTCACAGAGATCTGAATCTGCAGCTTAGATTTCCTCCCTTTTGCTACTCCTGCTTAAAGTCTTCCCTGAGGCTCTATAACTTTACTGTTCTTCTAGTTCTCTCCTGTTTATAAATTTTCTTTCTTCTCTTTTTCTGAAGAGGAGCAAGAAAGACAGTAATGCCTTTTCTACACCAGGGAGTGGCTAACAAATAAGGGTAGAGAGAATGAAGCAGTAAATGGACAATTACCGTATTTATTCCTAGTGGAATCCTGGTAGTTGTTCAGGACATTTTAATTTCTTTCATGACTCAGTGTCACTTCTGCCCCCTCACTAGAAGCAGCTTGCCCTCTACTTTCTTAGACTGAAATTATCCATCATGAGTTCTTAAAGTGTTCTTCCTTCAAAACATTTCTGCTCTTAATTCATCCTTTCCTTACTCCCCACCCCAATATGACCCTACCCCCACTTTGGAAGAAGAAGAGTACCTTTGTCATCCAAAGTGACCCTCTATTGTAGCCTTAATCCACTGCCCAGTTCTTATAAGTCAGTGGTTCTCTTACCTGAATACATATTAAAATCATCTGGGAGAAGTAATCAATAACAGAGGGGCCTGCCCTATCCAAAACAATTTAATCAGAATCTCTGCAGATCAGGACCAGATCTTTGTATTATTTTAAGGGTACTACATGAGTCTAGTGTTCAGAAAAGGTTGACAACTAGGGCTCCAGGGTCTTGAAATGTTAATTACTCTTTGTTTATTCTTCAACTTTAATCCATTTTACCGGCTCCTTCTCATCAATCTGCAAATGTGCTCAGCCGTCTGTTATATTAATAAAACACCTTCCCTTGTCCCTCAAGCTATGATTCCATGCATCATCTTCCCTCCCACTTTACCTTCTCTACAATTCTGCTCCAGGCCAGTCCTGAAGTGGCTTTCTCTGAGGTCACCACATGTCCAAAAAGTCCCTCTGTCTTCATCCTCCCCAGGTTCTCTGCAGGGCAACACCCCTAATCACCACTGCCTCTGTGAAATCCTCTCTTCTTGGCTTCTGGGGTTCTACATATTCTTGGTTTCTTTCCCAGGCCCCCAAAGTTTCCTTTGATATTGGATCTCCATGAGCCCCCAAAGTATAGCTGCTTTTCACAGTTTCATTCTAAATTTGTTCTGTCCCACGAAGTGATTGCCTAATTTTAAATGGTCACATCCATGAAAATGGCATCGAAACCTGCATCCTTCTCCTGAGTAGAAAGTTACACCTCACAGGGAGACATCCTCATCTGGATGTCCTTTCACCACCTCAGACTCAAAATGTTCCAAATCAAGGTCATCTTCTTCTACCAGTTCCACTCCTTCTCTGTGATCCCCCATGGAACTCCAACCAACACTGTCTTCCCCATTTCCTGGACTTTAAAATCTTGGTTATCTGTCACTTTTTCCTCTCTCTTATTCACTCCCTAAATCCCATGAATCCCCAAGTTGTGTCTATTTTACCTCTGTAATTTTTAGGACATCTGTTTCCTCCTTTTCATTTCTAATTCTTATTCAAACCCTTGCTTTAAGCCATAGATCAAATATTAAGTCTTCTATGGTATTCCATACCATAGCCATTCTAAACAGTCAAAGTTAGCCTTCTTCTTGGTGGTCCCAAAGCATTTCATGGGTCTAGTATGAGATTTAGCAATTCTACTTTTTAATGTATTACTGCTTGTACACTTTTCTTTACTTAATTGCAAACCCTTTGATGTCAGAGACCATATTCTTTTTTTTTTTTAGATGGAGTTAGTTTGGATTAAGAACAAGAGACTTACAATGTATCTGAGTAAACAAAAATACACACACATAACATTGGTGCAGCCACTATGGAAAACAGTATGGAGGTTCCTCAAATAACTAAAAATAGAATTACCATATGATTCAGCCATCCCACTCCTGGACATATCTAGACGAAACTATAAGTCAAAAATATACATGCACCCCTATGTTCATAGCAGCACTGTTCACAATAGCCAAGACATGGAAACAACTTAAACATCCATCAACAGATAAATGGATAAAGAAGATGTTGTACATATATACAATGGAATACTACTCAGCCATAAAAAAGAATGAAATAATGCCATTTGTAGCAACATGGATGGAACTAGAGATTATCATACTAAGTGAAGTAAGTTAGAAAGAGAAAGGCAATACCATATGATATCCCTTATATGTGGTCTCTAAAATATGACACAAGTGAAACTAAGAAACAGAAACAGACTCACAGGCACAGAGAACAGACTTGTGGTTGCCAAGGGGGAGGGGAGAGGGAGAGGGATGGACTGGGAATTTGGGGTTGGTAAAAGTAAACTATTACATTTAGAATGGATAAACAATAAGGTCCTACTGTATAGCACAGGGAACTATATCCAGTCTCCTGGGATAAACCATAATGGAAAAGAATATAAAAAAGAATGTATATATATGTATAAATGAATCACTTTGCTGTACAGCAGAAATTAACACAACATTATAAATCAACTATACTTCAATTAATACATACACATACACATCCCACAGTTACAATACATTGGAGATGTTTATGTCCATTAAGTCTAAGATGGCACAAGACTTTGTGAACATAGGTGGTACATTTATAACCCTGGCAAGTTTGGATTGCTCGCCCATCATACCAGCACATATTTTATATGTGTTATTTTATTCAAACTTCTCCAAACCCTGCAAGGTCAGTATTATAAGAATCCATTTTATAGATGCAGAAACTGATACTGAAAACATGAAGTGACTTGCCCAAGGTGACACAGCTAGTAATGCAAGAGCAGAGGTTAAATCCAGATATAAAAGCTCATGTTCTTAACCCTGTGTGATTCCATTAGACTAAATCATATCATTTGCTCACACATTGGGAGTTGATGAACGGGGAAGAAGACCCTTTGCTAGGGAAAGTTTTGTGGATGGTGAAGAGCTGTTTTATTGCTGAAAATAGTACAGAGTTTTGTGTATTCTTTCTTTGGACTCTCATTGTTCTTGCAGGTTTCCAACTGTAGAGTCAACCTAGGCAGGAGGTAGCATGGGGGACTTTCAGTTGCAGGGTGGAGGTTCTTCTAATACGCCACCTCCTCTAGTCTGTCAGTCCACCCCTTGCATCATCTCTCTTTCCATTCTGAAGGCATTGTCTTTGAGAAATCCAGGTTAAAATAACAAGGACCTTGGACTTGGTCATATATTCAACAGCTAACAACTGAGGAAGAATTTGTTTGACAACTTTGTGAAGTCCTTCCTTGACCACTCCTATCCATGATAAAGTCATGTGCAGGGACCTGTGTTCTTTGCACAACACCCATATGCTTTTGGTAACACAGATAGTACTTCTTTTTTTTGAGTAGTAATCAATATTAGTTTGCAAGTAACATGTTCTAATCTTTTTATCAATTCTAGTATCTTACTAGACTACTGACTCTGAATGTAAATTATACTTATTTAATAGAAGTAGTGTGAATTTGAGTTTTTTTAAAGAGATGCAAAAATATAAGTGCTTTCCCCTGAAAGGGGCCCAATAATTGATTGTTAAAAAGAATTGAATTAAGTTGATTTACAGTTGGGTCACTTTTTCTATATCAGAGAAAAAAGAAGAAATTGTCTTTTCTAATAAGATTTTAGGTGATTCTGATAAGAGAACGAACATTTTTTCTTTAAATATAAATGCTTATGTACTCTCTAAATCTCACTGTGATTTTTTTTTTTTTTTTTTTTTTTTTTTTTTTTGCGGTACGCGGGCCTCTCACAGCTGTGGCCTCTCCCGCCGCGGAGCACAGGCTCCCGGACGCGCAGGCTCAGTGGCCATGGCTCACGGGCCCAGCCGCTCCGTGGCATGTGGGATCCTCCCGGACCGGGACACGAAACCACGTCCCCTGCATCGGCAGGCGGACTCTCAACCACTGCGCCACCAGAGAAGACCCTCACTGTGATTTTAAGTTCCTTTCTCTAATGACAGGTGAAGAATAGGCATAGTGCTTTGGTACCAATAGCATTTTCAAGATTTGATTCTGATAAATATTTCAGGTTTGAATCCTTATTAGAAGTTCATTCAAATTTACTTATAACTATATCTTCTTAAAGTTAGCATTTTAAATACATAGTGTTTTGGAATTTCTTGGAAATGATGATTAAGAGTAAGAACTTTGGAATCAGGATTGGATCATCTAAGACTGAATAAAGGTCTTAATTCACAGTTGGCTGTGTAACTTTGGGTGAGTTGCTGGACTTTTCTGTGCCTCAGTTTCCTTATATGAAAATTAGAGATGATAAGGAAACCAATTCATAGGTTTGTCATCAGAATGAGATGATACAACAATGGTGCCTGACATGTAAATAAGTAATCAATAAATGTTAGCTATTAATTTTAATAGTTTTTGCTAAAATAGTTTGGTCCTGGTACATTCTTTTTCAATGATTTCTTCCAATTATCTACTCTCTCTTTTCTGCCTACCATTCTTTCTCAAAAGCTTATTTTCAGGAAAGCCAATTTGAACAGTCCCCTGTACCATAAGAATCTCTGAAGCTGACCAGGGAATGCCCAGTGCTAGGTGACCTTCCTGTCCTCACCTCCAAACTCTGTCCCTTTCTGTCTCTAGGGCACATTCCCCCTCATTTCTTGCATTCAAGGGGCTTGCCCATGTATCTGCTTTTTAATTTTGTTTTCAACAGGCATTCTTTTTTTTAACATACTTTAAGACATAAATCAACAGGCATTCTTAAAAATTTATGTTGGCCAATATCTAGTACATCTTTCAAAAATTTTTCATCTAATCTTGTAAACATTTCCAGACCAAGACTAGCCTCAAATCAGATTTTTTGTTTTTTTATTTTTTCTAGCATGATACCAGATGGCACTTCGGTAGGATAATAAAGAAAATCTGTTTTCTTCCTCACATTTTATATATCTGTCATAAATCATAACTGACTTTAGATGAACAGGAATTTAGAAGTTCATGTTTCAGGTGAAGGCTCAGTTTGAATTTCATTTTAATGTTTTATTAAAATTGATTTGCTTTTGTGAATATAAATTAATTTACTATCATTTTAGAGGAAATTTGTTGACAAGCAGTGATAAAAATCCAACCAAGATAACACTTTGGAATAGGGTAGTTTTTTTTTTTTCCTGCTAATCTTTATTGAGGAACTACCAGTAAGAAATCTTTAGCTCTTATTATGCCTTTGAAATACAGGTAACATCAAACTGCACTACCTAGCAAAGAAGGAAGAAATCTAAACACCATTAAGGGTGCTGTCAGAATTGACTGTGGTATTTATTGACAAATCTAGCAGACTACTGAGGCTTAAAATGTCTAACTTATTAGGTCATTGCTTTTGAATACAAATTATAATAATTTCAGGGTAATAGAATGTTTGAGTTTCTATAATTTAAGGAAAAGCAAGGATAATTATTATATTTGCTGGAGTTAAAACAGTTACAAAAACAACAACTACAGAAATGGAAGGACCTGTGATCCAAATTCTACTTAGGCTGAGGAAAGGTAATTTTATAGGAAAGCAGCTCATGCACTACACTGATGAGGTCAAGGTCAATTTCTGGAAAATGAGATGGGAAGGAAATAAAGCTTATAATGCCACTGATATATATTAGGTTATGGAAAATATTAGGTAAAGAGAATTGGGACATAATTTATATTTTATCTGAAATGGGTTGTTA
Organism: Mesoplodon bidens; assembly: GCF_964165515.1. Classification (NCBI taxonomy): domain Eukaryota; kingdom Metazoa; phylum Chordata; class Mammalia; order Artiodactyla; family Ziphiidae; genus Mesoplodon; species Mesoplodon bidens. Next base: position 94,888,656 of record NC_138161.1, on the reverse strand, counting down.
ACCTGAATTATCTTGGAGATTGGTTGGCAGAAGAATAGAATCATTTTTTTTGGTTTTGTTATTCAAAAGATAAGACCAAGGAAAAAAGTAGGAAAACAATTTGATGATAAGAAAAATATGTGAAATCTGTTATGAAACATTTCTCTGCTCTGCTTACCTCTCCTTTGTCTTATACTACTTCTCAGTGTGGAAGCTGGTGGTGGAAGTGCTGTTAAATCATCCTTCCACAGTTACCATTTGGAATCATATCTGTAAACCTTGGTCAGCATCTGGCTGAGGGCCAGCACCATGCATTAGGGGTTTGCTTAGTGAGCAAGGAGACAGCAGAGATAGATGTTAATCCACAGGAAAGTAGATTGCCTGGGTCAGCTGCTAGCAAGACCTTTGTGCACGAGTTACGTGCTTCCCTCTGTTTCCTTGAGCCCTGGGTGTGGTCCTCTTGGGACCTCGCAGTCCAGGCCTACACACTGGGAGCCTGTGCACATTGGCATCTGGGCAGAAAATGTGTCAGATGGCCAGCAGGTGTCAAATGCAATGCTTGAAAATTTGGGAGTCAGGCTGGTTCATCTTGAACTCCAGCTTTGATACCTACAAGTTGTATTACCTTGGGCAAGTCCATTACTCTCTGAGCCTCAGTGTTCTTAAGCATAAAATGGGAATAATATGAGCACTCATTTCCTGGGGCTGTTCTGAACTACACATGAGAGGATGCGTATCAAATGCTTAGCACAATGCCTTGAACTTGCTACTGGTGGGCTCACAAGCTACAGTGGATGTTGTGTAAAGTGCCTGCCATCTACAAAGTGCTCAATAACTGGTGTGTATCATTGTGGATATTTTAAAGGTCTCATTAGGAGTGACCATATCAAAAATGAGCAGCTATTTCTCAATGGTTGTTGTCTTCAAATCCTCTCTGGAAATGTCCATGTCTTGGTGAAGCAGGTTCCAGAGGCAGAGGTGACGGGTCCATAGTTCAGCAGGCAGTGTTGCCTGGGGGTTAGAGTCAGAGGAACTGGCTGGAAAGGGTGGTTCTGCCATTATTTGCTGTGGGACTTGGAGCAGGACTTTCACTGCCTTTGAACTTCAGTTTCCTTGTCTTAAAATGAGAGTGATAATGGCCACCACACAGAGTTATAGGACTAGTAGGAGGTGAATTCAGTGTGAATTCAACATTCAACCTGCAAAATAAGGTAAGATGCTAGCTCATCAACCACCAAGAGGCCCTCATGACCAGCCTGTCAAAAGAAAGAACCTGCATCCTTATTGGCTCTTTGTCAGCGGCCCTCACTATTGCTTTCCTTTTGGGGGAACATGTTCTTTAAAGAATAGTCTGCTTCCTCACCATCTGTTCAGTCCTTTAATGCCATTGAAATTGATTTTAATGCTTTACCTTGTTTTGGAAAATGATCTCCTATTTCACTGTTGAATAAGTAAAATCCCAAATCACAGAATCCAAAGCCCTTCCTCTTTGAACTCTCTGTAATATTTGACATCATTACTCATTCCTACATTAATAAAAACAACAGGTGCCATTTCTTGAGAAGCTACTGTGTATGGCACTGTGCTAGCCCCCTTGAATCATGATTTCATGTAACTTACACAAAACCTCTAGGTAGTAGGTATTATGGCCCTGTTTTATGGAGGAGGAAACTGAGGCACATAGATGTTAATTAACTTGCTCAGTGTAACTTAACTGCCACATAATTGAAGTAGAGAGAAAGAGAGGTTGAAACCCTGTTAATACTGATGTTTCTTCTTGGAGTTTTGTCCTTTTCTTAGCTTCTATTTGTAATATTTCTCTGTCTATTAAAATACTCAAAGCACTCTGTACCTTTCTTATGGCATTTGTCTCATTCCTAACTCCTGGAACTCGATATAATTTATGAGTAATCAGTAATCTCCTTGAGGACCACCTTTAGCATAATGCCTTGTTGAGACGAATTATTATTATTATCATTATTATTTTTCTACAAAGGGAGCATTAGACAAAGAATCCTTCTTTGGGCTGATAAATCTAAAGAGTTAACACTAAGTAAGAACATAAAAACAACATCAACTCCTTTACCTTTATAACCAATATAGCAATGATCTTCTCAAACTAAGAGTTTCCATTGGGTTAATTGGCCGAGAGACTTTTTCATAGTATTGCAGGGGTAGAAAAAGATAGTTGAAGAGACAAAATATGCATACTTTTCTTAGAGGTTGCATTTGAAAACATCATTGCTGTTCTGATTAATGGTAAAGAATCCCAGCCAGGGTGGAGTATAATGTGATTTAGATAAACTCTAGGTTAGGTAATGCTCAGGAAAGAAATTTGAGCAAGTTTGGTGATGCCCAGATGGACCATAAACAAGAGACATTGAGTGTTGTTACTTTTCCTGCTGACCTTTATTAAATGAACTCTCTAATTAGAAAAGAGCTTGCTTTAGCTTATTGTTAAAACTGCTGTTTGTTCACCTGCTTTGAAAAAGGAACAGGCAAGGGCAAGCACTGAGGTAGATTAATAGTTTGCCTGCTTGATATTGGTGCAAAGCTCTTTTCTCTCTGTCTCTGCAGGTCAATAACGAAGATATCTCTATTTTATCTATCTATCTATCTATCTATCTATCTATCTATCTATATTTCCCCCCCCCAGTGGGCAAGAGGAAACATATATATTCAGTGGGCAAAGGGCTGATGTATGAAGTGGATGCAAAGCATAATATGGGACACAACAATATTTTAAAGAAAAGTATACTAAAATATAGAGGACTACTACAAATAAAATTGCTATTTTCTGTAGGTGAAAATAATTGAATACAGGAAAATATAACTGAATACAGGAAATTTTATATGGCTCAGTGTTTTACAAGATACCTCGACTTATATTGAACAAAATCCTATAATGTAAGTGACACTATCCCACTTAACTAATAGAGACAAAGTTCAGAGAAGTGAAATGATTTGCCCAGGGACACACACTAGATGGAATTCAAACTCAAGTCAACTTTTGTTTTATTCCCCAAAATCTGTCTTTTTATAAAATATAGTTCCTCTCTTTATAAAATTTGTAAATAGAAGAAAAAAAAGAAAAATGATCTATAATTATGTCATATGGAAGTAGCAAAAAGTAAAACCTGCTGAAAGAGTTCAAAGACTAGAGAGAGGTCCCTTCTAGACTGGAGGGCAAGGAATGCAAAGGGTAAAGGAGAAATGAGAAAGGGATGAGAGAAGGTTATATCCAGAAAGGGCCATTGGAGAGTTGGTAGGAGTTTGACAGGTGAAAGTGAAGGGGGAGAGAGACCTTCCCTGGATGTCTGAAATGCATGAGGCCAAGAGACACTGTTGTAACACAGGGTGAGAGAAGGGAGGTAAAGATTAGGCTGGAAATTTATCTGGATACCAGGAATTGGAGAATCTTAAGTCCAGTCCTGGGAGGAGACTTTATTTGCTTGGTTAAGCAAGATTTGTGGAAGGGCTGTGATTAGGGAAGTTCCAAGATCAAGGTCATGCTTTCCAACTATTCATTAGGAAGATCTATGTAGAAGAAAATAGGCTGGAAGAGATTTGAGCAGTTTTTCTCAAAATTTATGTATGATAGATCTACCTAGGGTGTTTGTTAAACTTTCAGGCCTTACCCCAAAAGATTCTGATTAAATATAGGCCATGCAAATTTATATTTTTGAAAAGCTCCCCTGGTAATTCTTGTGCAGGTGATTTAAGGACAGCACGTTGAAAAAAACCAGACTAGGAGCGAGGAGGTTGGTTAGCAAACTATCACAATAACCAAGGTGTGAGAATAAAGGTACCTTATTTGCATAGGGAGGAATAAAAGGCACAGATGTAAAAGATACTTTGAAGGAAGAATCAATAGGACTCAGGTTGTTTAGGTCTGTAGTTACAGGAGGATTCAAAGACAATGGTTGGTGTTAAAACCTGGACAATCAGTGGCACATGAATAGAAACATGAGGCAGAGTGGGTTCATTAGGTCTTAACATGAGTTTAGTTTTGCCAAATGAATTTTGAAGTGTAAACTGGCAGCCACAGGGAAATGTCTACCAGATAGCAGGCAATGTAGGACTTGAGTGGGGGAGCAAGGTCACAACTGGAGAGATGGTTTGGGATGTAGAGATAGACCAATAATACTTTCAATTACTGCAAGAGTGTAAAAAAAATAGAAAAGGAAAGAGAGGACTCAGTAAAGAGGAAAGATGGGAATGAACTGTAAGGTGGGAGGGGACCTGGGAAGCTAAACATAATTAAAGTCAAGGGCAGAAAGGATTTCAAGAGAGAAAAAATATTAGAGAGAAAGAGAAAGAGGGAGGGAGACAGAGAGGGAGAGGGAAACAGAGAGGAAGGTCCACAGTTTTGAATGCTGTAGAGTGATCAAGGGTCCTGGGGGCTGTGAAAAGGCCAACAAATTGGGTGATAAAGGATTCTTTGAAAGGGTGAAGAGGGCAGTCACAGGAAATCAGTGTAGCCTGAAATAATGCCCCAGTGCCTTAAAAATAAATGGGGAGCGAGAAAGTGGAGACAGTAAGGATAGACCACAATTTCAAAATGTTTTTTGATGAAAGGTAACTCTAGTCATGTTCCATAACCTCACCATCTTATCCAGTTATTCAAGCCAAAAATCTAAGGTTATCCTTGACACCTCCTTCTTCTTCACCCATATCCTCTGAAACTTAGCCCATCACCAACTCTCTGATATGACTGCCTACACACGTCTCCTTCTGTCCACTTTTCTCCCATCTTGCTGCCACCTGGTCCAAGCTACCATCATCTGGTTTACTACTATAAACTTTCAACTGACTTCTCTGTGTCCACTCTTGCTCTTCTCATTTTTGATCATCACATTGTAGCAGAGATACCTTTGCAAAGCACAAATATCTAGTCAGCTCCCTGCTTAACATCTTGGATGCCTTTCCACTGCTCTTAGAATAAAGAGCAAACCCTTAACATGACCTGTAAGGTCCTAACTAGCCAGGCTCTCTATGCCTCTCCAGCCTTATCTTTAACCACATGGTGCTTGATTCCTGCCCTCCAGCCACACTGGCCATCTATTAGTACCCATCTACTCTCTCCAACAGGCTTCCTTTTTATCTGTTTACTAATTTTTTAATTTATTGATTTTCACTAGAGTGTATGTAAGCTCCATGAAGGCCAGAAATTCTCTCTCTGTCTCTCTCTCTCTCTGTCTCTCTCTCTCTCTCTGTCTCTCTCTCTCTCTCTCTCACACACACACACACACACACACACACACACACACACACGGCACTTGGTAAATGTCAAATCAGTGAAGGGCTTTTTCTCTGCCTAGAAAGCTGCTCTTCTAATCCCCACTGCTTTCATACTTGCTCTTTTTTTTTCACTTTTATGCTTCTTCATTAAGCAACTCAGTCATCACCTCCTCAGAGAGTCTTTCCCTGACATCCTTGACTATGCTGTCTCCAATTAAATAACCTCTTAATGCTTATTACATTTGTAATTTTATATTTATTTGTGTGACTATAGGAATACTGTCTTTCTCATTCAGGACTGTCACCTCCATGGTTAGGGGGGTCATTTCTGATTTGGCTCAACATTGTAGCCCCAATACCCATCACGGTGCTTAGTCCATAGTGGATGTTCAATTAATATTTGTTAAATAAATGAATGAATACTTGAATGAATGCAGATATAAAATGAGGATTGATAAATTAAAGAGTAGGGGGATGGAGAATAGATTTTTTAAAAAAGTAATGTGGATAGCTGAACATATTCATAGGCTAAGGGGAAGAATCTTCTACTAGACAATCTGAAATCAAAATTACCACAAGGCAACTTTTCATATAGATATAAATCAGAGCCCATCTTCTATTTTCTTTATACCAAGCTTTTTTTCAGTTTCAGTTCAGTAGACACTAAATCCACTTGTCAATGAGGAAATAGGCCTAGAAGATTGAGAAGCAGGTCTTAATAGACATTCTCTAGCCACTTTTCTCCATATCAGGGCTATTGTCTTTTATATACCCAGAAATATTTTCTCAAATTTGGTAACATATTATCTAGGCCTTCCTTCTCCTTTTGATATGAACTTTGTTTCCCTCTCTCTTTTCTTTTGATTCATTCCAACAGAGAATTGAGTCCTGTGCTGTTCTATTTTTATGTTTTTAAAGCAAATAGTTACCTTGAGTTGTCTACACAGAGAGCCCCACATGGCTGTTCCCAAGCACCACACAGGATCAAATAAAACCACTAGGAAGTGAAGTTAAACCAGTCATTGATCATCCTCACAGAGAAGAAGAAACTGGACCAGTCCTGTTGCAATTTTGTCTAAAGTTAGGTATTATTTTCTTCTGGATGTCAGCTTGTTGTCCCCTCCTCCACCACCAATTTCTTCATTTGGAATAAATTGCAAAATTAAAAAATATCCAAAGACAATCAAGGGTCCTAGATTTACTACAGAAATATAATCCCTTTGAGGAAATTATAGTTCAATTTGATGGAGCTACAAATTCTTCCTATGGTCAGACATGTTTAGATGCTTATACAAAACCAAACTCAAGACATTCAAAAATTATGTCATGGGCAAGATTTACCAACGGCTTCTTTCTTCTACTCATAAAGTGCCTTATGCAGCATGGCCAGAATGATCCTCTGCATCTGAGGCAGAGCAAGAAAAATTCCAGATTTGCATTTGAATTGCTGCCTATTTTTTAACTTTCTAAGAGTTTCACTTTGAAAGATACTTTACTTTTGTGGATAAGAATTATGAAGTCAGTCACGTGACCTTTACCAGCTTTCCAGTAAAAACAAAAAATTTAAAAAAATAATAAAAAAGACCGTCTGACAAAACCAAACTAATTGTTTTTAAAGCCCCAAACTATTGCACAAAACACAGTGGAATCCCCCTGACGCACATAGTGTTGTAAGGGCTTTATTTTGACAGAGTTCCAAATTGAATCCTCCTTTGGTAGAAACCTACATGGATTGGTTTTGTAAATCATTTCCAATCACAAATGCCTGTGAGTAATAAGATTCTATGAATAAACAGGCAACATTGGGACACACAAGCCCTTCTTTCCTTCCTCTTCCATAAGAGCCCTATCTACACCATAGTGCACAAAGGGGATTCAGTGGAATTAAGATTTGTGTGGTTTCTAGAACCCTAAATCTCCAGTCAAGCAGCCTGGTAAATAATGATAAGACGTTTAACTGACTTCTGTAATATGGCTTTACTTCAGGGAATAGGGTTAAGAGGGAAGTGTATATTAGTCAAAAAGTTATTTTAAAAAACATGACATATATTTAATATAGTTCTATTCACCTGAGAATTATAAAAATATAGTGTCTTCTCTCAAGGAGTTTGCAATCTAGTTATCTAAGGTTAAATTATACTTTAAAATTTAGTTATATATTTTACTATTTGCCTAGCTATTCTTTTTTACTCATTAAATGGATTTATTGATAGCTGAAAATGAACTCCTATGTCCAGAGTATTCTGGAGTTTTAATTTCACACTCAGGAAAACACCAAGGTGACAAGGAACCTGCATGTGGGATTCATCTGACATTTTCCCCATTTAATACAAATGCTGGCAAACGTAAATCAAAGCCCTCCTGTTTAGTAATATAAGCATCTTCTCTTCCTTTCCTAAGAAGTCAGCAGGCCTGACATTTTGACAGCTGATTTATTCCCTTCCCTCCCCCTGAGCTGAAATTCTCACCCGGGCTTATCTGTCACCCTGGCTTTGATGAGAAGGGGGTTCAGGCATTTGCTGTCTGAGGCTGTCAGACTTCAAGTTGGCTTCGAATGCAACACCCCACCATACTCTTTATCAAGATGGGGTAGTGACTGTGGACAGACAGCAGAGAAAAAGGGATGGGGAAAAAGTCACTAATGCCCCTGAATGGGCCTAACAATAAAAAGAGAAGAGGTGAGACAACAGGTGAATGAGAAGTGAGTAAGCACATGGCAGGTCCAGGCTTCATTATTACAAAATAGTTCCATGCAGCACTCTATTTCTGAGGTCATGATTGAGTTGTCCACTTGGTCAATAACCCTCCTTAGGTCAAAGTGGACACTAAGAAATCTAGTATAGACATCATTGATTCATTTATTCAAGAAATACTTATTGAGCATTAACTACTGCCAAGATCACTACCAGGCACTGGAAATATTGCCATGACTATGACCCAGTCCTTAACCTCCAGGGACTTACAATTTCACTGGGGAGGAGGGGAGCAGATAAGTGAACCAAAGATTACAGCACAGTGTGCTAAAGGCCATGGTAGAAATATGCACAGAGTATTTTGGAGCAAAAAGGAGCAATATCTTGTGAATATTAAAAAAAATCAAACCTTGAAAATCGGTGACATTTTTATGACAATGGCATATCTACATTTTTGGAGAGAGATATCGCTCTTGGTACCAGTTGCACTTAAGGAGGTGGATTTGAGAAATGACAAAATATTAAAGGAAGCACCCATACAAATATAATAGTTAGTGGCACAAACCAACCTTCAGGAAGATGAAATTTGAGAAGTTGTTCAGTGCAGAATGAAGTTCAGAACTGATTAAAGTTTAGCCTATGCAGTAGATTAGTATTTGAGAGTTTCCCAATAGTTTAATTGGAAGTTCTGATTTCCATTGAGCAATTAAATGAAATTAAATTCCTTTGCATTAAGAAATTAGTAATAGGGCTTCCCTGGTGGCACAGTGGTTAAGAATCCACCTGCCAATGCAGGGGACACGGGTTCGAGCCTTGGTCCGGGAAGATCCCACATGCCGGGGAGCAACTAAGCCCATGCACCAGAACTACTGAGCCTGTGCTCTAGAGCCCGCATGCCACAACTACTGAAGCACGTGTGCCTAGAGCCCATGCTCTGCAGCAAGAGAAGCCACCGCAATGAGAAGCCCGCGCACCGCAACGAAGCGTAGCCCCTGCTTGCCACAACTAGAGAAAGCTCGCACGCAGCAATGAAGACCCAACGCAGCCAAAAATAAATAAATTAAATAAAAAAAAGAAATTAGTAATATAAATCTAAAATAATTGATGATGCTAATTGCCAATCTCATGCACGCCCTACACTAAAGTCATATTGTATGATGATGCATTCAGTTTACCAGTAATTCTGCCCATACAGCCGTAAACAGAGTGAAGACAGGAAATTTTGAAACTGGAGCCTGACAAGGCCGAGGGAAGACACTTGGTTAAGCTTCTTTTAACATGAATCTATAAAATTGGGTTTAGTATCTCAGAAAAGCAAACATTTTCTTGATTTTTCCAAATTTGCATCTTTCATTTTGGGTCTAATAAGAAATGAGCAAATGTCACACATTTCACGAAATTCTGTTTCTAGTGCTGGCTAGATGCTCAAACACCTTGAATCCTTATATGATGCCTTGATGCTTAAATGACTCTTAAATTATATCTACTGAATGACGTTAGAGGCATGCAATAGCAAGAAATAAGAACTAAAGAGATACCTGAAACCAAAACTCTCAGTGTCATAATATATATAATGTTTAAAGTATCATTTTAGATAATAATAACAGTTAAAGTGGTGATAGGTAATATGTATCATGCACTTAATTTGTGCCAAGCACAGGGCTAACAGCTATGCATAGATTATCTCATTTAATCCTCATAACCCCAATGTGTACTATGACTATCTACATTTCTGCTGCGGAAAGGGAGGTTCAGAAATGTTTAAACAACAAGAACGAGCAGAACTAGGATCCAAACCAAGGTCTTCATGGCTGTGAAGCTGGTGTTTCCATGCTCCATTATACGCATTCTAGAGATTGAGGTTTTCTTAATAAGTAAATTAGCATTCATTTAAGTAATTTCACTGGAGTTTGAGTCTACTTTTCCTTTAGGGAAGGAATACATGAGGCACCCACACTGTTCATAGAGGAAAGAAAAATCTTTTCTTCAGATCCTCCCTTTTAAAATATTTCCCTAATCAATAGCAGTCTTTAGTCACTAAATATATTAAAGATAGTTAACCTGACATTCTATTTATCAGGAGTCTCTATGGCTAAAGGGAGAGTAAATTTCAACAGCTTACCAGTTCTTTGAACTTGAGCAATTTTAATGATCAAATTCTCTACACTTTAGTTTTCTTACCTGTTCAATGGAAAGTATATTTACTACTCTGGCACACTGTAAAGATTAAATGACAATGAGAACGCTATTACTTTTTCAGCATCTCTTTTGTGCCCAGTACTCTAATGGGGCACTGGCATACATTATCACATTTAATCTTTAACCCAAAGAAGTAGCTATTATCATCACCCATTACCAGTGAGGAAACTGAGACTTGTTTAGATTAAAATTTGCCCGTGGTCACACAGCCATGAAGTGAAAAAGGTGAGTTTCAGACAAAGTCTGTCTATTCCTATAGCCTGTGCTTGTCTCCGATGCTGTGTCCTTTTCAAACTACACTACTTCTCTAGACTATAGAGCATTCTTGAAATATTGGGCATTATTATTTGTACCCAATTTGGAAAATAAGATTATTTTATTATAATTTAAAAACATGTGCCTTATGAATGGTAGAGAGGTCACTGTTAACTAGACCATGGGACTGGTTAAAATCATGCTGATTTTGAGAGAAAGAAATGAATGTAAGTGAATAGTACAATTGTTGATTATTATTGATTGATTCCTATTGCCACATAGGCTACTGGGGCTTGTAGGCTCAGAAAGGCATATTGATTCCAGCCGTACCTTTCAACCTAGCTTTGCCATCTCTTCCCCCATCACCAGAGAAGAGCGGAGAAAATATAGGACACGTCTGTGTCCGTAGTCATTTGTATAGATCTGTGAAGATGCCTTTTAGAAATAGAAGTCATCTTTGGATAAGATCAAATTGAGGCAAATTGAATTTTTATTTGCTTTGACATAGATTGGGATCAGTGATGTGATTTTTTTCCTTCCCATGTAGGGAGGAGAAAGAAAATCATCTTGATAAATCCCCTTGACTTTCTTCAAGGTGTTCAGTATCTTTTCTGTTGTTTTTTTTTTTTTTTTTTGGAAAAATCAGCAGGATGTTATGACACAGAGATTAGACCTTGAGGTTCAGAAACTTTGGTTGGAGCCTAATGCTACTAATGGTTCTAATGGGGGAAAACATTCAATTCCTACATGCAACCATTTATTCATTTGACGACTGGTGCTATGGATATGTCAGGGAACACAACAAAGTCCTTGCTCTCACAGAGTTTACATTTTAGTAGGAGAGAGACAGGCAATAAGAACTCAACATACAATATGTTGATGGATAATTTGGTGTGCTATAAAGAAAAAGAAAGCAGGGACTGGGAATAGGAAGTGTGCAAGGGGGTGATTTGAAACAAGGTTTTCAGGGAAGTCTTCTCTGATAAAGTGACATTTGGCAGAGACCTGAAGAAAGTGAGAAACAGAGTCATGTGTCTGTGGAGGGGAAGAATTTTCCAGGCATCAGGCGCAGAAAAGTCAAAGGCTCTGGGGTTTGAGAGTGTGTGGCATGTTTGAGGAACAGCCAGGAGGTCAGTGTGGCTGAAGTGAAGTGCTAAAGGGAGAGTGGGAGCAGAAGGGGCCAGAGAGGAACCCAGCTGCTGATCGTGCACACTCTGTGGGCCATTGTAAGGGTCTGGCTTTTATCTGTAGTTAGATGGGAAGATATTGGAGGTTTTAGAGAAAAAGATATTATGATACAACTTCAATTTTGAAATAACCACTGGTATCGGGTACAGAACAGAATGTATTCTGTGGGAATAATAATTTGCAGTGGGAATAATAAGTAGTTGAATTCTACGTACAGTTTGAAGGTAGAGGCAATGGGATTTTCTGTGATGTGGGAAGGGAAGAGAGGATTCATTTAGGACTCCAAGCAAATAGAAGAATGGAGTGTCTACTTACATATGTGGGGGAAATATGGGAGGAGAACATTCAGAAATTTGATTTTGAACATGTTAAGTGTGAGATGCTTATAAGGCATTTAAGTGGAAAAGTTTTGTAAATAACTGAATATGTAAGTATGGAGGTTAGGGGAAAAGTCCAGGTTAGGAATTAGAATTTGTGAGCTGTTTATAGATAGTTTCTAAGGCCTTGAGACACATTCAGGGATTAAGTATATAGATAAAGAGGAGATTTATGATTGAGCCATGGAGCAGTCCAGCATTTAAAGATTTAGGAGATAATGAGGAGTCAGAAAAGGATATTTAAAAATACTCTATCTGGGCTTCCCTGGTGGCGCAGTGGTTGAGAGTCCGCCTGCCGATGCAGGGGACACGGGTTCGTGCCCCTATCCCGGAAGATCCCACATGCCGCGGAGCGGCCGGGCCCGCGAGCCATGGCCGCGGAGCCTGTGTGTCCGGAGCCTGTGCTCCGCAACGGGAGAGGCCACAGCAGTGAGAGGCCCGCGTACAGCAAAAAAATAAAAAAAATAAAAAAAAAAAAAATAAAAAAAATAAAAATACTCTATCTGTAGAGTTACACACAGACACACACACACACACATATACACACACACACAATCTCTTTTTCTAAGAAATCTAAGTTAAGAGTTGAAGTCAGTCTCTGAGAAAGGATGATGCTGAGTTTTTCGTGATGTACCAAGAAACCCAAGGAGGAAGGGTCTCTGATAGGAAATGGAACCTCTCCTCAGTCTTTCATAGACCAAAAAATTACTTTGGAATTTGGGGTGAAGACATAGTATATTATATAATGTACGATAATGGGAAAAGTTGGCACCATGGTTGAAAAAGGAAACATAGATAAAGTAGATAAACATAAAGTAGATAAACATAAACATAAACATAGATAAACAGATAAAGTTTGATAATGTTAATCTTGTGACTATTAATATAATATCTGCTTTTTGAAAAAAAATTAGCAACCCTAAAAAATTTAGCAACAAACAAATAAAAAGAATAAAATACATCTGGGCTTCCCTGGTGGCACAGTGGTTGAGAGTCCACCTGCCGATGCAGGGGACACGTGTTCGTGCCCCGGTCCGGGAAGATCCCACATGCCGCGGAGTGGCTGGGCCTGTGAGCCATGGCCACTGAGCCTGCACATCCGGAGCCTGTGCTCCACAATGGGAGAGGCCACAGCAGTGAGAGGCTCGCGTACCGGAAAAAAAAAAAAAAAAAGAATAAAATACATCAATAATACCACACTGAGATAACTACTGCCAACATTTTGGTGCATTTTTTTCTAGTTTGTTTTCATACACACATATATATTTAAATTAAGATTATATTATATGTACATTATTGTAGTCTGCTTCTTTATTTGATATAATAGCAGGAATATTTTTGGAAGATTTAATTTCCATATTTTGGTGAGAGGAGAGAGGTAATCAAAGAGAAGTTTGTGTTAGTTTGAGAAATGACTGGTTTGGTATCTACCAATAAAGTAGAATGATGACTGGGTGTGTATATGAGAGAGACAGAGAACAAGAATGATTCTGGACTTGGTGACTTGTGTCTTGGTGACTGATATGATGCCTGTGCTACCCGTGGGGACTGAGAAAACAAGACTGACCAAAGCTTCGCTTATTTTTTTATGTTAGGGTAGATTCCAGACTTGCTTTTGGTATAACTGGAGCATTGTTGGTTTATTTTTACTAGATGTAGCAGAAACTAAAAGGAAAGGATATTTGGAAATGTTTTGGTTGGTATCTATTTATGTAAACAGGTAATGAAATTAATTTGTGACACAAAGCAGGTTGCTTTGACTAAAGTACTTGGTTTGGCTTTCCCCACCTAAGGAAGAAAAGAATTACCCTATTTCCCCTATATTTTTCATGCTGTGGGGGTCCAGTATAGACAAATACACCATCAAAATATCATACGGAGACTTTTCCCATAAATCTGTAAAAACCGTGAAAAGTAATTTTAGTTTATCAGTAAAATGTTAGGGGTGTGACCACAGCAAAATAATTTCTTCTGTTGACAACTATAATGTCATGGATTGCCTCTAAAATAAATGCTTGATGTGATTAGATTCAGAAGATATTGGTAAAACCAGAGCCAGTGTAAGTCCTTTTCAAATGAATGAAATGAATGAAAACAATAGAAACAACATTCAGTGGTAAACTTCTGACAGCAGTAACTGTGTGTGTGTTTCTGTTTATGTATTATGAGCTCTCTTTTTCTATATATGAGTTCTTGACTGGTGAGCACAATTGGCTAGAGAATGGGACTTTACAAGGTCAAGGTCACACATTCCACTAGCCACATAGAAGCAGAAAACGATGTCATACCCATCAATTGCATTAAAAATTCTATATGGTCGTTTCATGGACATGTGCTCTTGGTCACGTAAAGACTAGTCAAGAGAGTTTGAGTGGTTCAGTAGCAATCATCACACTATTAAGATAAATAGACACACAACTTTAAGCATAGATGCCACCCGCTACAGGGAAATGATTTCAACTTTGTACGTTTGTGAATGGCATTATATACACAGCTGCTCACAAATGTGCACACTCAACTGCATCATAGAAGAGAATAAGCCCCACTCGGCTTTGGTTCTAGTATTTAGCTGAAAACATACTATAATTGTCTTTCACTTTTATTTCTACTTAATACTCCATTAGTAAAGAAGTTTTAGATATATTGAAGAATATTACATTCTTTTATAAATATACAGTTATTCTATGTATCTTTGCCATTTGTTATAACCAAATCAGTGCATCAGAACGTAGTTTTTCAAAATCTAAAATAACATCTTTACATCTTGGAGTTTGTGAAGTCTGTTAGGGAAATAACACAACAGCACTGAGAAATTCACTCACTATGTTTCTGCCACTTCACAATGAGGGTCACATACAATGACGAATACTGAAACTTGCACCATAGATCAAGTTGGAGAAACATTGGTTTCTGATCATTGCATTTTTGCTTTAAAAAAATCTCAGCTTATGGTTTTCTGACATTTCCTTTTCTGATTGAGCTATACCAATAAAGTATAATAATAACGTACAAAGCAGTGTAAGTTCCCTGCAAATCCACTCATTATCCACTGGACTGTGAAGCCAACTGCCCCTCTCATCTTTCAAGGAGAATTGTGCTTTTATCCTGTTCATTTAGAAAAGAAAAAGAAAAAAATGCTAAAACGTCAAGTCCATAACCTCTAACGAGTCACCATTTCCGTCTGCAGCCCTGGCAGTTGTTTAAAAGCAAGAGCAGGAATAGAGAGAAAGCCCCTTCTTTAGTGCAAAACTCTTGCTCTGCTTTAGCAAAACCATTCATACAAACAGTGTGGATCAGCCTTTCAATATGCAAAATGGACGAAGGTACCCAATTTTCTTTTATAATAGATTAAATCCAAAGTAGTTCTTTATCAGGGAAATCCATTGTAGTCTTCCAATTTCCCCGTTTAAAAATTAGACTATGGCTAATAAATAAATAAATAAAACATTTATCTAACAGGTTTCAAGTCTTTAGGACAGCTTCATCGTTATTTTTCTCGTACCTTTATGCCTCCCACCCACCAAAGTCTTCACTCAACCCTACCAACAGCCCAGCTGGCCACATAGATAAGAAGGAAACTGTTTTCTCCACGACCTCTAAGCATTCTACTCCAAGGGAAAAGCAACGTGGAATGCACACTCAGCAGGCTACGAGTCTGGAGCCAGTTTGTCCTCGAGGCATTGCTGCCATAAAACATAATAGTATCCACTGTGTTTTGCTTTAAGCAGATCCGTCTCCCACTCCCCCTTCTCCCCTTCCTGCTTCTCACTCCGCACCTGGCTGCAATTCAGGACCCACACGACACAGAGCAAACAAAAAGCACGAAACAGCAACAGATTCCTTTGTTTTACATGCAAATCCTACCTCTGGTAGTTGTCACATCTTCCTCAAAAGCCACGCTTAATTTTTAATGACAGCGATCCAGTGCAGTCCTCCAAATAGCCACCAGTAATCATCATTACCTCTTGTGCCTAAAGCCTTTCTGGACCATTAATGTCACAACCCTTGCTAACTCATAGCTTTAATACTCCCTGCTCAAAATGTCTGAAAGAGTTTGGAAGGACAATAGGAGTGACAGGCTCGCTAGACAGCCATGCTTGAAATTAGTTATCTGAAGCTCCGTTAAAGCTGCTTCTTACTGTTTTTAAAGCGTGCAGGAGGTAGGATTTATTAGCCTATGATAGGCATGCTGTTTCTGTTTTTATTAAATACTGTAATAGGCTGTCTGTTAGCAATGCTGTGATAGGTCCAGCATCACTTCCCCACTGCTTTCGAATTCTCATACTAAAAAGGGAGAGAAGGCTCAGACTTCCTTACAGTAAGACTGAGACCAACACCACCCTGCCTATTGGATCAGATTTCCAAATTCTTTTTAGCTATAAGAGAGAGAATTCCTTTTTCAAATAGGTATTTTTACATGGAAAGTGAAGTTGAGAATAAACATTCTAGGATTCCCCAAACAATTCTCACTCCCAGCAAGGGAATCCTTCCCTTCCCAGTTACAAAAATAAGCATTCTCTAGAGTTAGGTAAAAGGATCAATCCCCATAGGAAATGTTCTCATCATTACTGAGGTAGGATTCAGGGCATGCATTTACATAAAATCTCAAATTAGGTATCAAACGGACTGAACGGATCAATGAGCACATTTATTGTTTCATACTGATTTACAGAGCTTTGTGTTCTAGTTTGAAGCAATCATATGCCCTGTACTACTGTCCAAATGGAAAGAATGAATGCTGGGTGGAAGAGATGGGGAAGTGTACACTACCTTGATCCACTTTGGACCGTCATAATCATGGAAGGTGGAAGAAGGATTTCTTACCATTGGTCAGAGAAGATGGTATTATTTGCTGGAAGTGCTACTCTGAAAAGTTCTATGTACTTTTCCAAACAGGGAAGCAGAAAAAGTTCTTGGTAACTCACAGTAACGTAGAGGATGTGTCATGCTCTTACTACCCAGATTTAGTCCTTTTCTTCTGCTGTCCTTTCTCCCCTCCTGCTACCCCAGAAACAATAGTTATATACTAGTTACTATGGAAACAGAGTGGTCTGCTCCAGGGGAGGGGCTTAGGGAAAGCAGCAGAAGGAATATGAAGGGAAATGTACTCTACTGGCCTGTAGAATTGAAAATGAGGCGGGATTAACAAACAAACAAAAACTACTGCAAGACAAAATCTCAAAGGGAATGATTGTAGATCAACACTATTTAATTACTGGTAGTTTTGTTATCTAGAAACACTATTATGATCATAGCACCCATTATTTATTATATGCAAGAACTGAATATCTGAATTGCTCAGAAGTCTGATGTTTTAAAAAAGACATTTTTTCCCCTTTCTGTTTTTTTTTAAACTTCTGGTTGTTGGTTTGATTATGCCCTGATTGTATGTGAATTTTAGTTGTTACTTGACTGGTCACAATTTCTTTTCAAGAATAAAGTGTGACCTAGTGGAAAAATCTCCTTGTATCAAAACTGTAACCACATTTCATTCTGATTAAGTATTCTTATAGTGGTTTCCCTGGGGCAAAATCAAAATCAGAAAATACCGTAATTTAAATTTAAAAAAATAATTCTGTTCCCATTATGTTGGTAGGACAAAAAGAAGGCTTTTTCAAATTTTCAGTTCTTAAAATAGAAAAGAAAATCATTTTTTGTGTTTTGTACAAAAACTTTCACTAGCCTCATGATCATGCAAGAGAAACTCTTTCTTAGCTGAGTAATTAAATTTCACAGTTGTAAGGAGTCTGGGGAATACAAAATTATTGCCTTTAGTACCACATTTTCACAGTTTGTAATTGCACTAAATGACGCCACTGAAGTGAGAGTACAAAAATTCCAAAATGAAATTGTTGGGAGGTTATTCTTCAGCATTTTATAAAAATCCCGTGTTTTTTTTTTTAATAGGCAAGCATATCATTTTAAAAGTTTATAATGGAAGAAGGATTATCTCAGGGAAAATGAATTTATGATATTCTCTTTAAAAAATGACAGGATAATAATATTATAAATTGTGTATCTCAAATATTTTTTTCAAATGTAAGGGAGAGTTAAACGACAATCTAAAAACCATTAACAGGGCTTCCCTGGTGGCGCAGTGGTTAAGAATCCACCTGCCAATGCAGGGCACACGGGCTCAAGCCCTGGTCCGGGAAGATCCCACATGCCACGGCGCAACTATGCCCGTGCGTCACAACTACTGAGCCTGCGCTCTAGAGCCCACGAGCCACAGCTACTGAAGCCCGCGTGCCTAGAGCCCGTACTCCGCAACAAGAGAAGCCACTGAAATGAGAAGCCCGCGCACTGCAATGAAGAGTAACCCCTGCTCCCCACAACTAGAGAAGGTCCACGCACAGCAACAAAGACCCAACGCAGCCATAAATAAATAAATAAATAAAATTTATATAAATAAATAAATAAAATTTATATAAATAAATAAATAAATAAAAATAAAAACCGTTAACAGCGCCAAATTTTGATCCTTGGATGCAGTAAGAGGATGGGACTAGGGCAGAGATGTTTAGTGATGCTTTAGAGAGGCTCTGTTCCCAAAGGAGCAAAGGCCACTTGACCTCTCTGAGGATGAAGGAGGTTTCTGGAAAAGGCAGTTCAGTGGGAGTGGGATGGGGTGGAAGATGGTTTGTTGAAGTAATGGAGGAGGAAGGAAAGCTGAAGGGAGGGAAAGAAGAGGGAAAGAGATCTATGAGGAGGGAAGGGAAGAATTTCTGGAGGTGACATGGTGTTGGAAGAGGGCACAGGCTTTGAAACTTGGCTCCATTAGCCTACTTGAGCCTCTCATGAGAAATGGGGTGATCAGAATGACTGTTGTAAGACTGAAGTGGTAATGAGACAGGGTACACGATAAGGGAGGAGTAGAAGCTCTTGTGAATAGAAATACTAAAATAAGTGCTAGTTTTTACTGATCAGGAAGAGAGGTGGAGATGAATTATTAGAGAGGGAGGTAAGAGGTACGATAGGAAAGAGGAGAAAAGAAAGGCAGAAAGGAGGCATGGCTAGCAAAGAGAGAGGGGGCCTGGGAGAGAGAAGAATTTCTCTTGTTGGATCATATAAGATAGAATTTCTTGTTTTTGTTTTGCTTTCTGGATCACATTCCAATAGCTGTCGCCTTAGTTCCCTCCCTATAATGAAGTTTCAGATAATAAATTATCTTTGGTGCTCACACCTTCTTCAACAAGAGAGAACCTATGCTGGATTTGTTAAAAGTGTGTTCTACCATTTCAAAAACAGCTGATCTGAGGATTGAATTTAGTAATTCATAGCATTGGTTTTTTGGATGCTTCCCTGGAGAATGAAGTTTGGGGCAGCAGAAGGCAGGAACTGAAGTGATACTTAAGAACTCTATTACCAAACACATTCAGCAAGAGTACTCTGTGCATCTATAACTTGATAACATTTTTGACGGCATCTGCTCACTGAAGGCACATTAAAAAAAACTTGTTCTGGAAAGAATGTGTGTATGTTAACAAATATTAGGTTGAGAACTGGAGCCTGGGTGAGAGTGATGCGATCACATATGCAGAGAATTTGCGGTTTACATGCACAGTTTGCAAGTTAGGCGGCTTAATGAATGGAATGATGAATGCATAATTTTATTGTCATCACTATTAAAATGAAAATTTGATAGATACATAACCAGAAAGTATAGTTATTTGTCACAGATACAAGTGCTAATTATATTTTTGAGTATATAATTTATGCTCTGAATAATACAGAGAGTAACTGCTTTTGCCCTGTTGTGACTATTTTTCTAGGAACAATAGGAAAGTTAGTTTAGAAACTGCTTCCTTCCTGTTATATTCCTGTGAAAGGTGAAGCTGACTTACTCTGAAGTCCCAGTTTAGATCCATAAAAGAGGAATTCTCTAGTATAAACGTGAAGTTTTAGGCTAGAAAGTAGTTAAAAGAAAACAGTTGATGAAAATCTGATATTTAAAGCACAGTGTCTGATTTCCAAGACAGAATGAAGTGCCTTTCATTTGTCTATAACACTTTTCATAAAGATTTTCCTTCTCATCAGAGATTTTTAAAAGTTTACTAATGGAATGAGAATTCCTAAAACTTTACATTTATAGAATATATTCACACACATCATATTTGATCCTCAGAACAAAGCTACTGAGAGGCAGGGCAAATATTATTAGTTCCATTTCCATCTGGAGAAATTGAGGATGAGAGAAGTTAAATGATTTCCCCAAGATCACATAGCCTGTAAGTATGTCTTCTAACTCATAATCCAGTATTATTTTTATATCATGAAACTTTACACTTAGCTCCTAATATTTCTCCTAGAAATATCTAGAAATATAAGCACCAGAAGAACTTTTTAAAACTGTAAAAATGAAAAGTATAAATTGGAGCTTACCAGTATATTTTTTTCTCTTCTCATATTGCAAATATTCATGCCTGTTTTCTTATCTTTGGTTTTGCAGCTCTTTATATTTTTAAGGTCGAGTTGGTAAACCTTTTTAAAAGATAAACTATAGATTTTCAGAATTCTTCTAATTACAGATTCAACGCTGAATGTAATTCTATACTAATTGTGGCAGCTGAACAGGACTCTCTGATCTATGGGCTGTAGGTACAAACTTATCTAGTAAGGCCATGATTTGAATTACTTTCTTGGATTCTTTGACTGCGTTTCTGTCTGTCTTCATAAAAATTAGGAGAGAAATTCCTGCAGGAAACCTCCCCTTACATCAGCAGTTAGTCCTATCAGCAGGTTTCAAAAAGTTACCATTCTGTATGCATGTGGTTGAAATGGGAAAAGGAGGTAGGTGGTAATATAATATCCATGTTAATTGATTTACCTGAATTTTTGTAATAGGAGAAACATCCTCCTCCCATCCCCCCTCCCACCACCAAACACAAATAAAGATGCCTGAGCCCTCACCTGGATGCCCGTGAGAAAGCACTGGCACAAGCTAGTTTGACCAACTTTCCGAAGCCATCATTCTTTGGCTGAGCCATTGCATTTGGCAGACAGCATATTGGGGCTGCCTTTCCATCCTTCTGAAGCCTGTCAGGGGACTGGACATAAATCAGCTTTAAAATAAAGCATGAAATAGAGCAATGACAGTTGTTGGAGTTTTATCTCATTTGGATTCTCTTACTTCCCGGGGCCTAGCTGCAATCTCCCTGCTTCCTGGAAACACACACTAACTATACCAATGTGACACTCCAGGCACAGTGTATCTACGAGCAATCAAAGAGAAGATGATTGCTGGTTGCTATTATTACTATTATGACTTATGGTGCTGCAGTATATGTACCTTCTACACAATATAGCATTAGATACAATACCTGCTGCTTTCAATATCAGTTAATCTGTCTTCAAAACAAAACAAAACAGAACAAAAAATCCCTGGTATGCAGAAGGCTCCAAGGTTGGGTATAAAGGATAAGGATTTATATGTTGATGTTTACATTCATGTGGATATTTTAATAACTCACTAAGCATTGCTAGATTCTTAGGGTGGAAGAATAATCATTTAACAAACAAATCTTTTTAGCAAGTGTGTGAATATTCATTGTAAAAAGTCCTGCTTTGCAAAACTATACCAAAATCTATTATTTATTAGTTGGAGAATTTCTAAGTGTTTACTCGATGCTGGACATCTAGGAAAGTGTTAATAAATATTTCTACATTTCACAATTTACTTAGGGAGAGAATCATTAAAATGGATATAAAAATATGTTTTGTTTACTGAAATGTATTTGTAAAGTTACTTTTATCAAGGATATAATTTAGATATGAAGATATGCTGGTAGCTTCACTGCATGCCATTTACCGCCTGAAAATAAAACACTGTTTAATTCTGATTATAAAAGTGACACATGCTCATGATTGAATAGCTGGAGTATGTAGAAAGTATAAAGAAAAGTCTGAGATGCTACAATCCACAGGTAACTTATATTAATACGTATTATCAATATTTAAAAAAATATTGCATATGTAGTTTTATGTTAGTTTTCTCCTTAATATTATAATGTTTTCCACATTATTTTAAAATCTTCAAATCTTTTTTAATGGGTGCATAATATTTTACCATATGAATCTTCCCTAAATTATTTAAGAAATCCATTGTTAAACACTCAGCTGATTTTTATTTTTCATTAGCACAGTGCTCTGCTGAAGGTCTTTTTACAGAAATCTTTGTCTACGTCTCTGATTATATCTATTTAAGATAGGGTTTCGTATCTGGATCATTGGCCTGAAATGTGTGAACGTTCCAGGCTTTTGGTATGTATTGCTAAGCTGCTCTCTTGAAGGGTTGTACCGTTTCAGAGTTCCACCCGTGGGGTCTGACCTGCCCAGAGCAGGGTATTCTTTGTGGTGGGAAAAGGATGCTTTGTTCCTCCCTTTCACACAGAGAGGTTTATTTGACTTTCTTTTTGCTTTGGGGACTGAAGGGAAGTCAAGTGTCATAGAACAAGAGGGGAGACAAAGGAGGCAAAGGAAGAGGGTTACTAATGTTGGAATTTTGTTTTGGTTTCCTGAAGTGGAAATGTCTTTTCCCCTTGTGGGGGGAGGGAAGTGAAGACTGGCTGCAAAGCCTGGGGCTTACATTCACCGTGTTCCTATGTATGGCTCAGAGCAGTCTCTCCCCAACGATGTCCTTTGAAACCTGGGGCATGCTTACTCTTGGGGAATTCTGTTTTATGCCAGGAATACACAAATCCACAAGTTAAATCTTCTGTGTCTTTCTGGAAAACCAATTTGCTTAATAATATTGGGGGCAGGAGTTTTGAATTTTTGTGTTTTGCAAAGTTTTTAGCACATACTTAAATTACTAGAATTGCTTTCCCAACATCATTAAACCTGAAACTTGTCCAGATAAGCTTAGCAAACAGAACATTTTTATGAACTGGAAGTCACTGGAAATCTGGAACTTTCCTTGTCTTCAAGGAATTCTTATGGCATTCATCAAAATGAATAGAGCACATCTCTTCAGTGAGAACCAGTGGTGCTAATACGAAGGGTGGGAGCATTTCTTGACAAGTTAGAAGAGACCTATGTTCCTTCTTATATCAAAAAGGAGTTTGTCATCTTTCTACGATTCAGTGATTTTTAAATGTCACACACACAAAAATCACCCACACACAAATTAGATCAACATCCTGTCAAAATTGCACTCAATCAAATGTTAGTTTATATGGGAGTCCGTGTTTTATTTTAATTCCTGCCAGTGAAGTAACTCAAACTGTGTGTGTGTGTGTGAGTGATTTTAATTCCATTCCTATTTTGTGTTTTTAAATTATACTAATTCTAAAATTATGTTTTTAACTGGGATCACTGACTGGTAGTTAAAAACAGTGTGCTCTTTTGCAGTGAGCTTGAAATATCAGAAAATATGCAAGGAAGGAAGGAAATTTAGAATAACCTGAAATCATTGAGACATGTGTCAGAACTGACATTCCTAAAGCTTTCCACAAAGCACTTGGTAGCAACAAAGTTGATAGTGTGACCCAACTATGTCTAGGAAACATGTAATGAGAAGCAGCAATCAAAAAAGTGTAAAATGTCCCCAAATATTTTTTTTAAATTATGAGTTTATTATTATGGAGATGGAAAATTAACATTACAGAATGGAAAACACTGGATAAGTATTCCATAAAGCCATCACTTATGCAGGGAAATTTAAAAAATAATCATACAGTTTTTGAAGAAAAATTCCCCAGAATTTTACTAGCCAAAAAGAAAAAGTCTTAGGTAGGTTTACTATAATACATTGTATTATAAAAGTCAAACAAGCCATTCAAAACAGCTTTACATTATCTTTAATGTTATCTTTTCCATTTCCTTTGGAGGATGAAGCTCGTGGAACAGAAGATAATTTGGTGAAATGTTAACTATGAACATGGCCAGATGGTGATTTTGTGAAAATTAGAAAAAACTACCTCTTCATCAGAACATTTATGAGCCACCTGCTAGAAAATTGCCCCAATAAGTAGGAAAAAACTATGATATCTAGGAAATAAGTTGTTACCCCAGAATTATAGAGTAGAAACACACAGTGGCTTTGCATGTCTGAACCAAGAAGAGGTAGCATAGGCAAAAATGATGCCGTCAAATTTGTGTTTTAAATAGGCTGAGATTAACCCTCCTCTTTTCCTTATATTTTCATGATATCTTGGATGTTAACAATTTTGACACATTTGATAATTCATGATTACATAGTCATATATGTGTGTGTGTGTGTGTGTGTGTGTGTATACATATATATATATATATAGAGAGAGAGAGAGAGAGAGAGAGAGAGCCCACTAAATACATGATTTTTCAACTGAACTATTTTACTGGATATTGAAGAGGCTTGGCTGGTCACTGTTAAGATGGAGTGTCAAGTCTTAAAATTTACCTTAAAATAGAGTGCCCCAATAGATCTTTGTTTGCTATGTGAATATTTATTGAAGGAACCAAACAAACAATGCAGGCAGCAGAAGAGAATACTTGGGAAGCAGTGACATTTCATACACATTCACCTCGCACAGTCACACACGATTGGATAGGGACAGGCTGACTGGTAACATGCTGTGAAAATGCCCTGTGAGAACGCGAGGCAAAATGGTCACAATGAAAAAGGAATTCTGATAAAAGCCTGGAACAGAGAGGGAGAGAATAGATAAAAGCATTCCAGAGGACATCTTCTTTGGGAAAGGAAGAAAAGACCAAGTATTTTAAATCTCATAGAGGAGGGGGGAGAGACAAGTTGATGAGAAATATAGCATCTTAGTTGTGGAAACAGTGTTCCAGTGGGAAAACACTTTGAGTTTAAATATAGTGGGTGTGGGGAAAGGAAAGATATTCACTGATGGAATGAAATAGTACAGTAAAGCTTCCAAACTAACAAAAGAAAAAAATCCACCACACTGGATAAGATGATTAAACTAGCAAAACTAGGAAAAAGAAGAAAAAAATAATATAAAATAAATAAGATAAAATGGAAAGGAAGACATAAAATTAAGTATACTGGTTATTTTATGATTTGTAAACAGAATTTTCCCTTTAAAAGACTGAGACTGTCAAATTGGGTTAAAAACAAATTCAACTCATTTATATACTATTTATAGAAAAATAAAATCAAAGTGATAAATAAAGGTTGAAAATGAAGAAGTAGAAAAAGAGACACCAAGCAAATACAGGCTAAAAGAAAGCAGGGGTTTCAATATTAGTGGAAGTCAGTATATTTAAACTTAAAAACACCATAGAGGATAAAAGTAAGCATTATATAATGGTAAAATTGATAATTTCTGAAAAAGCTAAAATAGTCATAAGCCTATATTCACTGTCCCATCAGTTAAAAATATAAATCAGCAAATGCATAAAGTGAAAACTATAGGAAATCAGAGGAGAACTTTTAAACATTATAATAGGTGAAATTATTTTAAGTTAGTGATAGTGCTAAGAATTGGCTGGAATAAACATACAAAAAATAAGTAAAATCATAGAAGAATTAAACAGTATCACATACCAATAAGTATTTTTAAAAGGCTTCCATCTTTCAAATAGAGAATTAAAATTACAAAATAATAACAGTAAAATAAAAATAATATTGATAATAATAATAATAATGTACTTAGCTACACAGGAAAACCTTACAAATTTTAAGTTAGAATTTTATGAACCACATTCTTCTATCACTTACAAATAAAGTTAGAAATAAATAATACACAGATGACCAAAAAAAAGTTTACTTCTTAGAAATGAAAATAAAATAAAACAACAACAGTCTTGAATTACCCCTGGATCAAGAGAGAGTCAAATGGAAATAATTACTATGTAGAAAATACAAAGGAGGATTCTGGATGGTATAACCTGCTACTCTAGAAATGTATAGCCTTAAATGCCTTTACTATTAAAGAAGAAAAATGAAACAGAAAAGCAAGTAGAATGCATCTGAAGAGACTAGAAAAGTAATTTTAAAAAGCAAGAAGCATAATTTAAAGATAAAAGCAGAAATTAGTACAATGGAAAATAAGAAATGGAGAAAAGATAAATTCAAAACCTTAAATAGCTAATGGGACAGATTTTCCTGTTATAGGCATGATTAGGGAAAACAAACTGAATAAAAGTATATAAGATATAAGTGAGAAGAAAGATACAACTGTAAATACAGAAGATTAAAATAATTGTAAAGAAACAAAATATTTGAAAACTTAGATGAAATGGATGATTTGCTATCAAAATATAAGTTGGTAAAGCTGACTTAAAAATAAAACAAAAACTTTGATAAAGCAATCATCATAGAAGAGATCAGACCAGAAATTAGATATCTAGATGAATAGAAAGCCCAGAAACACATGATCATGGCTGAAATTTTCTCTAAACCTTAAAGAACAGGTCATTCTAAAGCTGTTTCTAATCCAGATCATAGAAGAATGAGTAAATCATTTGATTTGATTTATAAGGTCAATATAATTTAGTACCAAACCAGGATAAAGTTATTTCTGGAAGAAAGAAAAAAGAAACAAAAACTGTGCAAAGAGGGAATGAATGATCAGGATCATTAATGACTTGGATTCAAGATTCTAAATAGAATATTAGAAAATAAAATACAGCAAGGTATCAAAATATAATATATCACGACAAAGTCATATTTAATCAAGAAATGCAACATCTATCGATCTATCAACATAAGCCTTCAACAAATTCAAGGAAAAAAGCCATATGATCTTATTGAAAGATGTTGAAAGGCATTTGATAAAAGTCAACAGTCAATAAAATTCTAAGTAAAATAGGAAAGAAGAAAACTACTTAAATATAGTAAAGACTATTTATCAAAATCTAACAGCAAATATCCTAAATGTGAAACTCAAGTCATTTCAATTAAAATAAGGAATTAGGGATTCTCAGTTTAAAATTCTTAATGGTTTTCCCATTGGCCTATTCAAAAATTTCAAGCTTCTTGACATAGGAAGCCATTCCTGTGTGGACTCTGCCTACTTTTTTTAAGTTTCCTTCTACCCTTAACTAACTTACATATAGGTCACCATCCATCCACATCTGCTTCTAGTTCCCCCCAAGTTGATGTTGTTTCATACCTCTTTGCTTTTTCTCAGGCTGCCTTCTTTTGCCTTTGTGCCTGCGTATCCCTATCCTCTCATTTTCATCTGAGCAACTACTCATCTTTAAGACTCAGCTCCTACCCTCCCATAAATGCCCATGCATTTTTCCAGTATTGCTCTGGAGAAATGCTGCTTGAGCACAGAAATGGGGTCCTGTTTTCTTTTGTATACCCAGTGTCTAGCACTGTGCCTGACACATAGAATGCATGTAATAAAAGTTAACTGAATTAATATATGAAGAGATGAACAAATCCATGAATACTATGGCCTCTGTTGCCTTGCTTCCTTTGGTTTTATTCTTCTAAGTAACAGTGATGGGGTGACTTCCTGCTGAGATGCCCACTCATGATGATGACAAAACCTGCCTCTTTGTGTATAGATGAATTCTCTTTTGTTTTATGACCCATATGCATACTTGGCAAATGATGCTGTTCATGCATTTTACTTGCCTTCTGCTTCATGAAATGCCAGTTGTGTCCATAGCAGCTAAGTTATTTGTCTGTTCCTTTGTTTTCACCATTGTGTGCTGACAGTTTGGGAGGGTGAGGGTTGGGGTAGAAGAGATGTTTCTGAAGCTCTGTTAAGTGACCCAGAAGAACTCTTTACCTCGCAGATGGTATTTCATATAAATTCTGTAGTGTCCTGCTGAGGTGCTTTTCTTGGCTAATAACTCATTGCACATTTTGACAACCGCTGCTTGTAGAGTACGAACCTTAGTACTTTAACTACAATTCCCAAGGCTGTCTAGGGGGAAATTTACCCTGAATGGATACAGAAGAGTTCAGTTGGTGAGCCTGATTCTTCAGCTGCTGGAATTTGCCACTTCTTGTAGTTTTTGTGGTCTCCCATTCTAGCTTCTGCCATCTGCCATTGTAACGTAGCGCAGGTGTGCAGGGTTTTCTTGTTCTCCTATAAACATGGCTTTGCCATCCCCTTCACTTGTCTGGTCATTAGTTATCGAATTGTTGGTGGTTTGACCGACTATTCCTCAAAACTTCTGCTCCAGGTGCTACTTTTACAAGGGGAATGAGAAATAGCTAATGTGCTTTGTAGTTCTTAGCACAGGTTTAATTGCTTTCTCCTAATTCAACATGCACAATTTTTAATAATCTTTGTAATTTACTCAATTGTCCAGTTTATCTGGGCATAGAAAAGGTACCATATGGAAATCAACATCATATTCCTTTAACTTTAAAACTCATTTCAACTATCACGCTCTCAGGGAAGTCTTGCCTGACTCCATACCGAATGAATGAGTCAGGATTTCCTCTTCTACTCATGTCAGTATTCTATTTTATTTTGAATTTTATTTTATTTTATTTTTATACAGCAGGTTTCTACTGGTTATCTATTTTATACATATTAGTGTATGTATGTCAATCCCAATCTCCCAATTCATCCCACCACCACCCCCTCCCCTCATGTCAGTATTTTAAATGTAACACATTTTATTACAGTTATTTGTATCTCTTTTACTAAGGGGTGAAGCTGGGTTGGATGTGTCTTTTTACTTTGTAACCTCATTTATTAGCACAATTAGCAAGTGCTTAGAAATTAGCACATGCTTAGTAAAGACATATAGCCTCACTGACCAGCTACAACAGTTTGAACTCCTTATAGCCACCCTTGTGGGTCCTTAAAAAAAGGCGGAAAACCAGTGGGAGGGAATATCCTAATAAGAAACTTCCAGTAATACTTCTTTAGAAGCCTGGTTTAGAGGCAAGGACACTGGATTTGTAGTTGGAAAATCTGGGTTTCAGTATCATGGCTGCCATTTTTGAACTATGGCTCCTTTGGAAAAGTCATGAACATTCAATTTTTCCATCTGTAATATGGAAATACTAATATGTCATGGCCAGCTCATACAGGTGTTGTGAGAACAAAGTAAAAAGACATTTGATAACGTTTAAAGCAATATGCAGAAGAAAGCTATTGAAGTTGCTTCTGCTCATTTTGACATATTCAAGGCACTTACATAGCTCATATGATATTTTAAACTTTTTACACTTAAATACCATTTTAGAAAATGATGTATCACACAAGCAGTATTCATTACTTCAAAAGAGATGGTGAGAGTGATTTTGTCTTCTGGGCCTAACCAAGGCTTTAGAAATCCCCAAAGATGGAAATATGGCAGGTTACCAGAAGTGAAAAGCAAATAAATAATTGGAGCATCCTTCTGTAAAACAAGTTGCTGACTCTCTCTTTAGTTTTTTTATTTTTTTATTTTTTATTTTTTTTTTTTGCGGTATGCGGGCCTCTCACTGTTGTGGCCTCTCCGTTGCGGAGTACAGGCTCCGGACGCGCAGGCTCAGCGGCCATGGCTCACGGGCCCAGCCGCTCCGCGGCATGTGGGATCCTCCCAGACCGGGGCACGAACCCGTGTCCCCTGCATCAGCAGGCGGACTCTCAACCACTGCGCCACCAGGGAAGCCCTCTCTCTTTAGTTTTTAACTGAGACTAAATGGGATTCCTTATATTCATATACACAGGAGGCATCTGACCAAATCAGCCTGTCTATATAAGAACTTTATTGAGTAATTCCAAAGGAATTTCATACTCTTGCCCTCCTTGATATGAGGTCACAGAATTCACTTGGTTTCAAATAGACCCATGTGGCTCCTGGGAAGTTGCTTCAGCTTCTCTTCCCTCTGCATATTCTGCTGAGTTTGACTGATGCCTGCTGGCCTTTCATTTGATAAGTGATGGCTTACTGATCAAACACTATCTCTCTGACAGGGCCTAGAATGACTTAGAAAACTTCAGATTTTACTTTCAATTGGAAGTCTCACAATCACTACATTCTCTTTGCTAATTCCTTCAAAACCATACAATTGCTATTACCGCTGTTCCTTTTTGGGGGTAATAAAAAACTGCTTAGAGACTGGATTATCCATCTCTATTCTAGAAAATTTGGTACACAGGGCCTTTATCAGGTCCCTAAACTACTTTCTTCATCACCTAGGACAGACATTTTTTCATCTATGACCTTTAATTTTATGCCAACTAGCTCCACTTATCAAACTACTGGGGACTAATTTGTTTCTTCTATCTTAAAAAAAGATTCAAGGGGGCTTCCCTGGTGGCACAGTGGTTGAGAGTCCGCCTGCCGATGCAGGGGACATGGGTTCGTGCCCCGGTCCGGGAAGATCCTGCCTGCTGAGGAGCGGCTAGGCCCGTGAGCCATGGCTGCTGAGCCTGCGCGTCTGGAGCCTGTGCTCCACAACGGGAGAGGCCACAACAGTGAGAGGCCCACGTACCACCAAAAAAAAAAAAAAAAGATTCAATGTCTGTTCCACTTTCTTTGATCTCATCCCTTTATATCGCCTTTTAAAAATCACCGTTACTTGGTGTTTTAAAACCAATATAGTAAAAACTGAATACGATAAAAAAAATACAGACCAGTTCTTTGGAAAAGGGAAGACAGAACAGACTGAAACGGCAGGAAAAAAAATGCAGTAAAAATAAGCCCAAAGAAAGGTTTGTAAAAATACTGCAGATTTCTTCACTGAAATCTTTGAGATGTCATTGATTCAAATGTTACTTACCCTAGTTACAAGACTTCATTCTACTGAATATCACTTGCTATGTCCCTAGGCTAGCATTTATTTTTTTTAATTAAAAATTTTTTAACATCTTTATTGGAGTATAATTGCTTTACAATGGTGTGTTAGTTTCTGCTTTACAACAAAGTGAGTCAGCTATACATATACATATATCCCCATATCCCCTCCCTCTTGCATCTCCCTCCCACTCTCCCTATCCAACCCCTCTAGGTGGTCACAAAGAACCAAGCTAATCTCCCTGTGCTATGTGGCTGCTTCCTACTAGCTATCTATTTTACGTTTGGTAGTGTATATATGTCCATGCCACTCTCTCACTTCGTCCCAGCTTCCCTTCCCACTCCCCGTGTCCTCTATGTCTACATATTTATTCCTGTCCTGCCACTAGGTTCTTCAGAACCTTTTTTTTTTACACTCCATATATATGTGTTAGCATACAGTATTTGTTTTTCTCTTTCTGACTTACTTCACTCTGTATGAAAGACTCTAGTTCCATCCACCTCACTACAAATAACTCAATTTCATTTCTTTTTATGGCTGAGTAATATTCCATTGTATATATGTGCCACATCTTCTTTATCCATTCATCTGTCGATGGACACTTAGGTTGCTTCCATGTCCTGACTATTGTAAATAGAGCTGCAGTGAACATTGTGGTACATGACTCTTTTTGAATTATGGTTTTCTCAGGGTATATGCCCAGGAGTGGGATTGCTGGATCGGATGGTACTTCTATTTTGAGTTTTTGAAGGAACCTCCATACTGTTCTCCATAGTGGCTGTACCGATTCACATTCCCACCAGCCGTGCAAGAGTGTTCCCTTTTCTCCACACCCTCTCCAGCATTTATTGTTTCTAGATTTTTTGATGATGGCCATTCTGACTGGTGTGAGATGATATCTCATTGTAGTTTTGATTTGCAATTCTCTAATGATTAATGATGTTGAACATTCTTTCATGTGTTTGTTGGCAGTCTGTATATCTTCTTTGGAGAAATGTCTATTTAGGTGTTCTGCCCATTTTTGGATTGGGTTGTTTGTTTTTTTGCTATTGAGCTGCATGAGCTGCTTATAAATTTTGGAGATTAATCCTTTGTCAATTGCTTCATTTGCAAATATTTTCTCCCATTCTGAGGGTTGTCTTTTGGTCTTGTTTATGGTTTCCTTTGCTGTGCAAAAGCTTTGAAGTTTCATTAGGTCCCATTTGTTTATCTTTGTTTTTATTTCCATTTCTCTAGGAGGTGGGTCCAAAAGGATCTTGCTGTGATTTATATCATAGAGTGTTCTGCCTATGTTTTCCTCTAAGAGTTTGATAGTTTCTGGCCTTACATTTAGGTCATTAATCCATTTTGAGCTTATTTTTGTGTATGGTGTTAGGGAGTGATCTAATCTCATACTTTTACATGTACCTGTCCAGTTTTTCCAGCACCACTTATTGAAGAGGCTGTCCTTTCTCCACTGTACATTCCTGCCTCCTTTATCAAAGATAAGGTGACCATATGTGCGTGGGTTTATCTCTGGGCTTTCTATCCTGTTCCATTGATCTATCTTTCTGTTTTTGTGCCAGTACCATACTGTCTTGATTACTTTAGCTTTGTAGTAGAGTCTGAAGTCAGGGAGCTTGATTCCTCGAGCTCCATTTTTCTTTCTCAAGATTGCTTTGGCTCTTCGGGGTCTTTTGTGTTTCCATACAAATTGTGAAATTTTTTGTTCTAGTTCTGTGAAAAATGCCATTGGTAGTTTGATAGGGATTACATTGAATCTGTAGATTGCTTTGGGTAGTAGAGTCATTTTCACAATATTGATTCTTCCAATTGAAGAACATGGTATATCTCTCCTTCTATTTGTATCATCTTTAAGTTCTTTCATCAGTGTCTTATAGTTTTCTGCATACAGGTCTTTGGTCTCCTTAGATAGGTTTATTCCTAGATATTTTATTCTTTATGTTGCAATGGTAAATGGGAGTTTTCCTTAATTTCTCTTTCAGATTTTTCATCATTAGTGTACAGGAATGCCAGAGATTTCTGTGCATTAATTTTGTATCCTGCTACTTTACCAAATTCATTGATTAGCTCTAGTAGTTTTCTGGTAGCATCTTTAGGATTCTCTATGTATAGTATCATGTCATTGGGAAACAGTGACAGTTTTACTTCTTCTTTTCCAATTTGGATTCCTTTTATTTCTTTTTCTTCTGTGATTGCTGTGGCTAAAACTTCCAAAACTATGTTGAGTAATAGTGGTGAGAGTCGGCAACCTTGTCTTGTTCCTGATCTTAGAGGAAATGGTTTCAGTTTTTCACCATTGAGAACTATGTTGGCTGTGGGTTTGTCACATATGGCCTTTTTTATGTTGAGGTAAGTTCCCTCTATGCTTACTTTCTGGAGGGTTTTTATCACAAATTGGTGTTAAATTTTATTGAAAGCTTTTTCTGCATCTATTGAGATGATCATATGGCTTTTCTCCTTCAGTTTGTTAGTATGGTTTATCACATTGATTGATTTGCATATTTTTTTCATGATTTAAATATTTTTATTTCTTTTTTTAAAAATCTTTGTTGGAGTATAATTGCTTTACAGTGTTGTGTTAGTTTCTGCTTTATAACAAAGTGAATCAGTTATACATATACATATGTTCCCATATCTCTTCCATCTTGTGTCTCCGTCCCTCTCAACCTCCCTATCCCACCCCTCTAGGTGGTCACGAAGCACCGAGCTGATCTCTCTGTGCTATGCAGCTGCTTCCCACTAGCTATCTACCTTACATTTGGCAGTGTATGTATGTCCATGCCTCTCTCACTTTGTCACAGCTTACGCTTCCCCCTCCCCATATCCTCAAGTCCATTCTCAAGTAGGTCTGTGTCTTTATTCCTGTTTTACCCCTAGGTTCTTCATGACACTTTTTTCCCCTAAATTACATATATTTGTGTTAGCATACGGTATTTCTTTTTCTCTTTCTGACTTACTTCACTCTGTATGACAGACTCTAGGTCTATCCACCTCATTACAAAGAGCTCAATTTCGTTCCTTTTTTCTTTTTTTTTTTTGGTACGTGGGCCTCTCACTGTTGTGGCCTCTCTCCTTGAATTTGTCGAAACCTTTTTCTGCATCTGTTGAGATGATCATATGGTTTTTCTCCTTCAATTTGTTAATATGGTGTATCACATTGGTTGATTTGCGTATATTGAAGAATCCTTGCATTCCTGGAATAAACCCCACTTGATCATGGTGTATGATCCTTTAATGTGCTGTTGGATTCTGTTTTCTAGTATTTTGTTGAGGATTTTTGCATCTATGTTCATCAGTGATCTTGGCCTGTAGTTTTCTTTCTTTGTGACATCATTGTCTGGTTTTGGTATCAACGTGATGGTGGCCTCATAGAATGAGTTTGGGAATGTTCCTCCCTCTGGTGTATTTTGGAAGAGTTTGAGAAGGGTAGGTGTTAGCTCTTCTCCAAATGTTTGATAGAATTCACCTGTGAAGCCATCTGGTCCTGCGCTTTTGCTTGTTGGAAGATTTTTTTATCATAGTCTCAATTTCAGTGCTTGTGATTGTCCTATTTATATATTCTATTTCTTCGTGGTTCAGTCTTGGCAGGTTGTGCTTTTCTAAGAATTTGTCCATTTCTTCCAGGTTGTCCATTTTATTGCCATAGGGTTGCTTGTAGTAATCTCTCATGATCCTTTGTATTTCTGCAGTGTCAGTTGTTACTTCTCCTGTTTCATTTCTAATTCTATAGATTTGAGTCTTCTCCCTTTTTTTCTTGATGAGTCTGGCAAATGGTTTATCAATTCTTTTTATCTTCTCAGAGAACCAGCTTTTAGTTTTATTAATCTTTGCTATTGTTTCCTTCATTTCTTTTTCATTTATTTCTGATCTGATCTTTATGATTTCTTTCCTTCTGCTAACTTTGGAGTTTTTTTTGTTGTTCTTTTTCTAATTGCTTTAAGTATAAGTTTAGGTTATTTATTGAGATGCTTCTTGTTTCTTGAGGTAGGTTTGTACTGCTATAAACTTCCCTCTTAGAACAGCTTTTGCTGCATCCCACAGGTTTTGGATTGTTGTGTTTTCATTGTCATTTTTTTCTATGTATTTTTTAATTTCCTCTTTGATTTCTTTATTGATCTCTTGGTTATTTAGTAATGTATTGTTTAGCCTCCATGTGTTTGTGTTTTTTACAGATTTTTTCCTGTAATTGATTCTAGTCTCATAGCATTGTGGTCGGAAAAGATACCTGATACAATTTCAATTTTCTTAAATTTACCAAGGCTTGATTTATGACCCAAGATATGATCTATCCTGGAGAATATTCCATGAGTACTTGAGAGGAAAGTGTATTCTGTTGTTTTTGGATGGAATGTCCTATAAATACCAATTAAGTCCATCTTGTTTAATGTATCATTTAAAGTTTGTGTTTTCTTATTTATTTTCATTTTGGATGATCTGTCCATTGGTGAAAGTGGGGTGTTAACGTCCCCTACTATGATTGTGTTACTGTCAATTTCCCCTTTTATGGCTGTTAGCATTTGCCTTATGTATTGAGGTGCTCCTATGTTGGGTGCATAAATATGTACAATTGTTATATCTTCTTCTTGGATTGATCCCTTGATCATTGTGTAGTGTCCTTGTTTGTCTCTTGTAATAGTCTTTATTTTAAAATCTATTTTATCTGATATGAGAATTGCTACTCCAGCTTTCTTTTGATTTCCATTTGCATGGAATATCTTTTTCCATTCCCTCCCTTTCAGTCTATATGTTTCCCTAGGTCTGAAGTGGGTCTCCTGTAGACAGAATATTTATGGGTCTTATTTCTGTATCCATTTAACCAGTCTTTGTCTTTTGGTTGGAGCATTTAATCCATTTACATTTAAGGTAGTTATCAATATGTATGTTCCTATTACCATTTTCTTAATTGTTTTGGGTTTGTTATTATAGGTCTTTTCCTTCTGTTGTGTTTCCTGCCTGGAGAAGTTCCTTTAGCATTTGTTGTAAAGCTGGTTTGGTGGTGCTGAATTCTCTTAGTTTTGCCTGTCTGTAAAGGTTTTAATTTCTCCATCGAATCTGAAGGATATCCTTGCCAGGTAGAGTAATCTTGGTTGTAGGTTTTTCCCTTTCACTACTTTAAATTTGTCCTGACACTCCTTTCTGGCTTGCAGAGTTTCTGCTGAAAGATCAGCTGTTAACCTTATGGGGATTCCCTTGTATGTTATTTGTTGTTTTTCCCTTGCTGCTCTTTATATTTTTTCTTTGTATTTAATTTTTTTTTTTTTTTTTTTTTTTTGCTGTACGCGGGCCTCTCACTGCTGTGGCCTCTCCCGTTGCGGAGCACAGGCTCCGGACACACAGGCTCCGCGGCCATGGCTCGCGGGCCCAGCCGCTCCGCGGCATGTGGGATCTTCCGGGATAGGGGCACGAACCCGTGTCCCCTGCATCGGCAGGCGGACTCTCAACCACTGCGCCACCAGGGAAGCCCTGTATTTAATTTTTGATAGTTTGATTAATATGTGTCTTGGCATGTTTCTCCTTGGATTTATCCTGTATGGGACTCTCTGAGCTCCTGGACTTGATTGACTATTTCCTGTCCCATATTAGGGAAGTTTCATCTATAATCTCTTCAAATATTTTCTTAGTTCCTTTCTTTTTCTCTTCTTCTTCTGGGACCCCTATAATTCGAATGTTGGTGCATTTAATGTTGTCCCAGAGGTCTCTGAGACTGTACTCAATTCTTTTCATTGTTTTTTCTTTGTTTTGCTCTATGGTAGTATTTCCACTATTTTATATTCCAGGTCACTTATCGTTCTTTTGCCTCAGTTATTCTGCTATTGATTCCTTCTAGAGAACTTTTAATTTCAATTATTGTGTTGTTCATCATTGTTTGTGTGCCCTTTAGTTCTTCTAAATCCTTATTACATGTTTCTTTTACTTTCTCCATTCTATTTACAAGATTTTGGACCATCTTTACTATCATTACTCTGAATTCTTTTTCAGGTACACTGCCTATTTCCTCTTCATTTGTTTCATCTGGTGGGTTTTTACCTTGCACCTTCATCTGCTGTGCATTTCTCTGTCTTCTCATTTTGCTTATCTTACTTTGTCTGGGGTCTCCTTTCCCCTGGCTGCAGGTTCGTATTTCCCATTGTTTTTGGTGTCTGCCTCCAGTGGCTGAGGTTGGTTTTGTAAGTGTGTAGGCTTCCTGGTGGAGGGTACTGGTGCCTGTGTTCTCGTGGATGAGGCTGGCTCTTTTCTTTCTCTTTGGCAGGACTGCGTCTTGTTGTGTGTTTGGGGTTGTCAGTGATCTTATTATTATTTTAGGCAGCCTCTCTGCTAATGGTGCATTTGTGTTCCTGTCTTGTAGTTGTTTGGCATAGGTTGTCCAGCATTGTAGCTTGCTGGTCGTTGAGTGAAGCTGGGTCTTAGCGTTGAGATGGAGATCTCTGTGAGAGCTTTCATCATTTGATATTATGTGGAGCTGGGAGGTCCCTGGTGGACCAATGTCCGGACTTGGCTTTCCCACCTCAGAGGCACAGGCCTGACACCTGGCCGGAGCACCGAGACCCTCTCAGCCGCATGGTTCAGAAGAAAAGGGAGGAAAAAAAAAGAATGAAAGAAAAAAAATACAATAAAGTAATTAAAATTAAAAAATTATTAAAAATAAAAAATTTTTAAAATAATAAAAAATGAAAGAAAAAAAGAAGTGAGCAACCAAACCAAGAAACAAATCCACCAATGATAATAAGTGCTAAATACCACACTAAAAAACATTAAAAACAAACAAACAAAAAAAACGGACAGACAGAACCCTAGGACAAATGGAAAAGCAAAGCTATACAGACAAAATCACACAAAGAAGCATACACATACACACTCACGAGAAGAGGAAAAGGAAAAAAAATATATATATATAAAGGAAGAGAGCAACCAAATCAATAAAAAATCTACCAGTGATAATAAACTATAAATACTAAACTAAGATAAACATAAGACCAGAAACAAATTAGATGCAGAAAGCAAACCCCAAGTCTACAGTTGCTCCCAAAATCCAACGACTGAATTTTGGGATGATTCATTGTCTTTTCAGGTGTTCCACAGATGCAGGGTACATCAAGTTGATTGTGGAGATTTAATCCGCTGCTCCTGAGGCTGCTGGGAGAGATTTCCCTTTCTCTTCTTTGTTCGCACAGCTCCTGGGGTTCAGCTTTGGATTTGGCCACGCCACTGCGTGTAGGTCGCCTGAGGGCATCTGTTCTTCTCTCAGACAGGACGGGGTTAAGGGAGCAGCTGATTAGGGGGTTCTGGCTCACTCAGGCTGGAGGCAGGAAGGGGTACGGATGCGGGGCGAGCCTGCATCGGCAGAGGCCGGCATGACCTTGCACCAGTCTGAGGCACGCCGTGCATTCTCCTGGGGAAGTTGTCCCTGGATCACGGCACCCTGGCAGTGGCGGGCTGCACAGTCTCCCGGGAGGGGAGGTGTGGATAGTGACCTGTGCTTACACACTGGCTTCTTGGTGGCTGCAGCAGCCGACTTAGTGTTTCATGCCCGTCTCTGGTGTCTTTGCTGATAGCCGCAGCTCACGTCCGTCTCTGGAGCTCATTTAGGTGGTTCTCTGAATCCCCTCTCCTCACGCACCCCGAAACAATGGTCTCTTGCCTCTTTGGCAGCTGCAGACATTTTCCAGGACTCCCTCCCGGCTAGCTGTGGTGCACTGGCCCCCTTCAGTCTGTGTTCACGCAGCCAACCCCAGTCCTCTCCCTGGGATCCAACTTCCAAAGCCCGAGCCTCAGCTCCCAGCCCCCACACGTCCTGGCGGCTGAGCAGACAAGCCTCTCGGGCTGGTGAGTGCTGGTTGGCACCAATCCTTTGTGCGGGAATCTCTCTGCTTTGCCCTCCGCACCCCTGTTGCTGCACTCTCCTCTGTGGCTCTGAAGCTTCCCCCCTGCCACCCACTGTCTCTGCCTGCAAAGGGGCTTCCCTAGTGTGTGGAAACCTTTCCTCCTTCACAGCTCCCTTCCAGAGGTGCAGGTCCTGTCCCTATTCTTTTGTCTCTGTTTTTCCTTTTTTCTTTTGCCCTACCCAGGTACGTGGGGAGTTTCTTGCCTTTTGGGAGGTCTGAGGTCTTCTGCCAGCATTCAGTAAGTATTCTGTAGGAGTTGTTCCACATGTAGATGTATTTCTGATGTATTTGTGGGGAGAAAGGTGATCTCCACATCTTACTCCTCTGCCATCTTGAAGGTCCCCCCCCCCCGCCAGCATTTGTTTTTAAGAATCATTTTCTGATCATGTTTCTTGTCTGAAAAGCTGTGCTGACTTACATTCCAGGACAATAAAATAGTTGCCTGCTGCTGTTGCTGGGATATTTGCTCAATTAATGAAATTAATAAAAGTTTGGGAACATGCTTGAGATTAAATGTCAAATTAGAGGCCTGTAACCCTAACTTTTTAACAGAGAAAATCATTATAAAATTTATGTTTCCAGAACTCTAGAGTTGATATAGAATTTGGCCTAAAGATACTTCCCTTTGAATCTGACTTTTGCCCTTTACTTTTATGCGAATTAGGGCAAGCCCTTTAATTTCCATGTCCTTCAGTTTTCTCATCAATTAAATGGGACTTATAACACCTACCTCACAGGGATGCCATTAGGTTCAGTTATTTGAAAGTCTGTTTTTTTTTTTTAACACGCTAAGGCATCATACAAATGCTAGGTAGAATTATGGTTATTGTTTATCAAAATCAAATCCTATCAGAAAAATCTAATCTCATTTAGGGCAGGAGGACAGTTTTGCTTCCAATAGGTGTCATTTCCCTTGACCTTGGTAATGTTTCTATAAATTGAGCTTTGTTGCACAATATCAACCCTTATGGGAATATGGCTGAGAGCACATACAGTTTCTCGGTGTGTTTCTAACTCCTGGTTGGAAACATAATCTGAGAATGGTCCTTAAAAATAAATGGTGGCCCTGGAAGGAAACAAGTGATGTTTGGTAGGAAGAAGTCTCACCAAGGTAAGTTTCAGTCAATGACACACAAAGAGTTCAATGAAACTATTAAGTTATTTAAGTATACCTATGACAAGATTGTATGAACTGGGTTCTATTACTTTGATAAAAGATTCAGAATTCAAAGTGAGCTTGGTGGTTTAGAAAAGAGATCAGAAATAGAATCAATAAGGTTTTGTCTAACTAGGAGCAGAGGTAGACACAGGATGGGAGGAAGGCCCAAATATGCCCATATTTATGGGGCAAAAGACTGGGCTATGTGTGAGGAGGCAGAAAGAGAGAGTGAGGTTCTGGGTAGTTATCAGATTGCTGTGAGTCAGCAAGGCAGCACTGCAGTTAGAAAGGGAGCTGAGTGCTGCAGGGCACAACAGGAAGGTGGCATGGAGGAGACCTGAAGGTGCAGCTCCTCTGAGAGAGAGAACTGGCCAGGCCATACTGGATGGCTAATTTGGGGAGCCTTGTGGTCTTCACAGCTTAGAATTCTGCCTTGGATTAAATACCTATAAATATTTGTTCAGGACACCTACCCTGATTTCTTCTGCAGGGGTTAAGATGGGAGCCATAGAGATGAATTACATATGGGAGAGTGCAGTTATCTAAAATGTGAATGCTATGCCCCATCCATCTTAACCCTTTTATTAAAAAAATTGTGGGGCTTCCCTGGTGGCGCAGTGGTTGAGAGTCTGCCTGCCGATGCAGGGGACACGGGTTCGTGCCCTGGTCCGGGAAGATCCCACATGCCTCAGAGCGGCTGGGCCCGTGAGCCATGGCCGCTGAGCCTGCGCGGCCGGAGCCTGTGCTCCACAACGGGAGAGGCCACAACAGTGAGAGGCCCGCGTACCGGAAAAAAAAAAAAAAAAATTGTGAGCTGTTTAGAAATTTTCAAAATATTTTAAGGGCACCCTAATTTTCAGCCCCTATCATCTCTTGTATGAATAATTGCATCAGTTTACTATTCATAGGGACACTGTGCATAGAGACCATTGCACTGCCTGTCTTGTCTAAGCTCACTTCCTTCCCAGACAGCCCCATTCCCTTCTGCCTGCTGAACTGCTCTTCATCCTTCAGGTCTCAGCCCAAGCCGCAATCCTGTGTGAAGCCCTTTTTGACCTTCCCGGGAAGAGTTACATCCTTTGTGCTTGCCTCCGCTGCATCTTGTACATTCCCCTGTTAGAGGCTCATTAATCACTGTGGATAGATTTAGAATGTGAGCTTTTTGAAGGTATGCATAAAATCTTATTCATCTTTGTGTCGTCATCACCTGGCACATGGTGTGTGCTCAATAAATATTTATTGAATGATTAAATGGAGGCATGAATGAAGGTAAGTATATAAGTACAAGATTTACTGTGGCCAGGTTTAAAAAAAGCCTGGTATTTAACTCAAAGGAAGAACCTCCAACTTGTTCATTCCCTAGTGTGTACCCCACACGTATGCAGCGTATAATATTTTAAGCTGAATTTTAAGAGTTTCCAGTGAACTATAAGACAGAAATCTTTGCTAGTAACAACTAGGCATAGCCTTTCCTCCCTTCACCTACAGGGGAAGAGCTAGACAGTCCCTTTCAACTTTAAGAACCTTTATTATCTCATGGTAAGCTCTAGCACTTACTATTCTTTGGCTTGGATCAGTTTGCTGAGGGTCCATGATGGAGACAGAATCAGCCTGAAGGGCACTATTCCGCCTTCAGCAACCTGCAAGAGGTTTCCTCTGTTGAAATGATCCAAAAGCTTAACAAGTGATAAAATTTTCATATTGTCACAGTCACTTCACAATGAAGATGATTGTAAAGCCAGCACTTGTATTTTTGAATGCTGCACTGCATAAATGTGCCTTTTTGATTCTGTAAGTCTCTTTTCCCATGGCAAGTTTGATCAGAGGGAAACAAAATAATCTTTA
Organism: Mesoplodon bidens; assembly: GCF_964165515.1. Taxonomy (NCBI): domain Eukaryota; kingdom Metazoa; phylum Chordata; class Mammalia; order Artiodactyla; family Ziphiidae; genus Mesoplodon; species Mesoplodon bidens. The sequence goes on along the minus strand of NC_138161.1, from coordinate 94,847,185 downwards.
CCATAGTGTTGTCTCCAACTGTTCTGTTTCTGTCCTTTGAGTGAAGCATTTGATGCTTGTTGAGGATTTTAATGATCTGACTCTGAAGTTGCTCATCTCTGAGACGTGATTCCCACCATCCACTACCATTTTTGTTTCAGAAACAAACAGAGCAACAGAAAACTGCATTGTTTGCCTAATGACATGTGTTAAAAACAACAACAGAAAATCTCCCTCTTTTCCTCCAGCTTGTTTTTAGTATTAATCTTTCCATGAGTACATTCAGCTATCTTTACTGTTGTCAACATGTTCCTAACAGGCTGACTGGGGTATTAACAAACAGCAGCAGCAGGAAATCTCCAGCCTGACAGTTAGAGAAGATTCCCCTCCAAGCAGTGAGCTTAAAAAGCACATATTAGTTAATTTTTTTAAAAAACCTTAGACTCTCAACAAGTTTATTAACATTATGATTTAATTGTATATTTAGAAATGTCACATTTTTTACAGTGCCTCATGATTTTATTAGTCCTTTTATTAACAAATGAGTTATGGATATTTTAATTTATAGCTGAATTCTTAAGAGTGTAGAAGATATATTTCATCAGTCACAGATAATAAGTCCTCAGTGAGGGGTCTGGAAGTGGTGAGAGCATGAGCTTGGGAGTCAGGCTCACCTGAATCTGAATTATAGCTCTGCAATGTTCTAGCTTCATGACTGGGGAAGGAGCTGCTTTGTGCTTCAGCTTCCCATTTATGAAATAAGGTTGACATTATCTCCTTTGTATAGTTATTGTCAAAGTTAAACATTACTACAACTAAAACTCTTAGTACAATTTTAGATACATAGTAAATTCTTGGTAAATGATGATGATAGAGGAGTTGATGATGCAATTTTTTCAGCAGGTAGGGTTCATCCTGACAAGCACATTCCTTGACTGTTTGGAGAACTCAAATCCTATTCATAAAAACAAATTCCACCTCTTAGGATGGGAAGGATTGAAAGGTTTTCATGGTGTTAATTTTCACATTTCTTGAAAACCACAAAACAGCTGAAAGTTTCCCTGTTTAGACTTTCTAATAACAGCATTGAGGATAGAAAGCCCATTCTATGTAAATCTAGACAGTGTATTTATCATTTATTTTCTGAATGTCGAAATACATGTCTTGGGCCTTTATTTAAACACTTGGGTGATAATTAAATTGCAGGAGTATCCACAGCCATTTGTGTTTGGGTGACCTTCTCGTAGTCTTGAATACCATGTAAACACATAATCTGACGAATAATTATATTTGGGAGAAATTCACAAAAGAGGATCAAGAGGATCAGTAGAAGTAAAACAAAAAGATGTTGCTATTTTAAGGTAATTAATATTTTAGGTTCCTTGCAGTAAAAATAGGACTTCACCAGATGGCAGATGTCTTTTTTGGTTAGTAATGTCATGCTGTATTTCGAATGAAGAGATGTCAGGGGGAGGAGTTGTTGAGAACAGCTTTTTCACATCACACCAAGGCATGCAATATGGGGGTTGGGAATGGAGGAGGAAATGAGTGAACAAGGAAGGTATTTTTATTGCATAAGCACATGAACTTTGTTTTCTTGAGAAAATGTAACTTTTTCACATGAAATTGGACAGATGAAGGTGGTGGAATCCTGTGCCAGGTGTATGTGTTTGAAATGGAGCAATGCAAAGACAATAACATTCCTGATGTCTCAGAGCAGGGGTCTTCAAGGTGGCTAAGAGAATGCCTCCTGAGGAGCCTTCCAGGGACAGGATGGAGACACAGGACAGCAGTTCTCCCCTGCCCCGGACTCCTCTGTGTTATTCTTTTTGCATCACTCATGGATTGATGTGAGACTCTTGTAAGCCCCTGGGAAAAGCACTGGGGAAACAAAAGTATCCCCAGATAGCTCAGAACCTGTTGGAGACAGTAGCATTTAGCTCCCATTTACAGACAGGAGCCAAGGCTAGAACAAGACCATGATCTCTTAACTATGGCAGCTGGTGGCAGTTGGACTTGAGCTCAAGGTTTTTCTCAATTTGATATTCTCAATCCTTTCCACACTGCCTTGTGGGGGCACTAGGGAACCAAATGGCTGAACCATGGAAAGGCCTCAGGGGCAATAATAGCTGACATTTATTGAATGCCTACTATGTGCCAGAATCCTTACATGTGCAATCTCTGCTCCCTTGTAAAGCCCTCAAGATAGGTGTTACCTCCATTCCATTGGAACCACAGGGAACTGAGAATCATAGTGGTTGAGTAATTAGCTCAGAGTTGCACTGAGCTATCATTTAAACTCATATCTTTCTGGAGCCAAAGCCCATGCTCTTCCCATGATATGACATCATTCTTTAGGGCATGCCTATATCTTCTGACCTGTTCTCATTTTCTTTAGCATCAAGGTGAGGATGAGAGGAAATATGCATGGTTATATAAGATTCTACATCCAGATGTCAATGTGGCCCCAAAACGTGAAGTATGTGTTGTTATTTCCTATCTTGTTTTGTCATTGTGAAGCAGGGTAGTATGTGGAAAGGACACTAATTGGGAAGTTAGGCCATTAAGTTGCACCACTACAAAGCTGTGGCCTTGGATAAATCATTTAACCTCCCTCGCCCCCCCGTGCCCCAGGTACTTCAAATAAAAATGAGGCGTTGACTAAATTACTATATTGCTATATTTTCTTTCAGGTCTAATACTCAATTATTTTTAAAAGACCTCAAAACTCTTCACTAACATAAACCTGTACCCCCTACCAACCACCCTGTTTTCCTGTGAAAAGATTAGGGTACACATATAGCAGATAACTTATTTCAGGTCCATTTTGAGTGCAAATAGACTATTGCCCTCCTGTTGAGTCCTCCATGATACTACAAGTAGATTCAGGAGCACACTTTACAAATAATTACCAATATTCATGAAGATAATTAACTTACACAGGTATTTGGAGACACAATACAATGCTTGGAAATATCACCTGATGCCAGAAATGTTTACTGAAGTTTTATTTCCCCAGTCAGCTGGGGCATGAGAGAGAAAGAGAAGATACTTTCATGGTTTTATGTGCTCTGTGGGTACATTCTTGGAAATCTCCTTAGCTTTATTATTTGCTTCCTAGACTGATTAATTCTGTTGAGAAAATTAAGTAAGCAAATGCTAGCAAAAGAATTAAAAACTCTAAATGCCCATGTTAACATATGTTATCATGAGGAGACTGTTAGTAGCTGCTGATTTGTCAAATACCTCCTAACTTCAGATTCTCTACACCTATCATGACTACTCTTCAAGGTAACCTTTTAAGGTAGGCATTGTCATCATTTTTTAAAATCAACTTTAATGAGATATAATTCATATTGTCATCTGTTTTTTATCAACAAGGATTAAAAATCTTACAGAATTTATGTTATATGCTCAAAGGAACCTCTTGTTTATGGTAAAAAAAAAAAAATACTACATGAGTCCAGACCTATTTTACTAAAAGGCCTGTGTGTTGTCCATTATGTTCCCTTTGAAGGAGAGAACATGACCACTGGAGGGTGAGAAAGGGTGAGTGTTGTGAGATTAGCAATCTAGTTTGCTCTGTGCATGCAGAGGGTGGGACTTCTCATGCCAGAGCATGAGGATTTGTGGTGGGCTGTGGAAGGTCATGGCTTCCAGCTGTACACTGGTGCTCTGCAAGCATTTCCCTTAAATCCTGTACATATGTTTTTTATTTTCTTTTGCTCATTGCCCACTGTTACAAAATCTTAGAACCACCAATATTTAGCAGTTATCTGGTTCAATCCTCAATTTTACAAATGAGATTATGGACACTCAGGGAGAAAAAGTAACTTACTCAAGGGCCCATACTCATCTGAGGTTGACTTGAGGTAGAATCCAGATGGTCATATTTAATTTTCCATACTCTGTTCCCTACTTCTTTCATCCTCTTTAACTGTTGATCTGCTTGGGTGACAGTAGACTCAAACCTTTGGAGCATGGTAGTACCAAACTTTGTCACTGCCGTGTAATAGAACTACAAGTATGTGTCACAAATAAAACTTTTGAAGAATCTGTCTTTTTATAGGGGAAAAAAGTTGGTTGAGTTATGTTTAGCCTAGGTATTTTAGAACAAAGAAAGCATCTTTTACTACTGCCTCTAGCAGAATAAGCTTAGTAGGAAGTTCATAATTTGAATATATTTAACAATTTGGAACACAGTGGTTTCTATCTAAAGATAGACCAAAGAAAATTTTCTCACCTAGAACATTTATTTTCTCTCTACGTTATGAATACTCAGCACAATCAGCAAATTCATGTTTCCTAATTAGCCCATACTTTTGATATTTTAGGAAAATATTGTTATTATGCTTCTGATTATCCCCCCATGTTCTTGCCTCTGCTTCTCTACTTTTGCTCTGGCCTCTGTTTATGTTTTATTTGTTTTTTTTAAAAAAACATACGTAACAAAAATTGTCCATTATGTAAATGAAAATAATTTGAAGGTTTTTTTATTTGATGTATTAATAGTCTACATGAAGCCTTTTTTAAAATTGTTTTTTACGCCTTAGGTCATGCCACATTATTGTTTAGCATTTTCAGTTTAATTTTTTATTAAAATAATATTGTCACAGATTGTTTTCTCTGGCAGTAAACACTGAGATGAAATTTGGGGTATGTATCAGTTTCCTAGTGTGGCTATAGCAAAGAGCCACAAACTGGGTGACTTAAATGACAGAAATGTATTGTCTCACCATTCTGGAGGCTGGAAGTCTAAGATCAAGGTGCAGCAGGGTTGGTTCCTTCTGAGGGCTGAAGGGAAAGATCTGCTCCAGGCCTCTCCCCTAGCTCTGGTGGTTTGCAGGGAATCTCTGGCATTCCTTGGCCTGGACATCATTACTCCAATTTCTGCCTTCATCTTCACAGAGCATTCTTCCTGTGTTCATGTTTGTGTCCAAGCTTCCCCTTTTATAAGTCCACAAGTCATATTGGATTAAAGCCTGCCCTACTTCAGGGTGAACCCATCTTAACTAGTTATAACTACAATGATTCTATTTCCAAATAAGGTCATATTCTTAGGTACTAGAGGTTAGGGTGTCAACATGTAAATTTGGGGGGGGGGAGCACAATTCAACCCACAAATGGTATAAAATGTATACCTATTAGGGAAAGTTGCAAGAAGCAGCATAGGGCAGAGGAAGAGGTTAAACTGTGTCGCAGGCCCCACAGAGCCTCAGGCCATCTGGCAACTAGCTTTGGAACAAATATTGCCCATTAAAGTGGCCTTCTAGATGCCTTTACACCCTGACTCTCTCAGTCATCAGGTGTGGGCTGCCTGGGAATGGCTTGGCCTCAGGCAAAGGCATCTCTCTGAGTAGAGGCAGACCCTGAAGGAGCTGACAACTGAAGGCTGGCTGTAGATAGCACCTCATCTGGACAGCAAGTCCTTCCATGCCGGGGTATCTGGGTGGTGCATCTCCATGTCTACCACAAATATAGTAAGTATTACCGCTAGGAAGCTTAAAGAGAAACCCTAATCTCAAAAATATTAATCTTATATCTCTCTTTCCTGCTTAAATGCCTGAAATGTTCTTGATTGCCTATAGGTTAAGATATAAATTCCCTAATCTGGCTCTCAAGGCACTTTGCCTTGCACTCAGATCTGTTGCTGTCTCTCTCTCCTCTTCAACAGAATCCTTTGTTCTAGCCAAGCTGATTTTTCTCTGTGTAGGACCTAAGCTTCCCATTCTTGCCTCCATTGCTTTACTCAAGTGAAACTCCTTCCTTAATATCCTTTACTTGTTGAGGAATAACAGAGATTGAAAGGACAGATTCCAATCCAATTGGAAAACCCTCGAAGGCCAGACTAAGGTTTGAAATTAAGCCTGTAGTCTAATCTAAGGGTTGACAAAATATAGCTCGAAGATCAAATCTAGCCCACCATCTGTTATTGTAAATAAAGTTTTATCAGAACACAGCCATGCCCTTTTGCTTACATACTTTCTCTGGCTATTACTAAGCTTCAGCTTTGCTTAATAGTAGAGTTGTATAGTTACAACGGAGACTGTGTGGCCCACAGAGCCTAAAATGTTTACTATCTGGCCCCTTGCAGAAAAAGTTCGCTGAGCCTCTAATCCAACCCTTCCTTTGTAGTAGAAAACGTACAACATTTCTCATGAACTTCTCTGGATGGTTCCTGCCCTAAATGATCTCTACAACCTCTAAACTAATAAGGTGCATAGCAATTTTCCTGTGTTGGTATTTGTGCTTCTGAGGTTTATGTCCTGTGATATTGTGATTTATAATAAGAAATGTATATTTGGTCTTCATCTGCTTCTGGCACAGAGCTCCTAAAACCCTTGGAATTTCTTAAGTGTTGAGAGGGATAAAGGTGTCCTTTCTTATGTTAACGAAGTCACTTTAGGTCTCCTAAGAATGGGGGCTGGTTGTCAGGGGAACTAAGTGACTAGAAGGTTGGAAATTTCTGTATCCCTGCCTCTGGAGAGGGGAGAAGGGGGACTGGAGGAGTTCAATTACCAATGGCCAATGATTGAATCAATCATGCCTATGTAATGAAGCCTCCATAAAACCCCAAAAGGTTAGGGTTCAGAAGGCTTCCTGTTTGCTGAACACATGGAAATTTGGGGAGTGTCGATCCCAGAGAGCATGAAAGCTTGGCACAACTTTCCACATACCTTACCCTAAGCATCTCTTCCATTTGGCTGTTCCTGAGTTTTATACATTTATAATAAACTAGTGATCTAGTAAGTAAAATGTTTCTCTGAGTTCTATGAACTGCTCTAGTAAACTAATCAAGTCCAAGGAGGCAGTTGTTGGAACCTCCAATCTATAGCCAGTGGTGCAGAAGCACAGGTGACAACTGGTGCTCATTGTGTATTGATAGGCAATGCTGTCTGTGGGTAGATACTGTCAGAATAGAGTTGAATTGTAGGACATTCAGCTGGTGTCCAAGAATCACTTGGTGTGAGGAAAAAACCCACACATTGAAACTTGTATCAGAATTGTAGTCCCATAGCCCCAACCAGACTGCAAGCTTCCTGTGAGCAGAAACTGTGCCTTCATTTCATTTTGGATTTTTCACAGTGCTTAGCATGTAACATCTGTTGGTTACATGGAGATTAGTGTCATTTGCTTGAGAGGCAGTTTGTTGGAGTGTGGAAAAATGGTCTTTGGAGTTCAATAGATCCAGGTCCTCCATCTTATTTGTGTCACTTTGGGAAAAAGATACATTGTTTCTCTCAGCCTCAGACTTCTGCTCGGCCCTGCTATAGTTGTCACAATTTTGAGACTAAAGAGCCTTACAGGTAGGTGGTACTTGACCTAGAAGACAGTCTTTTGTTCCAAGCCAAGGAGATACATAACAGCCCTCATGCTAAAGCAGAGCTGAATAGAGGACACTGTGTGGAAGGTATTGCAGGATTAATTCATCCACCTCATGGGGCTCCTGCAAGATTGAGGAGGAATGGAGAGTGTTTCCAGCTTTCTCAGTGGGGTGTTAATGGCAGATGGAAAGTGATAACCCTCTGTGGGGAGGGAGCATCCCTCTCTTTGCAAGATGTTTGTCTTCCTCATTCCCAGCCCACTGCCAATAGTATCCCTGCCCACCACTGTTTCAGCCGTCATGGCCTGTGCACATTTCCAAATGGCCCCCAAGGGTCACTACTACCTTGGCTGAGAACCACTGGACATAGTTCAAAAATTACTGGGGGTTCTGGCAGTGTCTTAGAGAATGCTGAGGAGAGCGAGCTGGGGTTAAGGAGACTTCTGGCAGAACAGCTCTAATTTTATTTGTTTTATATCACTGAGATTTTGTTTGAAAAGATACCTACATCTAAAGTTTTTGAAAATAGAAATGCTGTTGTACAATTGAAATCAAACATTGCTTAACTGCAAAGGTTGAACTCTGAACAGTGTCAGATCAAGGCTGAGGAATGGTCCATTCAACTCAAGAGCAGGATAAGAAAAGAATGAAGGGGTCTTACCCTATCAAGACCAATGTAGACCCTCCCCTGTCCTCTAGAAATGGATAAAAACCAAGACCAATGTAGACCCTCCCCTGTCCTCTAGAAATGGATAAAAACACTGGCATCTTATTGCAATCTTAATGACAATAATAATGTACATTCAGCACCAGTTGTGAACAATATAGTACATATATATAATTTCTACACTTATAACAATTTAGCATGGTAGGTATTATAGAGGCAAAATAGTCTCATGGAAGTTGAACAATGTCCCTGCACTCACATAGCTAGTGACTGAACCTGGAATTAAACCCGTAATTTACTATAAAAGTCATGAACTTTCTACTCTATCAAGTTATGATATTATTTGTAATTTGTTCTTCACCTAACATTTCAAATAAAATATTTGTATTGGGCATGTTGGTATGTTTGCTATGCTATGCTTAAATTCTAAAAGATTGTGGGTGATATATTGCATATGAGAATTTAGGTTTTTTTCCTTCCTGTCAATCAACTTTTTGTCCTTCTAAAGGCTCCCTTCAGGTAGGTATGCAAGGCACTGGCACTGGTGTAACCCATCAACATTTGCCCTGTCCAGGTGCCCAGTTTGGACATGCCAAGCATGGGGCGTATCCTTTAGAAGGGCATTTGAAGGGACCCTCTTTCTGTGTCACTTATTACTCAGGGTTGATGCATGGATGTATGGATCAAACATCTCCACGGGGGCCAACGTTTCCTTTTAGTAAGTCTTAGGAATAGGTTTGGGAGGCAAATAAAGCACTGTTTGAAAACTGAGGACTTGTAATTTTCTAAGTCAGAATAAATGTGTGCCGCTTAAAAAAGTTCTGAGTCAGGCTTGTAGATGATTAAGTGTATTGCTATTGTTAAATAAACCAGACAAGTCAATTGATCCTCATCAATGGGATATGGGAATCTATCTTGCAAAATCAGCTAATGTACTTAATCATGCACAGAAGTTGGATGTGAGACCTTTATGCGTACATCAATAATAAGACATTTTTATGAAACTCAGATACAGGGTTTTCCCCTCTTTTGCTCATAACACTTTCCTCTCATATGTTTCATCTTTGACAACACAGCAGAGGCATGCAGTATTTCCCACTTATTTTCTGGCTTATCACATAGATGAGTTGTCTGGGAAATGCCATAAGGACGTTTTTCTATTTTTACTTAGATTGCTTATACAAATTGCTCCGTCTTTTCAGGATATGAAGTTCTATGGGCACCTGTAGTTTATACATTTGTTTTAGGGTTCATGGTGTTTTGGTATTTTATTGTATTCTTTTTGAAATAAAGTATGTTATAATGAGTTTGGGCCAACCACCTAGACAAAACTATTTTGCCCAAAACTTCAGAAGTTTTACATTTTTTCCCCTCACTCTTTTTCACTATTTAGTGCCTCTTATGGTCACAGTAAAAAGTGGTCTAATAAAATGAAATCAAATTGTGACGTGAATGAATATATTAGAGGGAGAAGAACACTGCACTTGCAGCTTAAAAAGGTGGATATTCTTTGCTTTTAATTTCTTTGTCCGACCTCTGGATTGGCTGAGTGGCATTAGGCAAATCATTGTTAGTCTGGGCTGAGGAGTTCTCACCTGAGTGTATTGGAACAGGGACAGCAGCTCTTGACAAGTGCATCCACACTCCCTTGTCCTGTATCTGTGCTGGATGGTGTGGATCAGGCATGAATCTAGGGCCCACAGGACTAGTGTCTGGCTTTATTGTCCTTTTCAATACAAATGATTAATTAAATGCAGGTTAAAAACAAGTTGTCATCTCTTGTCAATTAACTGGTTGGCTCTTTCCAGTTCGCCTTCATGAGTTGTAATGTGAGGTCCTCCTAGAAAGTTTTACATATGCAAAAAAACTATGGTGGAGCACAATACTTAATGAAAAATAAAAACTTGCTGACAGTAAAAAGTTATATGAGTAGGAGAGCAAATTTGGGTGAGGACAAGTGGATGGGTTGAGGCTTTCTTGATATCCTTTCAATCATATGCTTTAAATATCATCCTATACTATCTCCCTGTCAAATTTCATTCCATTTAGACATTTAAAAACTAAAGAATTCCAGTTGTTAACTTATGGTTAAAAGTTTTCCTATGACTTTAAAGACAATGAATCAAAATTCTGATCCCTATTTGATAAATATCTTGAGGATCTCATTAGAAATAATTATATCCCACCTCACTTTTTTGGGGTAGTGGGTAGTAGAAGAATTTCTAAAATATTCAGTGCCAATAAAGTAGACATGCTTTTATATTTTAATTTTGACTTTTCAGCTAAAGTTCTGATGATGTTGAAATCCCCATGAATGATTTATAGTATCATTTAAATCCTTTTATTGAATGAGAGATAGATATTTCTAAGCTGGGCATGATTAATATCTCCCATATTAAACAATGAATAATAAAATAGTCCCTTATGTTGTATAGTACTTTATGATAGACAAATGCTGTCTAATATGTTTATTTTATTTCATTACCTTTTCATTTATTTAATCAATCAGGAGCCTATCACACTTTACAATAACCGCATTTTAGAATGGAGGAAAATTATGGGTAGAGTGGCTAAGCTAACTGCCCAAGGTCACACATATCTCCACAATGTCCTGGAGCAAGAACTTGAATCTAAGTTTCTTGACCCTCTGTTCTGAGCTCTTTTGCCTACATTCTGCTTCTTTTTAAAAAAATTATATTTTGGGTTAAATTACTCAGAATATATTTAAATATGAATAACTAATAGGTTCTAATGGAGAAAAAATTGAAGAAATATTTTTTAAAAATGCAAAATTTTGGACAAATATAAGAAATGTTTATTAATGTGGTTGGGTTTCTCAGTTTAAGAAGAGATGATACTGGCCTCAAACCCTCAGCTGATATGACTTGATACAAAGAGATGACATGCTCTTTGTATTTACTGTTAAGCAAGTAAACATGCTGGGGACACAAACAAAAGCTCCCCTGCTCCCCATTCTCTCTCTCTCTCTCTCTCTCTCTCCCTCTGTCTCACACACACACATACACAAATGCACACACACATTCCTCTCTTTCCCCCCAATTCTAATCCCTATTCTCTATCTGTTGGAGGAAGTGTATTAGAGCTTATCTCAGGAAACACATATTCTCAGGTTGCCATTTATCTTGTATGGATTGGTAGATTTGTTTGTTTCTCCTTTTGATGGGATTGTGGTCTTTTGTAAATTACAGGCAGGGCCAAAGAAAGCATTTGTTCTTTTCCCATATGCTGCTTTGTTTCTCTTGAACTCTGCCTCCCCTGTAAATTCAATAAAGCCAAATGACTCATCTAACATTATAATAATATCACCCCAAACAAGCTCACTCCTCATGGTCTTACCAAGATCCTTGCTGCCAGGGGCTTGTGAATTTTCCTGTATCCTCACTGGGATTGGACCCATACTAAATACTGGCCATATTTGTTGACTTGAATAGAACCCTTTGTTATAAAGGACATAAAAGGGTGCAAAATAGGAAGTACCATAATGAAAAGAGTTCAAGCTTTGGAACTGGACTGACTGAGGGATTTACTTCTGACTCTATCATTTACTAGCTGATCTCATGCAAATACTGTTAACTTTTCTGAGACTCAGCTTTCCCATCTGGAAAACAGGAGTAATATTCTTATTGAATAGCACCTAACCAAGTTCCTGATGCATAACAGGTGCTCAAAAGCGGTTGTGATTGTGATTATGTTATCATTGTTGTTGCTGTTGGTATTTTATTATTATTTGTTTGTTGTTAGCCCCAAATCCCAAATATGGAAAAGTCATAGAACTCAGCTATTTCTGTTTTGGCTGAGTTGAGAATGAACATTTTCTATAAGGGAGAGAGTCCATAAGTTCTGATCTTATTTCATAAGGTTGAGGAGAATCTTGTACCAGTATATGGAGTAAAATTCGATTTAGAATATTATATGGATTAACTTTATAATGACCCATAGGATTAATCTGCCCAAATGACACTCCCCCAGGAGCTGGTTAGTACAAGCAGCACAGCAGAATCCATTAACTCCCCTTTTAATCTAATCTTAATGTAAAGGTCAATGAGCAAATAGCATTTACCCTGTGGAATTTTGCTGTACATCCCACATGACTGAAGTGAACTGCTTATGGTGACAGAGGAAGCCTGAGTTCAGTGAAAGTTCCTTTTCTGCTTTACTTTTATAGAACAATGTATGAGAAACACTTAAACCTGTCCCACCCCATCCGATAGTCCCCCCCACCAGATATTCAGACTCTCCATTCACTTTTTTTTTTTTTTTTTTGCTTATTGACTATTTAATTTTATTTATCTTCCCAACACAAGGCAATAGGGTGCTGGAAAAATTCCTCCTTCCTCCCAAAGTTTCCCTATTTAGTTTCTTTTAAAAATTCTTGTAGTCAACTTTTTACTTTTGAAAATTAAATCTTTGACCTTTGGGAAGTAATACTTAAAAACTTAAAAAAAATTTTTAGATACATTATTAACTAAATCTCCTGTTCAAATATGAACATATCTGGATTTCTTTTTCCAGCTTTTTCTCTCCCTTTGCATCTATTTGTGTTCAGTTTTATCATAAAGCATGCCCTAATTTATCCAATAAATATGTTTCTAAAACAACCTTGTTTTGAATCTCTGTAACAGAAATAATGATACCAGGTAATATTTGTGGAATGGTTACCTTGCTAGCACTGGAGAAAAAAAGACAGCTTAGATATAAGCTCTACCTTCATGTTGCTTACTGTCTAGTAGGAAAAGACAAATGTAAATAAATGAGAGCAATAAAGTGTTCCAAATACTCTGATGACATTGACTACAGAACAGGGAGAATATGAAGGCAGGGGTAGTTAATCCCAAATTCTTTATATGGTATTCAAGGCCCTTTGTATTCTTGTACCAGCCTAATGCCTCAGTGGCGTCCTTTATCATTTTCCCAACCCACCCCTGCTCCCCACAAATACACGTAGGTACTCCATAGTGTATTGAATTGTATTCATTGCCACCCTATATTAAATTGTATTTTCCTGTATGGCCACGCACAGTTGCATTATTTTAATATTAGAATGACCTGAGGGTGTCTCTAACTTGGTAGGAATCCTAGATCTTGAATGAGATTTGAATCCAAGCATCAGTGGAAAAACATTAACATCTTCTAGGCAAGATATTATTTCCTCATTGAGCATTTTGGAGATCACATTTCTAAAATAACTGCCCAATCAGTACCTGATTTCTTGAGCATAGTGCCTGAGGGAAAATCCTAAAGAACTCCATTTTATTAACCCATCCAAGGAGCTGGCAAATGCTCTCCCTGGAGGATTTTCTAAAAGCAGGGATCCAAGTCTCCGTGGTAAAAAGCGTGAGCACACAGACTCTCAGCATAACATTTTCTCTTATGGGACACTGTGGGCAATAGGCCTGAAAACATCTATGTAGTTTCCACCACAAATTTTTGACTCTTGCATCTGAAGTTCATGCTGAGAAGTTCATGGCAACAACTTTACACACAGATCTCAAGAGACATGTTTTGCATAAATATAGTCTCCAAGGAACACATATGTAATGCTAGGCTTACAAGTATACCTCTGTGTCAGGAGAATTCAAGCTTGGCAAGTCTCCTTCTTACTCTTCATTTCATTTATTCTACAAACAATCTTGATTACTTACTACGTGTTAGATAACGCTTGAAGAAATTACTGAACTTGCTCTATAAACTTGGATGACTATTCAACCTGTTCCAGTCTTCACTTGCTGGGATGAAGTGGTGAATGCTGTAGTCGGGTTTTGATGGTCAAATCCACAGCTGCCATCTTAAGAGTGTTGCATATACCAGAGTTCTGGTCATTTTTTCTTGAGAGAAACAAGGACACTTCCACATTATTCCAGGAGGGTTTCTTTTAGACTCTATTATTGATTGTGGTTCTGATACGAGATTTGTCAAAGGAAGCCAGCCTAGCTGAAATTTTCCATTATCTGAATTACTTCCTTAAAATAGCTTACAAAATTAAAAAAAAAAAAAGTATTCTGATTCACCTTTAATGATAACCATGGTATAGTACCAAACTTTACAAGGACTGGTAAAAATGTCCCCAAAGTTGTGAAATGAAGAAAACTAGATCAAGAAATATTTGCCTTTTACTAGACTGCCTCCCTAGTTTGGGAGAAGTGAGGGCCATAGAAAAGGGTAAGATCCCTGGCTGGTGCTGGAAATGGTTCAGAGGTCTTCTGAGGTGTGTTAGTCTCCTAGCTCCAGAGAATATTTACATCAGAGACAATTACTTAAATATTACTGAAAAACCCAGCCAAATGATTTAATGAGGACTGAAGCACATATAACCATATCACCCCAACATCTTGGCAGACTGCCTCTTTGAGCCATGCTTGGTGGGTAAAGATTTATTTCTGTGCTTTTTGTATGCCAAAGGGGATCCAACAGAGTGGGCGTAGGGGGTGGGGGCAGGAAGGAGATGTTCCATGACTTACAAAATGAACTTAACCCTGGAATATGGAGAAGAGGTTAGGTAAAGGGCAGCACCTGAAGTGAAAGCTTATAAATTGAGAGTTAATGGAAGAGGTTAACTTCCTGAGAAGTGATGCTCACTCAGAGAACCAAGCTGATTTCTAAATTTCTCTCACAGACTCAAAGGATTTGAGATTAAAGAGAAATGGATTCTATTGCTTTCATTATTTATACGACCTTGAGCAAGTCATTTGACCATTGTAGAGATCAGTTTCCTCATCTGTAAAATAAGGAAATTGAATTAAGCAATCTTTAAGGTCCCTTGCAGTTCTGATATCTATGAGATTAGAAGCACTGATACTTAAAGGGTTTAAAAATAGTATCCATTTGTCTTCTCCCTAACAAAAACAAAGCAAGCAAAGAAAAACAGACTACATCCCAGATACAAATTCCACATTTGGGTATTTCGATTGATGATGGATTGTTAATATATACTTCGAACACTACCTTTGTCTTTAGGTTAGAAAAGAATCTCAGCAGGGCAGGATCCCTTCAGGTCTTCCCGGGATCGAATTCCGGAGCCAGTTCATCCTCGCATCTCCCCTGCCCATGCCCTTTCTCTTCCCCTATCCTATCTGAGGAGCTATGGTTCTCCTGCAGCCTGACCCTCTCTCTTTCACCTTCATGCCTTGGTGCACCAACTTCTCTCTGCCTGGTTAACTCTTGCATACACTTCAGGACTCACCATAATAACAGAATCCACCAAGAAACCTGACCTTCCAGACACCTTACCCACCCGGCCGGACGCTTTCCCCCTGTGCCCACGCTAAAAGCAAAGTGTTATTTAGCTGGCCCTGTCTTTTCTTGCTTTCTAGCATCTGAGCATAACTCCATTATCATAATTTTCAATTGTTTGTTCACCCTTCTTCCCCGCTAGTCTGTAAACTCCTTGAGGGTAAGGGTCTTTTTATTTATTTTTGAGTTTCAGGGTTGAGCACTTTGCTAAATTAATGTTGCTACATAAGGGAATGAAACAATAATTTAACACTATTCAGGGAAAGATGCAGACAAAAAGTAACATCTTTAAAAGAAAGCCCAGACAAATGTCTGCTTTTTCTAAGTCTGTTGCAGACGAATGCTCTGTCACCTTCCCACTGGGAAGAGTCTAACAGTGGAGGTGATACTAATCACTTCCCATTTGCATGCAATTGCCCATTTTCCTGAGCTGGGTTTGGCTGGTAGCAATGGAGTCTAATCTGGTCCCATCCACTGGAGAGCATTCCATTCTAATAGCTGCCTTGCCATAAGGTGGAAATGCATCACGCACAAGGTACTTATTTCTGCATCATAAACTTCTAATGTTTCTTTAGGCTGATGAGTTTTGTGTTTTTTGAAGTTGGGAGATGAGCCAAATATTATTTTCTTTTAGGTGAAGTCTTAGATTGTCCCACCCCTTGTGCTACCCACCTGTCCCAGAGCTCAGTGGAAACATGGGATTTCTGGAGGTGGCATATCTCTTTTCCAAAATGCAGTACACTCCTTAAAATCAAATATAAATTTCCAGATGCTGACTAGAGATAAGAGGTCAGCCATTCTTGGAGTTTAACTCTCAGGGGGTGCACAGGTCCCAGTTTGGGGCACACTGCAGTCAATCCATACTATCTCTCCCCCAAAGCATCCTGATACTTCTTCCTCTAATTCTTTGTGGGGTGGGGTAAATGCAGGATGGTGGCAGAAAGTGGAAAGTGGCCCCTAGCTGGAGCCACTGATGGTTCAGGACTCATCCTAAGGCTAGGTATTGAGATGGATCCGTGAACACAGAAATGAATAGGATACGGTCCCAAACCCCATGAAGACTACAATTTAATAAAGAGACAGATAATTAAATTACAATACAGTGGGATAACTGTTAACATAGAAGCAAACACATACCCTTTGATGCAATTTCTTATCTCCTTGATGCCTGATGGAGTGGAGTACAGTGTGTAAAATGTGGTCCTCTGCTGCCCTAGGATATCTATTTTCCTTTGTTCATTCACAAGTTCCCTCCAAACTGTTCTATCTTCTGGCCAGTTACAGTTATCAATCTAGAGCAAGTGGACAGGAGGAAAGAGCTGTGACCTGACTCTAGACCCACTCACTAAGGCATCCAACGTCTACCTCTGTGAGGTGCTGAGACCATGGGGAAGAAACTCCTGTGTCCATGCCCTCAAGGGGCTCACAGTCTGGTGTTTGGGGGTGGGGCGGGGGGTGGGAATAGACATTTAATATGTTTGCAATCCAATCTTTCTTTCTTTTTTTTTTGTGGTATGCCGGCCTCTCACTGTTGTGGCCTCTCCCGTTGCAGAGCACAGGCGCCAGACATGCAGGCTCAGCAGCCATGGCTCACGGGCCCCACCGCTCCATGGCATGTGGGATCCTCCCAGACTGGGGCACGAACCCGTGTCCCCTGTATCGGCAGGTGGACTCCCAACCACTGCGCCACCAGGGAAGCCCAATCCAATCTTTCTTGACCTGGTGGAGGTATCTATGGAGCATAATGAAGACAAAGAGAAGTCTACATTGGAGGGCGTGTGGTGTGTATATGTATGTGTGTGTGTGAGAGAGAGAGAGAGAGAAAGAGAGGACTTTTTGAGCTGAGACTTGGGAGATGACTAGAAGTTTACCATGCTAACAGTTGGTGACAAAATGGCATTCCAGGCTGGATGTATCTGGTGTCTGGGGAATCAAAGGTGAACACTGTTCTTCCTGAGGTAGGAAAGAGAGGGTTTTAGCAGTGGTAAACTGATAAAAATTTAACAACTGGCTATCCTCTCCCCCTCCTCCAATAAAGGCCTAATCTGTAACGTTTGTTCATTTCCATGGTATAAATTCTCCCACCTTGGCCACTCAATCTACCAAGTGACATTGGTGAACATAGAGCTGAGAAGATACTAACAAGTGGCTACTGCAGCTGGTAGGAGCCACCTCCAGCACACTTGCGTTCCCCCTCTTCCTGAACCCAAATAACACACAAGACCTATACAGTCACATCTCCTGGTTGCTCCGAGGTACTGAGGATGTACCTCGAAGTCTATGGCAGATTCTCACTGTCCTTGTGTCCTCATGAGACTGGGAATCAGGAGACTTGCCTTGTGGTTCCGACTCTCCAGGAACCCTGTGACTTTGGAAAAGTCACTTAGCCCCTTAGAGAGACAACTAAGTCTGAGCCCTCCAGGGTTTCCAAGACTCTTTCCAACTCTAAAAGTCCTTATTTAGTTATTCCAAAGATATATTTTTTCCACTGATTTTTTTTCTAGGTCACATCTCTTTTTATCTTGGGACAGAATAGAAAGACCTTGGATTTTAAGAAGCTCTGTAGAAAAAAAAGTTCTTTATTGGTTCTGATGAATATTCTTCCTCTGTGAAAGAGACTTTATTGATCATTACAATACTACATTCTGTAAAGAACCTTGTCAGTGATTATGTATTTGGATAAAGTGGGTTTTACTTTCCTTTCAGGGTTGTTATGTGGTTTAATGAGATAATATAGCATGGAATACTGTTGAAGGGTATAAAGTGTTGCTCACTCTTAAGATATTATTTTAAACAGGTGTTTTCTATATTGCAAAAATGTAGATATGCTAAAATAAAAGATAAAGGTAGGTTTATTTATTTTTTAAAATATCTACTATAAGCTGCAATACACGCTGTTTACAATATCTGCCTACAAAATAGATGATGATTTCATGCAATATGATGCCATATTTTAAATCATTAATGATCTACACTTTACTATTGGGAATACACAAATCTGGTGCTCTGTAAGAAATGTTCATAAACATGTGGAATTAAAACTTAATATGAGGGCTTCCCTGGTGGCGCAGTGGTTGAGAGTCTGCCTGCCGATGCAGGGGACACGAGTTCGTGCCCCAGTCCAGGAAGATCCCGCATGCTGCGGAGCAGCTGGGCCCGTGAACTATGGCTGCTGAGCCTGCGCATCCGGACCCTTTGCTCTACAACGGAAGAGGCCACAACACTGAGAGGCCCGTGTACCGCAAAAAACAAACAAACAAACAAAAAAACCCAAAATTTAATATGAGTCAATTTTATTTTGTTTTGTATAAGAATAATGTCATCAGACATTTCAGCACTCCTGGCTGAAGTATTTAGAATACACTGAAACATTAATGGAAACATACAAAAAATTCTCTTTGATTAAAGAGTGAAAAGTGTCTAAATAAAGAATTTAAAAGGATTTAAAGTATCAGTAAGTAATTTATCTGGCTTAGAGATTTATACAAGGAATCCACCAATTATTCTCCTTTCCTTTTCATATCAGCAATGCTTAAAAGCTTTATCTTGGCAACACTAATTGAATCCACTGATTGTGTTATTTCAGACTAACAATTTGTTCATTCAATGGACAATTTGTCAGTGGTTAGGGTTGAACTAACACGTTACTTTACTGGGTATTCATCAATTCCACAAATATTTGTTGCACTCCTATTATATAAGACACTGTTAGACACAGTGGAGATATAAAGATGGATCAGATTTGAGAATTCTGTAATAGGTTGAATGATGACCCCCCCCCAAAAAAGAAATTTGTCCATCTCCTAGCTCCCCAAACCTGTGGCATTATTTATTTGGAAAAAGGGTTTTTGCAGGTATAATTAAGAATCTTGAAAAGAGGAGATAATCCTGGGTTATTCAGGCAGGCCCTAAATCCAATAAGGGTCTTTATGAGAGGAAGTCAGAGGGACATTTGACACAGACAGAAGACAAGAAGCAGTATGGTCATGGAGGCAGAGACTGGAGTGATGTGGCCACAAGTCAGGGAATGCCAACAGCCAACAGATGTTGGAAGAGGAAGGACATTAATTCTACCTAGTTTCTCAAGAGAGAGCACTGCCCGGCCATTACCTTCATTTCAAACTTCTGGCCTTCAGAACTGTGACAGAATAAATTTATGTTGTTTACGCTACCAAATTTGTATTAATTTATTATGGTAGCCTCAGGAAACTAATATAGATACTGTCTTCACTGAAGAGAACATATTTCTTTCTATATTCTATTGTTGCCTTAAGTTTGATTAGAATAGGAGTTTGGAAGAAGGAGAGATTGCTTTCTATTGGAGGTATCAAGACATATTTACTTGGAAAAAGGCATCTGAGAATACCTTGAGGAAGAAGAATTCGAGAATTCTTTTAAAAATGAATAGAACTTGGACTTAGAAAGATGGCACGGATGATAGTGGTGCTGGAGGATGGTGGTGGTAGAGGACGGTTGGGGCAGATGTATCTGGGGTGGAGGTGGAGGGGAGCAGGGTATTACAGACAGAAGCAAGCTTGTGATCAAAGGCCCTTCCCACAAGCTGTAAAGTGAGAGACCTGTACAAAGAAGACGAGGGGTTCAATTAGTTTGGGAATGCAAACCATTCTGGTTTCAGTCTCATGTGTGTCTCTTACATTCAGACAAGAATGTAAGCTCTTTCTGGTTTCAGAAAGAGTTCTGACTAGCTAGAGTGTGGACTTCATTCCATCACCTACAGGCAATTTGTTTCTAATTTCTTTTTAAGCAGGGGGATGACAAGGTCAAACCATGTTTAGAAGGATTTTTGGCCATGGCACGATTTGGATGGGGAAGGTATTGGAGGTGTGGAGAGACTGGTTAGGAGGAGATAATATTAGTCCAAGGAAGAGGGGTATTATGGGTTGAACTGTGTCTCTCCTAAATTCATATGTTGAATTTCTACCCCTCAATGCCTCAGCATGTGAGTATTTCAAGATAGGTTTTTAAAGATGTAATTAAGGTAAAATGAGGTTGTATGGGTGGGTCCTAATCTAACATGACTGGTGTCCTTATAAGAAGAGATTAGGACACAGACAACACATAGACCGAGGGGAGACCACGTGAGATCACGGTGAGATGGTGGCCATCTGCAACCCAAGGAGAGAGGCCTCAGAAGCCAAACTTGTTGACACCTTGATCTTGGACTTCTAGTCATAGTTTCTCTAGACTTCTGAAAAAATAAATTTCTGTTGTTCAAGTCACCTGGTCTGTGGCATTTTGTTATGGCAGCCCGAGCAAAGTAATACATGGGGTTTATACTAAGGCAGTTTTGTGACAAAACACAGCATTCTACCTGGAGATTTTTGATGTTTGATGTTCTACCTGGAAATTGGTGCTGTTATTTGCTCTCCTAGATAGAGATGTGGCCAATCTTAATAAAAAGACACACAGTTTAACACCGTGACCTCCCAAATGGAGGTGTACCATTGCCATGTTCTAATGCTGAGAACATGGTACATCTCAAGGCACAAGAACAATACCAACTTTATAGTTGCTGTAATATCTTTATGTCTTTCCAGGATATTAAATAGGATCTCTTCTGGTTCACAAACTCTGTGCATTTTACTCCTGCTTTCTTGATCATAAATAATGATATAGGACAGATGCTGCCTTCAGGTCTTTGTTGATTGAGTTATGAAATATGCCCATTGCCTGAGCTTCTGGGCATCCAGCCACAGAAATCCATCTTGATCCTCTCCTTCCTAGCCTGTCCAAAATTTACCTATCAGTCAGTCTAATGCCTGATTAAGTGTATGGGTTTGTCCTGAACGTGAACAGCAGTTGGGAAGTAAATGAAAAAGATATGGACTATCCCTGTAGTTCATATTGCAGGTTTCTAACTGAGAAGAAAACATTGTTGGGGCATCAGGATGGAGTGATATAAACTGACTCAGTCAAATTCAGCTGTAAGAAGTGGGGCCAGGAGCCCTAAAGGATGCCCATTCAGGTGACCCAGTGAGGGCTAGTGTGATGTTCTTCAGCCTTCTGTAGTGGGGAAGCTACAACTTGGGGAAAGCAGAGGAGGTAAGAAAACTCAGACTAGTCTTAATATTTTTCCCATTTACACTTTTTTTTTAAAGGTCTCATGGAAAATAGATCTACTGACTGTCTAACCCTGTGCTGCACATTATGGTCCCTGTAAAGCTGGCTGAATCTGCTGAGTATCCAGCACCACCCTATATGTTCTAAGGGTGAAGGAAAATACAGGCTCTCAAGAAGCTGATGATAATTTGGGAGGTAGGTCTCTTATTTACCTTATCATTTTTGTAAGTTAGTGTGGAACAGACTGAGCTACAGTTGGCTGACTTGCTGTGGGGTATCAGGCAGCATCTGATTCTTTGCTAATATGTGCTCAACCATGAGCCAAGTGAGATGGGAGCCACGAAAGGAGAGTAAGACCCATCTCTGTCCCAAGAGCTCTTAGGTCAGCGAGTACACTTGACTTTCTTAGATGAAATAGCAGGTAATAAGAGGCAGTGTTCAAATGAATGCTGTCACTCTCTATGTGCTTGAGAACTTAGAATTTCACGAAATTAAGAGGACCCCATAAGCCAGTTTAGTTTTAGGAGGCTTTGTGAAAAGTAGGGCTTGGGATATTAATTAATTCATTTATTATTCATGCATTTTCCATCCACACAGAAAATATTATAAGCTGTATACAAAGTTCCAAGTTCCGATAAAATGTTGAAGGAGACAGGCGTGATTCCTATCCTTTGGAGCTTGCAGTCTAATGTGAGACCAATGTTAGACAAGTTATAAGTGCCTTGAAAGAAAATAGGGGGAGTAGTCTGGAGGAGTGGGCAGTCAGACTGATAGTTGCTTAAGCATCCAATGGATGAGTAAGAGGATCAGGCAGTGGAGGTGGGGAATATTCTAGGTATAGGACACACACATGCAGAGACTTGAAGGGGAGAAGGCACTGCCTATCTACAGAAAGGCAATAAGCCACTGTGACTGGAGCACAATAAGGGGGAAAATACCATCCAGTGGGGTAAAAAGACAATTCTTATTTCTGATGTTTCTGGGGTCATAGATATCTTTAACGATCTGTTGAGAGCAATGCACCCTCTCTCCAGAAATATGTTCATACATTCCCAGTTCTGGAAGTTCACAGATGTCCACAAGCCTGCTCATGAACTTCAGAGTGAGAACTCTGTCTGAGCGATGGATGTGATTGAACTGGCTCTCTGGAGGAAAAAATGTTTTGGCCCAAGAGAGAGGTTGGGAATGAGTGGTGTTTGTGGGATGGTGGCAGGCAGGGAGTTCTCACTGGGCAGGGTTTTTATCAGTCTCACTCCAGTTCCATTAATGCTCTCAATTCACAAAAGTCAAGGTGAATACTAGGGGAAGGGATATTTTTATGCTTGTGTGCATCTTGAATTTGCTTGCAATGCTAACAGTGGCATTTGGCCTTTAGATAATGAGTTCTCTCCTCCTCCTGGCACAGCTTTCTCCTCCCAGTGAGGTTCCCATCAGTACCAGTGAGTTCGTACAATGTGTGAGTGAGGCTATGGCAGAGAAATAGACTCCATGGTGTTGATTTTCTGACTCAATGGGCTTTGAAAACATTAACAAGAATATTAGCAAAGCTGTTGAATACAAATCACTTCCTAATGCATTTTAATTAGTCATTGGCCAGTTAAATTAATCAGTTTTTAAAGTATGTGTAAAGTTAAATTAATCAGTTTGTAAAGTATGTGGAAGGAAAGGTCTATTAAAATAGCATTCATGGGGCTTCCCTGGTGGCGCAGTGGTTGAGAGTCTGCCTGCCGATGCAGGGGACATGGGTTCGTGCCCTGGTCTGGGAAGATCCCACATGCCGCAGAGCGGCTGGGCCCATGAGCCATGGCCACTGAGCCTGCGCATCCGGAGCCTGTGCTCCACAACGGCAGAGGCCACAACAGTGACAGGCCCACATACCACAAAAAAAAAAAAAGAAAAAAAAATAGCATTCATGTTGGTGAGGTAAACTTTTCCATAAACTTAAAACGACAGTCTGGATACTTCCTCAAATTGGAAAATGTGGGCAGGTAGGTATGCAGATTCCCTGTGGAGACTATTTTCAATATTAATTATCTTGCTGTGCCTTAAATGGTTTTTGTTTGGGTGTTAAAAGGTTTGTGAAGATTAGATTATTTAAATGGCAAAAATCAATTTTCCTGAACCTAGACAGTCTTTTGCAGTCAATTATAAAAAGCCAAAAGGGGTGAAGAGAGAGGGGGTTTTTATACATCTCCTTTCTTCTTTTTCAAATGTGAAAACAAACTGAATTGTTAGTACAAAGACAAGCAAACTGAGCATGAGAGGAAAAGCAGTGGGTATAAAACACAATTGTCTTTCTTAGACTGACAGTGAACTGGGTGGGAGGGGAAGCCAGTAGCTGTGGCCATGGCCAGAAACCTCATCACGAACTGTATTCCCTGAGCTCAGAAATTTCTTAGTTCAGGTGTCAGGAGGGCTCAGGCAGAAAATGTGAGATAAAAGTGTGCAGTGTGACTGCTCAGAGGAGGGGCTGAAATACGCCCCAAGGAAAGGGAATGTCATCTGTCAAACTGTGAACGCCTGTCTCTTCCCCAGAGTCAATGTGTAGTTTGAGCAAAGTTTGATTTGAATTCTGCAGATGAGTAAGCCTGTAGTCTACCTCAGGCCTGTGCTCAGCTCTGAGTTGGACCTATCCACAAAGAACTTCCTTTTGGGCAGAGGAGAGAAGCTTCATGCACCAGTATAGCTCCTGCTGAGCAGGCTGTGTTATGTACGGGCCATGATGAAGAGGCCGAATGTATAGTAGCCTTGCAGTGAATGTTTGGTAATCATACTAGTTTGCTAGGGCTGCCATAACAAAATACCACAGACTGGGTGGCTTAAACTTCAGAAACTTATTTTCTCACACTATGAAGGCTGGAAGTTCAAGATCAGGGTGTTGGCAGATTTGGTTTCTCCTGAGGCCTCTCTCTTAGGCTTGCAAATGACCACCTTCTCTGTGTGTGCATGCCCCCCTGGTGTCTCTTCCACTTCTTTCGGATTAGGGCTCCACCCTTATGACCTTATTTAACCTTAATTACCTCCTTAAAGGCCCTATCTCCAAATACAGTCACAAGGGGAGTCAGAACTTCAACATATGAATTTGGAGGAGACATGATTCAGTCCATAATATTCAGTGAATGCATGACTGATTGGATGAAAGGGGGAATAAAAAATATAAGTGCATGGAAAGAAAAGATTAATTTTGACTCGAAGAATTAGGGACATTTCTTAGAGGATATGTGATTTGAGCTAGGCCTTGAATAATGGCGAGGACATTGACAGGACTGTACAAGGGAGGGAAGGGAAGCTATATCTTGCAGAGGACAGAGAAGACTTTCATAAGAGTCTAAACTTGTAAAAAATTATCCCCTATAACTCAGTATAATGGTCTCCACACAGGAGAAAGATGGTGAATTGAACAACAAAACCTCGTCATATATCAAAATTGCTGAAATACATATTATGGTAAATTGAAAGGGAAATGGGAAATAGGAAATTTTTAAAATATGGTGAAATATACACATAGGCACACAGAGAGGAGAGAAGAAGAAAATGTATTTAGAAAGTGAAGAGAGAATGGCTCCTTCCATTCCCTAGAATTCTGCCATTTGTGGAATCATGACGGGAGGCAACCACTATGCTCATTTCTAATTCAATCATCTGTTCCTTGTGATGTGAAAAGGAAATAAAAATGGAGTTGGTATAGCTAAGGGAGCTCTCTAAAATGGAGCTGGAAGACTATTGAGGAAGTGTGATTTATGCAGTCTCAGCCTGGATGGAATCTGACCTTTTGACCATTTACTGTCCTAACAAAGGCATCCAGAAAATCTGCCAGAAATTCAAGATACTTATTGGATACTTACCCTAAAAAAATCCCTGACAGCCATCCCTTAAGGACAAATATTTTCTTTCTTGTGTCAGACCACAGCCTCCTGGCTTTTGCCTTTATAAGCCCCTGACCCTTTCTCTTCCCTGGAACACTCTTTTCAATTTTACCCAAAACTGTGTATCCTGAATTGCAATTCTTAAGACCCCAAAGAAACTCTTTTCTTTTTCTTTTTTTTTGGTTGACAGAATATGAACACACATTCAATTTATCTCTATAGTGGCAAACAGAGTGTTCTGGAGTCTTAAGTTTGAATGATACTTTCACCTGATAATTTCACATAAAGAGAAATTTTAGTTATTGTTTTAATATTCAAATGGCTATTAGTAAATTGGATGAAGAGGCAGCGAGAAGTAATTGTGAAGACAAGAGAGAGATGAAGAGAAAGATGAGATTAAGAGTTGAAGGAGAACCCTCATACACTGTTGGTGGGAATGTAAATTGATACTATGGAAAACATTATGGAGACTCCTTAAAAAATTAAAAATAGAACTACCATATGACCCAACAATCCCACTACTGGGCATATACCCAGAGAAAACCATAATTCAAAAAGACACATGCACCCCAATGTTCATAGCAGCACTATTTACAATAGCCAGGTCATGGAAACAACCTAAATGTCCATCAACAGAGGAATGGATAAAGAAGATGTGGTACATATATACAATGGAATATTACTCAGCCATAAAAAGGAATGAAATTGGGTCATTTGTAGAGATGTGGATGGACCTGGAGAGTGTCACACAGAGTGAAGTGAGTCAGAAAGAGAAAAGCAAATATCGTATAATAATGCATATATGTAGAATCTGGGAAAATGGTATAGATGATATTATTTGCAAAGCAGAAATAGAGACAGACGTAGAGAAAAAATGTGTGGATAACAAGGGGAAAAGGGGTGGGGTGGGAGGAATTGGGAGACTGGGATTGACACATATACATTACTGATACTATGTATAAAATAGTATCTGATGGGGGCTTCCCTGGTGGTGCAGTGGTTGAGAGTCCGCCTGCTGATGCAGGGGACACGGGTTCATGCCCCGGTCTGGAAGATCCCACATGCTGCGGAGTGGCTGGGCCCATGAGCCATGGCTGCTAAGCCTGCGCATCTGGAGCCTGTGCCCCGCAATGGGAGAGGCCACAACAGTGAGAGGCCTGCATACTGCAAAAAAAAAAAAAAGTGTCTTATAGGAACGTAATGTATAGCACAGGGAACTCTACCTAATGCACTGTGGTAACCTAAATAGGAGGGAAATACAAAAGGGAGGGGATATCTGTATGTGTATGGCTGATTCATTTTGTTGTGCAGTGGAGGCTAATACAACGTTGTAAAGCAAACATACACCAATAAAAATTAATAATAAGAAAAAGAGATGAAGGAATACCTAAAAGGAAGAAATAGGGGATGCGCAAGAAGAAGCAGAAACAGGAGTCGGATAGGTTTACAGATGGAGTGTTAGTCAAAGCAGGCAAATTAGTTGTGTGAATTACTCTTGTTGCTCCCTTATTGTTTTCATGAGCTATTGAAAGGCAACACAGTGAGGATTAATACCTCTCTTCATAGAATCCACTGGTTAACTAATGATAATAGTTCTTCAACTCCTCTCCCTCAAATCCTAAAAAACTCTGTTCGGAATGGGAGAGGGACGATAGCCCACCTGGAATAAATTATTCTCTGGGCTTTGAAACAGGGAGCAGAGTAACACCACCCCACATTCTAGCACACTGCTGTTCAATCTTCTCCCTCCTCCAGCCACACCTGAGCAAATGACACTCCCATTATTCTTCCAGCTGGTTTGAACCCTCCTTGAGGGGTAGAGAAGAGGACACGGGCTTTACCAGGAGGAGGTTTCAGAATTTCAGGTGTGTGTAGGGGATGTGCAGGGTTGGGGGGCACAGTGAGGTGCTGATGTAGTTTGAAATCTACTTGCTAGGAAATTCCAGTGCTCCCTTCCAAACATAACCCCCACTCCTGATCACACTTGGTTTGGAATTATTGTTGTAGAATTCTAATCTAAGGTCCCCAGTCTTAAACCAAAGCCTGATACTTAGCGCAGAGGAGGCAGAAGTCCACAGAACTGGATCTGGTTACCCAGAGGGCAACAGGAGGATATTGTTATCTGGCATTATGTAGAAAGCAGGCAGGGACACATACACTGATTACCTGAACTCTCCATCTTTTATTTTCTTTTCCTACTTCAAGCCATCCCATCCACTAAAGTGATCTTCCCAAGTATCCATGGGTTCACAACATCTACCTAAAACCCAGTTATCTTCAGGGTCCTCAGAATAATATGGTGTCTTCGTGAAAGACCCCTATAATCTTTCCTAGCCTCACCCTGAGTATATGCAGGCTATGGTGGGAGGATCGGGCGTGGATTGAATATTTTTAAAGCCTTAGGTAATGCTTGGCCCCAACTTGAGCCATCTTTTCTTCCTCGGCAGCCTCCTTGCACATTGCTTAACCACAGGCCTCTCATCTCATGACCCTGTTGATCTCATTTGCCATATCTAAGAATATTCCCAAGAATGGTACAGACACAACTGGCTGATTCACTCAGTCAAGGGAAAGTCAGAAGATTGGAGTCTAGGTAGAAGTAGTGTTAGAAACAAGCACTTGCAGCAGAAATTTCCCAACTGATTTAAAAAGGCATTATTTGTTGAAACAATAGATTTTTATGTGGATTGAGAAGGTTTCTCGATTTCTCTCCATTTTCCTATAGTACGGATGTCAGCTTTTTCCATTAGTGTTGCGTTTTATTGAGATCACTGCTTCCCACCAGTGGGTTAGAGCCGTAAGTGCTCTGATTTTTAGCCATCATAACCTCTCATTACCCAGGTTGTTTGGCCTCATGATCACATAAAGCACACAATAATAGAACCACTGGCATTTTAGATTCTATTACAATTCATATTTTGTTTAGCACTTCCCCCCCTGTACCCTTTAATTTCTGTGCATGGCTGAACTGCTTCATTTCCACGGAAATGAAGTTAGATCCAGTGGCTGCAGGCGCTTTTGTTCTAGAGGTGATGATTCATTTTTGGGCTTCTGTGTCTTTCTACCCATAGTGGAACAAGCACATACACACTCATAGAGCTTTTCCAGACTGTGTTGCTTTCATTACCTTTCCTAAGAATAGATATGGAAACAAATCTTTGCTCTGCTCAATTGTTTTTAAGACCAATGGCCCTTAGAAGTCATAGAACAAGTGCATTTAAATGCATTCTGCGTGGCCATGATAACCAAAGGCTTGTTATTTTATTGATATTTCCTACTTTTGGTTGAATACATACACATACACACACTGAGACAGACACAATGTCAACCATTTTTTATGGAATTGACTGTTTCTTAATGGGTCACTTAATTGATCAGTGCATGCTTGCTGAATGAAGTGACCACTTTGTCCCCCCTTGAATTCAACTGATTATCAATAAAAGTCATCACGTTGGTTTGGGGGTACAGACAAAACTTTAGCAGCATGTTGAAAATATCTTTGCCTTTCTCATTGTTTTCATGGTTGTATAAAGAGTCTTAATAATATCTGAACACAGACAGTCCTTCTGAATGAAGTAAGTTAATGACATCATAAGCTGCCTCTATGGGAAATAATTTTTTTCGGTTAAGTAGTGTGAGAATTATAGAACTTCCTGCTGCTACCACATTTGATGTTATGCCACAAGTAAAGTCTCTGCCATTCCTTTTAACGCCTGTTTGTAAGAACTGCTCATCCCCAGAAGAACCACGAAAAAGACCGAGGCTGGGCTTCCTCTATTTTAGCATCAGGCTCAGGTCTTTTTCTTTCCTATTTCATGCTACTATCTCAGCTACCAGAACACCTGAATTGGGCAGTTTTTGCTTGCTTTGTCTTCAATTTTGTCCATCACAGATTTGATTCATTTCCTCTCAGCCCTTCATTTAGTTTCCTATGCCGTCCTTTTCATCTGTCAAACTTCCTTAGCTCTTGACCAATTTGGGCCTCAGATAGCTTCCCTAATCCAAAAAAATACTTGGGTCTTT
Organism: Mesoplodon bidens; assembly: GCF_964165515.1. NCBI lineage: Eukaryota > Metazoa > Chordata > Mammalia > Artiodactyla > Ziphiidae > Mesoplodon > Mesoplodon bidens. The sequence continues at coordinate 94,817,994 of NC_138161.1, read as the reverse complement.
GAATTTATTCCATCAAAAACATGAATTCAGTGAAATGTGAAGACTTCTAGTTCAAAACTCTGAGAGGAAGTGTTTTTGGTAAATTTCTGGAAGATGAAATGTGGGTGGGAAAGATTGCTGGATAAATGGGTTGGGGGATTCATAGTTGAGAGCTCACACAGGGAGGGAGAGTTTGTCATAAAGAATCTCTTTTCAAGGGATGGCTCCCCCAAAAGGGCGATGTGAGGATGAGGAGCTGAAGTAGAGTGATGGATAGAAATTAAGGGGACTGGAGAGAAATCTGTTTCCTAAACGGCCACTGAGTGAGCCTTCTGACCACAGCATTTGCCTCTCTGTTGATATATGAGAATTTCATTCGAAAGAAGTAGAGAGGCCTCAGTGGAGAGGCAGAGTGCCTCCAAGAGTCCTTCCTTGTTTTGTCTATTTTTTTTTTGTGGTCTTTTGGGGGTTCTCCAGCCTGCTTGCCTGTGATCCACATGTGCAGCACGCTGGAGACCTGCCAGCAGGTCCTGCCAACTTGCAGAGCTTTCCTGCAGCCTCTGTCTCAGGGTGGAAGAGAGAACTTTGGCTCCAGAGTGGAAACAGAAAGGGGATCTCTGGGGTTAGTGATGGAAGATGTGCATCTCAGATGTGGTTGGAAGAGACGCTGGATCTGAAGATGTGGAATTGAGTGAGGAGAATGAAAGGCCAGTTCAGCCAGTAGGAGAGCACAGTGGTAAAAGACAGGGACGTGGGGTCAGATGTTCAGAGGTCAGAAAAGTTTTCAGTTACAGGAGAGCAGTAGGTTTAAAACTCACTACTATTTTTTAAACAGTGGAACTTTTTGTGTGTAAGATTTAAGTATAATAGATTTATACATTAAATATATACATAATATATTATTTAATATATACGTTATGTATTAAATATATATACACAATATAAATATTAAGTATAAACATGAAATATAAATATGAAACATAAGCATAAAATTTAATAAATATAATAAAATTAGAGGCAGGGGCTTACCTGTTCAGCATCTCCTTCCCCACTGTTAATTCCTGACATGGATTCTAGAGCATTTCCATAAACACTGGGGTTCCAAAAAATATATAATTTGAAATCTACTGGACCAGGCTGTAAAGTACCTATGAGGAAGAGTGGAAGAATGTTGGAAGTGTGAGTTGGGCATTTACTCAGAAGGCTTTGATGGTCATGTAAAAAAGTTTGCATTTTATTCTGGAGACGTTGGAGAACCTTGGACATTTATAAATATAAGAATCTGGAAATAACTTATATATATTTGAGGAAGGTTGAACTTTCAGTGTGATGTGGGACAATCAGAATGGTGACACTAGAAGTGAGCAGTCTGGCCTGGGGACTAGAAAGGTTTCAGGCAGGAGGACCTGGGCCACAAGGGTAGAAGCAGGAAGGTAAAACATAAGGTGGTGTGAGAGGTGGAAGTGATAGGACTTGGATGGAGTGTGTGGGCAGGGGTGGAGGTAGAAGCAGAAGTCAAAGGTGCCCTCAAGGGTCTAAGTCTGTGACTGGTGGTAAAAATGATGCTATCAGTAGAGGTAAGAAATGCAACCCAAAAGGAAAAGCAGCAGGTTTGAGAAAGGGGATGATTTGCTGAGAGAATGTAAGGTGCAGTCTTGAGAGTTCAAATTACTTAGGGATCACGAGGGAGGCTAAAAATACATTGATGGGCTGAGAGATACATTTTGAAAGAAGTTAACAAAAAAAAAAAAAGAAGGGAGAGAGAGGAAGCTTATTTTACATGCATCAAAAAAAGAACACCCTCCAGTTCAATAAGATGGTCCAGTGGGGAAAGATCTTTATAAACTTCCTTCCCAATTCCAATTCCAACCCTCCTGGCTTTGAGACCTTCCCAAGAAGCCCACCTGTAGGACACTGTGTCAGAGATCAGCTCAGGGATGCCCCGTTGCGTGGGTGGTAGAGATGTGCCCCAGCAGGATTTGCTTCTGAGGCGGAGGGAGGGGAAAGAATTGAATGGATGGGAGGGGCTGCTGCCTTTCTCTGGCTTAGAAGCCCAGGGTGCAGTCCAAGAACAGACTGTTTCCCTGACACCTCCCAGACCCTGCCTTCTCAAATGGTCCTCTAAATTGCATGGCCTGCCAACTTCCTGAAAACTGTCTTAAAACACCTGGGATTGAAGGTTAAAATTCACAGACAAAATCCTTTTTGTTGCCATAGCAAGTGATCATCAGTAGTCAAGCTATTCAGAGGACAATGAAATCCCCTCTCTTGTCTGCAGGTGCCTTGGCTGGACTCCCCTTGTCCTAACCTGCCCGCCCTGGACAAGGGGGCTCAGCTGGGTGCAATCTCTCTCTTAGGTCTCCCCACAAGCTCACTGCTACCCTCCAGGATGGCTGATGAAGGGCTGGCACTTGGGCACAAGGCTGCCTGGGGTACAGGCAGGCAGGGGGCGGGGGACAGTTGCTCCCCAGCCTGGCAAGCCTTGCATCCTGGCCTCTGACCAAGCTAGTGGGAAAGGTGCACCTGGGCCTTCTCTTTTCACTGTTCTGCTAACTGGCATGGACTGGGCTGCATTTCTTTTGCTTCGTTTGAAAGGGCTTTGGGAATAAGGATCTCATATAAATGGAAATTATCTTATTGAAAGTAGAAAGTGCAGGTTTGTATGAGATGGTGAGAAGCATTTCACATAAGACTTTTGGTATTATTTTCATCTGGGTATGCATGATAGGTGACAAAAAGGGCCGCTACTTTCTTACTGGCTCTGTCCTGGATCCACGCCTATTCATTCCTAGATTACTTCCACAGTTCTCTAACTGGTCACCTCTAGTCTCCATTATCACACTGTTCAAAATACACTGCAAGATACTACCATATACATGGATAAAGACTACAATGAAAAATATAACACCAAGATTGGTGAGGTTGTGGAGCAACTGGGCCTTTCCATAGACTGCTGGTGGGAGTGTGAATTGGAACAGGTCTTGGGCAAGTGTTTAGTGGTATCTACTAGAGTTGAACATTGGCATACACTTTGACCCAGCAAATGCACTCCTGCTGTGCTCAACAAAAATGAACACACATACCAAAAGGTGTATGAGATGTTCATAAGAACACTGTTAATAGCCCAAATCTGGAAATAGCCCAAATGTCTCTGTCAATGTTACAAGTGTTAAATTGTAGCATATCAGTACAATGGGTATTATACGGCAATAGAAATGAATGAACTGCAATCCTACCACAATATGGTTGAATCTCACAAACACAATAGTGGGCAAAAGAAGCCAAACACAAAAGCACACGTACCATAGTGTTCCATTCATATGAAGTTCAAAAACCAACAAAATTAATCAGTAGTATTAGAAGTTAGGATAATGGTTACCTTTGGTTGAAGAGGGGGCTATCAATGACAGGAAGGGAGAATGAGGGGGTCTTCTGTGGAGCTGGCAGTGCTGTGTTTCTTAACCTGATTACTGGTTACTTGGTTACTTGTTAGGTAGTTACTGGTTACTGGTACTGCATTGCATGGCTGTGTTCACTTTGTGAAATACAAGTGTACACTTAATCTATATTCTATGGTCTATATTATACTTCAACAAAATTTATAAAATAAATAAAATAAAACTCGCGTTGTTTTGATGATGTCACCCTCCTGCATAGAAACCTCAACTGGTTCTCCACAGCATTCCAGTTAAAGTTTAAATTCCTTAACTTCCAATATGAGCTTTTACAATCTGTCCCCATGTATTTCTCCAGCACCATCTTCTACCCATCCCTGCTAAGTACCCTATGCTCCAGCTACACTGGAGTTTTTTACCCATTATTTTAGTCTTCCATGCACTTGTATATCTTTAAGACTTTACTCATGCTATCCCCTCTCCTTGGAACATGTGTCCACATTTGTTTACTTGCTCACTTATCTCATAAAATGTCACTTCCTTTAAGAAACCTTCTCTGACTTACCTGGACAGGCGTACTTGCTTCCCCGGTGCTCATATTGTTATTAAAACACACCTGTTTAGTTCAAAGTAAACCCTGATATGTATTTGCTAAATTAATGATTTCTTGGTGAGCAGAGCAACTAAAATAATGGGATTCATATTTCTAAGGACCTTGTGTCATGGATAGATGCACAGACTGTCACTAGGAATGATGGGCTTTGCTGTTTCTCATTCTGTTCACTTGCTGTTGCCTTACCCCTTGCAAAGGAAGAGCATCTTTGTGGGCTTCAAAGCTTTTTTTGTGGCTGCATTACTTACCAGTGCTATCTCTTGATGGTTCCGGTAGCAGCTGCAAACTAAAGATAACTTTATTTTGCCCTTATCTTTTGGGGGGATAGAGAGGAATAAGGAAGATACATGTATTTGTTTATTTCAAGTTAAAATACTATTTTAATCTGCTGGGTATGAACAAGAATAAAATAGGGTCAAATTCTGTCATATTCTTAAGACTCTCTGTGCTTCTTGGGCTGTGTTTTATTCTTTAAGCTACATCTCGAGAGAAGTTTCTAGATGTCAAGATTTCATTTCTGCAGATTTAGGTCTCTGCATATTACTTTGATCACACTGTATGACTCAGAAATAATCTTCCAATGTTCTAGCCAGTTACTGCATTAGGAATAAATACATTTAAGGAGATTAATCTTGGCTAGAGAGAATTCATCTTTATATCAAATACACGAATGCACATGTGGAGAGAAGGAGAAAAAGGAGACTACATGAAAATTTATTTATGAGCCTCCAGGGCTGTAATAGAGAATTAAAAGCAAGTGAATAAAAACTCACACTAATATAACTGGACAACTTTTGGGTGTTTTTTTTTTCCTTCTTGTTTCATATACACCAACTCAAAGCCTTATACTTTCTCCAGCCTCTGCAATTACAGTTACCTAATTCTCTTTCTACCCTGGAGATATGAATGAGCTAAAAAGAGACTTTCTAATCAATGCATAATTATGCAGTCAGATGGAAAATACTGATAACTAAGTCTTATTCTTAGTTATGAGCTGCATATTTGGAGGTAGATGGGTGGGCTGCAATACATGGTACAGAGCCTGCCTGGATCTGAGATATACAAGTGACCCTCCTGAGCAGGCATCTGACAAGCCTTGGCTTTTACAGATAATCTTAAAATATTAAAAGCAAAATAATGCTCTAGGGTTTGTGTAGTGCTTTTTGCATTATTTATATTTATTTTAAGGTGCCATCAGGTCATTCCCACACATTTGAGGCCATTGTGTAACCTGAAGCATAATGTAGTGAAATGGCTTCCAAACACATCCCCTCTGAATGTAGATCATTGTAAAGATGTTAGATGCCTCAATCTCCTATGTACCAGTACAAAGTAAACAACCTCCTAGTCTCCTTCTCCTCTAGCCATTACTAGAACCTGGCTGCTGTGATGATGGTACACAAATATACTCTCATAGAGCGGACCCAAATACCTGAGCACACTCCCAGTGGGCCTCTGGAATTAACCACATTAACTTCTACAACCAGCCAGCATTAAACCCAAGTACTTCAAGAGACATACTTCCCCACCTCAATTGTAATTCACCTGTTGTAAGGGGAGTAGCTTGGGGAAGTGAAGAAAGCATGGACTTTGAAGCCCAAGAGCTCTGGGTTCCATCCTACCTCTGCCATTTTGTTCTTGCCTTTTGGAGTCTGAGATATTCTTTGAATGTACATTCCTTGTGGGTTATTTGGGGATTTAGTGGCACTCGTGCAAATTTTCCTGGCTTATGGTAAAAACTCAAAACTAGTTTGAGCTGAAAAGTTGTGCCATGAAGGCTTAAGAATTTGAGTTCCCGTGCAGTTTAAAGGCCCTTACATTTTTAGTGATTCAGAATATGCTGAGGCAACTAATCCAGTCTTTAACCTGCACTCCGTTTAGCATCATCACAACACCTTGCCATTCCACTTAGACATTTTGTCAAATGTATCTAGCTATGTGCTAGACCTTCCCCCACCTAGAAAAATCTCTTTTTACTTATGTTTCAATTTATGATCATGGCCATATTTTCCAAATACTGGGAAATGTTTTTGGACTCAGGGAAAGTAGGGCCCAAGACTGTTTCACTCTTGCATTTGCTGAGCATAGTGGATAAGTGAATGAACGAATGATTGGATCAGAGAGTGCTGCTGATTCTATACAGCTTCATCGTCTAAAGAAAACCAAAGTCACTAAGTCACATCCTGCTGTCAGCAGGCTCCTGGCATCATCCTTACACTTTAAGGGCAGGGCACCCATTTTGGATGTCAGAGTTCCGAGTTCATGTATTGGGTCTGCCTCTGACTCACAGTGCGACTCTGGGCAATTAAAATTAGCTTTGAAATTGAGGGGGAGGGAGGGGGATCAGCTAATTAATTTGTACGACATACTATTTCACAGAAGTAAGGGGGTAACGAGTAAGATCATTAAAGCAAATTAGTTAATATTTCAAAAGTGAAAGCATGACTATTACATGGATGAAATTTGAGATTCAGTATTTTTAGGGTTAAAGAGCAGCATGATGACCAGCAACTTGTTACTTCAGTGAAGTAACACAAAGCTTTGTAAAGCTTGTGTTGTTTAGAATGAGAGCATTATTACTAATATTTATTGAATCCAGGTTAAAAACTGCACAAAGACACACCAGCTCTGGATGCCATATACTTGTCTCTCTCATTTTCTCTGTGTCCCTCTCTCCCTTGCGCTCTCTCTCTCCAGTTGTTCCTAAACATGATTTTTGTCTTTCTGAGGCTTTGATGAGCTTCCTCAAAACACATGAAATCAGAGGTACAGAACCGGGGATAAGAAAAGACCTTGGAGGTCATGTGGTTCCACACCCCAATCTCACCAATTCTTGTCCATTAGGAATGACACCTGTAATTTCACTGCCATGCATGCTACAAGCAAGTGAAGTCAACCTGTCTATTCTCCACTCATTGGTCTCAGGTCTGCCTTAGAATATTACACATAAAAAAAATCTTCTTGAAATGAGCTGTAGTGTCCCCACAAATTCTTCTCTCTTCTAGTGATATAGCCCTAGCTTTTTCATTATTCTACTCCCAGTATGGATGCCTGTCGCTCATCACTGTGCCCTCACTTTTCTGGACCTGGTCCAATTTATCCAGTTAATCCACAGTTAACAGCAATAGCTTTGAACTGGTAAAATTCCACCTGCTGGCTCCCTGCCTTCACAACCCTCCTGTCTTACTACTGTGGCCCAGTAGCCCCACTTGAGGATCCAGCCCTGCAGGGCCATTGGAAGAGTTCTGACCGTGGTCAATAGACTTTTAGGAGGTCTGTTTTGATAGGTCTTGTGATTCAGCAGCCAGTCAGCCTGACTGCTAAGCCTATTCTGGACTCTGTGACTCAACCATAGTAGTAAGTGGTTTTTCCATCAAATTCATGTAATTAAATTATTTTCATTCATCTCTCCATTCTTCATAAAATGTTTATTTAAAATCTACAATGTTAGGGTCTGAGTATTTAAAGATGGATAAATCATAGCATCTGCCTTCAAAGAGTTCCTAGTCTAGTGAGAGAGATATGTCAGACACATCACTGTATATGGACAGAGCTTGTGAAAGTGTCTTAAGAGAGCTATAACAATCAGCCTATAATTTCATTTACCTCTGCCTGGGTCTTGTTCTGTTCTCTGGACCCAAATTCTTGCCATCATGGGACACTGGCCACTCATGGCAGGTTCTCTGGCACTGAATGCTGGTTGGGTCTACCTCCCAGCTATACTGACTAGGCAGGCTTCCCACCATTAGCCTGACTTCTTAATGCTGCCATCTTTCACCACATGCTGGTGTCTTGCCCCTTCTTGAAAATCTGCATCCTGCTCCTCTCTGTGGCTCTACCTAGTGGCCAGGTGTTTATTTACATTCTCTTTTATAGGTGTTTTTAATGTGTATTTTCATCAGGTTTCAGCTGTGTAAACATAGAGTGGTTCACATGATGTAGATCACTCTGTGCTGCTTCCCAACATATTAATGACAAATAGGCAATGTGTCCTGTCTTCAACCCTTTGATCTTCTCTGTTTACATGTCATTCTAAAGGAGCACATAAAACCAACTGTGAGCTCTAATTCCTGACCCCAGTGTTTATCCAGGCTGTCCTCTCCCTTTTCTGCTCAAGTGCTCTTCACTGCTCTTATATTTGTTCCTCCTTCCACACTCCCCTGGCTTTGTACCCCAGCTCCCAACAACACATATCAGAATTCCACTTCCTCATGGTATAGAGATTAAACTATAATCTCTATAGTATTAGTATCTATAAACACTTGTCCCTCCCCTCTTTGTGTGCATATCAACACATGAAAAATTCATCTATAACTTTAATTTGTGATTGCTCTTCTGGCCTAAACCTAGAAAAAACCAGAGTGTATTTGTGTAGTATTTCTGACTTGACAGAAACTGCTATTATATATCTTGGCAAGACTTTTGTTATATTGTCTTAATAATATCATTGAAAACATATTTACCATTGGTCTAGGAGGAGCTGTGAAATAAGAATACATATTCTCTTGGAAGAGGTTAAGATGGAGAGGAAATCAATGGAGACCATCCTTTTTCCTCTTTACCTGTCCTTAGCTCACAACGTATATTTTTTTCTCTGAAAAAGTATGAGTGTATCCATATCATTGCACCAATAGCATACTGGTTGGAAGCAACAGTTGTGGAACCAGACAGCTTGGGTTCAAATACCAGCTCTACTTCCAACTAGGTATATGATCTTGGGCCCTCATTTCTATTTTAGTAAAATAGTGTTAGAATACCTCTAATAATAATACTGAATTTAGGTGGTTGTTCTGAGGTTCACTTGAGTTGATGTGTATAAAGCATTTAGGAAACAATGGTCCCCAGGAAACACTGCATCAACCTTTGCTGTAATTATTCTACCCAACATTATCATCACTTAGGAAAAATCTTTTCCAGTCCATAAGCAAGTATCTCTTATGTTAATCTGAATTAATTTAATCATGAAAACTGTGATTTATTATTTATATACCATTTATGTTCTTTCTTGATTTATCATTTGCATTCTTTGACATTTATATTCTCTACCCATTTTTAACTCTTCACTCATTAATAATTTCAAAGAACTTTTTTATGTTGACCATTATATTCCACCATCACCTTTGCTTTGCTGTTTTTTCTTAAACATGTATATTTTCAACCTAGATTAAATTTGCTTCAAGATAGGAGTAAAGACAATGTTTGCTTAAAAGCCTCTAGTGCAAGACTTGAAATTAAAATATCTTTAGCTTTCCAGGCACTTGTCCTATGTTTTATAATATTTAAGGTAGCACAATGAGCTGATACAATTGATCATAACTCTTTTAATTGCAACTGGTGTTTTAGCCAAGTAATAATACCTAATTATGTATTTTATTAGGGAAATAATTCCAGGAGCCTTAATCCTGTCTTTAAGGAATATAGCCAACGTGCCAATCCAACTGTTTTTGCCTAATTATAGTTTTCAGTCTTGATCAATGGGCTTCAAAATTATACTAGGATTTTTGGCTTAGAACATTGCAGGGTGGTGGCATGAATAATAAACACACATATACTATTTTTTCCTATACATTTTTATTTGCCAAACTTACATAAAACAATGTTTATAATCAATTTCATATTTTCAATTATTTTCTTACTTAATAAAGACTTCCTGACAATTTTCCAAACCAGCATAATATGTAATCATTGAACTTTTTAGAAGACAAAATATAATAACAATGACAAATAACACTTGTAGAATATTTACTATGTGCCACAGACTATTTTAAGCACATTTTACACATTTGAATTACTTAGCTCTCACAAATAACATATGTAGCTACAGTGTAATTCTTATTTTACAGATGAGGAAGCTAAGGCATAGGAAGTCTATCTTGCCCAAGAACACTCAGCTAATCAGTGGTAGAGCAGGATTTGAACCTCAGCAGGATGGTTTTAGGGCATTGGTTTAGCAAACATTTTCTATAAATCTTCAGATAGTACATATTTTGGGTTTTGAGGGCCACGTGGTCTCTGTTGCAGTTCACCTCTACAGCTGTAGTGCAAAAGCAGCCCTAAAAAATACATAAATGAATGGGTGTGGCTGTGTTCCAATAAATTGTTATTTACAGACACTTAAATTTGAATTTTATATAATTTTTATCTATTACAAAATATTATTTTCTTTTGATTTTTAAAAACCATTTAAAAATGTAGTAAATATTTTTAACATATGGACTGTATGAAAACAATCAGTGGGCCACACTTGGCCCTCAGGCCATACACAGATTGCTGATTCCTGTTTTATAGGGAAAGATCTTAGCCTCTGTGCTCCTACTCACTTGCACATACCGAAAAGTGAAAAATCAGTTAGTCTCATACTAATGGTGTTACCTAGTAAAGATAACTCCCCTTTTTTTTTTTTTTTTTTTTTTTTTGCTTTATGCGGGCCTCTCACTGCTGTGGCCTCTCCCGTTGCGGAGCACAGGCTCCGGACGCGCAGGCCCAACGGCCATGGCTCACGGGCCCAACCGCTCCGCGGCATGTGGGATCTTCCCAGACCGGGGCACGAACCCGTGTCCCCTGCATCGGCAGGCGGACTCTCAACCACTGCGCCACCAGGGAAGCCCTACTCCCCTTTTTTTAAAAAAAATAAATTTATTTATTTATTTTTGGCTGCATTGGGTCTTCGTTGCTACATGCGGGCTTTCTCTAGTTGTGGGGAGCAGGGGCTACTCTTCGTTGTGGTGCATGGGCTTCTCATTGTGGTGGCTTCTCTTGTTGCGGAGCACGGGCTGTAGGTGCACGGGCTTCAGTAGTTGTGGCACATGGGCTCAGTAGTTGTGGCTTGCGGGCTCTAGAGCACAGGCTCAGTAGTTGTGGCGCACGGGCTTAGTTGCTCCGTGGCATGTGGGATCTTCCCGGTCCAGGGATTGAACTCGTGTCCCCTGCATTGGCAGGCGGATTCTTAACCACTGTGCCACCAGGGAAGTCCCAGATAACTCATTTTTATTCTACTTAGGACCACACTAATTATTATGATCAGAAAATACGGCTTATTAGAACTATTTTCTTTTGGTTTAGAAGTTAAAAGTTGATCAATTGGTTCTTATAGTTCTCCCATGTGTTCGTATTTCTTTCACCCTTAACCATGGTATAACCCTCTTCAGGCTGAGTCTGTATAGTAAAAGTGAGGACATTTTGTAATTACTGGGTTGGCTTCACTAAGGTATAAACTTAATGGAATAAATCAGAGTGAGGAAACCCAGCCTTAGGTTCTGAATTATGCTGTTTTACTGTCTACATTTATGAATTAACGTGATTCATTATCAAAACAGCATCTTGCTTTATGTCATGTAGATAGAAGCTCATTAACAGCATGGGCATCTGGCTTGGTTTCTTTATTATGGAAAAGAAATTCCCATTAAGCCACCCTACAGCATGATTAAATTTTAAAATAACATTGGCATTGCAACAAGATCGTTTTAATTGTTCTCCCTGCCAGCCTAGTTTATCTGCGTGGCAACCAACTCATTCATTAGCACCTACCACCTGTACAGAAGGCACTCAGTGCCCCATCTCCAAGTCAGTTCCAAACAATAAAGCCAGTTATGTCTAGACATGTCACGTTGACACATAAAGTGACTGGTTCTCAAGCTATTGCATAGGCACTGACAGCTTTCCCTCTCTGAGAGCTGTGAGGTTCTGTTGATATTTGAGAAGCGGGAGGGCCAGGGCCTGGGGGAGCAAGATGAGAAGAAGTCAGTGTTGTTTGGGAGACAAGCTTCTCAACCTCATAAAACTTAGTACACTGTCTTCACATCAGGAAATGTCAGAATTCCACTGATTAGCCATACTAAGAAGCCTGGAGAGATTCTCTCTTGAGAAAATGAAGACCTGTCAGAGCTTTTCAAAGCAAAAGGCTTTACATTATTGGGTGGTAATAGGGTAGCCAGACAATCTGGAGAGCTTTGCAACAACTAGGAACTGTGGTTGCAAATATAGATTCACTTGCTTTACAGCCCATAATCACTGTCAGGTGAATTTCCATCTCTGATCACTTTTGGCTCTTACACCATAACTCAGTTTAGCAGAGGAGGTATTATTATCTCCCTTCATAGCTGAAGGAAGCAGGGCCTAGATAGGGCTTATTGATTTATCCAAAGTGACTGGGACTGGAAGTTAGAACTGTGACAGGAGCAAGGGGGCTCCAAACTCCTGATCAAATACTTTTTCTGAAATGAGGAAGGGTTGATGCAGTTGTAGAGTATATCATGTGAGGCTATCTTCCTTGTGCCAAAATATTAGGACAAGTAAAATTTTCAGTAAATAATCCAGATACTTTTTTGTTAAACCCCTATTTGGAAGCAAAGAGGCCTTCCAAAACATATGACTGTGTCTTTCATTTTTAAATAGGAAGATTAATAATGATTAAGGAGTAGCATCTTTACTATTTGTAGAGTTGAATCTTTGTTGCTGTGTAGACTAGATTGTCTTCATGATGTCCAATTAATTATTAAAGTCAATCTTTTGAAAGATTTCAGGTAGACTACACAAACTTGGGAAAAATCCAGTTTTCTCACTGGTAATGGAATTGATCCCCATTTAGAGATTCCATTTAGATATAATGGTTGCCAAGTTTTGATTTCTATAATTTAGTTACAAGATGCAGCCTGTTAAACAGGTTATCAAATGTGACCAAATAGCAAAGTTATTATGAATTAAGTTACAAATTAAATCCTGGACATTTAAGGAACTTCGGTCTAAAAACTGTTTTGTATTTAGGGTTCTCTTGATTATATATGTATATTATTTAAATAAATACATGCACATTCAGTTATATCATACAACCGTAGTTTCGGATTCAACTTTCCTGTAGTATATGAAACAAATTGAGGGTGTCAGTGTCATGTGTTGCATAGATGGCCCATCTGTCAAGTATTTCCCTTTCTGGCATCTCAAGAACAGGAAATTCACTGGGGATCAATTGGAAGTCTGTATGTATTGTGTCTGCTATATATTATTTGTGCCTAATTATTCATTTAATTAAAATTTCATAGAGCCTAAGATTGTACTCTCTCCCTAGACTATGAAAAACATGCTGTCTCCTGAATTCAGTCACTTTAATTGTATCTCCTCTGCCAAGAACAATGCTTTATATTCTTTGGGTTTCAGACAAGCTATAATATGAACTTTCTCCCCAGATATTTTACAGCACCATATAACACAATAATAAGCTAAATTTTATAATCAGTCATAGAGAAAGAGAAGGTAAGAACTGTTATTCTCAAGGAAAAGACATATTTCTGGATGAGATCAGAAGGAAGACCAGGAGTCACTGTGATGCCTGTCACTCCAATATCTACATATGTCAGCACCAGCTCCAATTAATATTGACCTGGTAGAAGTACAACCTCCTAAAAGTTTAAATGGCCTTTGGAGAAGAGAAAGTTGTTAGCAATTCTCCAATCAGCAGAGTAGGATTTTAGCAGCCTGAGGCTAATTGAGGCTGAGGAACCAAGCATTTCTCTGCAGTTCTTAGGTTGAAACTGGGCAGCTGGGAAGCTCCATATGTCTTGGTCCTATAAGTCCGGTGCCTTCAATGACCATTGCTCATTAAAGGGTCCTGGCCATAGGATGCTGGACTCTTAAGGATTGTGGGTCAGGGACACTTTTGAGTAGGTTTACTTTTCCTCTTGGCTTCTAAGAATCTGCAAACTCTCAAAGAGCTTTCACCATGCCCGTCACTCCTGGTCTCATTCACTTTTCATCTCCTCTTCCCCTTCCTCTCTTCCCATCTCAGTCAAATGTTTATTCCACATCTTTATTCCATATGGTGCCCTGAAGTCCAGAGTAACAGATAGACAGGAGGGAAGTGTGCTTAACATGGCAATGGTCAAGTTTAATGTAGAGGGGGCAAAGTGAACCATTTTGTTTCTTTTGTACTCCAGCCCTAACCATGAAGACATCTAACAGGGGCTTCTGAATACAGCTTCTCTTAGGCAGGAAAACTTCCATGATAAGAGAGATGGAGTATGAACATCTGAAAGGAATAAGTTATAGAAAAATAATGTCCACTTGACAATCTGGGGACTGTATTAAGAAGGATAACACACATGACTGCTTACTAAGTATTGGGTGTTATAGTATACACCAGTATGCTGGCATTATCTCATGTATTCCTCACACATACTCTATAAAAGTAGGTATTGTTATCATCTTCATTTGGTGTTTGTGACCTGGTGCTTATCCTCAGCTTCTCTTATCACTTAGTACTTTTAGTAATGGCTTCATTGTTTTCATGTGGGACTGAGAGTCTAACACACCATTTTATTTGCCAGATCTGGCTTCATGGGAACCAGCTCCTTTGGGGCTGCAGTGAATATCTGAGGGTTTGCAGACCAAGCAGCTCATCTCTTCCACTTTGGGAACCACCAATATCATTGTCCTCCAATGAATACAGACTTGGTAGGATGATGAATCAAGAAGCTCTTTTTTTCCCCTTATTCAAATAGTGGGAAAAGACCCAGCTAAGACCACCAGACCTCTCTCTGGAATTAGCACATAGAGCAGAACACCTGAAAATGAAGGAGCTCCTGTGAGAGTCACATCCCCACAACGTACATCTCAAAAGACCTTTTGTTCTTTTCAAAGACTGATTCTTTAGTTGTCTTTTCAATGCCCTGAGTTACCGCATATTATACCATTGGGCTTTTCTTTAAAAAAGATAGCCTGAATCAATTTTTGTTGTTTAAAGGGAAATAACCTCAAGTGAAGTAGGTTCAGCAGTAGAAGTCTTGGAAACTCCAGTCATGCTATTTGAGTTTTGACCAGGTAAGCCAAGCCATTCATGTATGCACTCTTCTCCTGCAGTGTTCCCATTGAACCTGAGCAAGGTAAGCTAGGAAAAGAAGCTTTTTCACTAATCAGTTGTCTCTGGGGAATGGACAAACTAGAGGAAGTCAACTATGCAGGAAAAGCTTTTAAGAAACCAAGAGAAATATGAGGAAAAGCAAAACTGAGAAAATGAAATTTGAGAAAAACAATTAGAGATGAGAAATAGATGTTTAGAGGCATAAGTCTTCCAGAAAACAGCATCTCTGGTATACTCATCACCGATATGTATGTCCTGTTCAATTACGTGACTAATGCTGTGCTGAGCCGCACTTACAATCTAATGCAATTTGACTGACCTAATCCATCAGCAATGACACGTCAAAAATGGATCTGTCAGCTTGAGTAATTGAAAAAGAAGCAGCTCTTTGAAATTCCATTTTTAAATGAACTTTGAGAATGTAAATAAACTTGATTACCAACATTAAAAGAAAATTTCTTTTTTTAAATAAACACCCTTTCCTGTTTCCATCGGAAGCCTGATGCCCACAAAACTGAACATTTGGAGCCTCTAATAAAGTCCCAGACAGACTGGCTGCTACTGATCTTAGTCTCAGTGAACTTATGAGCCGGGGATCATACTCTTCCATGAAATTCTAATTTTAAATTCTGAAATTTTCTTATTCAGTACATTCAGCTAGCTATTTTCTTTCAGCTACTCCTCTTTTGGAGAAGAGAATTACCAGGCAAAGGGTAAGCATGAAGCAGTCTCCCCTAATACTTTTTCTTTCTTTTAAGTATGTTGTGCAGCACCTGAAAGTGTTGCAGTCCTTTCTCAGGGTCCTCCCTCACTTTCTGGTAAAATGCAGTTACCTGGTGCTGTGTTCTGTTTGAGCAGCGAAGTCAACACAGGTGTAATGGTTCTGTCTGTCCTTTGCCTGGCCCAGACCAACCCAGCCGGCCCCACAGGTATAGCCCCGCACTGCGAGTGAATGATCCAGGGCAAGGCAGGCAGCACATTGGACCCAAAGGAAAGTGGCTTTAGTCCTGGCTGCATGTCTCCTATGAAATGAATCTCCTGGGAGCCCTGGACATGTGCAAGCATAATGTGCCATTGTCTTCTCTTAACCCAGTTATTGAGCCCACCCTGACTGGCTGGCCTTATGCTTCAGTTTATTTTATTGGACCTCTAAGTTCCTGTCACGACCACAACCCTATCCTCAGAGCCTGAGCACACTTGTCTGTGACCTGGCCTTCTGCCTTGTTCTCGCTTGCTCTTTCCGCAGGCACTGATTTTTTTTTTTTTTTTTTGCGGTACGCGGGCCTCTCACTGTTGTGGCCTCTCCCGTTGCGGAGCACAGGCTTGGGACGCACAGGCTCAGCGGCCATGGCTCACGGGCCCAGCTGCTCCGCGGCATGTGGCATCTTCCCGGACCAGAGCACGAACCCATGTCCCCTGCATCGGCAGGAGGACTCTCAACCACTGTGCCACCAGGGAAGCCCCAGGCACTGATTTTTTAATCCCTAGTAACCATATTAGGAGAAAGGCTGACATGGCTCCCAATAGCCTTGCCTACTCTGAGTCTCTGCACCCCTGATTCCAAGGCCCATGCATTGTCTGTACCTCTGGGGCTGTGCCTCACCTATTGAATTAGACCTTTTGATGCTGATAGCAGACCAATCAGATTGGCCAAAACCTTTGGATGCTGACCCTCAGGGGGCAGCTCCATCACCAGATCCATTTCTTTAGCTCCAGGCCCACTGATGTGCAGTTCCCCCCATGTTTTCCAGCAGCACAAATATTTGAATGATTCCAGCATACCTTGTAACCAAGCTCCCACCCTGAGTTAAGTTGGGTTCCTGTGCATCAGACCACAGAGAGAGAATCTCGGGCTTCAGAAAGTAGAGGCGTATCAGAAAAGTTGTTCAGAAGTATCTGTGGGGAGAATTCCAAAAGGCAATCAGCAAGGATGCATTAAACACAAACTAACTAACTAACTAACCAACCAGTGTTACCAGTTATATACTATGTGCCAGGTACTTTATTCCTTAATCTACACAGCAGTCCTATAAAATATTGTAATTACATTTTAAGATGAGGAAAACGAGACTGTCAGCAGTTGCACAGCTGTATTTTATGCATTGAGGATTTGAACACAGGGCTCTCTGATTCCAAATTCCCAAATTCTACAGCACTGTTTTGCCTCCTGGTGAAGCTGCATCCTAAACTGCAGTGCCCTGGGAGTCCCTTAGTTCTTTGAGGCATTCCCTGTGTTCCAGAATCATCCTGCCACCAGGCTCAAACATCTTTCATTCAAAAATCCATCACCTTAGCACTCCTGTAGTTAAACCCTCTCGTTTTACTGATGCAGAAACTGAGTCTCTGAGACTTCTTTAAGAAAATGGGCTAATTAGTGGCAGAATCAAACTGAAGGCTGTATCCTGAATCCAGCTCAGAGTTTTTCCTATTGGTCCCAACATTTCCCTGTTCATTTATTAAGGATTCCTTAAGAAAAGTTGTCACACAACACAGATGGACTTAGCGGGTCTTATGCTGAGTGAAATAAGTCAGACAGAGAAAGACAAATACCATATGATTTCACTCATATGCAGAATCTAAAAAATAAAACAAATGAAAAAACATAACAAAATAGAAACAGAGTCATAAATAGAACAAACTGGTGGTTGCCAGAGAGAAAGGGGATGAGGGGGATGAGTGAAATGGGTGAGGGAGATTAAGAGGTACAAAATTCCAGTTATAAAATAAATAAGTCATGGGAAATATAGAGCATAGGGAATATAGTCAATAATATTGTAATAACTATGTATGGTGAAAGATGGTAACTAGATTTATCACAGTGATCATTTTGTAATGTCTAAAATATCAAATCACTATGTCGTACACCTGAAACTAATATAATATTATTATGAAGTCAATTATACTCCAATAAAAAACAAAGAGAAAAATTATTACATAAATTAATGAGACAAATAAACTAAAGAGAATTGCTAATGATTTCTGCTTGGTAAAGACTCTCAGGAACATCTGCATTTAAGACAAGTTACATGAGAAAACTCCAGTTAGACAGGGAAAATTGGAGACAGAACCTTAACGTTTTTCCTACCTCATTTTCCTAAAACAACAGTAGAGGATTTTAAAAGGAATAAACCCATGAGAACAAAAAGAACAGAAGAGGAAACAATAGTGGACATGAGATTTTAGTAAGCGTTTAGAAGATGGAAAGCAGACAGCTGGAGAGTGGTTAAAAACCTATGTGCTTTCAGAATGGGTTTCCAACCACATGCATGGGAATTCATCTTGAAAAGCGTTATAATGATTCTGGAATAGAGGCACCAGAGACCATGCTGGGTTAGAGTGAGGTATGGGCTGAATCCTAGAGATTTGATTGAAGGGTCCCAACAGGATAGTCAGACCCCCAGGTTCCCACCCCTAGTCTTTGCAGCCAGATGAATACACCTCCTCAATTCAGTAGGAGATGGTGGGCTTATAATCTGGAGAAATTGGCTAGAGATCCCACTCTTGACTTAGGGAGATCAGGTAGTGGTAAGACCCCAGGCTGAAAACAGGGGAATTAAGTAAATGTCTGAATACTGAAAAGTAAAATCTCAAGCCCACTTCCCCTGACGGGCTTCCAGGATGTCTGTGAAAATCTTTGACCTCACCAGTTCTTCCAAGCAGACACAGACTGTTTTCTGGGAAAACTAGACAGCTTCAGAGAAAAGGCCTGAATGTACTGACATTTTGGGATTCTCCAAGGGAATACCAGCTTTCCTTAGAGTCTCACCATGAAGTCCACCATTTGGCAGTCCCACCTCTATATCCAGAGCTTCTAGTTGGTTTTAAAATGACTTGCTTTTAAATGAGAACAGACAGCCAGTGGTGAGCCAGCATTATTGAAAGTATACAACATGGAAGATAGAGAACAAGACAGAAGAAAACAAATAAATAGGAAAAAAAGAAAAACTAACTTGTGAAAGATGTATGGAAGACTAAGGGCAAATATCTCTACTTTACACAAAGCTCCTACAAATCAATGTGAAAAGATAAAGCTTTGTCTCTTGGAGCTGAGCCCAATGGAAGAGCCAATGATACAGATTGGTAACTTATAGAACAAACATAAAAATGGCCTACAAATGAAAGAATGACCAACCTCCAGTAGTGATTAGAAAATATTATTTGGGACAACAAAAATGCTTGTTAAGACATGTATTTTAAAAAAATTTTAGACTGGCAAAATTTTCACAAAATGGATAGTGTCCAATGTTAAAATGGGTGGGAGGAATTGATCTCTTCCATATAATATTGGTCAGAGTATAAATTGGTATACTATTTTGGGGGACAGTTTAGTACTCTTTGTATAACATTTAAAAATAATTTTAAATTATGCGTACTCATGGTCTCAAGAACTTTACTTCTAGAAGCCACCCATCAGAGATATTTGCACAAGTACACAAGCTATAAATACAAGGGTGCTCATGGATGGCTTATTTGTAATAGAGAAAAATTGGAAAGAACATAAATCTGCACTGATAGAGGAAACTGTGAAATTGAATATGCTAAATTAATTTAGTGTAATATCATATAGCTGTAAAAGAATAAAAGAAGATATATATGATTTATGGACAAATGTCCACGATATATTATTAAATGAAAACATTAGGTTAAGGAAATGGGTGTATAGTATAACAATGTTTTGTCAAAAGAAAAAAACAGCACTTAGTTTATATTTAAACACACACATTTCACACAGAGAGAAAATTGACTGGAGAATTATTAGATTACTGATAGTGGGATGGGAGTGATGGTCATGGGAAAGACATACTTTTCATTTTCTCAAGTATTTTGAACCTATTCGTTACAAGCATGTACAAATTGTTTACTTTTAAAACACCTATGATTCTTTCACATTCATTTCCCATGCACAACTATCAAAGAACTTTGGGGTGTAGTTTAGAACCGTGCCTGGCTCAAAGCAGTAATCAATACTAGTTGTCTGAACAAATGTTTCCTAATAGTTATTACCAACTATTTGTCAATAATTCAAACCTCTGCTTACAAGACTATCTTTTTTTAAACCTTTCATTGCATAATTATCTTCTAGAAATTGCTAGCTTAATCTGGGTGCTTAAAAGAGCACGTTTATTCTGAGTTTGGTCATTACACCCACCTGTGTTTGCAGCATCATTAAAATGGAGAGACTAATAGGAGGGAGTAGTGAAGGAAGCTTTAATTACTGCAGAACCAGCAGCAGGACAAGGGAATCCTGTTTCTACACCTCCATGAAGGCTGTGCAAAAGTCTTCCAGGGTCAGATGCCCGTGGCCGGGTGATGAATGGCAGGCCCTGGACAGCTTTTGGTTGGGGTCCGAGCTTGGTATGGGGCAGGAATTAAACAGTGCCTTCATTAGTTGTCTGACACCATTGCTGGCAGTAGACAATTCCAGAAGGAGCCATGCACAGCCAATGATTTTTCTCTTCAGCCCTGTCTGTCCTACAGCATCTGGAGCAGCTGCACTAGGAGGTGGTAACTGATGGCTTGATTTACCAAAGAAGAATAACACAGGCAGTTATCTAGTTCAGGGGCAAGCCCTTGTGGATATGAATCTGCCCTCTCAGTAACAGGGGACTGTTGTAGATCTTTAAACTGTTATTTCTGTTGTGAGCCAAGCCCCACCAACTATGGGCTTCTCTCTGTGTATTCCTGTCCCTGTTCCAGTCTGAGAACAGCTTGAAAGCTCACCAGACCTCTACCTCAGCTGGAAACTGTACCCACTCACTTTCTGTGGCTCTCTTATGGCCTATGATTCCATTCGTGCTGTCATTTTGCAATTTCAATTAGTTGTGTAATTTTCAAGCCGTGTCAAGTTCACACAACACATTTAGTCTCCCACATTAGAACAACTTGCCAGAGGAAGGAAAGAAACTGTATGGATAACATGTGCTAAGCAGAGCATTTCTTTTCCCAAGCCTTTTACTGAATGGATACCACCACACTCACCACTTTACTGAATGGCCACAATCACTGAGTGTGATTTTTTTTTTTTATTGTTGTTGGAAAGCGAATATGCCTGAGGGCAGAGGTAAAGTGACTTGCTGTGACCTCCAAATGTTTGAAAATCCTGTAATTTATATTATAAAATTCTTCTGAATTTTGCATTTTTATCCATTTTCTGTGTATTTATTTTGATATATAATAATAATTAAAGTTACTTAATATAGACCAAAACAGATGCTCCAAGAAGAGGGAAATTTCTCTCTTACAGATGCTTCTGATTCTTTGCTCAGGTAGTATGGCCCAGGATGTGCACAATCCTGGAGATTCAGAGAAGCCATCAGATAACCCTAAAGGGAAAGTATTATTACATCAATTTTAGAGGAAAACCAATTGAACTTCAAGAATATTAAATAATTTGCCAAAGTTCATGAACTAACATATGGCAAATCTGGGACACAAGCAGTCATTTCCACCAGACCATGCTACAGAGATTCTTCTCTATTAATTTTGTTTCTTTTCTTGCCTCTCCTTTCTCTTGCCTTAGCACTAAGTAGAATGTTCTTCATACTAAGTATAAAATGTGTTTTTAAAATTATTAATAAGTTCTTTGATAAGACTTAATTTTTTGGTAGCAGAGATGGAGTTGGGGTAAAGCAAAACTTCATCAAAAGCCTTGAACAAGGGACTTCTCTGGTGGCGTAGTGGTTAAGAATCGCCTGCCAATGCTGGGGGCACGGGTTCGAGCCCTGGTCCAGGAAGATCCCACATGCCGCAGAGCAACTAAGCCCGTATGCCACAACTACTGAGCCCGCATGCCTAGAGCCTGTGCTCTGCAACAAGAGCCTGTGCTCTGCAACAAGTCTGCGCTCAACGCAATGAGAAGCCTGCACACCGCGATAAAGAGTAGCCCCTGCTTGCTGCAACTAGGGAAAGCCTGCGCGCAGCAACGAAGATCCAATGCAGCCTAAATAAATAAATAAATAAATAAATAAATAAATAAATAAATAAAAAAGAGACTTGAACAAAATTTTAGGAAGTGCCAGGCACTGAACCTCTGCTGAGGCTGCATTCTTCCCAGCTGACATTTCTGGCCGAGTGACTGAGTAGCAAATCACCAGATCTAATTTCTAATTCCAGTGATGCCACTAAACAACTTCCTATGCATAGGGGAGTCATAAATCTCTCCTCCGCCCTTCTGTCATTTGTATTATTGAGGGGGTGGAGGCTGGAATCAATGTCTTTGAGGTCCTCACACTATTGTTTCCCCCCAGTGGAAGAATCACTTGAGAATGGAGAGAAGCCACACCCACCAGCCTTTTCATAATATTTCTTGGGCTTATTCAAAGCCCAGTGTATTTTTTTCAACCAATGTTATTCTCCACAGTAATGCTTTGTTGCCTATTCCATATTTTGTTTTCTTCTCTTGGTTTACCCTGGTGTCTAATGTCCTACCAGAACTGTGTGAACTGGAGACCAAGGTTAGTTGATCCTTGATGAAGCACCCCAATCCTGGTAGACCCATGTTCATCCTTTGACTCCAGCTTCCCATGACTGTCACCTGCTCTGGCCATTTGGTAAGCTTCATCCCAGCTGCAGCAAAAGGCCTGGTGGAGTGTTGATTTTTCTTGGCTCAGATGCAACTCACAGTGTTATATTCACAATCTGGCAGTTCCATGGAAAGAAAGGAATTCTTCCTCCATCAGTTACCACCTACCCCCTGCTATCTAAGAACCTTTGGTTCTTCAGTAATTCAGGACGCAAAAAAGTACCATCTCCTGACCTTGCTTTTCAGCATTCTTCACTGTAGAGAAGGTGATTAAAAAGGATCAGCCATTTAATTAACTTCCAGGGCCCACAGCTCTCCATTTCACATTCCTCTTTCTTTGATTTAGTACTATTTTGGAGGGCAAAGAAATGAGCCACTGCCAGGATTTTCTGGGGAATGATATGGGATTGGTTTTTGAGATTGATTTATTTCTCTTATAAGCAGAAGATGAAAAACAATTGAGGTTCATTTGTTTTTGCAAATGCAGAAAACTTAAGAAGAGCATTATTCCATGTAGTTTAGATTTGACTACAGATTATTGAATGACAATAATTAACTGGAGTGCATTGGAATAGCCACCTTTGGTTATGCTTACTAAGTCAGTCAGTTAAACTTTCTTAACCAACATTCACCTAAAAGTTTGGTATCATCCTCAATGCCTCCCTTCTATCTCATTAGCAATGTCCAGTTATACCAGGTGGAGGTTATTTTATTTTTTAAATATCTCTAATATCAGTATATTTATAAATTAATTAAATATTTACTGAAAAACAATAGGCAAGATATTTGAAGGTTTTAACAAAAAGGTATTTTAAAGGCAAGTAAGAATATGAAAAGATCTTCAATGTCACTAGTATTTAGGAAAATTAAAACCTCAATGAGGTACTAGTAGACACCTTTAGAATGGCTTAAAAGAATAACAATACCAAGTGCTTATGAGGATGGGAGCACCTGGAACTCTTATACATTTCTGGTGGGAATGTAGAATGGTACATGACCTTGGAAAACAGTTTTCCAATTTTTTTGTTAAGCATACACTTATCATATGACTCAGTACTCTCACTCCTAGGTATTTACCCAAATGAGATGAAAAATTATGTTCATGCAAAACGGAAACCCTAATGCTTTTCACCTGGGGCATCGATAAACTTTGGTACATCCTTACCATGGAATACTACTCAGCAATAAAAAGAACTACTGATACATATAACAACATGAATGAATTTGATGAATCTCAATTGTGTTACACTAAGGGAAAGAAGCCAGACACAAAAGGCTACATACTGCATGTATATGGTTGCCAGGAGTTGGGGTTGACAGATTGACTATAGAAGATCAGCACAAGAAAATTTTGGTAGTGATGGAACCATTCTACATCTTGATTGTGGTAGTAGTTATACTACAGTATGCAATTGTCAAAATTTGCAAACAAAGAAGGTGAAATTTGCTGTATGTAAATTATTCCTTAATTTTAAAAAAAGAAGATAATTTATTGAACACCTTCTATATGGAAGGAATCATTATTATTCCTGCAGTGAAGAAGGCAGAACAAGTCCTTGCTCTTAGGATTTTATATCCTAGCTCTGTGTTCACTCTGTTCTTTGTCCACTGTCAGCACTGAAATTTTCTTATAAGTTTGATTATGCTCTTCCCTATGGTAGTGGACAGTTCCATGATTTGTGACCTCTTAGCCCTTTTAGAACATCTTTTCTATGTTTGGGAATTTCCCACATTATCGGTCCTTCTTGCCCAGGTGGAAGCTAGAAACTCACTTTTCCAGCCTCCCTTGCAGCCATGGTGCTGGCATGTGACTTTGTCTCTACCAATCAGAAGAATGTGTGCAAGACTTTGATTTGAAAGACAGCAAGGTGAGAAAGAAAGTGCTGTATGGAATTCATTTCTGTCCAGGGTGACAGAAATGGCTTTCTTGAAAGGACTGGAGGAAGTTGTGTCAATGAGTGCCCAGGGTCATTGGTGTGGCAGCTGGAGTATGTGCTCAGTGGAGGTGAGTAGTCTTGGCTTGAACCTCCAAGTCTAGACACTCTGTCCATTCCAGAGTGTCTCTGAACTACTTAATATTCTTTAATAAATTCTTTTTTATCACCTTAAGCTAGAGTGGTTACTTTTTTCATGTGTTTGGTTTGCCTCTAAATCTCAATTGATACACTTAAACTTTCAGTAACTTCCTATCACCTTAGGAAAAATATCTATACTTCTAACCATGGCAAGTAAGGCCTTTGACCTAAAGCTCAAAGGTACCTTCCATTCTGTACTGTCCTCAATGTGCTCTATGTTTTAGTCACCTTGAACCTGAAAACTGCAAATGTTGCATCCTCATCTATATCTTCATGCATGTACAGATGGTGTTCCCTTTGTTTGGTACAACTTTCCTTAATGCTGTCTCACCATTTTACAGCTCTCTTCTCATGTTGTCCCTATTCACTCTTCACCTATACTCATCCTTCAGATCCATCTCAAATATCACCAACTCAAATGCCTTCTCTGTAGCTTTCCTTGGCAGCCTTACCATGGTCTCAGTGCCCCAGAGATGTTTTGCTTCCTCCCCTATTTGAGAATTTCTCATATTGTATTATAATGAATTCAGTAGTACTTACTGAACAAATACCATGTGCCAGGCATAAAGCTAAAATGATGAATAGGGGTGACTTAGGTAAAGAATGAAATGGAGTGGGTCCACACAGAGAGACCAGCACAGAGAGCTGGTAGGCAGGCACATAGAGAGTGAGTGTCCAGGTGAGGGCACATGTGTCTAGAGCATTGAGAGCAGGTGAGTCCCCTTGACTCTTCTGTAAATCCTCTGAGGCAGGAGTCAAGTCTTACTCATCTTTGTTCCTCTAGTGCACCTGAGCCAGGCAGAGTAAACATTCGATGAAAGTTTGCTAAATTAGTAAATGAATGACCAGATCATGTCTCTCCCCAGGACTTTTGTCTGATGCTTGAACTGGAGGAAATAATTTAGGCTTAATTTCCTGTTCATCAATCCAGGGCCAGGATATAGGAAAGGTCTTTAATTATCAAAGTTTCCTATGTCCTCACATT
Source organism: Mesoplodon bidens (assembly GCF_964165515.1). Lineage (NCBI taxonomy): Eukaryota > Metazoa > Chordata > Mammalia > Artiodactyla > Ziphiidae > Mesoplodon > Mesoplodon bidens. The sequence goes on along the minus strand of NC_138161.1, from coordinate 94,792,573 downwards.
AATAATCTGGAATTGCACTGATATAATAGTGGTAGATTAATTTCAAAAGTGTTGTCTTGGGCAATTAATTACTCAAGAGCCATCAGTTTACTCATCTTTTTTTTTTTTTTTTTTTTTTTTTTTTGCAGTACGCGGGCCTCTCACTGCTGTGGCCTCTCCCGTTGCGGAGCACAGGCTCCGGACGCGCAGGTCCAGTGGCCATGGCTCACGGGCCCAGCCGCTCCGCGGCATGTGGGATCTTCCCGGACCGGGGCACGAACCCGTGTCCCCTGCATTGGCAGGCGGACTGTCAACCACTGCGCCACCAGGGAAGCCCAGTTTCTCATCTTTAAAAGCCTATTAATGGCAAATATCCTGGATCTGCTTTTCTTATCTAATCCTATCATCATAGCAACCTCACAAATCAGCTTTCAGATGTGTTCTAACATTATGGCTTGGGCAAAAAGAGGCAAAATGATTTTCTGATCATGACATAGGAAATCAATGGCATAGTCAGGAGTCGTTCTTTTCCAAACCTCTCATTTTTAGTCATGGGTCATCTTTTGGTAAAAGAGGTATCAAATAAAGCAAGGGCTGTTTGTTTAAATATACCTATGTATGGTAGTATAGATACCTTAAGTAACCCTATACACTCAGGGTACAGAATAAAGGCTTCCTGGTGAGAATATAACTGTAGGCACTGAAATGCATGCCACTGTTGCTTTGGACAATTCTGAAAACCTGCTCCTACCATCAGATAGCAATGCCTTTCCCTTGATTTGCTACTGAAGTTAAACTGAATTTTAATCACCTCCTTAATGCTTAACTTTATGAAACAGACTGAGTATTGGGGATATCTTTCTGATGTTTTCAATGAACCAGAGGCACAGACTTTGCTGTCATCTTCATCCAAGGACAAATTGTAATTGGCTAGACTAGCGAATTGCTTTTTCTTACTGGAAACTGCCACTGACACATTAGATTGAAAATAAAATCCTTACTGTATGGATGTGATGTGGTTCTTCACCATGCAGCTGTAAGAGAAAAGTTCATTTTCTAAACTGATGTTTATAGATGTAATTCGTGATACTGAGGGTTATAAATTTGGGAGATTACTGGGAATGATTCAGCTTTAATTTTTTTCTTGAACTCCTGCAATTGCCTTTTTTTCTCCCACTTTAAACATATGATGGTACATCCATCTTGTTAGGAGCATCCTCAGAGGATATAAATAAGCAGTCTTCCTTAAGAGGAAAGTGAGAATTGAAAGGAGGAATATGCCATCATCACAAACATTTCTCCCAGATGACAGACATGGGACTTCATATTGGTGTCATTAACCACGATGGGGCCCTGTGACTGTCTGCCATGCTGCTTTCAACTAGACACAGTTCTATGTGTCTGTGAGGCTCATTTCTGGATGTTAAATATGGTTGGCTCTGGCTTCACTTTAGTGGAAACTCAGGGTAATGAATGGGGGTTGGTATTAGCCTAAACATGAAGCACTCAGAACAATATCCTCATTAATAGACAAGGTATTACAAGTTTCAGAAGCAGAATAAAAATGTTCTTCCAGTGCAACCAGACATTCCACATTTAGCTGAAAGCAACTGGTTAACTTTAATAAGCCAGTTATGATGAAACATGAACATCTTTTTTTTTTTTTTTTTGGCGGTACGCGGGCCTCTCACTGTTGTGGCCTCTCCCGTTGTGGAGCACAGGCTCCCGACACGCAGGCTCAGCGGCCATGGCTCATGGGCCTAGCCACTCCATGGCATGTGGGATCTTCCCAGCCCGGGGCACGAACCCTTGTCCCCTGCATCGGCAGGCGGACTTTCAACCACTGCGCCACCAGGGAAGCCCAACATCTATTTTTTATAATCCAGTTTTATAGTCCAATCCTTTCAGAACTGTTCACTCTCTTCTATATCTGTACCACAGATAAGCTTTATAAACAAGCATCATGGTACAGAGGAAAGAGCAGAATTTGGAAGCAGACACTGTGTAAATCAGGATCTATGAAGGTAAAGACAAAACTGTGTGGCTAATGGATATTTCCCATGACACGTGGCTTTTGCCAAAATCTAAGGACAATCTTGTCCTCAAAGGAAATATGTTAAGTTCACTATTCAGGTATCTTAACACAATGCCGTCCTAAGATCTTGGATGCCAGTTTCTCTAACTCTGTCCTGTTATAGAGTGGCTATGAAGTCAGCTTGTTTGGATTTTGATCAGGCTCTCACCACTACCACTGTGTAGCCTTGGGCAAGTTACTTGGCCTCTGGTTGCCTTATCTCTAAAGGGGATAATAGCATTTTTGTGAGGATTAAATAATACCTGCTAAATACTCAACACACAGTTCCTGGCTCATAATAAGGGCTCAATAACAATAACTATTTCTGGATCTTATAACATCTCTACAAGTAAAAGATTCATGCCTCTAAACCCCAGTCCTATGGATGAGGTTTTGTCTAACTATTATTAGTCTTCCTGAGGTCATCAGGCCTAGCTGATGTTTCCAAAGTGTATTCAGGGTATTGAGTGACAAGTGAACTCATTGTCTACTCCTTTTCTTGGTGTGGTGTCTGAAGACTGGAGGAACACGTAGCACTCAAGAGAGTCCCACACTAGACAGGCTATGAGACAAAGGCTGTGTGTGTGTTTGGATGTATGTGTGTTTAGGGGGGTAGGTTATAAATTCCTGTAAGGTGTGAACTTGGGTGATCAATAACTTGGGGCACCTTTGTGGTAAGGGATTGATTACTTTAATAAAAAGCTAGATGCTATTGAAAGAATCATCTAAAGTGTAAAATTGTTAGACTTTGAGAAGATATGCAAAGATTATAATACCAATTCAGTAAGTACTGAAAGGGTTGAAAGTTGATCTAGGCAGTCTGCTCATCAATTACATAGGCATTTACTGTAGGTTATAGATGTGAGTAAAGCAATGTAATTATTTGTTAACCTGTCTGTTTTATGATGAACTTCTTGAGAGAAGGAACGTACCTTACTTGTCTTTGAATTCCCGATGTTGACCTAGTGCCTAGAAGAGAGTAGGTGCTCACTAAAAGTTTGTTAAATGAATTAAAGAATGAATAAATGGGTCCCTGAAAGGAAACATTTCCGATAAGTCAGATGTAGGCAAGTTTTGTTCTACTCTACATTAACTTATTCCATTATTACCCTTGAGAGATTCAGGGCTTTTTAGATGTTCCTATTTTGGGGGAAAGTTATCAACTTTGGTTTTGTGGGCAGAGATGACCTTCTGACTTGGAAATAAGTCATATAACAAATCTGGAAATGGAATAAGATTATACAAAGATCTAAAGCTTAATTATATCATTGTTAGTTACACGTTATCCAGTGTGGGATTGTGTTTCTTTCTGGTAGTGATTAATCCACAGAGTTAAATGTTGGGATACTTGTTACAATTGGTGTTGCCAGATCCTTAAGTTGTTCTTTAGAGTTAGCAGCTCATTTTCTTAGTAACTAACTATTCCTAGCAGAGGTGATATATGAAAATGTTAGAATTTCTGAATAAATGGAATAGAATTTCTTCAGGAGAGAAATTATAGGCAGAATGGCAACACATTTGAGCAACAGTTTAAAGAAGTTGAAACTCCTTTGGGTATTGATAAGATGGTGCTGGACAAAAAATCAATGTTTTTTTCTATGCTGTCTGGTCAAGGGGACTGTTAGGGAGCTATTTGTATACATAAACATCTTAAATTGCCTGAATCTGTCTCCCTAATGTTGAAACAATGATGTTAATGGACCAGTATGACATTGCACAAAACTTTCTGACTTTCAGAAACTTTCCATGTCCTTTAGAAATAGAGGTACTTTAGGAACTCTGTGTTAGATCTAAGATAATAATGAGAGCCACTTCAAATGGAGTGTGCTGATATAGGTCACAGAAGTAAAATTAGGATTTATGGATGCATAATGGTACAAAAAGTCATGGATGATGAGTTGGAAAAATTTCCTTGTATTTCTCTTTTTGAGATCATGTAGCTTTCTTTGTCCCTTTTGGGTTTAAGTTCAAACTTAATGATGATCTTAGTTGACTGAAACTGGTCCAATAATTCAGAGATCAAGAGCAATGGGTATTTTTTACTGATGATGATCACATTTAAAGCCTATGAAATCCCCCTTCTCTTCTTTCTAATATTGAAAACTCTTATTTCTGGAACACTGCTGGAGAGTTTAAGACCTATCTGGATAAACCTGCACTTCACAATTTGTACTGTTTCCTCATCTGTTAAATGAGAGGGCTGGACAAGTCCTTAGCTCTGATATTCTAAGGGTCTAGAATTCTGTGTCCCAAGAAGCTTCGTTTTCAGGGATATCTAAAGAATACATGTTCATGGCAAGGAAAATATGCATGGTATAATGTTGATACAATCACTTTTACAGGAGTCTTTAATGGATTGATTGGTTGACTTAGAATTAGACTATAAGACTATATTCCATTAGTCAGGTGCTTTCTGTTGTCTCTGGTGCTCCTGACAGTATATTGGCAATCTTGACTACTGAGTAACACTGACAGAATCAGCTTGGAACATGTCAAAGGAAAGTATCTTGAAGTTCTCCTCTCTCACTGCACCCTCAAGCTCCTGCCATCATTATCTTTGCTATGCAGTTTCCTGATTGACTCTTCCAGAAACCAGAGCCTAACTGTCAAGTGTTTTCAGTATTACAAGCTTATGCTTCACCATGTATATTGTGATTTACATAGTTTAGGTCCAAACTCCATTTAAATCATTGTCTCATGAAATCTGAAGGTTGGAAGTTAATAGGGAGATATATTGTGATACCTTAATTTTCTGAGAGTTTCTATTAAATTGTGTGACCTATGGATCAAGAATCCAGATTCAGATGCTTCATCAGAAGCACATACTTCAGTTGGAGCCTCAACAACTGAACTAATCCCGAGGTGCTCCTTTGGACTGCTTCTGTGCAGCCAGCTGGGAGAACAGGCCTAGCTGTTGTGTAGATAGGTGAGTCTCTCCCTCAGAGTCAGTGGGGATTGCAGCTCTCAGAGGAGCTGTCTTGTATTCCTCTCTCAGAGAGGGATTAGAGATTGGGTGGAGGGGGAGAATGAAGTCTACTCTGAAATCTTGTGAGAACATCAGTCAATACTTGTGAAGAAGATATACTTAAGCTACACAGAAATCTGCATTGAAGACCATCCAAACGGGCTCTCCTGTGCAAATCAGGCATTCAGCTGATGACTAAGACATTTTGGATGAGGAAACAAAGGACCAAATACAAATATTACTGTCCCAAGGTATTGATTTTACTTAAAATGGCAAAGTCTAAAAATTTAGTAAGAGATGGTATCCTATGAAAAGGGTATATAACCTCCAAGTATCTCTTTAGAAGATAGAAATAAAGCATACAATTTTCAGTTATAGACTCTTAGTTATGATTTCATGAGTAGTAGATAACATATAGCCAGAATGTCTTGGCAAGCTGTCCTAAAGTGAGGCAATATGTACATATATTTTTAACATGTTTGAACATAAACACAAGTGTACACAAGATGGATAAAGAAAATACAGCAGGCAATACTTCTAACCATGTTTTCCTTTTCCTTGTTGCAAAGAAAAATGTATTTTATAATATGAAACAGAATCTAATTATGCACAGTGCTTCTATAAAGGAGTGAAAAGCAATCTTTGCAATGATGATGAAGATATATGTGTCAAAGTGTAGTCAAACATGACATCCATTAAATGCTTGGTTGAAGAAAGATCTTTAATTACACAGGACATTAGATACAGTTGGATTGCGAAGAATTATTGACCAAGTCAACAAAATTATTCTCGAGGTTAGATCCATGTTATACGAGTGAATGGAATTAAGGGGTACATTTTCAGCCACTTTCAAGTTTTAGGCACCACCAGCGTAGACCTTGCTTACTGTCCCCCATGATCACTGGCTGTGCCTCCTTGAGAGGGACATTCTCATGGTCACTGAGGCTTTGGGGAGTGTGAGCTGTCAAAATGGTTACTGATGCTTAAAAACAAGGAGCTCCCGGAGGCTTTTTAAGTAGGAAGGATGATGGTACAGGGACAAGCAATATGGAAAAAGCAAGAGGTGGCAAGATCTGGATGGGCCCCAAGTCTCAGGCCCTGGAGCAGGAATCCTCTCTTTGGGAAGGTATTGGCAAGAGCAGGGCAGCCCTCCAGCCTTGGATGCTGTGGAAGAATTATGGGCTGAGTTGGTCAAGACTAATATCACCTAAAGTGTCTTGAATGCTTATTGTATGTTAAGTACTGTGTACACACCTCATTTGATCTTCACAATGACCTGATGGGGTAAATATTAGTATTTTGCCCATTTTACATGTCACATGTTGAGAGGTTAGGTAACTTGTTCAAGGTGCCTAAGTTAGGAAGGAATTTAAGGTGACTAACCATCTGAGTTTGCCCTTGACTGATGGATTTCCTGGGACACTGGGTTTTTTGTTTTGTTTCGTTTTGTTTTTTGTGGTACGCGGGCCTCTCACTGTTGTGGTCTCTCCTGTTGCGGAGCACAGGCTCCGGATGCGCAGGCTCAGTGGCCATGGTTCACAGGCCCAGCTGCTCCGCGGCACGTGGGATCTTCCCGGACCAGGGCACGGACCCATGTCCCCTGCATCGGCAGGCAGACTCCCAACCACTGTACCACCAGGGAAGCCCAACACTGGATTTTTGATGCTAAAACCAGGAGAGTCTCAAGCAAAACCAGGATAGCTGGTCACCGTAAAAGTGATGGTACCAGGACACAAACTCAGAGCCTGAGATATTTATCCTTGTGCTTTTTACTGCCTTCCCAAGGAAAGAGGTTCAGGTTCAGGACAACAAAACAATGGATCCAAATGACAAGAATCTGTTACAGAGAGGCATTTTAACTTGGGAATAAGGCTCAGCTACAGCGCTGATCAGAACAACCAGCAGAGTGAACTTAATGTTGGATTACCTTGAAAGTAAGGGAAGAATGGCCCTAGAGCTTTAGAGAGGAGGGGAAGATTTTACAGGTCTGTTCAAGAAATCACAGGTGTAGAGAGGCTCCTGACAGCAGGAAGCCTTGCAGGTGATTTTCCAGTTAGGAACATCTGGAGGCAACAGTAGTATTAACGTCCATAATTTATTCTGAACATCATCTGTGACACTATATAAAAATAACAGACGATGATCAAAACAAATGGGATTTTACTGGAACGCCCTTTGCAGGACTTATATGCCCCTGGGAATGGCCCTGGTGTGTGCCCCTCTTGTGCTCACAAACTCAGGAGAGGGCAACTGCTAGGTTGATGCTTATTGGGCCCTGTGCGGCACTCTGGCTGCTACTTAGCTAGGGTAGAATAGAGCCTGGACCGGAGGGAGATCCCTGAGTTTGTTTCTTGTTCACTCTTTGAACTCCTTTGACTATTTTCTTTGTTTGATACTTTGAGACTGTGCAGTGAAGCAGAAATTGCACAGAATTTGGGCTCAGCTAGTTCTGTCTTTGAATATTGACTCTGGCACTTATTAGCTGTATGCCTTGGGAAATTGACTTAACTTCTATGAATCTTGGCTTTTTCTGTTGTAAAATGCCAGTTTAAATCAATACAAGGTTATTTTAAAGATTAGAAATAATGTATGTTAAGTGCCTAGCACATACTAAGTATGCAACAAATGGGACTTGCTGTATTACTATAGATCCAAACCCACAGAATTCAAAATGGAGGCTTAGAATCTTCAATTTTTAAATGAAAACTATCTTCAAGTATTGAATTTATCATTTTAGCTCAAAGATGACACCTTGTGGAATTCTCAGACAACTAGGTGCTTATTTCTTTGTTTCTCTGTGGTACTAAATCTTTCTGGAGGCTGAACCAGTGACAAAAATTGAAGGTAATTTACCAGCTACTTAAGTCAAAGAAGAATGGGCAGAGCAAAAGTAGGTTAATTTAATTTTTTGGAACCATCTTGGGAGATTATTTCAGAATTTAATTTTAATCTATTGGTATTATTTATTTATTTAGTGTTTTCCCAGAAAGAATATTATCTGAAATTATTTGACTCCAGAATATTACTGTAAGCCTGGCATAAGTCTTTCTCCATTTGCTTTTTCTGACCAGTTGTACACTCAATGACCACACATCTGAGGACTCCTATGTCACCTACAGGCAAGAGCAGCTACTTAATTCGTGGAGCCCAGTTTAAAATGAATTGGGCCCTTTGTTCAAAAATCATAAAGAATTTCAAAATGGCGACAGCAGTGCATTAAACCAAGGTTGGCTCTTCTAAACATGGGCCCTTATGACTGTCTCTTATTAAGTACTTTTTAAAATAATCTAGTTGCAATATAAATTCTTTGCTAGCAGAAACATATCTTTTTTTTCTTTCTTACCTTTTATTCTAATTTCTGAGACCGTTTTCCCTTCCCCAAAGCTCCCACATTAGAAATAAAACAACACTTTAGGCAGAAATTCTACTTAGGTAGCATTTCTATGTAGATGAAGTTTAGAGAAGATAGTCTGGCTGTGCTGAGTGATAGGTGATGGTCTTGAAGTTGTGTTAATGTAATAAGCATTCTGCTTTTACTTACTTGTGTGATTATTTGGGGGAGAGGTCTGGGGGGGTTACTGATGAAGGTAACAGAGGGGCTAAATTATCCACAAGCTACCCCTTGTTTAGATTCACATTCATTAGTGTAGAGCCCAGTTTTACTTTAAACTATATTGTTCTAGATACTTTGTAGATTCAGACTTCCTGGAAGAGAATCAAAAACCAGTTCTTGGAAGGGACAAAAGTGGTGGAGATGGTTCAATAGATGCATTGACCTTGGTTCATAATGACCATTTAATTTGCATTAAAATTACTTAGGATTTTGATAGGATCACTTATCACTGTGCTTAGAGTATAACAAATGCTAAATAACTCTTGACTCAGTGGAAATAGGGATCCCCAAATGGTTGATCATGATTGTTTGGTCAATTGAGAACCTAGATTTCATTGATTATGGCTATTCTCCAGCCCTGAGCTGGGTCGCATTTATAGTGAGAAGAGCCAAGCTGTACAGCTGGAAGCAGATTCCTGTTTTTCTTAGTGCTAGCTTACCCTTTATGCTTCTGTAACTCTGAACAGCTAGGATATAGCTCACAGGAGCTACATTAACTTCTTTGTCAGCTGCAGTCCTTTGCCTGGGTTGTCTCCTCTGCTTGAGTTGCCCTTGCACAGCCCCATCCTCTTGGCTAACATCTGCCTATACTTTAAGACAAAGCACAAACATCATGTCCTAGTTCACTCATTGTCATCATTATTATTAACAAAAGGAAACACTTTACTTACTAAGTTTCTCCTGTATGTGGTACTGGGATAATATGCTTTTCCGTCAGTTTGGAATTTTAGAACTGTTCTTGTAGCTTTTTTTTTTTTTTCTGATGAGTTGTAGAAATAATATTTAAAAAGGGAAAATGAAATGATTTTGACAGAAACTAAAATGAATTTAAATAATATTTCTTCTAAAATTTTTCTAGAATTGAATGAACTATCAAATGAAAGAGTTCTGTTAACAATTCTTCCAACTAAAAACTGTGATTCTGAGTTCCCCAAATGACCCAATTTTATGTAGGATGGTTTTATGTTGTGGCCCTTATTTAATTTTCTGTGCATTTATTTAACTAAACCAAAGCTTAGAGTGTACTATGTACACACTGAGAATCATAACTATTGCCAGAAGAGGTGCAGTGAACTGCATACTGGCAAAGAGAACATCTTTATTGTGTCCACCAACATGCCGATCCACAGCACTTCTATAATCAAAACAATATTGCTAGGAGCAGGGGAAAATGCATTTTTAACCCAGTTCAGTTGGAACCATCCTTAGAATACTGGAAATCAAGGCAAACATCCTTGCCTTTACGGAGGTCCCTCGCTGCTCTAAGTCCTAGGTGGCTGTAATGACTTGGTAAGATGAAGAAGAAGAGGTCATTTAACGTTTAAAAGGCAGTCTTGCATGTAAATATGTATAACCTGTGTTCCACATAAAAAAAAACACTCCTTTAAATTATTTCTGAAAGCAAGGCGGCACATTCAAAAGAGTTTAACTGCAGCTAGCTTTCCTGAAGTCTGTTTACAGAGACTTGGGCTGGCTCTAAGGATCCAGTAAGGGATGGTGACATAGTCAAGGTCTAGCAAGAGTGACACACTCTTTTCCTCCCTGGGTCTGAGGGTGGAGAAGGGAGAGCCAGAGTGGCTATGAAGGAGAGACTGCCAACAGAAGCCATAGCCAGAGCAGCAGAGAAGGAGCAAGAGAAATAAATACCCTGACCTCTCTGTCTTCAGCTTCCCCTGGCACCTCCCATTGGCCCATCCTAACCAGGAAGCCAGAGGCAAGGGAGGCGGGGGATGCGGTTATCAGGAGCCAGGCTCAGAACAGGACAGAAGAGTGTGGAGAATGGATGGGGTGCAGAGCAGATGATGCTGTAAAGCAGCCCATAAGCAGCAGTGGACAGCTGCTGGGTCAGCTCTCGACGGCTGTGTGGGTTCGGTTGGTAAGAATGCAGGGCGTACAGATGGACTTGGACAGTTGATTACTCAGGGCATGACAGACGGCCTGAGCTTCGTGTCTGCGTGAGTTCCCTTGTCCCCAAGTTTCGTGAGGGCCATGTGGAAGTGGGTCCTCGTGGATACCGTGCACACTGTGAGCTGTGCCACCGCTGAGGAACGCTGAGCTTAGGAGACCTTCCGAGGGATGCCAGCAACATGAGCAACCTTTGTCCCCTGGGGAAGATATTATCGACATCCTGGTCAGAAAACAAGTCTTCTTTCTGCCCTGAAGGGGGGACACTGTCTCTGCCTTCCAAGGCTATTTGCCATGCACGCATCCTTGAAAAGATCATCCTGTACAAAGCTCTCACAAGACTGGCAGAAAGGCTGTGGAGAATTGCCCTTCCTCCTGGTGCAAGTGGAGATTAACCTGCATTGACAGGAATACACTTAACATTTGCAGAACCTGCAGGTGGGCCTGACTGACTGCTCTGAGCTCCACCCTGCTCCACACTCAGGCCTAAAGTTGTCCATACACCATAGTCCTCTTCTTCTCCTTCTTCTTTTTTTTTTTTTTTTAACTTTTTATTTTATATTGGAGTATAGTTGATTAACATGTTGTGATAGTTTCAGGTGTACAGCAAAGTGATTCAGTTATACATATACATGTATTTATTCTTTTTCAAATTCTTTTCCCATTTAGGTTGTTACATAATACTGAGCAGAGTTCCCTATGTGATACAGTAGGTCCTTGTTAGTTATCCATTTTAAATATAGCAGCATGTACATGTCAATCCCAAACTCCCTAACCTTTCCCTTGCCCACACCCTTACCCCTTCTTTTCCTTCTAAGTGTGCTTTTGCTATTGACTTTTTTAAACCACATTTTACATGGGGTAGGGAAGTAGTGCACCTTAGTGAACACAGAACATACTTTTTGACTTAGACATATCTGGGTTAGATACCCCTTGCCATTCACTGACCTTGGGTTTATGTTTTCCTCTGTCAAGTGGAGATTTCACATATTGTAATCACATGTTTCACATATTCATAATATGTGAATTTCACATATTCATAATATTCACATATTATGTAGGTTTGTAAGGAAAAAAATGACAAAATGTTAAGTATCTAGTCGAGGCCTCAGGCCAGAGTGGGGCACTATTATGGTTAATAACCTGGTAGAGGAAGGAGAGTCAGATGGTACGATTTGTCCCTAGCTCCCCCCAACCCCCCATGTCTCTTAAGATAGTCTTGAACTCCTCCAGATGGTGATTAAGACACAGAAGACTCCACTGGTGTTGAAAAGTCCTGGTAGCACAGCACAAAAAGACTGAAGAACTCCCCCATGACTTAGCATAAGCTACTATCTATTCCTTCCAGACAGGCATGCATGCTGACTCATACTCCACTTGTAGGCGCTTCCCCCTGCACAAAGGAGAGACAGGTCCCCGAGAGATTCTTATTCAAGTGCTTGAGCCTGGATTAGTGTTTTAGGAATAAATAGACATTTTAATAACCTTGTAGTCTCAGTGGAATAGTGCAACATACATTTATTCAGTATCTAATTTGTAGACTGCTTATAGGAATTTGTGAAAAATAGCACCTGAGGATCTGAGGACAAATAAATCACTAAAACTCTTTTCATAATGGGAACCTCTGTGGGCCAAACATGAAGAGAGGTTGGTATATATTTGCTTGATATTACTAATAATTTAGAGATCCAAAACTTCTTAAGTGCCATAGTTAATATTTAATGGAGTACTTTTTTCTAAGCCAGGTGTGAATTAATGTCAAAGAGCAAAATAATATATCAGATAAATATTTATTAAAGCAGAAAAACTCTGTTACATAAAACCAAACAGAGAGAAATATATTACTTTTGCTTAATTGAAGATAGATATAGGTCAATGACAACAAGCTCAAGATTGGAGACTGCATAGATTTTCTGATAATACCCCCCAGCCTGCTTTCCTGGCCTTATATCCCCTTTTCACCACTTCCTATGCACACATACTACCCTGTCTCTCTCCATTTCAAGGTCCTGGCCTAGACAGTGTCATTGCTTGAATTCCTCTGGGTCATTGCACATACCTGGATTTTCCTGTCCCCTTTTCCTTACATGTAAGCCCATCCTCCATACCCAGCACATAGTTGGAAATTAATATGTGTTTAATTCATACATTTATTTGAGCTATAATGATTTTTATAGGCACAGTAGTAGGAGATGTTGGATGCCATTCTTGTCTTAGGGAGCTTGAGGCTGATTCCTCCAAAAACTCACTTATAGTTTTGCATGAAAGAATGTTATGGCATCTTACACAAACTGTGTATGTCTGTCATAATGGGAGAAGGACTTTTACTTCCCCCAGGTGTTTAATAAACTATGATTGAGTGTGTAAAAGTATCATTTGGGAAATTATTTTTCTCCCTTTGTGTCTCATATTTGATGGCTAAAGAATGTATTCTTGGGCTTCCCTGGTGGCGCAGTGGTTGAGAGTCTGCCTGCCGATGCAGGGGACGTGGGTTCGTGCCCTGGTCCGGGAAGATCCCACATGGCGCGGAGCGGCTGGGCCCGTGAGCCATGGCTGCTGAGCCTGCACGTCCAGAGCCTGTGCTCCACAACGGGAGAGGCCACAACAGTGAGAGGCCCGCGTACCAGAAAAAAAAAAAAAAAAAAAAAAAAGAATGTATTCTTATTTGTAAATGAATAGCCTTGCTTCTGCTGTGACCCCCCCCATTAGTTACTTGAATGAGAGATTTGAAATCCAATATTAAAGGCATTTTTGGTGATACTTTAATAATTATGAAATTCTTCTCAATGTTACCCCTACCCTCAAAAACCTAATCAATAATGATAATTCTGTAAATGAAATATTTATTGACTTTTCAACATTTCTCACTGCCTTGTATAGATTTATATCAGTATTTCAAATAAAAGCAAAAAAACAAAAGTAAACTGATAACCTACCTCACATCATCTTTTCTGATAGAATCATAGAATCTCAGGTCTAGAGGGGGCTCTGAATGTGGTCCTTAGCTCTAGCTCAAAATCATTTTGGACTGTAACATTCTAGTTCATTGCTTCTTGAACAATAGTGTTCATATACATCACTTGGGCATTATGTTAAAATGCAGCTTCTGGAGTGAGACCCAGGCTCCAGTTTAGTCTTAATGACCCTCAAGGGAGACCCTTTTCCAGTTTCTTTTTCTTCAGCTGGTTGGAAAGCAGACTGAAGGAAACAATGGGATAGGGTTGCCAGATTAAATACAAGATACCTAGGTAAATCGAATTTCAGACAAACAATAGATACTTTGTTGATATGTCCCAAATATTGCATGGCACATCCTTATACTAAAAAAAAAAATGTGTTGTTTAGCTGAAATTTGAATTTAACTGGGCATCCTGTATTTATATTTGCTAAATTGTCATTTACTAGCTGTGTAAACGAGGCAGTTTTATGACCCTAGAACCTCTGTTTCCTCATCTATAAAGAGAGAGATAAGAACACTTCTCATGTGGGGTTGCTGGGAAGATTAAATGAGTTGATGCATGTAAAGGGCTAGGCCCATAGTAGGCAATTAATCATAGGGCTAATAGCAGAGACACTGATGAAGTTTGCCCATCCTATCAGATTTGAAAAGAGAGCATTGGATGTATTAGGAAATAACATTTTTAATGTTACATATTTTCATGTTGCCTCAATGTGGAAAACTATTGCCTGATTTTCATGCAAACCTGGTTTTCTGTGAATAATCTTTATCAGTGGCTTTCACAATTTAGTACACAACAGAATCTCATAGATGACTTGTTAAAACAGATTGCTAGCACCCTCACCCCCAAAGATCATAATTAAATTGGGTGGGACACAGGAAAATCTGCATTTTTGACAAGTTCCCAGGTGTTGCTGATACTACTGGTCTAGAGACCAAGATTTGAGAACCACTGATCTGTACAACAAGTGTTCTAGTCTTTTAACAGCTCTCTTGCCTTGTGTGGTTAAAGTAGTGCCAGCTACTGGACGTAACAGATAAAATCACTATAGAAGATTAAAGCATTTTAAAAAATGATCCTGCGGGTTCTGTCAAGATCTTATAAACCCTTGTGCTGTTTGTGAATTGGAGGGAATAGACAAAGAATTTTTATCATGACACAGGAATAACATTTTGATTTTTGTGTTTCTTTTTTAAGTAAAGAAAACATTAAGGCCATTCTATTTACAGCTAAGTGCCTAAGAGCTGTACTACAACTAATCAGCTGTACTGCTACCAATTACTTGTTGATTTCTAGTCCCCTCAATTGCATTGCAGGAAGGAGTAAATCCTGATACAAGAGACACACAAAAAACTCTCTTCGGGCCTCTATTTATTCATCTATAAAATGAGAGGATAATCTCAAAAAGCACTCTCTAATATTCTGTGATTCTACTCTAAAGATATTTTGCTCAGCGTAGCCTCAGAAAGGAGAAAGAACCACGTTTAGAATGAAGGTCTGTTCTCTGACATCATATGACCTTCTTGTTTGATAAACACTAACCTAAATGTTTTTGGGACTCCCAAGTGCCTTTGCCTTTTCTTTCCAGGCCACGTTTTCTGTATCAGTAAAAATAATAATAATAATGCTATCAATTTCCCTTACAGAATTATTTTAAGGATGTAACAGAAGTGGAAACAGTTGTATTAGTTTGCTAGGGCTGCCATAACAAAGTACCACAGACTGGGTGGTTTAAACAACAGAAATTTATTTCCTCATAGTCCTGGAGGCTAGAAGTCTGAGATCAATGTATTGGCAGGGTTGATTTCTTCTGGGGCCTCTCTCCTTGACTTTTAGGTGGCTGCTTCTCTCTGTGTCTTCGTGTGACCTTCCCTCTGTATCTGTCTGTGTCCAAATTTCCTCTTCTTAAAAGGACATCAGTCATATTGGGTTAGGGTCCACCCTAAAAACCTCATTTTAACAGAATTACCTTCTTAAAGACCCCATGTCCAAACGTCACATTCTGAGATATTAGGTATTATGGTTTCAAGATACGGATTTTGGGGAGTTAATTCAGCCCATAAAAGTTGTGTTTAAAGCACTGTACAAATATTGTTTTTAAAAAAGAATCTTAACTCCTTAAATTTCATTTTCCAGTTTGTAAAACAAAGAAGTTTTCCTGAGGGTGTTCTGAGTGACTCCAATGTAATAGTCTATTGTGCTCTCATTTCTCTAACCCCTCACGGTCTACAGTGAAGGAGAAGCTTCTCCAGCGGCAACTGTGTCCAAGTCCTAGGACAGGAGACCATCTGCATTCAGATATAGTGGAAAGAGCATGGAGTCAGATGATTCGATTTGATTCCAACTCAGAAATTTCCATACTGAGAAACCTTGGATAAAATACCCAGTCTCTTTGTGTCTCAGTTTTCTCCTCTGTAAAATGGGGCTGTAGCATCTGCATAGAGTTGCTGGGAAGGTAAGGGCGGTAACAGGCATAAAGCACCCAGCACAAAGATGGCTTAACACTGTGGCTCAGTAAATAGTAGTTACACATTGCACAGTTGGCCTTTCCTGCCTCTCCTAAGGGGGAATGAATCTTGCAGGAACCCCTGATGGCCTGTTGGAGACTGTGTCACATCTTTCCTTAAGGGGACTGCTGCAGTAGGTTCTTTCTTGAGTCACACTGCAGATGTGGGGAACAAAGCAACCATCTCTCTTCCTACTGCAGAGCCACGACTCCCTCTGCAGGGGCCAGGGAGAAAAAGACTATTCCAACAGCTGTCCATCATTACAACCTCCTGCGCTCTTGGTGCAAGCCCCGGAAATCCAACACCAGTATCTGACTTCAGAGTGGCCAGTTCTTAGAGCTCCCCCAGGAATGTAATGAATTCTGTGTCAGCTCCAACAGCAACTCTAAAGGGAAAGTTTAGGAAAACAAAACAAAACAAAACAGGCTCTAAAGAATACAGTAGGTAAAATTTCCCAATGTCAGACCACCAGGCAGAGCTCTGGGGAGCCTTAAGATACTTTAACCCTCTTTCCCTATTTCAAAATTAACCAAAGCACAGACTACCCAGGCGCTTTCTAGGTTAGGCTCTCTTAGGAGGGGAAGTGACCATATCATACTTAGACAATTACATTTTACTTAAAATGAGAAAAACAAGCACAGGTGTTAATAATCCTAGCACTCTAAAGGAACTATCTTCATTTTTTCTTTTGGTACAGAATTTCCAGTCTAATGTTCATGTATATTTTACAGAGCAAAGATTGTATTATGGAAATACTGTCCATTACACTATTTTCACTGAATCTTAGCTAAGAAGCATTTTCCACATCTATCATTTTGTTGGTTGAATTATATTCCATAGATTGGATAGACAAAAGTTTCCCCATTCTCCTATCTATGAGTATTTAGATTGCTTCTAATTTTATAAATGATGCTGCAATTTGCATCTTTGCCCATATATTTCCTACTTTCTCATTCTCTCAAACTATTTCCTTGGGATAAATTTCTAGAATTGGGAATGAGAATTTCTATGTAGATTAGACTTTAGAATTAAGTACCCCTAACTTTCCTGCAAAATACTATAGTCTTTAAATCTTTGAGTCTCTGTAAAAGACAGCCTCTCCTATCATTAAAACTTTCAGTACTGACGCATAGGAGAGAGTGCCATCTGCTGCCTTGAAAACATTACTTCCTGCAATTTACTGCTTATTCCCAGAGAGCAGGACCAGATACTGGCCAAGGTAGGGTCTGTTCTAGGGAGGTATTGAATGACGGGAAGAGTGCTCATTAA
Source organism: Mesoplodon bidens (assembly GCF_964165515.1). Classification (NCBI taxonomy): domain Eukaryota; kingdom Metazoa; phylum Chordata; class Mammalia; order Artiodactyla; family Ziphiidae; genus Mesoplodon; species Mesoplodon bidens. The sequence continues at coordinate 94,775,301 of NC_138161.1, read as the reverse complement.
ATGAGGTCACATTGCCAAGTTACCAGGTCCAGCACAGCCTGCATTTACAGTGCGGAAGGCAACCAGACGCTATTTCCTGCCTGCTTTGGAACACAATTGGTTTTTAGGAGCTTGTGATGCAAGCCACTGAAAAACAGCGTGTGCTGTGCTCTGGCTGTTGGTTGCTCTGTCCAGCCAAGCTTCTTCTCACAGGTACAGATCTAACCACCTATGTCATTAGATTGCTCTTTGGTCCAGCTCTATGCTTTGGCAGTATCGCTCTGCTTATGACAAGAGTTTTTCTCAGGGGCTTTGGATTCTGGTTAGCTTTGGAGTCTCACCTCAGTGCTCCCTTCCTCCTCCCCAGAAGACTTCCCTCTTTTTCCTATTCCTACGATATGCCCTATAGTTGCTACCACATCACCTCCCATGACTGCTCTTTGATTATTATATGGGGTTTTTCTAAGGAGCAAGTCGAGACTATTTCCTATGTTACAAAATAGTCTTTATGACTTGGCCCCTGAAGATTTATCCAGCCTTATCTCTCATAATTAATTCTTTGTTTTCAAGGCATCATTGTCCAATAGAAATATGTAATTTTAAACTTTCTAGTAGCCACATTAAAATTAGAAAAACAAATAAACCAACCAACCACATACCCCAAAACAACAATAGGTAACCCGGAGTATTATCATTTTAACATTTGGCACTACACACATTTCAAGTGCTCAATAGACACATGTAGTCCCAGCTCTACGAGTCTCAAGCCACAAATAAGTTCCCCAATATAAGACTTTGGTTTCAATTCACATGCCTTTACACATGCTGTTCTTTATATCTGCCCGGAATGAACTTTCTCCAATCTGGCAAACTCTTATTCATCTTAAAAAACCCAGCACAAATATCCCTGTTCCATCACTTCTCTCTTAACTCTCTGCAAAGAGTTGTTACTAATCTCTGCAAGAGATATTACTAATCTCTTCTCTGTTCTGGCACTACTTTGTACATAGTTCTATTTTATACTTATCCCTCTCCTTTGCAGGACATTTAATTCTGTTTAAAATGGCCACAAGACATTTGGTGCATAAAACATTTGGTCCATGCCTAAAGGTCCTTGAAATTTGGTCCTATCCAAAATATCCATAAGCATATTTGGTCCATGCCAAATGGTTTTGGACAAAAACAAATATCAAGGACCTTTTGATGTGGACCAAATGTCTAATGGACCTTTTGGACAGGACCAAATGTCTGCCAACTATCACTCTTTATTGTAATATACTGATTTACATTTGTAAAAATTTTGTTCATAGCTTTTTACTAGATTTTGCACTCCTTTAGAGCAAAGATGTTCACTTATCATCTCTGCATCCTGAGAGTCAAGAAGGGAGCACATTCTTACTATCAATGTGCAATAAGTGGATGAATAGATGAATATATATTAATCGAGTTACCATCACCTATGTTGAATGCTTATTCTTTATCCCCCTATCATTTTATAGGGCTCCAATACAAGCCTGATGGAAAGATTTACCCAGACAAGCCATTTTTTTTTTATTGCTCCAATTTTGATCAGACAGCGTTAGAAGGAAAATAAAATAACTAGGATGAAAAGAAAAAAAGGTTGGTGGCTTGATTTTGATGCCTGTCTCCACACTGATTTCCTGGGTGTTTTATGAGAATTTTTTTTTAGGTTAATCTGAGAACACTATTTTAAAGTATTCAAACTTGAATATCTTCATTCTTTGAATAAGGTATTTCCTTGAGAAAAGCTTCTCCATCACAAAATATGCTCAGATGTATAATGAGGTATAAGACTTAATCTCATTTATAGCTAGATTAAATTTCCTTCTTTAGCTAAAATCTCCTACCCTGTGCTTCTGGAAGCAAGCTATTAGGGAAGGCTGGAGGCAAGATTACTGTGTTTTTTGGAAAATATAAAATGGTTACCTTTCTTATTTCATTTTATTCCACTTCATCTTATTTAGGATTTTTTTTAAATGAGCACTTTAAAACTTTAAATTCCTGATAGTTTGTGCTGGGAAGCAGCAATATGACAAGTCTCTTATGTATCATACGATCCCTATGTAGAGTTATGTAAATGACAAAAGATCAAGTCTAGGTTTGAAAATGTTACATACCATTAGAAAAGAAGCTGCAATAATATGCCTGGATGCTGTTGTTTTTTTTTGTTTTTTTTTTTGTTTTTTTTTTGCGGTATGCGGGCCTCTCACTGTTGTGGCCTCTCCCGTTGCGGAGCACAGGCTCCAGACGTGCAGGCTCAGCGGCCATGGCTCACGGGCCTAGCTGCTTCGCGGCATGTGGGATCTTCCCGGACCGGGGCACGAACCCGTGTCCCCTGCATCGGCAGGCAGACTCTCAACCACTGCGCCACCAGGGAAGCTCCCTGGATGCTGTTTTTAAGATTAGAAATTTGTTACAGAGATCAGGTAAAATATAAAAATGGAATATAATAAATGTGAAGTATAATAACATAAAAATAAATATATTTATGCATCAGTGCCTGTAACTTAGCCTTATTATTTTAAATCTATATACCATATACACACATATATATATATCTTTTGAGTAGGTCCATTTTACGCTCTGGGAATATGGATATATAGATATAATGCCAGGGATTAATGGCTTCTTAGGGTCTACAAAATGTTAGAAGTTGAAAGATAAAATTTACTGGCCCTCAAATATAAAAAGTCATGGTAAATTAAACTTAAAATATCTAGTTGTCTCAAAATATAACATTATATAAACAGGACCCATAGTTGATTAATATTCATAAACATTTATTATATTTGAACAATTTGTGGGTTAAATTTCTTCACATCACAAGAATACTTGAGTATATGCCATGATTGCTAGCTAATTGAGGATCACAAATCAAATGAGTTGGTCAGCCTCAAGTAATTTAAAAAGCAAAATTACAAAAATACTATAAAATTATAAAATATTTTCTGAAAATATTTCATAGCAAAAATAATATTTACTGTGGGATGTGGGGACATTTCAATAAATTTGATATAATGTGAGATATAGCCTTAGGCTCTACACCAATGGCCCTAAAATGGCCCTTAAATGGCCCTTAAAATGGCCCTAATTTTTTTAATTAATAGATTTTATTTCTTAGAGTAGTTTTAGGTTAACAGAGAAATGGGCAGCTAGTACAGAATTCGTTTATACCCCTCCCCTGTAACAGTTTCTCCTATTAATAACATCTTGCATTAGTGTGCTATATTCATTACTATTGATGAGCCAATAGTTTTACATTATTATTAGCTAAAGTCTATAGTTTACATTAAGGTTCACTCTTGGTATTGTACATGGTATGGGTTTTGACAAATGTGCAATGATGTGTATCCCCCATTACAATATCATACAGAATAGTTTCGTTGCCAAATGGCTCTAAGTTTAAGACCCAGGCATCTATTACACAAGCTTTCATTGCAACTTGCACGTATGAGTTTCATTTTTTATGATCACTTAGGACTGTCCCATTCATCTGTGGTCTCTACACAGCTATAGTGAACAACTAGTATGAGTCTGTCCAAAATTATGTTTCTTGTTATTTTGGAAGAGTGGATTCTAAGGTACTAATTTCCTCATAAGTCTTATTCTGTTGCCTCTTTTTATTTTATTTTTTAAATAGTTATTTATCTGGCTTGGCTATTTTTTTTCTTTTTTTTTCCTTTTAGTGACAGCAGAAACAGTCTGTTTTCATGGTGACTAATTTACTCTTCTGGGGTGTGTTCCAGTATGGGAGATTTAAAGTGCTTTTATTATTGTCAAGATCATTATTGTTACTATGTGTACTTGGGGCATCTATCAGGTGCTTGGCTTCCTTTCTTTTTCAGCTGGTTGCCTTGGATGCTGGGTCCTTATTTCCTGTTGTGTTCCAGATTCATTTTCACAGAGTGTTACTTATCTTTGGATTTCCATCTTTATAGATATCACTCTTAAGACCCAGGGAGTTATTTCTTAGGAAGCTTGTAGCTGCATTACAGTTTCTATCTTTCAGGATATTCTGACTGACTGTTTAGTCCCTCATTAGCCAGAGAGACAGCAGGCTGTAGTGGAAATAACACAAGACTTAAAAATCAGAAGTAGTTTCAAGTTCTACCATGTACTTACTGAGCATCAAGCCCTTAGTAAATGAGGATAATGATGCCTGCTCTGCCTTTGAATGTGCTAGTCCTTTGCCTGGAATATTTATCCTCCTCAGCCCTACCTGAAAAATTCTGTTACACCTTCAAAACCCAGTTCATAGGTCAACTCCTACAGAAAGCCTTCCCAGACCCTTCCAGACAGTCAATCATTCCTTCTTTTGTCCCTTATACTTAACTGCCATTCACTATGATGTAATTCATTTATATTCATGTCAGTAAAGGGCTAAGAATGAAATAAGATGTTGCTCATAAGAAGAATACATTTTGAACCATAAAGCTCCAATAGAATTCTTTTTAGTAGACATTGCACACTTTACCAAGCTGTGGTTCTTGTCTTCAGCTCAGCATGTAATGAGTATTTGATAGCACTGATATGGTTGTTTGTTTATTCCTACATTCAAAAAATGTTTATCAAGGCACCAATTACATCCCAAGTACTGTGTACGAAATGTATAGCAAAGGGAATAAGGTGTTTCAAAAATGTGATAAAATTTAATACTTAAACACTAAAAGCAAGTAAATAGAACCAAGAGTTAGTAACAAGGCCTCTGGAATCAAGACTGTACATCTCAGTTGCTCACAATCAAAACAAATAACAGCTTGGGAACTATGAGAGGACCATAGCTACTCCCCTGCTATTTTAGTTATCTACTAGTATATCCATGTGGAAGAGAACTTGCAGTTTGATAGTATAATCAACTGAATATCTTTTAGGTATCCTTTAAAGTTTATTGTATAAATATGTATCTGGTGTGCTTTGTATCATTCTCATTGAAAGGTGTGACTTCAATCACTCTTAATAAATCCTTTGGCATAGATGCCCTGGTCAAAAATCCCTGTAAGTTATGTATGGCTAATTACATGAAACTGAGTTGAATGGCCCCTATCTGACTACAAAAGTCAGAATTTTAGTGCCCACACAGGATACATTCATGAAAGCTATGTCCTCTATAGAAATCTGTTGTCACATGGTTTATTTCTATCTGTAAATATTACCTAATAAAATTTCTCCTAGTCCTTGGTTTCCTCATTTATCTTGCATCTAGGGCTTCCAGATCCTTTCCTGACCACTCAGCTTTCCCCTGTGGGCTTCTTGACCAACCCTTATGTTCTCCTTCTCTCTTTAGTCTCTGCTAAAAGGTGATTCCCCAACTGTCTGACCAAAGCACCACGTTGACTTTTCAGTGCTTCACAGCACCCAGTAAGAAGTAATCCAGTCCATCCTTTTGGCTGCCATGAACCACATCACACCCACACACACTGCCCCAAAACTGAAAAACCTGATGGTGTGATACATGGTTAATTAACTTGGGTAGATAACTAATTCATTATGGAGAATCACTGATTTGCCTTTTTTTTCATTTGTTCATTCATCCATTCAACATTTATTGTGTCAGCTCCAAAGTTAAGCTCTGGGAATACAGAGATGAGTGAGTCCCACTACTGGCCTCTATGGCTTCACAGTCTTATGTGGATCAGATAACCACCTGTGATTCTATCTGAAAATTTTAAACTCAGTGAAAAAAACTGTGATGAGTGTGTTTCCCTTCCCTTTACCTTTGGTTGTTGGTCTGTCCCATAGCCTTTTGGGGTTCACATCCAAAGGACCTAAAGTGGACTGGGCTTGATGGTGGATTCTTAGGTGACACTTGCCTCTACTAATCATATGATGCTAATATATGGCCTTAGAGAGATCTTTAGGACTGGAGGTTGGGAATGGCATTAGAGAACAGAAGATAATTAAAGCATTTTAAAAGAATGTTTTATTAGTTACTTAAACTGCAATTTCTGGTTTGATGAATATGGTTCATAAGTGGTTTCAGTATTATATTTATTAATTAATTTGAGGAATAATCTCAAAATAAAGATATACATATGGATGAAACAACAGAAGTTATTTTCAGTACATATTGTGGAACCAAACGAAATGTGCCTTGTACTGTTTAGGTACTTACTCTTTATTTGGGGCAAAATTGGTAGAGTAAAAACTTATATTAGCAAGGCAATGAAATGCATCTTGAATTCTCATTGATCATAAGACTTCTTATGAGGCCAACTAGTCTGTTTTACAACTGATTTGGGTTTTATGGTCTCTCTTCCGTGTGAAGAAGAATTTCCAGTCTCTTGAAAATCTGCAGAACACTTAATTCATTCTTATCACAGTAGAGCTGTTCTGGCTAGAGTCCCAAAGACTGAGTGATGTCAGCAGTGGTCTTATGTTCAGGGCACCTTGAAGGTCCTCAGGTCCCGCCATGATTCTTCCCAACAAGAAAGACCATGGAAAGGAATGGGGAATAGCTGGGGAGCAGTATTTGTCTCCTTTCTTGCTTTCCTTTAAACTCATAGGACCATACTCCAAATTTAACTGAGTGTGCTACCAAGCATTAAAGAAATGGTGATGCCCCTGCAACAGGGATTTATAAATCACCTTTCCTATGGGAGTTGATATTGCACAGTGGTTAGAAACAAAAAAGCACTTAGTGTCTATCACTTTCAATATTTCATCAGTTATAAGATGTACTCTTTCCTCTACACTTTAACGTCTCTGAAATTGGGGCCCAAATTGGAATTGATGACATATTGTAGTTTAATCGGCTGCATTTTGGTCCTCTATGAATGGTAGATAAAACAATAATGGTACTGTCATCTCAGATTAGGTGATGATATGGCACTAGCTATGTGAACCGTAGACCAGTTACTTAAATGCTCTGTGCCGTATATCCCACACTGATTCTCACTGAACAACATTCGGCACATAATAAACTACAGAAATAAAATTATATGTTTTTTATTACATTATTTCATATTTCTTCTTACACTATCTCTGTGATAGAAAGTGGAATGTAAATTAGATTAATTCTTCACCTCAGTAAGAGTATGTGAGTTTTTTCTGTGATTACTTAGTTAAAATTATTACTGTATCATACGTTGATTTATTTTTATTATGAAAAATGATTACTGGAAGGATAGGGAATAAAGTAGGAAGACAAGTAACAATATATGTTTGCATAATGCCTTATGTCTTCAAAACCACTTTGCAGTCTTATCCTCCTTTACTTCTTCCCCATGCAATAAAGAGCAAGGTATTATCCTCCTTTTATAGAAGGGAAGAGATTGAGTTACTTACTCAAAGACACTCAGATATTTTCCAAGTCCTGGTCCAGAGCTCTCTTCTGCCTTTGAAATCTTTTCCACACTCACAGCATCAACTCTCACTACTTTTAGATTGCCATTTAATTTCCAGAAGTCCTCTCTCATATTTCCAACGTCTTACATAAACTGATTGTCTTTTCCCTGTAACAAACCCATTAGATTTCACTCCCTAGGTTTATTTCTTTCAACAGTGCACTTATCCTCACCCAGAACTGTGGAGTCATATTTAACCCTTCCCCTTTCCTCAACATCCTCCCTCACTGTGTATCAATACCAATTTCTTTCCATCATTCCTCTCTAGTGTAGTTTCCTTTAAACCTCCACTGGTATTATTTTCTAGACAGAACTTTTTCAGTAGTCTCTTAGTCCTCTAATTCATCCTATACTCAACTGGCTTAACCTTTATAAAGTTCATTTTGTATATGTCACAGGCTCAATATTGGGCAGAATGAACTCTAAGGACTGATGCTGAAGGATCTCAAGTCTGGTTAGTGCTATCTTTTAATCACAGAGGGCTGGGAAATGATGGACCTAGATGACCAAGAGAAACTAGGATTGTGAGTCCAGCCAAGAGAAGATAATGCCAGTCCAGACCAAGAAAGACCCTCCTAGGTCATCTCTCTAATCATTTAAACTGATCTTTTATTAAACATAAAAATCCTTCTTCTACACAGCCAGTTCTTTCAATAAATCTTGGACGTGCTGTGCTTATTTCTGCCTGGTACCTTTGCTCGTATGGCTCCCCAGTCATTCAAATATGCATTCAATAAACACTTGTTGAGCACTTTGAAGGCAAGGAGAATATAAAAATTTAGAAGATCCTGCTTTGCCTTTACTAGCTCAAAGGTAATTAAGGAGGGGAGACAAATAAGTAATTAATTATAATACAGTGCAACAAGTGCCACTGCTTGTAAAGGGTTTATTGGGAATATAAAAAGCCATAGCTTTGTCCAAGGCATTCAGGAAAGACTAGAAAGTGGAGGTGACATTTGAACAGATCTTCTTCTCCTCCTGAATCTTTCCAGATCCTGTTCAGGCATCCATCCAGTGCTGCAATGCCTCTAAAATGACTAAGGTGTCAACACTTTATAAAACTCCTTTGGAACTACTGTTGTTGTCTCTTGTTCTGGCATTATCATCACCTGTTATTCACTGTTTCCTGTATATTTCCCTCAGTTCCTCCAGCTAGATCACAAACTCCTAAACACCAGGGATCATGCTTTATACTTTTTAGTATCCATCTCTAGACACAGAAACTAAATCCATGTTTATTAGAAGATTTCTTTTGATCCTTTGTGTACATATTAATTTTCATGATTAAGAAGTCATATATGTGCAGTCACACATTAGTGACTGCAAGCTCTGTTGTTCAAAATGAATTTTCCAGAAAGAAGAATGCACTCTACTAAAGTACAGTTATAATTTCCAGTGCAATGTGCTACTAAATAAGGTTACATGTAGCAAATCCTAAACTGATTATTATGATGGTAATGATTCTGTTACTTAGTGTTCAGAGAGGAATGTACACATATTTGAAACAAGCAGTGCAGGCAAGAGGAAGTGATGGTGCATGGTTCATAATATGTGCAGTTACAGCAAACATGCTGGGTAGAATGTATACTGATTTTTTTTAATCCATAAGTGAGACTTCAGGTCTGTAAAATATTGCTTACTAGGATCAGGTTTCCTTGAACAAATAAAGGTGACTGATCTTTCCTGATGCTTTTTCATCAATGATTACCAGACTGGCACCATGATGTACCCTCTTTCTTCTGTTTGAAGTACACAGAGAAAGCTTGAGCTATGATTATTTTTGTTTCACTTATTTAAAACAAACAAAATAAACAGATAAACAAAATTGGGGGACTTTATAATAGAAGAAGTGTACGTGCTTAAAAATAAATGAACTATTCAAAGCTGACTCAATTTGCAGTTTAAGCAAATTCAATCTAGGGAAAACTCAATCTGTCTAGATTTGGATTTTTTTTTTTGATTAAATGCTCAGCACTGGGCAGTTCTTTTGCTTCTTCAGGAAAGAATTCATAAGTAAAACTGAAGCAGAATACTATTGTTACATTTTACACAATACTTTGAAGGCATTTGAGAATGTATGAATTTTATATCTATAAAGAGTTATATCTTAAGATTCATTATGGGTGATCACTAGCAAAAATCCACTAGAATGGATTTATACTTTACTGGTTGCCAGTTTGGGGATTTACATTTATAAACGATTTCTTTAGTAGGCTTCTTATAGAATTAAAAAATAAATGGAACAATCTCATTTAGCACTTTCAAACTATTACGGAAAATAACATCATGTTCTATACAAAACATTTCTAAGTTATTAAAAAAACATCTAGATGCAGAAAAGGAAAATATTTATAAAAATTCAGTAGATAATTTCCTAGTTTTATTGTGTATCATATTAAGATTTCCCAAAGAATCCATATGACAGGAAGTTGCTTTGTATATGGGTTATAAAGGAAGGGTGGATTCTAACATTGTATAAAGGAGGGGATCCAAATTATATCGTTACAGATATTGAAGTCTTGTATTAAGACCCATTGGCATCACATCATTTCATAAGTAAACTCGTACAGGTATTGTCAGCGGTGTATTAAATATGAATTATTAGGAGATTGGAGACAATTCCTAAGTATACATTTTCATTTTCAATATGCATATGCATTTCAAAAATATACATTTTCTTTCTATCGTTTGCTCTTCCACAATGACCATTCTATTTGTTCACCTGCTGGCTTTTATAGTAAGGGAGGTTAATAAAAGAGGTGATCTTCATTGCTCTGGAAAAGGTGAATAAAAGTCTTTTCACATGTTTGGGGGCCAGACCCTCACTTTAAGTTCATACTGTCTTGAGACTTGAAAGAAAGACATAATTTTGGTTTGGGGCTTATTTACCTAAATTTTCATGGTGAGTTCTAACCAAATACATTTATTTACTTCTCAATACTGTTTCAAATATTATTTAAGATAAATCAGAGTACAATGATTTTAAAGAAAGATTGATCAAATAAACCTATCCTGAAATTTATTTGTCATGCTTGGACATTTCCACTAGAATAGGTAGCCATTTCCTTAATAACATGGGTCATTTTTGGTTCTAGTACCTGATTGTTGCTGATATTAAATGATGGGATACAAAAGAAAGACCTTGGAGTAAAAATTCAACTTTTTTTTATCAAATGCAATTTTACCTAATGTAACAGTAAGTAAAAGGTTAAAAGAGTAACTTGTAAGTTTGAGGTATAAATAATTAACACATTTGATTGCATTTAAGTTTTCTTATAATTTTTACTTTTTTTTTTTACATAAATAAAGGGGGAAAAGTACTTTTGTAAACTTTACCAAATGCTCACACACCATTTTTTGTTTTCATACTATAGTTAAGTCATACTTCCCTGTTGGGAAGTGGGAAAAGTTAGGCCAATATCCCAATAGGAATATCCTATAATACAGTAACACTACTTCTTTTAAAAATCATTCTAATGACCATTAAAAAAGATGACTTACCTTACTGTATCTGTGTGAGTTTTGAAGTTAAAGCCCATTTTTCAGGTGGTAGGGAGGCTTCTGTGCCAAGCATTTTCTGGCTTATTCATAAAATTGGCTTAAGCAGAGGAACAGGAAAGCAGTGAGTAAAACAAACATAGAAACCCAGGAGAAAACATGTGCCTTGAAGACCTGTGCTAATGGCAACAGAGAGAGCTGAGGGAGGGCTCCTCCTCTGGAACTGTCCCTTGATTTCCAACCTGTGTTAGCATAAAGAACTCACAGATAGACATGCTTTTTAAAAATTTTTTTTTTATTTTAACATCTTTATTGGAGTATAGTTGCTTTACAATGGTGTGTTAGTTTCTGCTGTATAACAAAGTGAATCAGCTATATGTATACATATATCCTCATATCTCCTCCCTCTTGCGTCTCCCTTCCACCCTCCCTATCCCACCCCTCTATGTCGTCTCAAAGCTCTGAGCTGATCTCCCTGTGCTATGCAGCTGCTTCCCACTAGCTATGTATGTATTTTACATTTGGCAGTGTATATACAGACATGCTTTTTAGATGTTGAAATGATTACTTAAGCCCAGGGACATACTGAAACCAGTCTTTTTTTTTTCTTTTGCCTGTGCATTATTTGCGTAAATAAGGCACATCGTACACTTATACACTAACACAGCATACAGTGTGCAAAGAAAATAGCTTGTTGACATCTCTGAATTATATAGAGTAGTATAAGGGGCATAAAAATGTAACCTGCTGTTTGTTTCAGTAATTGTTGGAAATGGTTTAGTTTGGTATTCAAGTCAAGTTATAAAACAGACTTGCTGCTGTAAAAGCCCACTTTTATAGCAATTTCTGGCTGAAAGCCCTGGAAAAAGAACATATAGGCAAACTAGTTGGTTCTGAGAAGAGGTTACCCAGGAAGAAAAACATTAACCAGTTTCAATGCTTTGAAACAATTAGCATCTTTGACATCTACATCCATGTACAATAAGATGAAAAAGCAATGTTTTAACTTTTAAACAGGAAAAGGTATTTTGTTGTGGATTTATTCCTGTGTGTGTTATTTTAAACAGAAAGACTCTCAAGATTGTTTTGTTAATGTAACATAATATGCCTGGAAATAAATGAAAAAACTATCCATCAAATAATGTGTTCATTTAAACAATTTTTTCTAGATTCTAAATTGCATTCTGTCTCCCTCCTCCTGCAAAGACCAATAAGTGACATCGTTGTAATCACCAGCAAAGATACTGGCCCATTTGCATCCTTTGATATGCACAGGAGCCTTTGGTTTTCATGTTAGCAGAAGATGGAGGAGTGTTTGGATGTGAAAGTGGTACACAGTCTTGTGGGCTAGGAAGTGGACTAGTAGGAGTGGATCAGTTAACCTGGTTAGTGGATACTACTCTGTGCTTCATCCCCAAAGAGGGTGACTTCTGGAGACTTAAGAGTTACAAAGTGGGTATATGTTCACAAGGTGAAAACCACTTCACCCAGTTATTTCCATGTGAGGACCCTTGGCCTCCTACACGTTTGAGGATCTTACTTCTAGACTATTGCTCTACTGCTTGCTAGTTGTTGGAAATTTGGACGAATACTACCCTTAGACCCTGGTATAAAACAAGAATGTCACTCCTAGATGATGATTTCATAAGGCCAAAGGTAAGTGCTTTCTCCTGTATCCTCACTTTTAGATCATGCTTCTGTTTCCTAGGACCCCTGAGTGCCTTTCTAAATGTCCCCAAGCCTGCTCCCAGGACTCATGTGGGCCTTTTCCCAGGACCACTAAGTGAGCCTGAAAAGGTGACCAGGAGTGGCTGTTTGTAAGAGATGTGGAGACAGCTTGGACTGGGCTAGCATACTGAATATCCATGGAATCCTGAGATGGGAAGAGGAGGGGGTGAGTCAGGGAGCTGAAGTCTGGGGTAGAAGCCTACTTCTACCTGTACCTTACAGGTGCTTCATTTTTGTTTTTGCCCAGCCCCTATATATATTCGAGTCAGGTTTAGTGTATTTTTTTCCAACTTTTTATTTTGAGAATTCTCAAATATACAGAGAAGTTAGAAGAAAAATAGTACAAAAATATCCAAATATCTAGACCTGGATTATAGTAGTTAACATTTTGTCAATTTTTGCATTATTTCTTTCTCCTTCTCTCTCTCTTTTTCTTTGGCTTAACCATTTTATATTAAGTTGCAGGTATCAGTAGACTTTACCCCTAAATATTTCAGCATGAATCTCCCCCAAATAATGACAGTCTCCTCAACCATAATGCCATTATCTAACCTCAGAAAAATAGCACTAACATGGTAGTATTTAATGTTTAGTCTCTATACACAGTTACCTAAATTGTACCCAAATTGTAGCAAAAATGTTTTTTTTTTAATTAATTAATTTATTTATTTTTGGCTGTGTTGGGTCTTCGTTTCTGTGCGAGGGCTTTCTCCAGTTGCGGCAAGCGGGAGCCACTCTTCATCGCATCGCGGTGCGCTGGCCTCTCACTATCGCGGCCTCTCTTGTTGCGGAGCACAGACTCCAGACGCGCAGGCTCAGTAATTGTGGCTCATGGACCCAGTTGCTCCGTGGCATGTGGGATCTTCCCAGACCAGGGCTCGAACCCGTGTCCCCTGCATTGACAGGCAGATTCTCAACCACTGCGCCACCAGGGAAGCCCGCTAAAATGTCTTTTCAAGCTATTTATTTCAAACTAGGATTCAAATAAAGTTTGCATTGCATTTATTTGATGTCTTTAGAATCTTTTAAACTAGAATAGTCCCTTCACTTTTCCCCCCATTACTAGAGTTTTTTAGTCCAACCAATTGTTCCTTAGAATGCCCTCAATTCTGGCTTTATCTGGTTGTTTCTTCTTTGGGTTATTAACAGTTCCTCCGTTTCCTGTATCTTTAATAAACTGGGTGTTAAAATCTTGATTAGATTCAGATTAAACACTTTGGCAAAATATTTCATAAGTATGGTGTTCTTCATATTGCATAACATAAGGAGACATATAATCTAAGATGGCTCCTCTATCAAGGATGCTAAATTTGATCATTTATGTGACTTTCCATAGGTAAACTACAGTTGACCCTTGGTATTTGAAGGGGCATTGGTTCCAGGACCTGCCGCAAATACCAAGTGGATGCCCAAGTCCCTACCTAGTTGGCACTCTGCATTTGAAATTCTGCATCCATGTATTTAACCAGCTACCAAATGTGTATTACTGTATGTGTTTGTTGAAAAAAATCCACACGTAAGTGGACCCACCCAGTTCAACCCCTGTTGTTCAAGGGTCAACTGTAATGATATCTCAGGATAATTTTAATTTGATTTCCTCTTATTACGAGTGGTGTTAATCCTGTTATTTTATGGGACCATTTACCTTTCTCTTTTATTTTCCATGAACACTTTATTAATGTCTTTTGACTGGGGGTCCTTACAATTATTTTATAATTTTGAAAAAAATTGAGATTTACAGAAGAGTTGTGAAGGTAGTGCAGAAAGTTCCCATCTACTTTTCACTCAGCCTCTCACATGTTAGCATTTTATATTACAGTAGTACATTCACTGAAACTAGGAACAATAGTAACATTGATACAATATTACTAACTAAACTATAGGCTTTGTTCAGATTTCACCAGTTTTCCAACTAATATTATTTTTTTCTGGTCCAAAATTCAATCCAGAACACTACATTGCATGTAGTTGTCCTGTCTCTTTAGTCTCTTCCAATCAATCTGTTAGCTGTTTCCCAGTCTTTTCTTTTCTTTTTCATGACCCTGAAACTTTTGAAGAGTATTGTAGAGTGCCCCTAGGTTTGTCTGATGTCTTATCATGATTGGACTGAGTTATAGATTTTTGGAAAAAATATCACAGAGCTGAAGTGTTTCGCATTGTATCATATATGAGGTATATGATATCAATATGACTTATAACCGGTGATGTAACCTTGATCTCTTGGTTAAAGCAGTTTCTTCCAGGTTCCTCCACTATAAAATTACTTCCCTCCCCTCTTCCATATTCTATACATTAAAAGTAAGTAAGTTCTATCCACACTCAAAGGAAGGAGAATTATATTCCACCTCAGAGGGAAAGTATAAAAGAATTGGTGGATATATGTTAAAACCATCATAGTAATTAAAAAATAGTTTTGTGGAGATACTTTGTAGGTATGAAAATATCCTGTTTCTCCTTGGAGTTCTACCCACTAATTTCTTTTTTTTTTTTAACATTTTATTGGAGTATAATTGCTTTAAAATGGTATGTTAGTCTCTGCTGTATAACAAAGTGAATCAGCTATACATATATCCCTATATCTCCTCCCTCTTGCGTCTCCCTCCTACCCTCCCTATCCCACCCCTCTAGATGATCACAAAGCGCGGAGCTGATCTCCCTGTGCTATGTGACTACTTCCCACTAGTTATCTATTTTACATTTGGTAGTGTATATATGTCCATGCCATTCTCTCACTTCGTCCCAGCTTACCCTTCCCACCGTGTCCTCAAGTCCATTTTCTACATTTTGGTCTTTATCCCTGTCTTCCCCCTAGGTTCTTCAGAACCATTTTTTTTTAGATTCCATATATATGTGTTAGCATATGGTATTTGTTTTTCTCTTTCTGACTTAGTTCTCTCTGTATGACAGACTCTAGGTCCATCCACCTCACTACAAATAACTCAATTTCATTTCTTTTTATGTCTGAGTAATATTTCATTGTATATATGTGCCACATCTTCTTTATCCAGTCATCTGTCAGTGGACACTTAGGTTGCTTCCATGTCCTGGCTATTGTAAATAGGGCTGCAATGAACATTGTAGTACATGACTCTTATTGAATTATGGTTTACTCAGGGTATATGCCCAGTAGTGGGATTGCTGGGTCATATGGTAGTTCTATTTTTAGTTTTTTAAGGAACCTCCATGCTGTTCTCCATAGTGGCTGTATCAATTTACATTCCCACTAGCAGTGCAAGAGGGTTCCCATTTCTCGACACCATCTCCAGCATTTATTGCTTGTAGATTTTTTGATGATGGCCATTCTGACTGGTGTTAGGTGATACCTCCTTGTAGTTTTGATTTGCATTTCTCTAATGATTAGTAATGTTGAGCATCCTTTCATGTGTTTTTTGGCAATCTGTATATCTTCTTTGGAGAAATGTCTATTTAGGTCTTCTGCCCACTTTTGGATTGGGTTGTTTGTTTTTCTGTTATTGAGCTGCATGAGCTGCTTATAGAATTTGGAGATTAATCCTTTGTCATTTGCTTCATTTGCAAATATTTTCTCCCATTCTGAGGTTTATCTTTTCATCTTGTTTATGGCTTCCTTTGCTGTGCAAAAGCTTTGAAGTTTCATTAGGTCCCATTTGTTTATTTTTGTTTTTATTTCCATTTCTCTAGGAGGTGGGTCAAAAAGGATCTTCCTGTGATTTATGTCATAGAATGTTCTGCCTATGTTTTCCTCTAAGAGTTTTGTAGTTTCTGGCCTTACATTTAGGTCTTTAATCCATTTTGAGTTTATTTTTGTGTATGGTGTTAGGGAGTGTTCTAATTTCATTCTTTTAAATGTAGCTGTCCAGTTTCCCCCACACCACTTATTGAAGAGGCTGTCTTTTCTCCATTGTATATTCTTGCCTCCTTTATCAAAGATAAGGTGACCATATGTGCGTGGGTTTTTCTCTGGGCTTTCTATCCTGTTCCATTGATGTATATTTCTGTTTTTGTGCCAGTACCATACTGTCTTGATTACTGTAGCTTTGTAGTATAGTCTGAAGTCCACTACCCACTAATTTAAACATTTTCCAGTGGATATTGTCTGCAACAATTATCATGTGGTGTTCTAGTGGTGATTTTCCATTTTCCGAATTTCTTCTACATTTATTATTTGGAATTCTTTTGTAA
Organism: Mesoplodon bidens; assembly: GCF_964165515.1. Classification (NCBI taxonomy): domain Eukaryota; kingdom Metazoa; phylum Chordata; class Mammalia; order Artiodactyla; family Ziphiidae; genus Mesoplodon; species Mesoplodon bidens. The sequence continues at coordinate 94,758,571 of NC_138161.1, read as the reverse complement.
GGAAGATTTGTCTCTTAAACCCCATTTAGTTATACATCCAATAATTTCTTTATATTAGTATGGACACATATATACTTATTTTATTCTTTGGCTTGTAATCCAACTTTTCTGTTATTTATCATGTTGCTCAAATTGTGGCTATTGGGAGTTCCTTCAGATTGGGTCCTGTCTCTTATTTTTAATTTTTAAACTACCTTACCTTCTAGCACTACAGAATACTTCAGGCTTATCTTACATTTTGCCTGCTATATTCTATGGGCACATAGAAGTTTTAAAAAAAATTAGTTTGAAATATTTTTATGCCTACAAAAGATTTGCAAAGATAGTAGAGAGTTTTTATATAAACTTCACCCCATTTTTCCTAATATTGACATCTTATATAACAATTATACAGTTATTAAAGCAAACAATTCTTCCATCCTTCCTTATCTTTCATGAATGTGACAGTTTTGAAGAGTATTGGTTGGGTATTTTGGAGAGTTATCCTCAATTTGGGTTTGTCTGATATTTTCTCTTCTTAGATGAGGTTATGTGTTTGGGGAAGAATATCACAGGGGTGATGAGACACATTTTTTTAAACCTCTTCAAGTCTAAATTTCCTTATCTGTAAAATGAAATAAGTGCCTTCCTCATAGATGTTATGATAATTAAATAAGGTAACAATGTAAAATGCTCAGCATAAGTCTTGATGTATAGTAAGCCTTTGACAAAAGTTGGGTATATAATCATCATCATCATTAGCATAGTTATGCCTGTAATTATTAATATCACTACTGTCCTCATTTTCACCATCATTATTTCAACAAATATATATTGAATATCCTGTGGTTTGGTCTCCTGGGCTCAAGTTTTGACCCCTGCCCTCTTTAAATCCATCCTATACGCATCTACCACAGTGACCCATTTAAAAAAAAAAAATATATATATATATATATATACATATATATATATATATACTTGATTTACTTGATTCAGTTATTTCCTTAAAAAGTTTCTTCTGTATTAAGCAACTATTCATCACCTACTGAGTCAAGTTTAAATTTTTAAATGTGATATCAAATTCATTTATGACCTGAATCCTGCCTACTCCTCAGGCTTATCTCCAACTATTGCTTTGAAAAGCAACTTGCTGGTCCTCACATTGAATATGCTCTTTCTCCTCTTTGTTTCTTAAGTCATATAGTTCTCTCTGCCTAGCTGTTTTTCCACACATTCCACATCTACTCCCAACAAACTTCCATTCATCACTCAAGACTCTACTTCAATTTAATCTCTCCCCAAAGCTTTTCTTTCTCTTTTACAACTTGTGTTAAATACCTGTTCCTTATGTTCCCATAATACCCATTCACTCATTCATACATTAAATAAACATTTATTGAACAAGTACTATGTTCCAGGTTGGGAGTTAACTAGAAGCCCTGATAGGAGGAACCCTATAAGAAATAAGATTGCAGGTGTCCAGCAAGAAAGCTATGGCAAGAATGATGATCAAGCATACACATTCTGGTTTGTCCTACATTTAGACTGGTGGCAAGTGTGGACAAAAAATTTGTTTTGAGTCAGCTGAAGTTTTTAAAGGCAAGCCCATTTTAGAAATTTCTGAACTCTGATACTCTCAATATTTATTTCAGGAGAGTCAGGAACTTAAGGGGTAAACTTCCTTTACAAAACTTTGTCCACCCTTAGGATTAAAGGAAGAGAAGTCCAAAATTTATGACACGGCATTAACTGCACCCTTCCCTATAAAGAGGGATGCCTTTCAGAATGCAAAGATCTTATTCAGGGAGAATAGTATTAAAATTAGATTGTGAAATTTTCTATTTTTTAATTCTTAAAATTCCTTTCTTACTCTTTTTGCAAAGTGCAACAAATTCTTCATCTGCTGAAGATTCTATTTTGACTTTCTAAGCACAAATATTCTCATATATCTCGATACTATTTGACCATTTTCAAGGGACCAAGTTCACTTGGATGGTGGTCAGTGTTGTTGAGAATAATAAGAGGAGTTTGAGGTTCTCTGTGTATACCTGTGGTCCTTCAAGTTCAGTTATGATTTAATAGATTATTAGAGGAATCATGTTCAACATGTGTAGAGTTGAGTAGTGATGAGAAATTGACAATGGGTGCTTCCTTCTATTAAACTCATACGTGCCAGTGACTATGACAGGTGCTTTATATACATAATCTAATTTAGTTTTTAAAACAGTCCTTCGGGGGCTTTCCCTGGTGGCACAGTGGTTGAGAGTCCGCCTGCCAATGCAGGGGACACGGGTTCGTGCCCCGGTCTGGGAAGATCCCACATGCCGCCGAGTGGCTGGGCCCGTGAGCCATGGCCACTGAGCCTGCGCGTCCGGAGCCTGTGCTCCGCAACGGGAGAGGCCACAATAGTGAGAGGCCCGCATACCGCAAAAAAAGAAAAAAAAAAACAGTCCTTCAGATTAAGTATTAATATATCCCTGTCCAGAAGAGCCTTGAAGATATTGCCACTTGCCTAAAAGACAACTAGTTAATAGATTGTCTGGGATTTAAATCTATATATTCAGGATTTGAAATTCTGTACTTTTTCCTTACGGGAATATGTGCTCGTGAAAGGGAGGGGATGAGGACAAAAGTGTGGTTTGGAATAAGATGACAAAGCAGAGATTCCCTCACTAGGTCTGACATCATAAAGACTGGAAGCAGCTTTTTCAAAATAGAGATTCCCAGGATCTACTGAGATCTAGTGAATCCTCAATGGTTTTTAAAGGCTGTTGGGTGATTTAGATACATCCTCTCCATGAAAAAAGGTTGAGCAATTCCTGAAATGAAATATTAACAAAAGATTTGGATGATATTGTATAGAAAGACAAGGTCATTTATCCTTGGAAAAGGCAAAGATATAACTGTAGGAGGAGAATTATTTGGAACTCACTGTGTTCATCCATTCTTCTCCTGAATTTATTGAGCATCTTTATGATTATTACCTTGAACACTTTTTGGGTAAATTGCTTATCTCCATTTTGCTTAGTTCTTCTTTTGGGGCTTTCTCTTGTTTCTTTTTTGGAACATATTCCTCTGTCCCACATTTTGCCTAATTCTCTGTTTTTATTTCCATGTATTAGGTAGGTTGGTTACATTTCCCCATCTTGAAGAAGTGGCCTTATGTAGGAGATGTCCTATGGGACCCAGCAGCACACTTCCCTCTGGTCACCAGAGGTATATGCTCTAGAGAGTGCCCATTATGTTGGCTGTGTGGTCAGGGATGACTACTGTGGGCCCAGTGATAGGCAGGGCTGGTCCCAGGCACAGTTGGCTGCCAGGCCCTGCCTTGTGTGGAGGCTGCTGACCCACTAGTAAATAGGGCCAGGTCCTAGAGTGGCTGGCAGTAGTACCTGGGGTGCCCTGGGGTTGGCCTACTGGGGGATGTGGCCAGGTCCTGGAATAGCTGACTGTGGAACCCGGGGGGGTCCCAGGACTGGTGTTGGCTCACTGGTGGATGGGTAAGCCCCTGGCACTAATAGGCTAAAGGGAGGACTCCAAAATGGTGATTGCCATCACCAATGTCCTTGTGGTAGAACAAGCTCCCCAGAATGGCTGCTGCCAGTATGTATGTGCCCAGAGGGAATCCCAATTGTTTCCTGTCTCTCCAGGAGGCTCTCCAAGATTAGCAAATGGGTCTAACCAAGGCTCTTTTCAAATTACTGCCTTTTTGCTGGGTCTTGGAGCGTGTGTGATTTTGTGAGCACCCTTTAAGAGTCTCTGTTTCCTACAGTTCTCTGGCTCTCCCATATGCCAGCCCTGCTGACCTTCAAAGCCAGTTATTCTCTGAGCTCATCTTCCCGGTGCAGGACCCCCATGCTGGGGAAACTGATATGGGACTGTAACCTCTCTCTGCTTGGGGAGGATCTCTGCAATTGTGATTGACTTCCTGTCCGTGCGTCACTTATTCATGGGTATGGATCTGTGTCTCTGTTCCTCCTACCTGTCTTCTTGTGGTTCCCTTTTATTTATTTTAATTTATTTTATTTATTTATTTTTGGCTGCGTTGGGTCTTCGTTGCTGCACGCAGGCTTTCTCTAGTTGAGCTGTGGCGAGCGGGGGCTACTATTCATTGCGGTGCATGGGCTTCTGATTGCGGTGGCTTCTCTTGTTGTGGAGCACAGGCTCTAGGCACACGGACTTCAGTAGTTGTGGCGCAAGGGCTTAGTTGCTCCGCGGCATGTGGGATCTTCCTGGACCAGGGCTCGAACCCGTGTCCCCTGCATTGGCAGGTGGATTCTCAACCACTTTGCTACCAGGGAAGCCCAGTTCCTTTTTTATATCCTTAGTTGTGGAAAATCTTTTCTGCTAGTCTTCGGGTTGTTCTCATAGACAGTTGCTCTGTAAATAGTTGTAATTTTGCTGTGCCCATGGAAGGAGGTAAGCTCAGGGTCTTCTACTCTGCCATCTTGGCCACACCCCAACTGCCCATTTTTCAGTTGAAAATTTTACAGTATCCTTGCTAAGAGATGAAGCAATATGCCACTGATGGAAATCTCATTGTTTCTTTAGAAACCCATTTGATCTTGATACAATCCTGATCAAGAAAATCAAATAAAGATATTTCTTTTTATGAGATGGAATCTGCTTTCTCTTGCTTCTATCTATTGTTCTCTGTTCAACTCTCGAAGACCCTACAAACTAGATCATCTTCCTTTGCCACATTTCAAACTTCAGAGGCCTGGTGATTACTAAAATGTCTGCCTTCTCTAGACTAATTATTACTATTCCTTTTCTTGTTCTTCATATAGCATGATTTCAAATCACCTTAGCGTCCAGGATGTGCTCTCTTAAAACAATTTTAGTTTCTTTATATGCCTCTCAAATATGTGGACCCACAAGCATTTTGAAATTCAACAATATTTACTAGACAGTTCTCTTCAAATGGTGTCAAAGTAATGGATTATAATGTAGTAGGAGGATTCCTCAGTAGTCCAAATAGGATAATTTTTAAACTATTTCTCCTTTAATGTCTATCTTCCTCTGTCTGACTGTTAGCTCTTTAAAGTAAGGGAATAGGTTTATCTTGGTCATCACTTTATCCTCCATGCCTAGCATGACTTTATCTTCCATGCCTTTCTGATGCACAGTTAGTGTTCTGTAAGTATCCAATGATTGAACAGATGAATGGATGGATGTTAAGGTCTGTGGCATCATTTTTATTTTAATTCAATAATAAATTACTTACCCATAGTTTCAGTAGGGCTCCAACATAAACTGGTTCATGATAGTAAATCTCATAACTATTTCCTCTAAGAGCTATAAAATCTTTCTAGCATGACTTTTTTAAAGGAGAAGCATTACATATCAAGAGGATATATCATAGCAGATAAGGTGATTCTGTGATTCTGACCTGTGGAGTGTCCAAGTTATTGATGCCTATTTTTTCTTATGAATTCTTTTACTGATCTCTCACTTTGGAATGAAGTAGAGTGTTAGGTGATTACTTATTTGATCTGAAACAGCCTTGATACCATGCTCTTAACATTTTAATCAATACACATATGGGTGCCCCTCCTTCTAAGGATTCTTACTCCTTAGACCTGGAATGAGGAGAGGATATGCATTTTTAAAAAGTTTTACAGATGGTTCCGATGCATACTTCTGATTGAGAATCATCAAATTAGAAGTAGCTTAGAGAATGAAGTTAAGTGGGATGAAATAATTGTCTACAAATGCAAAAATGACAAAATTTTTACTCACTGAATCCTCTGGAAAACCAGCTAATTAATTGCCACCTGGGGCCTTTTACTATTTCCAAAATTAACAGCTAACCACTTGTGGTTGAGGGAAATGTCTTTTAGGTAACAATATCAGCAGAGAGGCATAGAATCATTGTGCTTCTTTTCCTCTATATTCTATAACCAGAAGCTGAGAATGGATTTTATCATCTCCTTTTCATTCCTTCTTTCAACACTCATCTTGTACTAGGGAGCCCAGACTGGGACTTGAATGGGACTAGACCTTAGATTGTAAATTATTCATAATTTAGAAAAGTTATTAAATTTAGTGACTCTTTATTGAACTCTTTATTCAGTAACCCTCCTCCTCCCTGCCCCCATCTCTCTCTCTCTCTCTCCCTCTCCCACACACGTACCCCTCTCCTTTCCTCTTCACCCTCTCCTCTCCTCTAATTATTGCCTTAGCATCAGTTTGCAAACAGGTTTCTTACTCATTCAGAAGTTGACACTCTTCTGTCCCAATCTTGGCCGTTGTGTTTGAATGTAAGATAATTTTCTGCTTTGAAAAGTTTGCAAGATTTCTATTTATTACAAATTAAGTAAAGTTAGTCATCCATGTCTATAGCTTCTTCACTCTTCTCTTTCTGTTCACTCTACTTTACTCTCTGAATTTGGTAGCTCATGGCCAAATGGGAGATTTTTCAAGTTGTGTTTGTGATTATCTAACCTTGAAAATGAGAAAAGGTAAAGCAAATGGTCTCAAAGTATTGAGAATTTCCTCCCAAATAGTCTTAAATTTTTTCTCCCCTTGGAAAAAGGAAGGCAGAGGTCATATAAAGTTTAGTTTAAGAACTGAGTATGTTTTGGCTTTAAAATACCATAGTCCAAACATAATTTTACTCTAGTATATGAGACCTGGCTGCCAAGATTTTGTTTGCTTGAATATTGCCAAATGTTGTCTTCCTAAGTAAGGTAAATCAGTTGAGGTCATAGTGATGTAACAACAAGGAAGAAAGGGACCACTAGGATCAGGTCTGCTTCTCACACTGAGGAAGTCCATGAGTGGAATGGACACGTCACATTTTGTGTCTTTGGAGGAGGCTCTGTGACCCCACTATAGGCTTTCATTTCTCCTTAAAGAATAAGACATAGCTGAAAATAAAGTCTCGGCGAAGTCAACTATTGTTACTATTTTCCATGACATCTCATGGAAAAACCAGAACGAACTTTTTGGCCAACCCAGCAGTTGTCCAAAACATCTTTCATGTTTTCTCGCTCATCAGACCCATCTATCCTAAGGAAGAAGGTATGCCTGGCTACCCAACTTGGGACCAGGCAGTGAGAATAGGGAGGTAGGCATCTGGTTACTTTATCTTTTCCATGTTTGTCTGCAGTAGACAAATAAATATGCCCTTTCCCAACTCTCCTTTTCCTTATTTTAGTATTTGTATAAAGGATTTTTTATAATCCAATACAGTATTTAATTCCTCAAGCTGTAAAACTAGCCTCCTGCTCTTATCTTTAAGAAAGGTACCAATAGCAGTTTTTCCCATCTCAGGATGGATTTAAGTCACAACCGGTAACTCTCTCAGGCATATTTACAATTAAGTCTCTCATTTAAAAAATAAACCTTAGTCTTTTACTGAACAAATTTCCGACATGGTGGACTGAGGTTGGCTAGTGTGACTGTAGTGTACCTTTTGGAACCTATGGTTACAATGGGGCTCCTACATTCATATCAAGACATGGAAATGCTACCAAGCCCCGAGGATGGCACAAAGAGCAGACTCCACATTAAATTCCTCGTCACTCTTGAGTTTTCCCATCTAACATTCCCAATACACATAAAAGGACCTTTTAGTAGCTTGTTAATGACTTTGATCTTCTACTACCATTTCAGTTTCCTCATTGACATTCATCCTGACAATCCTATCTCATTACTTCTAAATGATTGACAGAGAACTTTCAGATCAGCAAGCACATAGCACATAGTGATTTCAGGTTTGGGCCTTGGAGTCAGAGGAACCCAGGCTTGAATCCCAACCCCTACACTGATTAGAATGACCTAGGACAAATTAGTTAACCTCTCTGATTCTCAGATTCCTTATCTATGAAAAGGAGATAATGATGTTCAACCTCTAAGGGAAGAGACAGAATATCCATTAAGTGCCTGCCATAGAGTAAGCAGCAAGTAAATGATGACTAATATTTTGATGGTCACCTTACTAACTTGATAGTCTGCTTGTTCCCTCTCTTCTCATCAGTTAAGCCAAGGCATAAAAAGCCATAGTAATGGGCTTCCCTGGTGGCGCAGTGGTTGAGAGTCCGCCTGCCGATGCAGGGGACACGGGTTCGTGCCCCTATCCCGGAAGATCCCACATGCCGCGCAGCGGCTGGGCCCGCGAGCCATGGCCGCGGAGCCTGTGTGTCCGGAGCCTGTGCTCCGCAACGGGAGAGGCCACAGCAGTGAGAGGCCCGCGTACAGCAAAAAAAAAAAAAAAAAAAAAAAAAAAAGCCATAGTAATGATAACTATAACAGTTATTGATATTAATCATTATTACACTTCACATTTACTAAAGTGGTAAATTTATTGGCATCATCTGGCACATAATAAGTATTCTTATTCCTATGATTCAGAGCTAAACTGAAAATTAAAGCTGAATATCCTAAATATAGTTCACACTCACCTCCATCTCCCCACTCCAGAGAAATCCCCTACTGTTTCTGAATTCCAAACTTTTCTCTCTTTTCTTGATTGAACTTCATCTTTTTTTTCCCCCCACAATGAGTGTCATAAAAAATTCAACTCTGTGACATAATAGTGGAAAAGGTAACTTTGGGGAGTGATTTAGACTGGAAACACATTTTGTTTATAGTGCTCACTTTATCCCAGTGCATTCTGGATGGAATGAGGGTTGCCTCAGGCCACTGGCTTCTCAGGTATTCATTAATCCTGAAGAAAGCTTCAGGTTGAGGTCATTACTGCTTAATTACAGTCTGTGATTACTGCCACATTCTTCAGTGACCTTATTCTGTGCACTGGACTGTTTGTTCACCAGAGAATCCATGCAGCTGGAACTTTTGGCTGACTAGAAAGTATAAATAGGGATTTTTTTTGGCTTGAACTGAAGATGGTTCTTGCTGAAATGTCAACACATTTTTCTCGCATCTGGATATGGTTAATCACGGTGTTTGCTTTTATATACTTTTTTCCATATAAGCTGTGCTTTTGAGGTGTGCCTGAACTTATCAAAATGCTGCTTTAAATAAGTGGAGCTCCGAACAGAAATGATCCTCTATCATTATTTACTCTTTGTGGGCATAACAGGGGAGGTTTTCTTAGGAACACTTCAGCATATTAGAACCTTATTTTAGGGACTATCTAAGACTATGTAGCAACTGGAAGGAATTTTAATTCCATGATTACTCTAAGAGTAATATTGTTCTAAAATCATAGGGTAGGAGGCCTGACCTAGTTGCAGAGAGTACTCGGCTAGGAATTGAAAAATCTGGCTAGATTCTATGCTTAATTGCAGCCGATTCCTGGGCAAAATAGTTTTACTTACTTATTCACACATTATTAATGCCATAAATAATTATTGAGTGCTTTCTATGGGCCACACACTGGGAAAGGTATTGTGGTTGCTGTAAGCTGGGGGGCCTGAGATAGTATTTTCTCTTTTATCCTTATATCTGCAACACCTTCCCTAGTGAATGGCAATATGTAAATAAATGAGTGTAGCTGGTCTTCAATAAGACTGAATGTATGGACAATGAAATTTGAATTTTGTATAATTTTTTGGCATGTCGTGAAATATCACTTTTCTTAAAAAGTGAAGGGCTTCCCTGGTGGCACAGTGGTTGAGAGTCCACCTGCCGATGCAGGGGACATGGGTTCATGCCCCGGTCTGGGAAGATCCCACATGCCGCGGAGCGGCTGGGCCCGTGAGCCATGGCCACTGAGCCTGCGCGTCTGGAGCCTGTGCTCCGCAATGGGAGAGGCCACGACAGTGAGAGGCCCACGTACTGCAAAAAAAAAAAAAAAAAAAAGTGAAAACTATTCTGAGCTCATGGACTATACAAGCAGACAGTAGTCTGGATTTGGCCTATGGGTGTAGTTTACCAACGTCTGATATATGCCACAAACAAAATAGATAACAGTATGATCACTGCGGGTAGCAGTTTTTCTGGGTTCTATGGAACTTTTGGGTGTCTGGGTCTTTCCCAAGGAAATGAGGACTTCTATGTTGGGACCAGAAGGATGAGATAAGATGAGTTGATTGAGGCCAAAGATAAGTATGTGCAAAGGCCCAGAGGCAAGAGAGTAAATATAGTAAATGCACAATTGAAATACAGAATATAAGATGAGAAATAGAGATAAATATGGAGTCTGCTTAGGTAAGCAGGGGTCATATTATGAGTAGTTTTATATGCTATATAAAGAGATTTAGAGCAATAGGAAGCCTTTAGAAGGTTTTTAATAAGAAGTACGTGATTAAATCTGTGGTTTAAAATATCTCTATGGTTGCACAAGGAGGATGGAGCAGAAATGACTGTGTGTCAATATGACTTTATTTATAAAAACAAGTGGCAGGTCAGATTTAGTCTGTGGGCCTTATTTTGCTGAATCCTGCTGCAGAGTTAGACAACCTGATTGAAATCTTGTTCCGTAACTAACTGTCTTTTTGGAAATTATTAAAATTATTTACTATCAAGTTCTGTTGAACTCTTCTTCTCCTTCCAGGAGAAGTCCATCAGAAGTCTATGAATATACATGAAGCATAGAAAGAAAGCAGTAAGTCTGGGAAAAACTTCAGACAACACCTATTTTATTTTACTGCATTGAATACTGTTACCACTGTCCTTCTATAGGGTAGTTTGCTCCATCCCTAGTTCTAATGTCCCCCTTCCCTCATATCTGGATCCTGATTTCCATCTCCATGACAATAGCCATGTTTATTTGAGTTATAAGATGACTAGCTAACTAACTTAAAATCCATCCTTAGTCTTCCAATTTCAGGACTTCAAATTCAAGTAGACAATGGCAAGGCCTACCTGCTAGATTATTTAATTTTAAAAGTTTTTTTTCTTCTAATTTTGATGAAAGAAAGAACTTCAAGTGATGAAATCCCAGAGACTACCAAGAATACAAATGTATATAGGAAGTAAAGTGACAAAAATGATAGGCCTGGGGCTTCCCTGGTGGCGCAGTGGTTGAGAGTCTGCCTGCCGATGCAGGGGACACGGGTTCATGCCCTGGTCCAGGAAGATCCCACATGCCGCAGAGTGGCTAGGCCCGTGAGCCATGGCCGCTGAGCCTGCACGTCCGGAGCCTGTGCTCTGTAACGGGAGAGGCCACAACAGTGAGAGGCCTGCGTACCGCAAAAAAAAAAAAAAAAAAAAAAAAATTATAGGCCTGGATAAAAGCACTGATAAAATGAATATGAAAAAACTCTGTAGAAGTAAAGACCTTCCTTTCTTCAAAAGATTCAGCACAAATATCCAAAGTTGAAAGGTTTGGCTATAGGAACAGAAATTAAAAATTTGAAAAGTGTGTAGTGGAAAGACCCGTGGACTGGGGTCAATAATTTTGGGGTTGTAGACATATCTGTAATCAATTAGTAGCTGTTTGACTTTGAATGGGTGTTATTATGCCCTGTGAAAGGAGAAAAAAGGTGATATCACTATCTTCCTTTCACATTTACTCCCTGCCTTTGCCACCAGAGGACATGTGGACTTCAGTAAGGGTAATTTTCAGCAAGGGTGGATACTTACAGTATTATATTATGACAATGATAAAAACCATGATTGCTATAAATTAACCACTCAAAAATTTTATACGAAATTAAGTGGATTAAAATACTCATATTGTATAGATGAAAATTCTTTCAACATTGTTCTGTAGATTTTAATTCCAATGAAAATCCTAACAGGTGGCTCTTCAACTTAGGATGCTGAAAGCTGCAAAAGAATTTTGCTCCCATCCTAATGATGAGAAAAAGCAGATGATCTACAAAATTATAACTTATCCCAAAGCTATCAGAGTGCTGAGGTCAAAAGACATCCAAGAAAACTGAATTCTGAAAAGTGACAGATCCCTTGGCAGGAGGAAAGCAGAGACAAATCTTTTCAACTTTGGCAGAGTGTGGGAAGAATACTTGCTGTCATAAAAGTATGTAAGAAAAAAAAACCAGTCAGTACTGTAAATACTTCTTAAAGGCCAAGAGTAGGTGAAGATTTCAGTTTAAAAAAACTGAAAACCCCGGGGCTTCCCTGGTGGCGCAGTGGTTGAGAGTCTGCCTGCCCATGCAGGGCACACGGGTTCGTGCCCCGGTCCGGGAAGATCCCACATGCCGCAGAGCGGCTGGGCCCGTGAGCCATGGCCGCTGAGCCTGCGCGTCCGGAGCCTGTGCTCCGCAACGGGAGAGGCCACAACAGTGAGAGGCCCGCGTACCACAAAAAAAAAAAAAAAGAAGAAAAGAAAAAAACCCTGAAAGCCCCAGAGAGAAGGAAAATTTGTCTTCACTCACAAACTCTTCTCCACTGACCCATCAATACAATAAATGCTCAAAGAGAGACTGGGTGTAGGGCAGGAGACTGGAGAACCCCTCTCTACCTCCTAATTCAGATATGCAGGAGGTGATTTGATAACACGGGAAACAAAACACAGCAAAAAACACAGCTTACTTCACCAGATCCTTCTCTCATATGAAACAAAATTCTTAGCCACTGGGGGAAGATACAAAACAGTTGCCATCAAGTATGCCGTTGGAGGGGCAGAAAAAACTTTTGGTCCTAAAATTGTGCACCAGTACAACGCAAGATCTGCTACCATTTGTGAAGGGCCAGAAAATGACGTCCTGCCTAAAATCTGACACAGATTTTTTAAAAGTCTGGCTTCTACGGGAGGGAGAAGAGGAAGAAACGCTGAAAATGCTTCACCCACAAGGCCCATGTGAACAAGCCTTGCCTGAGCCTGAGATTGGACAAGGAGAACTAAGCACCCTTTTCACCCCCACCGTAAACCTAGCACCAGGTAACAAGTAGGAGCAACCCACCAGTGGACAAGAGAGTAGAGAGACTCTTTCTGTGATTCAGACATTCAGGGATTTCTGAAAGTGTAGGGTAGAATAAGAACACCAGAAGCCTTCTGCTTTGTGTGGGCCCAGGAGCCCTGGTTCTACATTAAGGAGGTAGTGGCAACCCAACACTGAAGGTATTTGAATTCCATGATGCCCTGAGGATAATGACAATAACAACAAAACCAAACCCAATTCAGTTATTGACTAGATTGAATCAAACCCTACCTCCACTAATAGCCTGAGAGAAGTGTCATGCCCATCTCTGGGAATAAAAGCTATTTGCCTCAAAGAGCAGACTCTACTATTCTTTGATATGTGATTTTCAATAGCCGATCAAAAGTTGCATAATACACATAAAGTAGAAAAAAAAAAAGGACTCATTGTAAGAAGAAAAATCTACAGAACCAGACACAGAGATGATATACATGTTAGATCAATTAGACAGGAGTTTAAAATTACTCTGATTAATATGTTAAAAAATCTAGTGAAAAAGGTGGACAACATACAGGAACAGATGGGGACTTGCAGCAGAGAGATAAAAATTATTTTAAGAGATAAAATATTAGAAATTAAGAAAAATAGGATATCAGAAAGGAAGATTTATTTCAATGGGCTGATTAGCAGACTGGATGCCGTTGATGAAGAATGACTAAATGTGGAGGTAATTCAACAGAAATTATCCAAAATCAAATGCAAAGTGAATGAAAGAGTTAGAAATGCACACATAATATTCAAGAGCTGTGGGTCAACAACAAATGGTCTAAAAATATAAATAATTGAATTCCCAGAAGGACAAAAGAAATAGAAGTAGACAGAATAAATATTTGAATAGATAATGGCGGGAATTTATGAAATTAATTAACAATAACGAACAACAGATATATGAAGCTCAGAAAACCCCATACAGAATATAATATAAACATATTTGTATATATCATAGGCAAACTGCTAAAAACCAAAACTAAGGAGAGATTCTTGAAGGCAGCTTAATAAAGGTGAAACAGTAAAAAAGTGGAACAAAATCTGAATTATAGCAAACTTTTCATCAAAAACCATTCAAGAAAAAAGATAATAGAGTGTTTGAAGTAGAAACATAGCAACCTAAAATTCTGTACCTAGTGAAAATATATTTCAAAACTCAAGGCAAAATAAATATTTTTTCTCAAATGAATACAGAAAGAATTTATTACCAGCAGAAGACAAATTCATAGGAAGTCACAATCTACCAAAGCTAATTCAAAAATTAAATAACATGCTTGCTTCGGTAGCACATGTACTAAAATTGTAATGATACAGAGATTAGCCCCTGCGCAAGGATGACATGCAAATTCATGAAGTATTCCATAATTTTGAAAAAAATTATTTTCCTTTTTTTTTCTTTCTTTTCTTTTTATTGTATCTCTATGAGAAGATAAATGTTAGCTGAATCCATTGTGGTAATCATTTCACAATTTATATAAATCAAACCATCATTCTGTATACCTTAAACTTTTACAGTGATATATGTCAATTATTTCTCAATAAAACTGGAAAAACAACAATTAGATAACTTAAATAGTCCACTATCTATTAAAGATAACCTATGCACAAAGAACATTCCAAGTGAGATGTCTTCACTTACCAATTCTATCAAATGTTTGTACCATGCTACAAAACCTCCTCCAGATATTTGAAGGAGAAATACTTCCAAGGTTATGAGGTCAGTATTACTCAGAGACATTACAAGAAAAGAAAACTATAAGTCAATATTCCTCGTAAACATAGATGCAAGAAACCTTAAAAATTAACATCATATTCTGTGAGCAGAAAATGTGATCCTCAAAGGATATCTTGGTGGCTGGAGCAATTTCCCAAACTCAATCAGCTGAAAACTCCCAAGATTCAAGAGGAGTTTAGACTTTAAATTCTGTTTGCTAATTTTGTCTCTAATCTTATCTCCCCAAACAGACTGTGAATACTTTGTAAATACAAAGCATTTTTGTAAAATGAAGTTGGGAATCATATCATATCTTCGACTTAAGTTTTACCACTAACATAGCAATTAGGCATTTAAGTAATATTTGTAAAGTAGTTTTATAGTCACAAATGTAGAAATCAATTGCATCTAACAGAAGAATTTAATACACACTGGAGTGTTGATACTGATCTCAGTCTAAGACAGTTATCTTAATCTAGTTAATGGCAGCTCCTCTTTCTATACACATATAGATTTTGATGCAAACTTTTAAATATATCTTCAAAAAGTGTAGAATAAAAGTGTGTATCAGAATAAATTTTATAAAGTGAACAAACCCATGTGGTCAGCACCCAGATTAAAAAACAGAACACTGTCCAGATCCCAGAAGCCCTCTTTTGTCCCCTTGTAGTTGTTAAGCCTCTAAGAGTAACCACTCTCCTGACTTCTGACACCATAGGCTAAGTTTGTCTGTTTTGGATACTTTTATCAGTAAAATCATAAAATTTGCACTCTTTTGGGTCTAGTTTCTTTTACTGTCCATTAGATTTATCCATGTTGTTGTATACGTTTTAATTTGTTCATCCTCACTGCTAAACAGTATTTATTGTATATATATACAACTATTTATTTATCCAGTCTACTCTTAGATTGTTGGGTAATTTCCAATTTGGGGATATTATGACAGTGCCATTGTAAACATTCCTGTATATGTCTCAGAGGACATATATGTCTCCTGTATATGTCTCTTATACATTTCTATAGAGTTTCTACCAAGGAATGGAATACCTGGATCAAGAATGTGTATATGCTTAGCTTTAGTCTACCAAGGAATGGAATACCTGGACCAAGGATGTGTATGTGCTTAGCTTTAGTAGATACTGTCAAGCATTTTTCCAGTGTATAGATCCACCAGCAATGTATGAGAGTTCCAGTTGCTCTACATCTTCACCAACATTTGGAATTTTTATCTATTTGTTTTATTTTTAACTTTTTTGGTAGATGTGTAGTGGTAATGGCTTTGTGATTTAAATTCTCACTTTCCTGATGATTAATGAAGTTAAGCACCTTTCCTTATGATGATTATCCAAATGGATTTGTCCTTTTGTGAAGTGCTTATTAATCTCTTTTGCCCATTTGTTTCTGAGTGGAATATATCATGGGTTCTTTTTATTTATTTTTTTCATCACAATGCTTTAGATCACTTGATTACATTTATTTGCTTTATTGTCCATTTATTGGTTGGGTTGTTTGTCTTTTTGTTATTGAGCTGTATGTGGTTTGTATGTTTTGGAAACTAATCCCTTTTTGGTCGCATCATTTGCAAATATATTCTCCCATTCTATAGGTTGTCTTTATTGACTTCTTAGGAAGTCCTAGATGGGCTCCCTTCTATTTATTTTTCAGTATTTAAAAATTTATTCAAAAACTTAATTCATTTTAAAACAAAAACAGCAGTTTAGACAAATCCAAGAGTGATTTTTAAATGAATGAATGATAAAATAGACAATTTATGGCTAATATCATCATGGTGAGAGAAAATGCACATGTATTTTTACATTACAAAGGAAATGTATTAACAGATAGAAAAATTTCTGCCCCCCCCCGCCGCCAGCAATGGCTTAATGTAACAAAAGTTTATTTATTTATTTATTTAATGGAAAGGCATTTTATTTTAAATATAACAGTGTGTACATGTCTAAACTCCCAATCTATCCCTCCCCGCCCACTCTGCCCCCCCACACCACCGGTAACCATAAATTTGTTCTCTAAGTCTGTGAGTCTGTTTCTGTTTTGTAAGTAAGTTCATTTGTATCATTTTTTTCAGATTCCACATATAAGGATATCATGATATTTGTCTTTCTCTGTCTGACTTACTTCACTTAGTATGATAATGATACTTAATTCTTTGCATATTTTAGCTATAAATCTTTGTTGGATACATTGTTGCAAATATTTTCTCTCACTTTGTGGGCTGGCTTTTCACTTATTTAATGGTATATTTTTATGAGACTGCCAAAGCTTTACCTAGTCTTTCAGAAACTTTCTGTTTAAGGTTTAGTTTTCTGCCTGCTACTGCTCCAGAAATTGGTAACTGCTGTGAGAGGAAAACCAGCAGTATGCCTGAGGCTCCCCCGACATATCTCCACCAAAGACTTAGTATTTTTTTCTTTCTCCATCCTCCAGTAGCATCCTTTTTTGGGTACGAAATGGATTCTCATCCTTGTGCCCATTCACAGAATTGGCAAATGCCTCTAGAGTAAAAGTGACTGCAGAAGTCCATTTACTTCTGCTACGTTCTCCCCTCTCTGGAGTACGGTTCTTCCAATTCTCTTTTCTGTTCCTGCAGTCTGCTGACTTCAAACAGATGATTACCATCTTTTATCTTGGTTTTCCTTCTTGTTCTCAGTGGCAGCATTGGTGTGCTAAAATCTATTTCTTCCATTTTAAAGTAATAATCTACCACAGTCTATTTTGGATTGATATATACTGCTATTTATCAGCTATCAATCAATCAAGAAATGCTAGCTAAAAAGTTTTATGTAAAATGGACTTGCAAGTATTACTGCCCTTGGTGCTGACACATTTTTGAGTAACTGGGCATCAAAAGACATTTTTGGGTATCTCGGAAGATCTCTAGATAATTAAAGTAGTCCTGAGTTTCATCTGATTTTGGGAATTGAACCCTGATTAGAAGTACTGGAAAACTAGAGTGGAGCTGATTGTCCTAATAGCGTGGGAGAAGTGAAATACAAACAGATTTAAGGGTGCTTAAACACATTAGTAATGATTTTCTCATGCATGCCTAGCTTTGTTGTCAGTTCAAGTAATGTAACTAAATCATGGCTTTGGACTTTCTCAGAAAACCATGAAAAGAAACTGAAAAATTATTGGCAAATCACTCTTAAAAAATTGTGATTCATGCTGAAATGAATTCTTGACCTAGATTACTAGGCTGATTCTTGGTTTTTGTGCCAATGGTAGAACTTGAACATATGTCATAGTTGTTGCTGACTTATCTTGGCAAATTCCATGGCTGATGCCTACATATAACAACAGGAACTATCCTAGTCCTTTTACCTACATGGTCACACTTACTGGTATTTTAGTTTCTTAATTAGGCTTCAGCAGTGTTTGTTTACACAATTACTTTTTTATCTAAACAACTGCTTCAACACAAAGCAGAAACATAAAACATAAAAATATCTTAATAATATCTAGAGCCTCTCAGGGGATATTTTGGACTTTAGTCTTAGAGTTGAGAGATTTCCTAAAGATGATCTGAAATAGTATTTATTTGTTTGCATTTTTTTAAGAAAATTTATATCCAAGCAACATTCAGTAAGGTCTGATACAAATAATGTGACACAATAATAGTTAGATATCTAAGTCAGGGATGTTTGCTCTGATTCTAATTTTAAAATGACAGTTTTTGACTTTTTCTGATTATAAAGATAATACTTTTCTGTACAAAATTAAAGAAATTATTCTTTACCAGTTCACTCAGAAAAGTATCAGTTTGTATAAAACTCTATCTTTTTTTATAGGACATATATATATATATGTTTGTATACATTTATGTACACATGTTTAAAATGGACTGCATACAATCTTTTATAATCTGATTTTCATTTAACTATTTATCGAGAACTTTTTTCTCATTACATTTTCTGTAAAACGTAAATTTAACAATTGCCTAGTTTAGCAAAATATGTATATACTAACATATCACTGATGGCCATATAAGTTGTTTGAAACTTTTCTCCATGTTCTATGGACATTCTTATACATAAATCTTTTTGTACACATCTGATCATTTTACCAGAATAACTTCTTATAAAAAGAAATACAAGACAAAAAATTCACAACTTTAAGGCTTTTGAATAACATACCAAATTACCCTTCAGAAAGGTAGTAAGAATATGAAAGGATCGATTTTACTGAGCATTTGCTAGTACTGAGAATTGTGCATTTATCTTTCTCAACTTTACAATTGGAAAAAAAAAGACACTTCATTGTTCATGTAGCATTACTTACCATTTTATATTACTGGCAAGTTAGATATAGGTTAAAAATGTTTATTGGCCATTTGTATAAGCTTTTCTTTAGTGAATTGTCAAGTTATGTACTTTGCTTACAGTTATATTGGATGGTTTTTATTTTTCTTACTATCGGTGAGACCTCTTTCAGTATAAAGGTTGTTAGCCATTTGTCTGTCATATATGTTCCAAAATATTTCTTTTTGTAATTTGCCTATTAATTTTTCTCATGCAATGAAATTTTTACTCTACACACAGTCAAACTTATAGAAATAGAAATCGTAGAAATCTATCACTTTTCTTTATAGTTTCTTCTTTTGATTCTGCTATAGTTTTTTTGGTACGGTTGATTTTGATATAGTTTCATCTTTTGCTTGAAAAGGCCTTGTTAACTCCAAGATCAAATAGATGCTTACCTACATTTTCTTTTACTTCTTTTATGGTTTCATTTTTTTCTTTTATATTTAACTCTTTAATCCATTTGGAATATATATGGGACGTGATAGTTATATAATTTAACTTTTTCCAAATATCCAAATAATTACATAGCTTTTATCATATACCAATTTTTTAAATGTATACTACTAGGTCTTTTTAATATTCTTTCTGTTTGTGGTCTGTTTTGCACTAGTATTGCACTGTTTTACTTACGTTTCAGAATTTATTTTAACATTTAGATAGCTGAGTAGGCCAATTCTCTCTTTACCATTATTCTCTTTTCAAAATGTCTTGAATGTTTTTACCTGTTTGTTCTTCCACATTAATCAAAAGATAATTTTTTATGGTACAGAAATAATCCCATACAGCTTTTCTAAAGTATGAGTAAGATTTTGGTGAACTCTCCTATATGGAAAGACCTTAAGGAAATGTTGATAGATTAAAAAAAAGAGAGACAAAACACCAGGTATATTGTTAAAACATTAATAAAAATTACATTTGCTTGAATATGCAAAGGATTTCTCTGGTAGGACTCATAAGAAACAGTTCTTGGTTTCCGAGTTGGAAGACAAGGGTGGGTGGGACATTTACTTTTCACTAAATATTCTTTTGTATTTTTGAATTTTGTAACATGTGCTTATATTATTACCTGCAGAGTAAAACAACAAATTTAAAAATTTCAGTGATCAAATAACAGCCCTTAAGGTAAGTTTTAACTTATCCCAAGATTTACACATTGAGAAAATGAAAGTTTTTCACACGGCTAGAAACGGTGCAGCCAGGACTCCCTCAGCTACACCAGAGTGCTCCTCCTCAAGGAGCGGGGAACAGAGACCCACAAACAAACAGTCAAGGAAGCACGTTTTTAACACTAATTTTATTTATTTACTTGTTTGTTTTATTTTATTTTATTTTTTTATTTTTTATTTTTTGGCGGTACTGGGCCTCTCACTGTTGTGGCCTCTCCCGTTGCGGAGCGCAGGCTCCAGACACGCAAGCTCAGCGGCCATGGCTCACGGGCCCAACCGCTCGGCGGCATGTGGGATCTTCCCGCACCGGGGCATGAACCCGTGTCCCCTGCATCGGCAGGCGGACTCTCAATCACTGCGCCACCAGGGAAGCCCTGTTTTATTTTTTATTGAGGTAACTGGTTTATAACATTATACAAGCTTCATGTGTACAACATTATGTTTTTACTTCTGTATTCGCTACAGCATGCTCACCAGCAAAAATGTAGTTTCCATCAGTTACCATACAGTTGACTCCCTTTATCTATTTCATCCTCCTCCCTGTCCTTTCCCCTCTGGTAACCACGACTGTGTTCTTTATATCTATGTGTTTGTTTTTGCTTGGTTTGGTTTGTTCATTTATTTTGTTTTATTTTGTTTATTTGTTTGTTTTCTATATTCATATATGAGTGAAATCATATGGTATTTGTCTTTCTCCATCTGACTTTTTGCACTTAGCATAATACCCTCAAGGTCCACCCATGTTTTACTGCTTCCTAGTTTTTGCTCAGTCTTGAACACAAGTTTTTAATAAGAGTATCATTCAGTTTCTGAATGTAGCCTGTATCTTAAAAAATTGAGGATAGGAAGTTAGTTTGGGGAAAAGCAGGAAAATTGTAAATATCCAACGCAAAGAAGGTAAATGGCTGAGAGAATAGAGGGACCCAATACAAACTATATAATATTTGGTATTAAAAAGTATGTACTGTCTTGAGATATTGCTGTGAGCTGTGTGTAATTGTGGTACGTGGGAAGTATCACCTTCCTGCCCATATGGGAGACCACTTTTCAGTTTGGAACCAAGTAGGAACAGTATTCCTACAGAGGGCTTTAATGCTTCCTATCTTAATAGCAGAGGAGAGAGTGGAGTCTCCTACAAAGAACATCAAGAAACCAAGTGTCCCACTCAGATTAGAGGGACAAGGCTAACAATTCACAGACAGCATATGGAAAAAAGCAGTGCTTTTTATAGCAGTAGACTTTATTACTCTGAAATATATCTTTTGGCTTTTGAAGTCAGATAAAACGGGGTTATACTTCAGCCTCAAAACTTACTGTTTGACCTTAGATAAGGGACTTGTTCTTTGATAGCTTTGTGACAAGGCAATTTTGCTGAGCTTTAGTTTTTTCATCTGTCAAATATTTATTATAATACTTTCAACGTTCATACATTTATTTGACAAATTACATAGCAGGCACTGTTTCAGTCACTGGTGATAAAGTGGTGAATAGGAAAAAAATGTCCCTGCCTTTATGGAGTTTATGTTTCATTAGGGGAGAACTAAATGAAATAAAAACAATGCAGTGTTTGGTAGGACACTTAGAAGAGTAAACCCTGAATTAATGATATTATATATATTACATTTATTATAAAATCATATATGTATACTATAACATTATAGATTATTTTTATTAACTTAACAAGTACCTAAGCAAAGTTCAAATCTGAGTTTTAAATATTTTGACAATTGGGGCTTCCCTGGTGGCGCAGTGGTTGAGAGTCCGCCTGCCGATGCAGGGGACGGCGGGTTCATGCCCCGGTCCGGGAAGATCCCGCATGCCGTGGAGCGGCTGGGCCCGTGAGCCATGGCTGCTGAGCCTGCGCGTCCGGAGCCTGTGCTCCGCAATAGGAGAGGCCACAACAGTGAGAGGCCCATGTACCACAAAAAATATATATATATTTTGACAACACCCTAGTGGAGCAATAGCCATATGGCATCTAAGGAGTTGGAATGAGACTGAAGAGAGCTCATACCCTTAATCCCACTGGTAAAGGAGCTTCGTTGGTCTTGAACAAAGAGGTATTCATCTTAGAACCAATATTCTTTGTTAGTCATGTCCTATGTGTTATAATCTATGCCTGGTTATCATTGTATTGCAAGTTTCAGTTCTTTGCAATGAATTCTTCTCTCATTTTTACAAAGTATTAAGTTAAATATAGATACCTAGATCAGGAGAACACAATTCTGTACATTGAGTGGACAAATGAAAGCAGAATTCTCTCTTAATGAGGCTACTTATTTCCCCTATAGTTAGAAAATTCCAGTTTGATGAACTTAAGAAAATGTTCCTCTTAGAAAGAAATTATGAACTTTCTCTGACCTTTATTATTTTTTTAACATTTATTGAGCAAGTCTTTCAAATTTCTCAGAAAAGATTAAGGAAAAGGTGAGTTAGTAGATGGAATTTATTCTAATTTTTCAAAAGCTTTTTGATTTGATCCCTCAGGAGTTTGTGAGGAGGAATGGATAGCCCAGTGGTGAAGTATGAAGCACAGACCTTTATCACTGAATATTAAAAATTACTTAAAACTATACTGGGAATGCACCGAGTTCTCTCCTTAAATGAGAAAATGGTGTTTTTAAAGACAAAGGAGAGAAGGATAAATATCCCTAGATTAATTGTAGAATTACAACAGCACCATCAAATAGTATACTTAAGATAATAGTGGAGATAACCAAAATGCAAAGATGATATTTTGGAAGTTCAGAATACCAGGCCACAAATGCAAATAATTCTTTTCTTTTTTATCAAAAAGCTTTTGGCCATTCATTTGCATTTAAGAGGTTAGACATATGGTATTACCAATTGCTTGGCAGGCATTTTCTTAATTGGGACACATGTGTGCCTTTCTTTTAGATTCATCAGGATACCCTGGAGAAAACATTTTACCATCCATGGACATTCACGTCTGTTCCTCCTTATCTGAATTAGGAGTTCTGTGTTAACAAACCCAGTTGTATTTGTGTGACGCAGTCCCTATTTCTAGCTTGGTTAAGTGTTTGGGCCAAGGGTGGAAAAAGGAAAACTCTCTAGAATAGGAGATAATGTTTTTTTGTTTGTTTGTTTTTTAATAAATTTATTTATTTTATTTATTTATTTTTGGCTATGTTGGGTCTTCGTTGCTGTGCATGGGCTTTCTCTAGTTGCGGCGAGTGGGGGCTGCTCTTTGTTGCGGTGCACAGGCTTCTCATTGCAGTGGCTTCTCTTGTTGCGGAGCATGGGCTCTAGGCACGCAGGCTTCAGTAGTTGTGGCTCACGAGCTCTAGAGCACAGGCTTAGTAGTTGTGGTGCACGGGCTTAGTTGCTCCGCGGCATGTGGGATCTTCCCGGACCAGGGCTCGAACCCATGTCCCCTGCATTGGCAGGCAGATTCTTTACCACTGCGCCACCAGGGAAGCCCGAGATAATGTTTTTAAAGTCTTCACTGCTTCCATTTCAAAGGAAAGATGCATGGCAAGGTCAAAGAACTAGAGTGCCTACTTTATAAAGGACGCATTGGAAATAAGCAGATCTTTTCAAAGACCTCCCTCTCTTACCACCTGAAAATGGATTCCAAATGATGGCTGAGTGCTCTGGGGTGTGGGGGAAGGGCTCTAGTGAAGCAGGTTTATTGTTGTCCAACAGCCTCTTCCCCTCATCTCCTTCCACCCTCTGGGGAGGAATGCAGGTAGGATGGTCCAGGGCTGGATAAAAGGACGTCTTGGAGGATGGTAATCCAGTACATACACCCTGGTTCCTAACCTCATTGCCTCCCAGGAGAACTGCATGCTGGAGAGCAGACGTTATAGTCCTTCTCTCCTGGTTTGACTACAGAAGAGTTAATCCAGGTAGTTTGCTTTGAAAGAGCTTTATGGAGTACAAGATATGAAAGTAAAAGATTAAAGGTCATATAGGACAAAGAAGATCTGTCACATCTCTGGCCCCCAGAACTGACATTATTTGTTCAAGTTCAATGTTTTTGGAATTAATATACTAGTCTTTTATACTCCCAATGGCTGTCAGCCCAATGCTGTAAGACCTGAAGGACCTAGTGACTCAGACTTGTACTACATCTCCCTTTTAAAGGCTCCAAAGCACATTGTCTTATTTCTCCACCTTCCTACTTCTCTCCCAAGTAGGTAGTGCGTATTTATTTGCTGTGATGCAACTCTGGGCAACCGAGGAATATAAAATAAGTAGTCTGAAGAGATTGCTTAAAGAGATTGGCCATGATGAGAGCAATATGTAAGGTTTCTGTCTGCCCAGGTAGCCATATCTGAAGTGCCCCTTCTGGGAGAGGCCCCAGACAATGGAACAGAGCATGGACTTTGAGGTCAGCTTCCCTGAGTTTGAACCTTAACTACACCTCCTAGTGCCTGTGTAGCTTTGGGCAAATATTTTCGTCTCTCTGTGTTTCAATTTCCTTTTCTGAGAAAAGGAAAGGGTAATAATAATATCTACTTAGAAAAGCTGTGATAATTAAATGAGTTAATACAGTAACAGAACTTGGAACAGTGTTTGGTACATAGTAAAGGCTCTATGAAAGTTTTCAACTGTTATTAGTACTTCAGGAGTTCTTGATAAGCCCAAACATCACTGGTTCTATGAATCCCTTGAAACTGTATACAGAGCTTAGTGTGACAGAGTGTTCATGCTGCTCATCAACATCATCTCTGAAATAAAGTTTAGGAACTACTGTGACAGACTATATAGGTCTCCAAATACTAAGTATTAGTTTCTATCATTATTAAGACTCAGTGAACCATTGCTAATATTGGTTCATATGAATAATAATTAAATCTTCAACTAAAATAATCCTTAAGAATTTATTTACAGGGTGTCTGAAGGCTATTGGTTAGGTGTGCTAAGTTTGTTTTCTATAACTTTCTTTGAATTTTTTTTATCCACAATTTTAAGCAGGAGCTAGCTAGAGAGGTCAGTGGGCCAAATTAATTAATCAAAGAGAGCATAAAACATTGAATATCCCCGAACTTGGAGTAGTTTCCCTAGCCTTCGTGCTGCCCTGCATTAATGCAGTGACCCACTAGATGTCAGTGTTTCCATGAGAATGAGTAAAGGCATTCTGTTGTCATCCTTGAAGCAAAGGATTAATTGCTATAAAAAAGTTAGATGAAATAAAATGTTCTCCTTGCTCTTCAAACGGAGATAAACTAATAACTTTGGACACAGTTTCACTCCTCTGCATTCACCAAATGTCCAATTACATATCCTCTCTGCCTGGACCTTCAAAACAATATAAAATTGAATGAAGGCAGTGAGAGAAGTCACAGGAGGATTTCCACAGAGCTCCATCCAGTTCAGAAACAGAGCAGTTTAATACGTGTTTCCAAGATTTCTAAATGCAATGACTTAGTAGGTAATGTTCTTCCTATATCTTTTCCTATGTTCTTTTTCTTTTAGCTTTATTTGGGACATTTTAAAAAAATCTCTCTTTATAAAAACAATGTTTCAGCCATCTTTCTTCAAGTAGGCTTGCTTAATTGGGACAAAGATGATCCTGTTTGAGTCATAAATCTTCATGAAGAAGTCCTGCATTTTCAGATGTTCTGTTTTCACCATTTCTCTGAGCACACATTTTTGATGGTGTGCCTCAGTCATCAGACACAGATAGTCAGGAGAGCAACAAAGAGCTATGTAGAGAGGCAAGAAATCATAATAGGTATAGGAAAATTATATAACCAGAAGTATCTAAATGAGTAAGGAGGATAGTGCAAGTGTTAACTCGAGGAAAATACCAGAACAAGGGCTTCCTAATATCCCTGTTCTTGTGGTTTTATTTAGTACATGTTCTTTTCCCCCATGAACAGAGAGCAAAGCAAATGTGACTAGCATTTTGTTGAATGGGCACTGAAACTTCCCCCATGTCAAATATCACCTGGGATATTAAAGTCTACCGCGTATACTAAAGAATCAAACCTAGCAATTTTGTCAAATACATGCTTGAGTTAAAACAGAGAGATTGATTAGGATGGAAGTGCTATTCTAATCCAAACAGTAGGAAAAATGTGTTCCAGGGATTCAGCCATCTCAGGCTATTTTCAGGGCTGACAACCATAAAAAGCAGATGGCCTCAGAGGCTGTGCTGGACACTGGTTCAGAAATATAACACAAGGTTAACAGTGACATATGCTGTCATCCGTGAGGTAACAGAGTTCCAAAAAAATATGGCAATTTCAGAACCTTCTCTAAAATGGTATTTCCTCTGTGCATTTTTTAAAAGTTAATGTAATCAAGGCTTAAAACGGCTCAGAGAAAGAGGACATTTTATTTACCTTGGAAGATCCACTGGGGAACTTCTACAGAATTCAATTCCTTTACTCTTTCACAGTTTTCTCTTATAACATTGTTGACAGTGAAAGTATGTATTTGTGAATGACAGTTCATTATTTTCATTGGGAGAGTATTTCAGTGTAATAGTCTAAACATTTAAAAATGTAATTATTTATTTAAAAGGCAATATGGATAAGTTATTTATGTAAACCTAGGATTGTAGACTTGAGAATATCCAGATTAATAGTTATGGTGAGGCTTAAGGCTAGCAGTTGCTAGTAAGACTAACCGTTTCCAAATTTTTCCTCTCTTTCCCCTTGTGGCTGATCACTAATGTCTGAAGTGACTCCATTATAGATTCACAAAAGAAATACTTTTGCCATCAGATGAGAAATCCACTCATCAGATTACTATAAATGTCTTATTGTGAATCATTTATTTTCCTCTTTCTAATGTCATGGGAAAGATGGCAGAAAAGTGTGTAGGATTCTTCCCAGAGAGGGTAGATCTGATGGATTGTTCTGGATAGTAAGAGCCTGAGGAAACAATGGAAGTCTGGAGGTATGAGGTAAACAGAAGTATCCAAAAATTAAGACGGTTACATTGAGTTAATAATAAAATCTCAGGAAAGCATTTTTCAATCTTTTTCAGTTTTGCACTGGGAAGACCCTAAGAACAGGACATTGGTGCCTGAAAATTATGTAACTGATCTTACCTGAGAAGTGCCATTCCTGGTGGTAAAGGTAGGATAACAAGGAAAAGGTGATTAATGGAGTTCTCGTTATGAAGGTATGTTGAGTTTAGTAAATCATTGACCTCCAGACTGCTATGCTAGGGGTGCTAGGAAAGATTACACTACTGCGCTCCCTCTTTTCCCCAGCTGTGCATCCTATCTATAGATACAGGTGATCACAGTTTTGGAGGCAGACACATGACTTTCAAGAATTACTTTATTATTTGTGCTATGTTCACCTTGAGAATTTGCCTTAACCTTTCTAAACTTCTATTTTTTCCTCCTTAAAATGGGAAAAACATTCCACAACCTACCCAAACAAGTCATAGGGTTGGTTTTAAGTTTAAAATGATAACAACTATGGGCAAATGGGTTTTGTGAAATGTGAGGTGCTTTACACAACCTCTCGAGTGTAATTTTTAATGTAAATATTGTAGTTACGTCTTTTTAAAGTCCTTTAGGTCATGAAACCTGAAGTAATTGCAGGTAAAAATACGTGTGATATGAACTAGGTTAGAAAGCGTGGCAATGTGTAGAACAATATTAGAAAAAATTTATTCCTTTGAGAAAGAAAAAACGAAAGAAATGCTGTGGGATTTTATCAGACCCCCTGGCAATGGCACAAACTTCATAATGTGATACTAATAGATTTTGGGGGAATGGAATGAGAGTGCCAGGGTTGTAACAATAGCCTTCTAATGTTTTCTTTGGAGATGAAAGAGATAAGGCTTTTTTTTTTTCCAAAGTGTATCCTATATGCTGACTTAGCTTGTGACCCTTTCAAAACATTTGTGATCACTCATTCTGATGGCCTTCCTGATGTGACTAAATCTTATGTTATTTTTATTAAGATCTTACAAGGTTGCCAGATAACTAATTGTGGTGGAAAACAGCCAAGGAGCAGGGCTCAGAGTGGTACAAAGTGTGGACTCTCTCTCTAGCCTACCATCCCTCAGCTTTCCTAATGATTCCATCAACCTCCTTTTAAATTTGAAAGCACGTATTTTCTATATATTTTTTATTTAGCTTATGTCAGTGTCATGTATGTGTTTGAAATTCACTTGTCTCTTATTACATTATAATCTCTTCCTAGACATAGTCTATCTTTTATTATCTTTGAAACTCCCTATAGCGTCTAATGTAAATTTAGGTACACGGGTCTTGCACTGATATGTAGCTTTTCAGCTTCAGGGAAAGGAAGCTTATTCTAGATACAACTGAACTCCTTACTAGATGTATAAATTTTATAATTATCTTTACAAAATTAGATGCTTTTCCTCTCATGAAATCCCAAAAGAAGAGAGAGAACTTAGCTTATTCCTTCGTATTAAATCATCACACTATTGAGTGCATATTGCATGTCAGGATCTGTGTAGGGTCTGGGCTAACTCAACAAATGTGACAAGAATTCTGCCTGTTGTAGATGAATGGTAGAATGAGGATTTCAGAGAAAGAGAAACTCAGAGAAAGAGAATTTTACCTGGACAAGGTTGTGGGAAGGGAGACCCCAGCTGCTGAGCATTAAGATTCAGATGCATTTGTGCCTCCCTGTTTGTTTTATCTTGACCTTCTTATAAAGGAGACACCCCAGAGGAGCTCCATTTTGTCCTCACACTTGGTTTTCCCATGGTGAGACTCATTATTAATAGCAGGACATGAGATTATTAGATATCTTAGGTGTCTCCTTACCCTTAAATTTGGCTTTTCCAAATTCTGCAAAGTGGTGGGATATAGAAGGAACATTCTTTGGCCAGCAAGTAAGGCAGCACTAGGAGACAGGCCTCTATCTTCAAAGAATACACAAGGTGGTTAAGGGATTTGGCAAAGATGATAAAAAAGAAGATGAAATGAGAATAGGGGAAGGCACTGCAGGTATAAAAATTCTCAATACCAGTGTACAGGTAGACTCAGGTGGGTAAAGCAGAGGCTAGAGGCAAGGAAGAGTGGCAGTAGTTAACTTAAATCTTGGACACTAAGATGTTTTATGGATAGTGTGGAAAATTGAGTAAGCTTCATGTCTTTTTCCACTTTTTAAATTTTCCTCAAGTCCTTTAAGTCTTTCCACCAGTGATAGCTAAGAGATATCTGATGGTAAAGTATGAAGGGGCAAATACTTATGCTTGAAAATCTTAAGGAACATCTCAACATGAGGAACTGCAACAACTTATCTGCAAGGCGCTGATTGTTGGTTATTTAGGTGGGGGAATGGAGCTATGTTCTCAGCGTGCCCCTTAAATGATCCAAAGTGAAGGCAGACATAGTGGTAGAGGTGTTTATCCTATATTTACACATGTGCTTGAACTGATTTGTTGGTCCAAAGGCTAATACCATTCTGTTGGCGGTTCATCTGATGGCTGTGGCTCAGGGTGGGCAATAGCACACTAATTGCACCATTAATTCCAGATTAGGCTATTTTAGAAAGAAAGAGAGAGAGAGAGAAGGAAAGAAGGAAGGAAGAAAGAGAGGGAGAAAGAGAGAAAGAAAGGGAGAAAGAGAGAAAGGAAAGAATCCTCAATGACAGATCCAAAGGTAGAAGATCTGGAATTTGTGTGAGGCAAATGAAACACCTATGTATAGAGAAGGTAAGGGCATTGGATGACTAATCTCACTTGACAAAGAAACTCTCTCATTGTGAATAAATATTTCAATATATGTAGAAGCAAATTTATTACAGTATCCTTTAAAACAGGAAATTATGGGGCTTCCCTGGTGGCGCAGTGGTTGAGAGTCTGCCTGCCGATGCAGGGGACACGGGTTCGTGCCCCGGTCCGGGAAGATCCCACATGCCGCAGAGCAACTTGGGCCCGTGAGCCATGGCCGCTGAGCCTGCGCGTCCAGAGCCTGTGCTCCGCAACGGGAGAAAAAAAACAGGAAATTATAGAACTCACATAAATACCTCTCCATGAAAATAATGTATGCTTACATTGTAATCCTTAATGGATGCTATTTCATTTTATGCTTTTATGTACATCTAATTTTTTCCCTTAGGCTAAATTCCTAGAAAGGGAATTTCTGTGTCAAGGATATAATAATTGATTCAATATATTTTACAATCTGTCTGCCAGAAAGGTTTTAAAACATTTAAATTAATTGTTTAAATGATAGATGTTTTAAAAATTATACTCCCACCAGCAGAGTATGAAAGTTCCTATTTCTTTACCTGTTCGATATTCTTTTTGCCTCCACTCTAATAGATAAATGCTACCTTTTATTGTCTTTATAATGTTAATTTATTTGATTATTAATGGGTCGGAGCATTTAAAACATAGGCCATTTTTACTTCTTCTTTACCGGTTACTTCTTCATGTCCTAAGGTCATTTTGGGGGGACTACTTTTTTCTCTTTTTCATATTCATTTTAAGAACTTTTATGTATTCACCTCAAATATGTTGCAAATACTTTTCCCAGTTTATGTTTGCATTTAATTATTGCTTTTGCCATTATATGGGCTGTTCTAATTTTTAGTAATTGCATTTATCAGTCTTTTACTTTTGGCTTCTGCTTTTGGTGTCATGCCTAGAAAGACTTTCTCCACCATGATGTCATTTAAAATAAAAATTTATTTTCTCCTACTATCAGTATGGCTTACTCTCTTTATATATAAATTTTTTAATCTTGATAAGTGTATAATGGTAGGAGGTAGGAATCTAACTTCTTCCCCCAAGCAATTAGCCAGTGTTCCCAATACCACTTATTGGGGTACCTCTTGATTATATTCTAAACTTTTCCGCATGTTTTTGTTTCAAACTAGTCTGTTCTTATACTTTGCATCATGCTGTCCAAATATTATAGTTCTAAATTACAATTAATATCTGAGAAATACTGTCTCACCCCATCACCCATTTTTATGTGTTTCTACTCTACTTTTTATTTATCCAATTATAGGAGGAAACTAAAGTGCCAAAAAAAAAAAAAAACCCAGCAAAAGAGTAAAAAGATCTTAGTGTTAAAGAAACAACTCGTATAAGAAGAAACAGAAGTATTAAAGATTTTTTGGATGATTCCAAAGAGGATAAAGATTATTTAGTAGAGGAATCCAATTCTGATTCAACTTCAGATTCTCTAGACTCTGTTGATCCAATTAATCCTATAACAATTGCCACTTCAACAGATTTGGAAAGCAATTTGATAGCCTCCATAAAGCTGCCTTGTAATACCCAGGACCAAAATAGCTACTGACTGACCAGACATTCAATTAAAATAGGTAACATTCATACAAATGATGCATACTTGGCCATAAGGTACTCAAAACGTATATTTCATGACCAACCAGTGGTAATGAACTATTTCTGTCTAAAAAGCAGTGTACCTCCAGTGACCACAAGGTACCTAATTGTAAGGAGGCTCAGGCCTGCACTTGGAGGATACATCATTGATACCCTTACTATTTTTTTCAGAGTGAAACTTGTGGCACAATAGGAGAAATGGACTTTTGAAGAAATTTCTAAGACCTAGGCTCCACTAGGAGCTTAAGGAACTAAAGACACGTACTCTACCCTAATCCCTAAAGATGAGCATATTTATTGCTCCCCATGTGTCCACCTTTTTATAATCTTATCAGTAAAAAATCCCAAAATAGATAACAAAGCATAATTTTAAAGTTATGAAAGGCTAATCTTATGATGTGCAACATAAAAAGAATCAATAAGATTGATTCTTCCAAAACCAGCTCTGCTATCTCAGATTAATAGATTTAATCTAACTTTATACAAGAGCTGAAAACCCCCTTAGGATATCTCTAATAACATGGTTATTCTGCCTCTATTTGAATATTTTCAGAGTTAGGAAGCTCACACTTTTCTAAGGCAGCCCATCCTGCCACACACACCCTTTTTCTTTTAAGACAGTTAAGTGTTGTTGTTTTTGTTGCTGGCTGCACCACGTGGCTTGCAGGATTTTAGCTGTTCCCTGACTAGGGACTGAACCCAAACTCTCGGCAGTGAAAACACGGAGTCCTAACCACTGGACTGCCAGGGAATTCCCATCTGCTCCTTATTTTTATTAGGTCAAAATATCTCTATGACTTCTGTGGTTCTGTCCTCTGGAGACTGAGAGCACACATCTACCCTCTCTTTGACAAGTCGGCTCTTTAAATGTTTGAAGAGATCAAGTGCCTATAGGATCTCCAAGCTGCCCATTCGTAGTCCTGCAACTGCTCCTCCCATGATGCTATTTTCAGAACTTTCCTGATTCCCTCTGTGGTTTATCAGAACCTGGGGCTCCAAACCAACTGCAAATTCTGAGTCAAATTCAATCAACATAGGGTGTACTGAGAGGAATCATTTTTAAAAAATCAAATATGTTTTTGTATTCCCAGTGTCCAGCACAGAGCTCAACAGGTACATAGTAGATGTCTATTGAATATTTGAGGGCATAAATGAATGAATGAGACACTTGATCCTTTTCATGACCATTTTAACAATTTTACCAAATCGGTTGTGTTTTCTTACCAGAACAAAATTCTTGTGCACATATGCCCCTGTTCCTTGAAGTGTGTGGGGAAAACCATCCCAGGGCAAGTTAAATAAATTTTAAGCTTAACTTTTGCTTAGGTAGCTTCAAGTGCTATAAACATTATATTTTATTTTTATTTTGTTTATAGTTCTTGGACCTAGAACAGATTTGGTTTGTGGCAGCTCTATGGATCTCACGAAGTCACATTTCATTTGGAAAATTCCTGTGATATCCCAGCGTGTAGATATCAGTCTTTTTGAACATGCCGGTGTGAGAGGATGTCTCTTTGTTTAATGCCCTGGCCATTTGTTCCTTAGCTACAGGTTGCCTTTGTTAGTGTTTCTGCCGTTGCCAGAGACATTTCTGTTGGACCTGGCATCTGTTAGTGCACTTTCTCCCAAACTGAAAGCTAATTTAGGCTTTGTAGTGTATGAAGACCTGCTAGCTCTTTTCCTCTTCTGATTTTATTTTTGCCCCAAATAGTCACTGTAATGAGGCCATTTTTGAACTTTTTTTTTCCCCAAATGATTTATTTTTCCTTAGTGAATTTTACCCAGTGGAATCTGACCTTGTACATCTGTGCTTGAGTTTTATTAGGGAAGCTTCCTATTAATATTCCATGGCTTCCCTAATTCTCCTCTGCGCTCATCCCCACTTCCCATCTCAACTTCTTGGTCTAATTTTTGTATAAACGTTCCTTTGTCCATAACTGAGGATTGGATCTCTGCTTTGCACTCTCTCATAACTACCTACATAGCATTTTGTGGGCTATTCCAGGGTGGGATATAACCCTTCCCTAGGAAGTGAAGAAGAATTAATTACAATATAAAGGACCAAGTGATGGTCTCAAAATTTCTATAAGGAGAAGTTTAGGAGTGATAATCTGGTTGAAAGCACTGGAGGAAGGGTGTGTCTATGGGGGTTGTATTGAAGTTGTGTTCGAATATAAAGCAAACTTTCTACTTAGACTGTATCTTTATTGAGGGGAAGAGGTGATAAAGACAATTGTGGAAACTAAAGCAACTTTAGCTAGTCCACCACTCTGTGCCTTCATTCCAGATATTAAATGATCTAAGAGAGCACCCTCTTGACCAAAGCCCACAGGGCCACTCATTAGTATCCTATTACACAGAGTGAGATAAAGAAAAAGATAGTGTGTTAATTTTAACACATTTTAATTGAAACCAATGACACTTTTTTGTGAGTTAGCTGAAATCTTTTAGGATTGCACTGACCCCCTAAAAGGAGAGAGTCATATACAGTTATATGAAAAGTGAGTTTCAGGTAGAGGGGAAAATGTCATGCTAATGTTTTCTTTTTCCTTATGTAAATATAATTAATCTATTCTATAAAAAATCACTTCCAACCTTGTCAGAATGGGGCTTTGAGTTTCTGTGCAAGAGTAAAGAGCATGTTAGTAAACTTGAACTCCAAATGTTGTTGATAATATTAATTATAGAATTTTCTAGAGTATGTGTGAGAAAACAGTGATTTTACATATGCATTCAGTGATTTAAAAATAAACATCCATTTGGATGAACTTACTTTTTCTCTCAAATATAGATTTACTAGATTTAGAAAGATTTGCGTTTATTAGATTTGGGGAAGATTTGCATTTTTTTTACTGTGTACAAATCTGAGTGTTTTACTTTTGCTCAAAATGTGTGAAAAAACGCAAAGTTCTCTTCCGGATTTTGTGCAGGTGCCCTGGAACTTGGGTGCACTGAGGGATGCAAGATAGGTTCACTGATCTGTAACCCAGATCAAGCTCAGAGAAGCACTGAAGGAACAGATGGTTGTGAGGTGCCTCCTCACCTAAGGAGATGGACAAAGCTGTAGCTGCATTCGAGGGAGGATGTCACAGGCCACAGAGATCTGTCTGTGGGCTCTGCGGGCGAGATATCAAACACGTTGCAGAGAACATCTTTAACAATCCTGCCAAATCGTCCCTAGTCAGTTGTTTTTACAGAGCTGTGTGGACCTCAGTGGTGCATACTCAGGGGCATCTTATATTTTAGCTAAATGAGGGTCATGTCTAGGAGAGGGGTGAAACCATGGGTAATCATTAGTGAAATCCATTTCACCTGTAACCTGTCTTCACTAATCAAGGTGGCTTTAATTGTTGCTACAAAAGACTTGCATGTCCTCCAAGTAGCACCCAGCCTAAACAAGTTGTTTGCCTGAGTTGTTTCCTGGGAACTTGGAGTCAGTTGTGTCTTGTTGGAGCTGAGCTGCTTAAGACTGGATGGCACCACTGACCCTTCAATTGGGCATGCCTGTCTGTGCAATGATCTTTTGAACGTGCAGAGGCCTATAGCTTAGTTACGCCTGTGTAGAAGGAAGATTCTGCACCTTTTTCCAATCACCTTTTCCCATGCTCTCCACACCTCAGACCCCCTGCTTCTTCATTGTGTATCCCACAAGACCCCCGAGCCTCTGAGTTGTACTCCTGTCTCCTCACTTGGCTGCCTTTCGAATAAACCCTCTCTTTGCTACAAACCTGGTGTCTCAGCATTTTGGCTTCTTGCTGTGTGTTGGGCAAAACAAAACGAACCTGGTTTGGTAACATGAGGGCCTCTGTGGGGAAAATACATAGAAAATGGAAAGAATGGCACAAGTGGAGAAAAGGAAGAAAGTTAGACAATTTTTCCTTGAGCCTTCAGTTACCTCTTTCCTCCTTTTATGCCTTTCACATTTTGCAAGCTCTTTCTGAGAGACCACGTTTTAATAATGAAGCTCATGACTAAAGGTGTTCTGGGGCTAGAGAATGTAAACAGGTTGGGAAGATACATGCGGACTCTCCCTAATATGCAGCTCTGGGATTTGTACAACCTCACACTATCACTATTATACAGTAAATGGATAAATCCATAAATTAGGACTTTATTGAGCATAAATGTATCCTGGTCATAGTTAATGAGGCAGCTTTGGGTTGAGTCCTATTTGTGGCACACTAACCATGGAATCAGAAAATTTATACCAACCCCTCATAAGTAACAATATTTAGAATATACAAAATAGTGATAGGTAAATGATAGCTTCTTTAACCTACAGTATTTTTATAAGGATCAAATTAGCTATTATGGACAGAAAAAGTACCATACACGGTAAATACTAATGTGAAATATAATTATTGTAGGTAAATTTGGATTACCATTCTACCACACCCCACTAAATTAGAATCTGAAAGTGGTAAGCATCTCCCTGAAGCTTCTAATTAATTTCCATGATGTAGTTTACCTATAACACACTCTAAAACATCTAGGTAGGATCTCTCTCATCCAATTTCCTCAAAGCATTAAACATCCTATGTAAAAGTACAAAATATTCCTCTAAATACCCCTGGGCTTGCCTTTCAATCTTCATACTATTTATTGGTATATATTCAGACAGTTTAAGTCAGGTATGAGACTGACAAAAGATAGAGTTAAATCTAATTTTTCTCTATTCCACACAAACTGGTAGATGTTGCAGCACCTTGCCAAGTGTGTAGAAATCCCAGGTGGTTTTCCTGTCATTAAGCAGTCATGGCTTACTATCCTGCTTCCTCTTTTTTTTTTTTTTTTTTTTTTCGAGGTACGTGGGCCTCTCACTGTTGCGGCCTCTCCCATTGCAGAGCACAGGCTCCGGACACGCAGGCTCAGCGGCCATGGCTCACGGGCCCAGCTGCTCCGCGGCATGTGGGATCCTCCCGGACCGGGGCATGAACCCGTGTCCCCTGCATCGGCAGGCGGACTCTCAACCACTGCGCCACCAGTGAAGCCCTCCTGCTTCCTCTTTTAAGGTGGAATTAGAAACATATACTGATGTCTTTATCTAAACCAGATTGGCATGCCTGGGAGAATGCACTGCAACACTATGGACTGCAGCCATGAGTGTCTGGCGTGTGATCTTGTGGTGGAGCAGGTGGACGTGAAGAAAGCATAGGTAATAATAATCCAGCCAACTTTGGTTGAATATTTATGTATGTAAGGCACTGTCCTACCCACAGCAGTTGTTATTACCACTCACAAGAATCTCAAGAGGTAGTTACTACTATTATTACATATGAGATATATGACATATGAGAAATATAGAGCTACCTTGTTTAAATGACTTTCCCATGGCCAAATTTCAAGGTGGGTGCAGAACTCATATCATCTGATTGCAGCCCCATGCCCTTAACCATTCTCTGTTTCAGCTTTTTGTGTTACCCTTTAAACATTTGAATGTTTGATCCATTTGTCTAATAACCTGGTTAAACATCTCTTCTCCATATGTCTGTTTCACCTAGTTCCTTAAGGAAAAGAAATCCAGTCATTAATAAACTGATTATCCACCATTTCCTGGTGTAACGAGCCCACTAGAGCATTAACCAAAAGCAAAGTAAAACAAAACTAAACAAAACAAAAATTCAAGCTGGAAATTTTAGCCTTGAACAATTGATCAAAGCAGACACATTCTGTGCTTTAGTATGTTTTGTTTCATCCTGAAGGTTCTTCTTCTTCCAAGAGAAACCTCATGAAGAAATGTACAGATAAGCAATTTTTAACAAATGGAACAGTAAGACATAAGGTTTTCTAGGCAGAAAGCATATTTTTAGGAAAACCTTCTCTGAATACATGATATTCAGTTTGGATCCTGATGAATTATATTCAGCATAATTGGCAATTAAGATGCTTGAAAGTAACTAACTTAAATAACCCTTGAATATGAAGCAATATAATATAGTGTTTAAAACCATGGACTCTGGAGTCAGGCAACTTGGATTCAAAGCCCAGATTTGACACTATTTGTGTGGTCTTGGGCAAAACACTTAACCTGTCAAAGCTCTTGTTTCCTCCTATGTAAAATGAAAATTATTTATCTACTTCAAAAGTTTGGAGAAATAAACAACATTTGTAAAGTTTTAAGCTCAGTTCTTATGTTGTGATAAGCAAACAGTAAATAATGGCCATTATTATGTAGGTCTGTGATGGGCAAGCGATATCTAGGGTAACAATAAGACATAAGTATCATAGTCGTATAGGTATTAGGTGTTGCTATGAGTTTGGGTTTATTTCTTCAGGTATTAGGCATAAAGGAAAAAGAACAAAGAAGTGAGGATAAACCATTTAGGGTGGGAAGGTGAGGAGCAAACAGCCCATGAGGAAGATTAAGGGGTGGCTGGAGAATAGAAAGAAAATCAAAAGTTTAGGAAAGAGGGAGTGTGTTAGTTGGGGTTTTCCAGAGAAACAGAACAATAGGATAAATGCGTGTGTGTGTGTGTGTGTGTATAAAAGAGGAGATTTACTATAGGAATTGGCTCATGCGATTGTGGAGGCCAAGAACTTCCACAGTCTGCCCTCTGCAAGCTGAAGAACCAGGAAAGCTGGTGTTGTCATTCAGTCTGAGTTCAATGACCTGAGAACGAGAGGAGCTGATGATACAAGTCTGATTCCAAAGGCCTGAGAATCTGGGGGCTGATCTTTCAAAAACTGTTTGAGGGCTTCCCTGGTGGCGCAGTGGTTGAGAGTCCGCCTGCCGATGCAGGGGACACGGGTTCGTGCCCCGGTCTGGGAAGATCCCACATGCCGCAGAGCGGCTAGGCCCGTGAGCCATGGCTGCTGAGCCTGCGCATCCGGAGCCTGTGCTCTGCAAGGGGAGAGGCCACAACAGTGAGAGGCCCGCCTACCGCAAAAAAAAAAAAAAAAAAAAAAAAACTGTTTGAGTCCAAAGTCCTGAAAACAAGGAATACTTATATCCGAGGGCAGGAAGAGAAGGATGTCCCAGCTCAAGCAAAAAAACCCAAATTACCCTTCCTCCATTTTTTGCTCTATTTAGGCCCTCAGTGGATTGGATGATCAGCCCACATTGATGAGGGTGATTTTCTGTACTCAGTCTACTGATTCAAACACTAATCTCTTCTGGAAACACCCTTACAGACACATCCCCAGCTAGTGTTTTACCAGCTATACCTTAGCCCAATCAAGTTGACTTGTAAAGTTAACTATCATGAGTCTACCCTTTGTCAACTTTGCACCCATATGCATCTCCTTAAACTGTATTAAAGACAATAACAACAAATAAAGACAATAACAAGGTCATAATTCCTCCTACATGATACAGCTATTCTTCATATACCTGAAAATGCACTAATCCCTTTGCCAGAAGAAGTAAAGTCCTTGAATGATGTTTACTCTTCTCCTGATATCTCATAACTTAAATACTATGATGTAAAATTAACAGTATTTAAATATTGATATAAAGTCAATATGTTTTATGTTACATAAGAGAATAAGAGAAGAAAGAAAACAAAGGCTGCTTACTATACATATATATACACACAAGCATATGCATAACAAAATAAGGAGGAAATACTCATGACAATTATAGTTCTCATTTCTGTAACTGGTCACATAGTCTTAGCTGGTATTAATAACTACCTTCTTCTACTACCTATTCTGTATTCCCTTTGTCTTCAGCAAACACCTCGACTGATTATTCTTTACCAGGCAGGGTGATTCTAATCTTCAATCCTGAAGGGTCTGTGCCATTTGTAGTCCTGCCTGGATTGGGTTGTTATAGTTTCCATTGACCTTAATTATAGGTCATCTTAATACTAGGAGATGTCTTAAGGGATCTCATATTCCAGACACACTCTTCCCTATCTCCATTATGGAGTAGCAGTCCAATTTCTTTTTAGTAATCAGGATTAATCACCCCAGCCAACACCATAACTCCTTTATTTGCCCGTTGATTCAGAGGCATGAGGAACCCAAAGTGGCCAGGTGGCAGTCTTAACTTACAGTTCAATGGATCACTGCTGTGTCTCCTGGCGGAAGCATTCCTTCTCCTGGAACTAAGATCTCTAGGCCAGCAGAACATAAAGTCACAGGAACAGGAGACAAAAATTTTGATGGTGGGTTACTAGGGGTAATAGTGAATGGTGCTACTCCCATTTCCACTCCTTGATTTCTGGACCCCTGAATCCTGGCTATTGGAAAAATAACACCATATATTGGATGCTGATTCAAAACATATACAGCCTTCTGGAGAACTTTGCCCCAGTCTCGCAAGGAATTGCCACCCAGATGACACTGTAACTGAGTCTTCAAAAGTCCATTTCACCATTCTCTTAAACCAGCTGCTTCAGGGTGGTGATCATAGTAAGACCAGTGAATTCCATGAGCATGAGCCCACTGCTGTACTTCTTTTGCTGTGAAGTGAGTGTCTTGATCAGAAGCAATGCTGTGTGAAATATTTACAGGAACATGAGATTGACAGCACCAGAGGAAGTCCAATAGTCTAATAAGGTGAAGAAAAAATATGTCCATTGACTTAGGTGGTTATGTATGTTAGGAGCAACTTACAAACGTGTGTAGAAGCAAACTTCCAAGTGTGAATGACAAGTGAATTTGTGTCACTTAAGAATGAAGAATGTGGCAGCGAAAGGAAAAGGAAAGGTTTTTGTTGTTTTTACTGTCAGTTGGTTTTGTTTTTCAGGTAGAAAAAATGTATATGTTAAATGGCAAAGGGGAAGAGAGTGGTTTAAAATATAAAGTGGAAAGTGAGTTGTAATCCCTTGAGGGGAACTGAAGGACTGGGATACGGAGCCCAGGTTCTTTCACATGTTCATTTATTGTTATGCTATGAGAACAAGCATCTACTTCATGTCAGATACTGGAGACATGGCAAACCAGACGTATGTGATTCTTATCTTCCTGAAGCTTTCACTTTAGAGTTTTGGATATTATTCTGTATCCAGTAAGACATCACTGAAAGATTTTAAGCAGAGAAATTATATGATTTATTGCACACAGCATTATTGCAGCAATGGCTCATTAATACAGAAGGAATAGAGTAACATGTTAAAATACACCATAGGGAAACAATCAGAAACACATAAAAGTGGTTCTGGGTAGAACTCATGGTCTAGTAAGGAAGGAACCTGGGTTCTTTGTACTAGCTTTTTCCTCTGCTTGAGGCTTCCTTTCCCCCAATATTTGCAAGGCTGGAATCCTTCTTGTGATTCATTTAGTAGCTTAAATTTCAGTCTCTCACAGAAGTCTTTCTTTAGTCCCCAGTCTAAAATATACCCAGTAGCTCTCTATCACCCAATTTTAGCTCTTTGTATAGAATTTATATAGCTTTACATTTTTATAAAGGTATTTATTTTATCTGTTTATATTTTATTATCTTTCTCTCTCTCTCTCTGTTGGAATCTAAGTTCTATGAGAGCAGGGCTATTGTGTGAATTTTACCACTGTGTTCCTGAATCTGGAATAGGGCATGGCATATCAAGTAGGTGCTGATAAATGGATATTATGAAAAAATACATAAAAGAATAACAATGTAGCTGCTGAAACAGAGACATACGCCAAATGCTATGACAATACAGAATAAGAAAATCTACAAAGACTGAGTATCATTTGTGTATCAACAGACAAGGATCTCAGGGGACATTCTATCTTAAAGAAACTAGGACTGTAAGCAATAACTTTCCTTTCTGCTAGTAAAAAATAGAGGTAGAGCTTGAACTCAAGGTGAAGTGGGTTCGGATTCAACACTCTTGATACTCTTCCCTACTGCCTTTCCTTCCCTGGATATCGTGGTTTTTATTAGCTTCCTGTAGAGAAAAGGAAGGTATTTCTCTAGTTATTAACATGGAAGGCAATTTAATGTTATCAGACTGTGGAATGAGACAGACCTATGTTTGAAGCCTGACTCAACTGTGTTTGAAGCCTACCAGCTGTGTGACCTAAAACAACTCACCTAATCTCTCTGTGCCTTTCATTTCTTCAGAGCCATTTAAGGATTAATGAGATAGTACATATCAGATGTTTAGCACAGACCCGGATCCATAGTAAACTGTTCACAAGTGCTGGTTATTTTTATTATAATAGTCTCATTAACATGGGTACTATTGTTATGACTCACTAAACCTTGAAAGAAAAGTTCCACCTCTGAGAAAAAAGTCTAGGATAAATGTATCATTGTTATACAAAACTTGGAACTTGAAGGCAGCAGAATCTGAAAATTGCTTGGCTGAGATCTTAAAGACCTGATTTACATTATGTCAAAACATATGTCACTTGCAACAAGGATGCCAGTGATTAAGTATGAGTGAGATGCTCACACTAAGTATTATAGGAATGGAGAGGAGAGAAAGAATACCATAAACCAGAGCAGGGCCTCTCCAGGCTGGGCACAGCAGGAGCAAAGGTATGGAAGAGGAAAAATAGAAGTTTTGTGTAGAGTGTGGTAAGGGGGGCGGTTTGGCTAGAGTGGAGGGACCACGCTGGAGAGCTGATGTTAAAGATTCAGAGCTCAGACCAGACCCAGAAGGGAGGATGCAGGGGTGAGAACACTATCTTGTCGGCAACTGAATACGTCTGCAATCACTTTACCTGTTTTGAAGAATTTTATCTCAAGTAAAGTAGTGTTATTCTGCAATCAAAAATTAAATGTAATTTTTTCTTAGTTCTGTTTAAATATATTTTGTAAAGATACCATTTAAAACATATTAACCTCCTCATCAACAAGGTGTTCTATTACCAAAAGAGGTCCTGTTGTTCCTCTCTCATGCTTGCTTGAATGAGCTCTCTTTATCATCCAGACCTTGTAGACCTTACCCTAGAACCATTTGAAAACCTTCAATTTGTTGTGTTTTTACCTAAGAATCTTGCCTCCTATACGTGTGTGTCAGGAGACACACGTAACTATTTTCAGTGCAGTATTGTTTGTAAGCACAAAAAGTAGGAAATAAACTTAATGTCCATCAGTAAGGACATTAAGATAAATAAATTGTGAAATAGTTATATAATAGAAAACTATTCAATAGTAAAATGAAACTAAACCTAAATGATTTAAAATACAATGTTGAGTTTAAAGAAAGCAAGGTGCCAAGTGATATCTAGAATATGATAACATTTGTATAAATTTTAAAATTCACACAAAATTATAATATATTCTATTTATGGAAACATGAATATATTTAATAAAAGCATTAAAACATGGATTAGGAAGATATAAATTCATGACAATAGTTGAGTTTGGGAAGGGAAGGTGGGGCTTGGGATTGGGGAAGAGATCAAAGAAGGCTTCAATGTTAACTATAAAGCTTTGTTTCTTTTATGAAATAAATTAAGCTTTATATTAAGTAAAATATAAATTTTACTCATCCAGGGAGGGTTTACATATAGGCTGTTATATTCCTTTCTGTAGTTTTCTGTATCTTTTCCATCTTATCAAGAAAAAAAATTAAAGATAAAAATGATCATTAACCACCTTCATTCATTTCATGGTGGTCAAAATGTACAAACTTCCTGTTATAAGATAAATAAGTCCTGGGGATGTAATGTACAGCATGGTGACTATAGCTAGCAATACTGTACTGTATATTTGAAAGTTGTTAAGAGAATAGATCTTAATGTTCTCATCATAAGAAAATTAGTTGTAACTATGTGAGCTGATTAATGTTAACGAAAGTCATTGCAGTAATCATTTTGCATTATATACATATATGAAATCATTATGTTGTACACCTAAAACTAACACAATGTTACATGTCAATTATATCTCAATTAAAATAAAAAATAGAAATGATCATTAAGGAATAGATTAGAATGCTGAATCTCACACTTTCCACCTTCCAAGACCACTTTTATTATTCTTAATCCTTCATTAGTGGATTTTATACTCTGAAAGATTTTGTTCAACAAGTTACATTTATTTAATATAATTCACTTCCTCACTTTTCTTTTAAAAAGCATGAAGGCCAGTAAGAGCTTACCACCAGTCTGAGATAA
The DNA here is from genome assembly GCF_964165515.1 of Mesoplodon bidens. NCBI lineage: Eukaryota > Metazoa > Chordata > Mammalia > Artiodactyla > Ziphiidae > Mesoplodon > Mesoplodon bidens. The sequence continues at coordinate 94,715,340 of NC_138161.1, read as the reverse complement.
ACATTCATAAATGTACATGACGTAGAGCCATTTTGCCCAGACTTATATTTGCATTGAATATTGTGAAGTTGATGAATGTTGAGAAATTGATGAAGGGGCTGGAAGGGGAGCCTGGGTGGCAGCCCAGCTCCTCATTTCCAGGCAGCACTGCTGCTGTCTGCTCTTCATTAACCAGTTGATGACTCTTGTAGAGGGATTACAAACTTTGTTTTTTCACAAATTCATCTATATTCAAGGTTAATGTTCTTATCCTGACTATGCTACATAATGAAATTTAGAGTTTATTGGGGGATGTGTGAAAATTTATGCAGATAGTTATAATCAAGAATTCGAAAATTAATTAAGAATATGTAAAGATATATCTTTAGTTATAATATATAGCATAACAGTAGATATTATAACTATAATGTATCCATGGGGAGGAATCATGAAATTGCTGAGATCACTTTGGGAATGCCGAAGGAATGATATAACTCCAGCCAAAGCAAAGAAACTTGACATTTTAGTTAGCCCATGCAGTTTCATTATGGGCAAATACATGATTACTATTTTAACTTTTGAAATATTTAAAGTAACTTGAAGATTTCCATTAATAGCTTTGTGAGCCCGTGAGGGATTTCAAGTGGGGAACAACTACTCTCAGAGGGGTCTAATTCATGTTTTTTAAATCAATGAGTAATAACTTCTTGTCTATATAAAAGTTCAGTCACTTCACAAATATGACTATCTTTTCATTTTGTCCAAACTTAGGAGTTCAATAGAAAAGCAATAAATCACAAAAATACAAATTTTGGCATGAGAAAATGGAATATGGGCACATGAAGATGCATTATTTATATGAAAGAAAGACAGAGAGACAGTGACAGGTGTCTGGGGGTTGAACATTCATTAGTATGATAAGGTCTGAATTGGGGAAAAGTATTGAAATCCCCATAATAAAACTATAAAGGAAGACCAAGGAAGCTGAGGCCATAATTTCCCACAGAAATTCTAAACTGAATAAAGGAAACCATTACTAATTTATATTTGCACCCTAACGTATTCATCATTCCCAACTCTGGTACATGCTTGGCAGTGTATGAGATGCCTACCAATTATGCTGGCTGAGAGGAGAGAATATTCATGCTAGAGTTGACATACTGTGCCAGATTTCAGAGGTAATTTTAGGTCACCAGTCCCAAGCCAAATATCCCCACTCTAGAAAGACTGCTTAATGCACTGGGTAGGGGAATGGGGGGAGGGGACCCCTAAACCTCTAAACTCTACCAGGGCTCCTGCAACAGTCATTACTTCAGTTAGATTTCTTTCTGTGTGGCTCCAGAAGGCTCTGCCTGCTAATGACAACTCATTTAGCAGAATGACAGTTGTTTGATGCTCAAAGGGAATGAAGCAAACATTGCCTGATGTGCGCTCCACTCCTTTTAACAGCCTTGCTGCAAGAGAATCTTTACTACAAGGAGCATTAGAATTAAATGTGAGCTATTAATGAAGGAAAAACTCTCACGATCAAATAATAGCAGAAAAAAAGTATAAGCAAGAAGAAGAAAACTCTGGGAAATAATGTAATGCTTTACTCTGTCTACTTGGTGAATTGATTGCTACAAATCCATAGGATACCCACACAGTAGGGGTTTGGGGCCACAGATACATCAATATAAATTCTTATTTGCATTCATTTAAGAATTCACAGGACCAGTTGTCACAGGGAATATGGCTCTTTTAGACTGTCCATTTGTGTGCAAGCACACTCAATGCACAATAACACTTGGATGACTTAGAATTTAGACAGCAGTAAGTCTGGATTCTGAATAGCTTTATGTAAACTTTAATAAAAATGAAAACATGGATTCCATAATACCATTTTGGCTGCCACATTTGACTGATTTTATTTAATGAGATTTTGGAGACTAGTTTGATTTACTATTTTTTTTTAACCCATCAAAACAGGACTGGAGATGAAAGAATAGCGATTACTGACATTTCTGCTGCTCTGCTCGGCTTATTAAAGTGATTTCATCTGTAAACAGAACCCTGTTTTTGTTGAGCTGCTTGAGAGATAACTATTACAAGCCTTTTACAAAATGTTAAAAGAAAAATTGTTATTCACATTTTATATTTCAGGGAAGAGTGATCTGTTCAGGAATTTACATTGTGGTGAAAAATCTTGCTTCTTTTTCAGAGCTCGGATTCCTTTTTGTAGAAATGCACAGTTGGCTACATGAGCATAAACAAATGTGAAACCATATACTGAGAGACACTACATTAAGAAAATGAAATAAATTCAATAGGCAGTCCGAAAATATCATTCTCTGTCACTCTCTGAAGGAAAGGATAATATATTTCCTCGTGCCAGAGTCCTCCTGGCATAAAAAGGCCTAGACTACATCTTTGGACTGTTCATTAATTCTCTTGATCTGAGCCCTCATTCATAAACCTGAGAAAGTTAGGTGCTTTTACTGCCTTACACTGCCTCATTCTTATTTAGTCTAGGACAAGGTATTTAAAAAAAATGTTTCAAACCAATCATTTGATACAGTCCCCTACTAACATTTTCCTTTTTGGAAACCACCAAAGAAATATTCCTGCTCTCTGTGTCCTGGCAGGAGACTTTTGCTCGATTCATTCCTTTGTTAAGAATGAAGACTTCAAGGGAACAGAGTTGGTAGAGTATCCCTGTGGAATTCCTTAAAGAAAGATAACTCTTCCTTGATTTACTGGCAGGAAGTAATCTGACTCCTCTCTCAAGGTGAAACCAATTTATCCTATTATCTCTGATTCATAACACTTCTTAGAAGACCATAGGGGGTTCTACCACATCCTTCTGCACCCCAATTATGTGGGCATATGATGAGGATAAGCATGTAGAGATGACTCTGTAGGTTTCCTTTTGCCACGTCTTCCCACCTACTCTTTTTTTTTTAAACTTTTTAAAATACATCTTTATTGGAGTATAATTGCTTCACAATACAGTGTTAGTTTCTGCTTTATAACAAAGTGAATCAGCCATACATATACGTATATCCCCATATCCCCTCCCTCTTGCATCTCTCGCCCATCCTCCCTATCCCACCCCTCTAGGTTGTCACAAAGCACCGAGCTGATCTCCCTGTGCTACGCTGCTGCTTCCCACTAGCTAACTATTTTGTGTTTGGTAGTGTATATATGTCAGTGTTACTCTCACTTTGCCCCAGCTTCCCCTTCCCCGTCCCCGTGTCCTCATGTTCCTCACTTATTCTTTTTTAAAAGAAAATTTATATATATGGTGTACAACATGATGGTTTGATATACATCATGAAATGATTACAACAGTAATGCTAATTAATATATCATTTCCTCACATAGTTATCTGTTTTTGTGTGTGGTGAGAGCACCTGAAACCTACTGTCCTAGCAAACTCCCAGGAGTCTTTGTTTGAAAGAGTCTTATTATTTGTCCTTCTAGTTAATGCTTACTCAATATTTAGACTTTAACTTAAGTATCATTTTTTACAGGAAGGCTTTCACCAATCTCCAATCCAGATTAATTTTTTTGTGTTTGTGTTACACTCTTATAAAATCATATTTTAATTTCCTACAAAAAACTTACTTCAATGTTTATGTGTTTATTTGTGTGTTATTTGATTTTAAGCTCAGTGAGACTAGGGATTGTTTCTGTTTTCACTGCCTATTATGTCAGGTACATAGCATGATTCCTGGTAAAATGTCATTGAATTAATATATAAATGAATTGGCAAGAGACTTGGTAAAAAAAAATTTCCAGCAACTATCAGTAATTTCAAATGTATTCACAGGAAATAAAATAACTTTACCTTTAGTGTCTTATAGCTAGAAGCAAAGATTTTTCCTGCTAGAGAAGACCCTTTGATACTTTATTATATATTTAAAAGAAAGGTGTAAGTTGGAGAACACTTCTCCAAACAATTATAATAAGGCTATCCCTTAGTTTAGAAAATATTTTAAAAAAGAGATTCAGAATTACATTGGCTGACTCCTACTTATTATATAAGTGCTTAACTAGCTCTTCAATTTATGTTGGATGAATAAACACTGGCAGGGAGAGGTTTGCATAATAGAAAGTGCTTTGGCACCCAGCCAGCTGTGTCAAGATTCAATTCTATTTAATTATTGTCAATACACACATCAAGTAGGGGCAGTGGAGGGGGAGGGGTTGCCTGGAGAGGAATATAGGACTATGTCTTGGGGCATGTAAGGTGATTTAGCTCTCATAGAAGCTATTACTAGGGTGAGAAACACAAGTGATTCCTGCCATTAAGCTAAAATCCTTTTTAAGGAAGGTGTCATTTGCTTTCTTTCCTGAATACGTCATTTTCTGACACACACCTTATGCTCCAGCCACACTGACCTTACCTTACACTAAACACAGGCCTTGTCGCACTCAAGGACTTTGTACATGCCTGTCTCCCAACTTGCTTCTCCTTCTCTTTCTGTATGAAACAAGACATGAATTCAGTCTTTGAAGAGTCAGTGTTAGTCAAACTTCATTAGTGTTTCTCAACAGATTTTTTTATGTGTCCCTTTGGTAGGCACCCTGTTTTATCTATCTTCATATTATATGTACCTGTTTTTTCTATCTTCATCATCATTTACATCGGATAACTGCCCTTGACTTTTTTTTTTTTTTTGCGGTACGCGGGCCTCTCACTGTTGTGGCCTCTCCCGTTGCGGAGCACAGGCTCCGGACGCGCAGGCTCAGTGGCCATGGCTCACGGGCCCAGCCGCTCCGTGGCACGTGGGATCTTCCTGGACCGGGGCACGAACCCGTGTCCCCTGCATCGGCAGGCGGACTCTCAACCACTATGCCACCAGGGAAGCCCCTGCTCTTGACTTTTTAAAACAAAGCATAGTTTTTTCTAAGCCCCCTTATGTTTTGTCATTTCTGTGTTCTATGCCCCTTCCCCTCTGAAGCTAACCATATTGTTAGTGCTCTTTCTACAGACCCCATCTGTCTCTTTCTCTAATGGACATTCCATTCATACTTTTCTTCCTCTCTTTGTAGCTACCAGTCTTCCTTTGTTGTTTCCTGATCTTATTGTTTATATATTACAAACTCAATTTTCCATCCAAGTAAAAACAAAGACTCTTTACTACCTCTGCAGTGCTTTGTCATCCTTGGCCCGCCTTATATTGTTTTCTTAGAAACCAAACTGCTAGGATCCAGCTTCTGATCACCCTCTCCCTCTGCTTCTGCCTCTATCATTGAATTAGACCCAGTTTTTTCAATAGCATTATGATGTCCTATTAATCAGATGTAAACTCTTCTCCTCAGTCCTCTTATTCCTTGACATCTCAGTGATATTGTTCTGTTGACAAATTCAGTCTTTCCCAAACTTCCCTTTGCCCTTGTCTTCACTTTTTTCTTCTGCTTTTCCACTATTTCCAACTCCTCTTTCACCTCCAGTCCATCGACCTTCAGAAGCTCCCAAATTCATTTCTTGGTCCTCTGTTCTAAAACTTTATTTTTTGTGGAAGCTACTATCCTCTATTTCTGTTTTAAATCTTCATCTATATATAAATCAATTCCTCCTAAGTCCTAATCTTTTGCCAAATCTCTCCATCAAGCTCCAGCCCTTTAGTTCAAACATCCTACAAGACAGCTTCCCTGGAAGTTTCTTCAAAACTGAAAAATTCAGTGTGACTATAACCAAACTTCTCAGTTTTGTCTTTAAGAATGCTCCATTTCTCCTCATCCTCATTTCAGGTTGTATCACTAGTCCTCCTGTAAGTACGAATGTGTGGAGTTAATGACAAAGCTCTCTGCACTTTCAGATAGGTCTCCCCATGATTTTACTGTCTTCCTCTGTCATTACCCTACATGTGTGAATTTAACTTCCTCCTAGCTTCATTTTCTATCTCTCATATCTCCTGTTTTTCCCAGACCAATAACTTATCTTTTTCTTCCTCCTTTTTGCACTGAGTAACTGTGCTATATAATTGGGTCCTTCTATTATTAATAGATAGTTATCTGAAAGACTATTCAGGAATCCATTTACTAAATCATAATAACACTGTTAGTACCTCCTCCTACCACTTACAATATTTTACTGCCTTTTTAAAATTGAGATATAGTTGACTTACAATATTATACTAGTTTCAGGTGTACAGCATAGCAATTCAAAATTTTTATAGATTATACTATTTTACAGTTATTATAAAATATTGGCTATATTTCCTGTGCTGCACAATATATCTTTGTAGCTTATTTATTTTATACATAGTAGTTACTGTACCTTATAAAATTGTTAATGATGTTTGTAACATACTACCCAAAATAAACACAAATACAGCAGGCATACAGGCCATTAGGTAAATAAACAGAGAGATGAAGATTATTAGGTACAACTGCATAGACATCTGTTGGTGATGGACATAGTTGCCCTGGTATTCAGGTCTATTTCCATCTAAGGAAATTTATAGGTGGAGAGTCTGTGAACGAAGCTTTGCTACTATTTTATTCTCTAGTGGTACTGCAAGGCTTAGCATTTTGCTTGCCATTATTTTATGACTTTTATTCTCACTAATACCTCCATATGGGTAAAAAATTATAATGTCTACCAGTTTGTCTAGCATCTCTAGCTTCACAGTAAGAGAAAATAAAAAAACTAAAACAAAACAACTATAACTCTACTGACTAATTTTTATTTTAAGCAATGTGAATAACAGGTAACAAGTCAAGATTCCATCATTAGATGATTGGAAACGTGCTTGTTAGTTTTGTCTGTCTTTAAATATGAGCCCTTTGGAGAGAATTCAAGTTGCACACTGGTATTTTTTTAATGAACAATAAATAGTCTCCTTCAATCTAAAATATCTGATCTAAAATGTCTTTTGCATGCAATTAAAAAAATTTAATAATTATATTACACCATCAAAAAAGTTTGGTAAGTACTGAAAAGAAAAAAAAGGTACATAATCTCACTAATCCAATCAATTTGTTAACAGTTTTCTGTAGTTTCTTCCAGTCTTTTTTCACACTTACGTCCTTGCATGCCTGTCATCATAGTGTATATGCTATTTTTTCCTCTGGAATTTTAAAAACAACATTGTATCATAAATATTTCCTCTGCATAAGCTACATAACTTCCATGCTTCTCTGATTTTTTTTTTTTTTAAACAGGATTTAACAAGTGAGCTGGATAAAGTCTAAGGACTCAGGCCAAAGGCTTTCTTCCTTCACTGGTAATAGGCCAGCTGCCCATTAACTCTTCCCAGCATCCAGTCCCTGTGGCACACACTACTGCATGCTATTTTTTTTTATAAAATAATTAATTTACAGGGAATAATTAAGACTCATTGCCTTGAGATGAAGAAAATTAGAATTGGCCCTGTATGAGAGATTCTCCCTTGCTTAATGCCAACTGAGAAAAAAGGATTGTATTTATATCTGTGAAATAAATTCTCAGACAGCTAAACATGCTCATGCTGAGAAGGAAACAGTCAGCCATTTCAGTGTTTAGAGATGCAAGAAATGTGAGCTTTTTCCTTTGGCATTTCTGTCATATTCAGCTGTCATCTTGGGCTGTCAGAACAGTCCCATTACTTATAAATCCTTTTGATCTGTGTTCATCAATTACTGCATCAGAAGCCCTAACTCTCAGTTAGTTTGGAATTTAAATAGAAAAAAATAGATCTGGGTTAAATACAGAGCTTGGTTTCCTTTATTTTGTGTAGTGCCTAACTATTACTTTCCCCTTATATCTAAATCAGTTCTTTTCTTTGCCTTATTTATTTGTATTCTTCAATAATGCCCTGTACCATCTGTGTATTCCAAATTATATTTTGGTTCTTATTTAGGGATTATTATGAGAGAAACAGTTTTGTTGTTATTCTTATTCTATATTTAATTTCTAATTTAATTATAGATTTAATTTAATTTCTAATTGAACTTGAAGATGTATTCACCTTCATATATCCATCCATGCATCCATCCGTTCTTGCGTTCTTCCATTTATTTATTTATTCATTTATTAAGAGTCCTCCTTTCTGGCAGGATTACACTAGTTGGTTTTCAATTCAAAGAAAGGGCCAATTTAGGGCTTCCCTGGTGGCGCAGTGGTTGAGAGTCCGCCTGCCGATGCAGGGGACATGGGTTCATGCCCCGGTCCGGGAAGATCCCACATGCCGCAGAGCAACTTGGGCCCGTGAGCCATGGCCGCTGAGCCTGCGCGTCCAGAGCCTGTGCTCCGCAGCGGGAGAGGCCACAACAGTGGGAGGCCTGCGTACCGCAAAAAAAAAAAAAAAAAAAAAAAGGCCAATTTAGGCAAATAACAGTTTGTGACCTGTCGATTTTTCCAAAATATCTGTGCATGAAGTCAGTATCTGTTTCCTTGAAATCGAGTTTTAATGTAGCATCTCCTGTTGATAATACAAAATACATATTTTCCCAACTATCATTTAAGATTTTCTTTTCCATATCTTTATTATAAAAGCTCACAAGTTTTGTTTCCTAAACTCATATATTGGGATTAAACCTTGTTTAGAAAATAAGTTTTTTTTTTCACATGCTAGTTGTCATTACATTTCATTGTCTTTCCCAATGCTGATAATTAGTCTATGAATGTCCTTTGAAATTTTGGCTGTTTGAATGCATTTGGTTTATGCGGGTGTACTAAAACTTATTTTCTTTCTTTTTTTTTTTTCCTGGACTTGGATTCATTAATCTTTTTTTTTTTTTCCTTCTCTGTGTATAGAGGCAAATAATTATTTTATTTTCTCATGCTCTCAATCCTTTTCTCAAAATACCTTTGACGTTTTCTTTCTTTAAGATTATTCTCCAGTAGTCCTCAAATACAGATTCAAGCAATAGTAAACAGTTATTTTAATGTAATAATGACTGACTAATTAACTAGCTCTTTGATGCCTGTTTATTACATTTTAAATGAGACAATGATGAATTGAAGCCAGGTAAATTTTTTTTTTTTTTTTTTTTTTTTTTTTTTTTGCTGCTCTGGGTCTTCGTTGCTGTACGTGGGCTCTCTCTAGTTGCGGCGAGTAGGGTCTACTCTGCATTGCAGTGCACGGGCTTCTCTTGTTGTGGTGGTTTCTGTTGTTGGAGAGCACAGGCTCTAGGCATGCAGGCTTCAGTTGTTGTGGCACACTGGCTCAGTAGTTGTGGCTTGTGGGCTCTAGAGCCCAGGATCAGTAGTTGTGGTGCACGTGGCTTAGTTGCTCTGCAGCACGTGGGATCTTCCCGGACCAGGCCTCGATCCAGTGTTCCCTGCACTGGCAGGCGGATTCTTAACCACTGTGCCACCAGGGAAGCCCCATGAAGCCAGGTAAATATTGTTAGTGATATTACAATTTATTTTCTTCTCTGGATCACTGTTTGTGGCACGTCTCCTAAAGATTTTTTCATGTATTTTACAGGGGATAATGGGTTTCTTCACAAGAATATTTTGAATCTAATACCAACCATCCTTTGCCACTCTTCCTAGAGACATATCCCCTTTGCCTAGTAAACATTGGTTGAAGATACTGCCATTAATAATTGTCTCTGGGACTTTTCTGGTGGTTCAGTGGTTAAGAATCCACCTGGTAATGCAGGGGACATGGGTTCAAGCCCTGGTCTGGGAAGATCCCGCATGCCACGGAGCAACTAAACCTGTGTGCCACAACTACTGACCCTGCACTCTAGAGCCCATGAGCCACAACTACTGAGCCTGCGTGCTGCAACTACTGAAGCCCACGCACCTAGAGCCTGTGCTCCACAACAAGAGAAGTCACTGCAATGATAAGCCCGTGCACCGCATCGAAGAGTAGCCCCCGCTCACCGCAACTAGAGAGAGCTCACGGGCAGCAATGAAGACCCAATGCAGCCAATAAATAAATAAATTAATTTTTTTTTAAATTGTCTCTTCCTATGTTAATCACTCAAACTCTTTCAAAGTTATTCATGTACAGCCAATCAACTGAGACTAAAACCCTATTTTTTAGAAATTATTTGGGCATCTTCAGAGCAATGAGTACTTCCTGCTAAAGGAGTATTTACTGGGAAAATAATCCTTCCAAATTTCACTGGATTTGTGTAGCATGAAGTTGGAGGCATTCCATTTCTCAAAAGAACCCTTCCCCGCCCTACTCCTTCAAAATACATTTATGTTATAACTTATATGTATTTACTAATTGTACAAATCCTTTGTTTTACTGACATCAATTTTAATCTTCTATAAATTGATTTTTGTGTCTATAGCAAATGAGTTTTTTTTTTTTTTTAAGAAGATGTTGGGGATAGGAGTTTATTAATTAATTTATTTTTGGCTGCATTGGGTCTTCATTTCTGTGAGTGGGCTTTCTCTAGTTGTGGCAAGCGGGGGCCACTCTTCATTGCAGTGTGCAGGCCTCTCACTGTCGCAGCCTCTCTTGTTGTGGAGCACAGGCTCCAGACGCTCAGGCTCAACGGGCCTAGTTGCTCCGCGGCATATGGGATCTTCCCAGACCAGGGCTCAAACCCGTGTTCCCTGCATTGGCAGGCAGACTCTCAACCACTGCACCACCAGGGAAGCCCAGCAAATGAGTTTTGATTTAACACAGCTTGATGTGCAACCATTAACCAGAAAACATTTGGATGATGTCAGGGATCATCAGTACTAACAAATTTCCTTCTCTTATATCAATTTACACTTCCACAATTTATGAAAACACCTCTTTCTCCACACTCTTGCCAATACAGACCTTTCTATTTTTTCTGCTGCAACATCCTGCCATTACCCAGGGACGTCTACATTCTCTTCTTCTCTACCTCTGTTATATACATTATATTTAAATACTTTCTTATCATAAAAGATCTCAAACAATGCTTATGCATGTGAATAAAATGTAAATCTTTTCCTTGCCTTTCTCAAGGGTAATTATTCTCAATAGTTTGGTTAGCACGTGTTTTATAAAACCATTTTTCAAACATATTTTGTTGATATGTGTGTATGTATGTGATTTTTTTACATACACATGTCAAACTATATGCATTGTTCTTTCTTCATTTTTTCTTAAAAATATTGAAACAGTATAAGTTTATTTTTACTAGTGGATGTATGTTTTTTATCTTGTTTCTTTCTAGTGAACATTTAGGTTGTTTCAATTTTTTCTTTATTATAATAGTCGAATGAATACCCATTTGGTAGTGCTAGGTAGAAAACTATGAATACACTTGATCCTTGGACAACATGGGTTTCAACGCTGTGGGTCCACTTATAATCAGATTTTTTTCAATAGTAAATACTACAGTCCTACATGGTGTTGAATCTGAGAGAGTAGAGGAATCACACACAGGTGCAGAGGGCTCACTCTAATTTATACGTGTACTTTCAACTGCTCAGAGGGTCAGCACCCCAACCTGCATGTTGTTCAAGGGTCAATTGTACATCTAATTTTATTAGGTATTACCAAATTTATTAACACTTGCTTATTAATAGTGTTGATCACTTTTCCGATGTCCTTAATTATTTTTAACTTGTTTTATCTGTCAGTTTCAGAAAGAGGGATGTAAAAAATTTTGCATTTTGTGGATCTGTCACTTTCTCCATTGTGTTAATTTTCCTTCATACATTTCAAGATCATAGTTTCAGTGATACACATTTTTGATTATTATGTCTTCTTTATGGGTTATTCTTTTATCATGATTTTATGTTCTTCTTTATTTCTATTAACAATTTTTCTTAAATTCTATTTTGTCTAACATTGGTATTATTAGACCAGCTTTTTGTTTTCTTTTGGTTATTATTTGCTTGGAGTACTCTTCTTTCTTCTCTATGAACTCCTAATGAACTATCATAATTGATAGTCTTTTTATTTGTATTTACATAATTTTATTTAATTTATCTACTTTTTAATAATTAAGAACACTCATGAATATGCTGTATATAGGTGTTTTATATATATCTCTCTTTAATGTTTCAAATAGAGTATATACATTTTAGGGTTAGATTCATCATCCTTCATTATCAAATAGTCTTTGTGATACTTTTGTACATTTTTGACTGACTTCTTGTCATATTTGATTAGTTCACCACTGATTTTAACCTAATAGCTTGACAAATGATGAGCTCACTTCAGGAGTAGAAGTGCCAGCTCTACCATCTAAGTTTGGGTTACTTGTGTTTTCTTTATTAGTTTTAGCCTCTTGTTTCTTGGCAGAAATATTTAAAGGTCTTTGACCATTTTTGTGGGGATTAGCCTAGCTCAAAAGCATTATAGAATAGACAAATCCACTTGACATCATAAATCAAAATATAAAAGAACAAACGAGTTAGGTCACCACTGTCAACCTCTTTGGACTGAGGAAATCTCGTTCTTCCCTTAGTATATTTTACCTATTATGTGCGATAGATAATCATTTGACATGCAGAAATGAGGGTTCTGATGTCCATTTGTATATTAACTATTTAGTAAAAGTTAATTTCTTTATTTGTTTTAAATACAGATTACATTTCAAAGAATGTGTGATATTTTTTCCACCTCACAAACCAATCAGCTAGTGTAGTTATTCTCAGTGTGGTCTGTGGACCTCTGGAGGCACCAGAGACCCTCTTTCTAGAGGTCCATGTGATCAAAATTGTTGTCATAATAATACTAAGAAATTACTTACTTTTTTTTTTTTTACTCTGTTGACATTTATACAGATGATGCAAATGCCATGGCAGGACAAACTGCTAAAGTCTTAACAGGAATCACAGTAGTAGCAATAAACCATACTGGTAGACATTTCTTCTTGACATACATGTACAGGAAAGGGGGGAAAAAGCCTCGGATGGAGTGGTAAAAATTATTAATTTTATTCTATCTCAATTTTTTTAAATTAATTAATTAATTAATTAATTTGGTTGCATCGGGTCTTAGTTGTGGCAGGTGGACTCCTTAGTTGTGGCATGCATGTGGGATCTAGTTCCCAGACCCGGGATTGAACACGGGCCCTCTGCATTGGGAGCGTGCGATCTTAACCAGTGCACCACCAAGGAAGTCCCCTCAGTCTCGATTTTTGAGTACCAGTCTTTTTAATATTGTGTGGGACAAAATATGCACAAAGCAGTTCTGCCGTATACAAAAGGTGATGGCTGTCTCATTGTGCAATTGTTGAGCACTGAACTCTCCCCTTTTTTTCAAAATGAAATACTGTTTTTGCTTGAAAGAAACTGGTTATTCAGACTTGAGTGTTCGGCAGACGTTTTCTCAAAAAAGAATGAAGTGAGCCTGTCACTTCAAGGCAAACAACTGACAGTATTTGTGGCCAATGACAAAAACTGAGCTTTCAAGTTAAAATCAGAATTTTGAAAACATGTATCCACTACCATAAACTTGACAGCTTCTCAGTACTTAAAGACAGGGCTGGCTACATAATTTGAAGACTTCAATGCAAAGTGAAAATATAAGGCTCCTTGTTCAAAAAGCAGGAAAAAACTGCCATTAAAGGTACTAAAATAGAAAGCATTTTCTTTTTTTATTTGCTACTTAATGTTGTTCTAAGTAAAGAAAATTAAAATTTTAAGTTACGAGCATGAATTTCACTGTTTATATTATGCAATGCCAGTTTTATATACAAATATAAGAACATTTGATTTATATGCAACTCACAAAAATTGCACAATATGTATTTCCATCGTTCATACATGCATTTTTGTTGTTTTTACCAGAAGGGTGTAAATAATGTACAACCCTAAGCAACTGTTTTTATTTCATTTCTTGACATTTGTACATTCTCTCAACACCATCTTCAGTTTATTTATGACTAAGGAAGGACTAAAAAGAAAAGGAACTATGGGTTGCCCTATCTTTCGTTTCTTATGGTCATGATTTTCAGTGAAAATGGTTGGATATTACAGGGAAGGAACACTAATAAGAAAGGATATGATAGAGTTCCTACGTGATTTCTCTTTCTTAGAATGTACTGCCTTCTTTCTGCATTTGAAGCAAATTCTGATTTGATTGAAAGATGTGGTTTCTCAGGGCTGTTAGCATCCCCACTCACTCGGGCATAAGCTTAGTGGCTTACCTTTACTTTGAATCTCACAGAGCTCCTACACATTGTGGGTGCATCAAAACTTTGTGCTCATAGGACACTGTGAACACTATGTACAAAAGAGGGCCCAAGGAATTTCGGACATGCTACCTTTCGCTCGTATCTCTTTTGCTTGATTGTCCCATTGACTTCACTTACAAAACACAAGGTCAAAAATGAAGTTATTAAAAATTTGAAGATGGCAACAGCAGAGCATTAAACCAAGCACTGTAACATTTTGTGTGTGTGGTCCTCTACAACTGCACAGTGTCCATTCCCATAAATGAATGGACTTTTCCATTCTATTCTTAGATTATTTTTCATAAAGTATTCTCCCAGTATCGTAGATATTAGAGCAAGATTGGTGAACAATGTAGTATAAATTTATATAATCTTTTTTGAAAGCAATATGTCAAAAAATATAAAGAGAAAAATGTCCATATTCTTAAACCCAGGATTCTAATCAGTGGAAATGTATCATAAAGAATTATTCAAACAAAATTTAAAAAGCTATATTCACAAATTGTTTATTATTGTATTAAATATCCAATATTAGTGGAATAAGGAATAAATCATTGTCCAACAAAGTGATTAAATATACAATCATAAAAATAGTAAAAAGCATTTGCAAAAACATGGTTACATGTTCAAGTCAAAATGATAATAAAAACAAGCAGACATTGGGATTAAAGCTGCATAAAATTATGAATGCTTTTGGATAAATATCATTGGGGAATACACACAAAAACATAGAAAATTTATACCAGAGTAATAGGATTATATTTGATTTGTTTTCATTTTGCTGAACATTTTTTAATATTGCTTTTTCTTGGTAAAAACAAACACATAAACAAAATACCCAAGAGGCTTTCTGAGGCAACTATAGTATAATGCATTGCACTTGGAATTGAAATTCAGGTTGGAAACTTAGCTCTCTCACTTGTACATATGTGACTGTAGACAAATAACTTAATTTTGTGAACCTTAGTTTCATCAAAAGTTAAATATAAATTCTAATTGTCCTACAGAGTTATAAAATTAACTAAGATTATGTGTGTAAAAGTGTCCCTTAAAGTCCCTAAAACATAGTTGATATTCAGTACATTTTAATTGAATCTGAAATCAGGGAGAGTTTTCTTTTTTTCATTCTAATGTATTTAAAGTGCTAATAAACTCTGCCAAAAGGCTTAACATACTGGCCTAGACAAGGTTATACACTTTGGGAATTTTACTTGATAAGTGAACTTATTACTTTCAACACATTTTGATTGTGTGTGGTTGAATGATTTAAGTAGGAGAGCCATTTTTTATCTCCGAAGGCCATTTATTGTCCTGCCCACAGTGATCAAAAGGAGTCAATGAGGTGTGGATATAGTTCAGGCAAAATGCTTGGCTGTATCAAAAAAGCAACTAATCTGTAATGATCTCCTATAAGTAGACTTACGAATTCAAATTCTTTAAATGTTTTTTGTTGTACAAATAGTTGCAAAGGATTATAAATTCTTTGGTGTTATTTGATTGCAGGATTCTATGGAAACATCTACAGACCACCTACTGGCATAGTGGAAATAGCACAGGAATGGAATTTGGGAGAACTCTGTTCTTGTAAATTCAGCTTCATCCCTCCCCTCTCCATCTGTAAATGTAGGGGTTGCATTACAAATTATTTCAGGTCTTTTTCATTTTTCAAATTTTGTGATCTTATGATTTTATCTATCTATCCATCTCTCTCTCTCTCTCTCTCTATCTAGTGGCCATTATGCATTTCTTGACAATAGAGCACACATTTAATAACAGGCGGTTATACGTTATTCATCAGCCAACTGTGTGTCCACAAATACCTGAAGTACACCCTGTTAAAAGGGCTGCATAATTCCCTAAATATGGTTGTTTTGCAGCTGAATTCCCTTCTTGTATATTTAATGACGGAGAAAATATCTACCTTATTATTATAGAAAAGCCTATAATATTACAGTGTAGTTAGCAAACCAACTTTTTTGGGGGGAAGCGGGGCTGATACTTATCGAGGATTTATTAAATTCCAGGCTCTTGTTAAAGCACTTACCATACATTATTGCATTTAAAACTCAAAGCAATATCCTAGGTAAATACCATTTAATACGTAAGGAGTCTGATACTCAGAAAGCATTTAAAACTTTCCCTAAGGCTACACAATTAAATAGCAAAATTGGAGTGAAAACCCAGGTCCACCTGTGTCAAAGCCTGAGCATTTTTGTAGTATGCCCTACTGCCTTTTGGGAGCAACTGGCTAATGAACATTTCCCCAGATACTTCTCTTGTTTACAATTGCACATCTATAGATATTCATAGGTGGCCTTTTACAAATGGAAATAAAAGTTTCTATTCTGGGCTTCAGGATCCTTCCTTTGCCAAGTGAAGAGAATGAAAGCAGAGAGGGAAGGAAGCTTTATGTCAATTTTTCAAAAGACACCAGAATTGGGAGCAGCTACACTAAAATGAAAAATTGGAGCAAAGCAGAATAAGCAGAGAAAAGACAACAAAGATGTGATTGAGAAAGTATGCTTATTGAATTATTAGACAGGATGAGGCAGTAAGAAAAAAAGATGTTTCCACTAATGATGACTGATAGTTGGCAAAGATATTTTTGAAACAAGATAACCCATTCTCTACAAGTCAAGTGACAGGACCAAATCCAAATTTTAACAGGAAAAATGTGGCTATGATAGAGTGCACTAGTATGAACATCACAGGCATAGCTCCGTCAATTGATGTTGCCTATGACTAAAGCAAAATATTACTAAAGTTGCACGTTCATCACTTTCTAAACTAGATGTCAGAGATCTTAAAACACTCCAGAAGGAAAAAAATCCCATCTTTTATATTATGAAAGAGATAAAGCACGCAGCAGGAAGTGTAATTCTCTTGAGGATTCTTCCCAAAGGATTTGATAGAGCATAGCACTTCATGTGTGGTTTTAAATAAATATCCTTCACAGAAATCTTAGCTTTTGATTCCAATTAAAACCATAATTCCTGATAAATACATGTAAGGACAAAATAGATTGGAATACAGGGCACTGCCATGAACCTGAAGCTCAATTGCAGAGCAGATGGCAGCTGGCAGTCTGTAA
This sequence comes from Mesoplodon bidens, assembly GCF_964165515.1. NCBI lineage: Eukaryota > Metazoa > Chordata > Mammalia > Artiodactyla > Ziphiidae > Mesoplodon > Mesoplodon bidens. Next base: position 94,698,224 of record NC_138161.1, on the reverse strand, counting down.
GGAAGCCAGACACTTCCATGATACAGATCACTGAGACATAGGATTGTGAAGGTGAGACCATGGCCATGGATTTGGTTCCTGTGTAGACCAGTGTTTTGGGGGCCATAGACTATACACTTGACTCCATTCATCTCCTCTAGTTCCCAGCATTGGATCTTCTCTTCCTGATCACAGGGACAGGTAGCCAGGGTTTTTATCGCCTCCTCTTAGGAGACCAGTATGTCTGATTTCTCTACTTAAAGACAATTGAGACTTGACCATAATTTTGTTTTAACCATACTTGGTTTAGTCTTATTCTCTTTTTCCCATACATTGCCTTATCACTTGGGAATTATTTTTTTTATTATTTGATATTGGTTAAAAAGAAATGGAGGTGTTCTAGTTATCTATTTCTGAGTAACAAATTACTCTCAAACTGAAGTGGCTTGAAGCAACAAACATTCTTTATGTCATAGATTGTGTGAGTCAGTAATCCCGAGTAGCTTACCTGGGTGGTCCCAGTTCATGGTCTTGGACAAGGTTGTAATCAAGGTGTTGGCCAGGTCTGCAGTCATTTCGAAGCTCAAATGCAGGAAGATCCACTTTCGAGCTCACTTTTGTGGCTGTTGGAAGGTCTCAGATCCACTTCTAAGCTCACTTATGACATTGCAACTGGCTTCACCAAGAGCAAGCAATATAAAAGAGCAAAATAAAAATAGCCCTGGAGGGTGAAAGGTTGAAGTAAACATTTTACCCTCTAAAAAGATGATACATTTACTTCCAAAAGATAATCCCAAATCTCATGCCTACTGTGTGTAGTCATAGGTCAGGAGTGTCAGAATATGAAGAACATGATTGTTAATGCCTCATCAAAACCTGCAAGTAACTTGTATGTTTTAGTTGAGCCTGAAAAATGGGGAAAAAAATACCCACTCTAAATTTAACCTAACCTCAGGTTAAAGAGTAAACCAGACACAATTGTAATTGTAGAATATTTAGAAATGAACATATAAACATAAGATATAACATATAACATGATGAATTATATTAGGAATCAACAACATGGATATGATATGACCATGAAAAAGTTGTAGCCTTAAAAACTTTTGTATAAATTTAAAAAGTAAATATATGTGAATCAAGCAGTTAAGACTCAATGTTAGAAAAAATAACCAGTCAAACTTATGGGAAAACAAAAGGATGATAATAATGATAAAAGTGTAAATTAACAAGTAAGAATAGAGCAATGGAAATATGCTGACTTTGTTAAGTTATTACAAGAGCCATTTTTCTACAAGAAGAAAAAATCTATAAAACAAACTATTAGCAAATCTAATAACAATTTATGTATGAGAATATTTATTGTAAAAGTTGGGTACTGGGGGTAAGTTGTGATACATCTACATCAAAAAATTTTCTCTAGTATTTAGAAATAATACTTTGGAAAATATCCTTTCTTATGAGAATAATAAATAGTATATATGTCAAAATAATAAAAAAATGTGCTGAAGTACATAATATAATTAATTTGATTGGAATAGGTAATATTTGATTGTTTCTCTGACTTTCTGGAATTAACCATTGAATGATAATACTATAGTTAAATATTATGTTGTCCTCTTATAGGCTTAACAAATTATGCAACTTTTGATGTCTTCCAGTACGACAGACTAGGTAAATCTTTCCAAACCACTTTTTGAGGTTAAACAAAAAGCTGGGAAAAATATAAACACTTGTTTGAAAACAATAGAGAGACAGCATGATAGTGAAAAATAATCAGGCTAGGATATATTGGAAGACTGAGGCCTGGAAATTAAGACTGGCATTTGAGATATATTTCACCTGGGAGCAGATTTAAAATCTATAGGGCAGCCAAAAGCGTGAGAGAATGGATGGCCCATTTGACAGCCTCATAGTGCTGGGGTTCCTTTACATTGAGTCAGAACCTGGAAGAGTTGCATTGAAAAGTAAGAGTGAGACAGAAGACCTATAAAGAAAAAGCCAGCAGAATTAAAGGAAGAAATACACAATTTGACAATCATTTAAACACTTCTCTCTTAAAAACTGGTGGGAAAGCTGGACAAAAATATCATTAAGGGCTTCCCTGGTGATGCAGTGGTTGAGAGTCCGCCTGCCGATGCAGAGGACACTGGTTCGTGCCCCGGTCCAGGAAGATCCCACATGCCGCGGAGCGGCTGGGCCCATGAGCTATGGCCACTGAGTCTGCACGTCCAGAGCCTGTGCTCCGCAACGGGAGAGGCCACAACAGTGAGAGGCCCGCGTACCGCAAAAAAAAAAAATATATATATATATATATATATGTGTGTGTATATATATATATATATATATATATATAATCATTAAAACCTTAGATGATTTGAACAGCACTATCAACCATCCTGAATTAATTAATATATGTAGTACACAGCACCCAACAAACCCTAGAATACACTTTTTTTCAAGAACACATGGTACAATCACTAAGATAGATCATGTGCTGGGCTATCAAACAAGCCTCAATAAATAGAAATGAATTGAAATCATACAGCATAACTTCTCTGACTACAATGGAATTAAATTAGAAATGCATAACAAAAAATTTAGGAAACCTCAAGTATTTGGAACTAAAACAATATAATAATCTATGGGTCAAGGAAAAAATCACAAAGGAATATAGAAGATACTTCAAATTGAAATCATAATATCAGATCATATAGCCATTGCAAGGATAATGTGTAAATATTTTGAGCAGCTTTCTGCTATCAAATTTGAGAACTTAGATGACATGGGACAAATTCCTTGAAAGATATAAACTATCTAAGCTTACTCAGGAAGAAACAGATAACCTGAATAGCTCTTTATCTGTTAAAGAAAACCTTTAATAGAATATTTAAGTGGTTGATCCACAGCCTTTACTCTATATTTGCCTTTACTAGTGGTATTCTTTTCCTTTCTTGTAAATCTTATTTCTTGTTGTAGCCTTTTCTTTACCACTTAGATAAGACCCTTTAACATTTCTTACAGGGTCAGTTTAGGACATTTTCTTGTCTGAGAAATTCTTTATCTCTCCTTCAATTCTGAATGATAACTTTGCTGGGTAGAGTATCCTAGGTTGAAGGCTTTTCCCTTTTAGCACTTTAAATGCATCACGGCCACTCCCTTCTGGCCTGCAGAATTTCTGTAGAAAAATCAGTTGATGACCTCAGGGGGGTTCATTTATATGTGACTCTTTATTTTTCTCTTGCTGACTTTAAAATTCTCTCTTTAACTTTTGTAATTTTAGTTATGTCTTGGTGTGGGTCTCTTTGGGTTCATCTTGTTTCAGACTTTTTTTTTTTTGCTTCCTCTACCTGGATATCTGATTCCTTCTTCAGCTTTGTGAAGTTTCCAGCCATAATTTCATTGAATACATTTTCTACCCTTTTCTTTCTCTCTTCTCCTTTTGGGATACCCTGTATTGTGAATATTAGTATGCTTGTTGTTGTCCTAGAGGTCCCTTAAATTATCCTCATTAAAAGAATTGTTTTTATTTTTGCTGTTCTATTAATAATTGGGTGATTTCCATTATTCTATCTTCCAGATCACTTATGTGTTATTCTGTATCACTCAGTCTGCTGTTAATTTTTCTAGTGTGTTTGTCATTTGTTATTGTATTTTTCAGCTCTGACAGGTTCTTTTTTATATTTTCTAGTTCCTCATTAAAATTTCCACTCTGTTCATCTATTCTTTTCCCAAGTTCAGTTAGCATTCTTATTAATAATGCTTTGAACTCTTTTTATGGTAAATTATTTATATCTGTTTCGTTAGGGGATTTTTTTCAGGTTTTTTTCCCTTGTTCTTTCATTTGAAACAAATACCTGTCTTCTTATTTTGTTTAACTTTCTCTGTTGCTATGAAGTTTGGTAAATCATTTACCTATCCTGATCTTGAATGGGTGTCCCTGTGTGGGAATGCTCCTATACAGTCTGCATGTGCCCAGCAGCTTTGGTGGGAGAGTGGTATCTGAAGTGAGCATGGGCCACATCTTCCCCCAGGGTGTGCTGGCAACCACCGCCTCGGTGGAGTGTGTGACTGGAGATGAGGGGACTAGAGCCACAGCCAGGTATGAGTGCTTCTCCTGTGCTCAAGGGCCATCACTGCCCTCTTGGGGGCAGGGTCTGGACCCAAGGTGCTGAAACAGAAGCCCTGAGGGTTGGGTCTGAGCTGGTTCCATTTTCTCTAAGCGTGCACTCTCCTGCCTGGAAAGATACCTCCACAGTAGTGGAGAGCAGTGATTTGCCACACTAGAAGGCTAGAGGTGAAATATGACAAATTTTGAACAGGCAGATATAAACGTAGCACCTATGTTTAAAAAAATAGTTGGAAAAATCAAAGCAAGAGAGGCTGGAGTTGGCGACAGGTGAGGGCTGTGGTGCACGCTGAGATAGTCCCAGCGAGCCAGTCAGAGCCCCAGGCTGTTAATGATCCACTGCTCTCTCCCAGTGCAGAGACTGGGTGTCCGAGCTGACTCTGCTTCCTCCAAGTGCATGCACCTTCCCTAGCAATGGCAGGACTTTACCCCTGTAGGGAGCAGGACTGGAGCAGGGGAGGCTGGAGCAGGCACCCGAGGTGCCCTGAGCTGTTCACTCAGCTGTCCTGGAACACCGTCCAGTCAGAGCCCCAGGCTACTCTCCAGCCACCACCTCCACCCACCCTGGCAATGGCTTCCCTGGTCCTATTCAGATGCAGGGCTGGGTCAGAGCCAGCTCCATCCCTCTCAAGCATGCACTTTCCTAGTCAAGGGCAGCCTTTGCCCTAATGCAGAGTTGGGCTGGATCAAGAGGGGCTGGAGCAGGCTCGCTTTGGGGGTCGGGGTGTGCACTGCGGTCATTGCAGGAAACTGGAGCCCCAAGCCATTTTCAATCTGCTTCCTCCTCTTTGTTCCCAGGAGTAAGTGTGTGTGTGTGTGTGTGTGTGTGTGTGTGCGCACGTGCGTGCACACATGCTTTTCACAAATGGAGTCTGGGTTTCGTATAGCCCCAGGTAAGTCTCACTTGTCTTCAAACCAGCTGAAGGGACTCATCATCCTGATGTTGGATCCCAGGATGGGATCCCAATATGCGACTCAAACCCCTCACTCCACGGGGAGAATCTTGGAGCGCTTGTAATCCCTCTCCTCTTGTGTGTCCCCTGCTAGGGGTGCAGGTCCTCACCTGATATTTCTTTTCCCTTCTTAGCCAACTCTGTGATCTATCTTTACAGCCTTTGTTGTCGAAGAGCCTTTCTGCCCATTTTCAGTTTGTTTTCTGCAAGCGTTTCTCACATGTAGATGTATTTTTGATGTGTTGTCGGGGAGTTGAGCTCTGCCATCTTGATTTTCACAGCTTAGTGGTGGTCTTAAGACTCAGCTCACATTCATAGCGGGGCATCCTGGTTTTGGGTTCTGGAGGAAACAGAGCAGATCCTATTCTCTGATTAGTGTGAACTTTTTATTAGGGATATACATTTTATTGACTTGAAATTCTTTTAACTTGAAAGTAATATCCAGGGCCCACAGAAATAAGACTTTTTCAATTTGCCTACAGTAAATACTTCTACATCAAAAGTGCTTTCTCTGGCTTTTGATGGTGTAACGATCACTGTGAATGTGCACTTTTACACTGTGATACTTAAGAGGAGGAGAATTTATCTCATCCTTATTCATTTTAGAAATCCTAAACACCCAAACAAAATGCCTTTAACCCTTGACCAAAGAGGACCAGAGTTAAAAATGAAAAAAAAAAAAAAGGATATAATGGCCATTGCACTCTCTTTCCTTCTCTACTGGGTTTGAAGCCCTTTCTCTGTACTTTCTCTTCCCCTTCAGAGATTCATACTCTTTAATTGCCAGGGACTTCTCTCAGATGGCTTGGTTTGAAGTTTAATAAGAATCTATTATCACCAAAGCAATCACTTTGCAAATTGATAAAACATATTTTGAAATATTTTCTTATATTTGAAACTTCATTTGTATGGGATAAGGTAGGCAGAAACAGCAATGCTTTCTCTATACTTAAGAACTGAATAATATATAAAGTAAAAGAAATCTTTATGCATTAATTCTAGCTCTGAACTGACCTCTAATATTCCTAAAGAAACAGAAAATGCTCTCCTGTGGGATCCATGTAAGATCCTAATTACTTTGAACTGAGGAATTTACTATCTAGAAAAATGAGATAAATATGCATAATATGTCACAGCAAACCGCGCAATCATACCTGTTACGTCTTTTCACATACATTCTCATTCTTTAATTAACAAAAATATAAAATTCTGAAGTTTGGAAATAAATTGTATGGAATCCATTTTATAGGAATTTTGAAATTGTGCCATCTATGTAATCAGATGAAAGCTCATGTATCTTGACAACTAAGGAACATATAATACTGTTTCAGAATTTCTCTCATTCTCAGCACATCTAGCCTTTCATGCTATGCTCGTGGCATAAAATTTTTATTTTGTGATCACAAAACTCATTGCTTTAATCTCATGTTTCAAAGTATGCTTTTTGGGGAAAAAAACCCCATTCACAAGAGTACCTCTCTTTCCTCTATGTCACTCTCACTTTGACATTTCCTAAAGGTCATTGTTCAGGTTTCAAGATCGTGTTACTGATTTTTCTGCTTTTTTTTTTTTTTTTTTGCCCGATCAGGGAAAGGGAATATTCTGCAAAGGTTTGCTGGGCTCCTCTGTTCCCACTGGAGACCAAATAGAAGAAAACCGATTCCTTCAGCTTCAGGAGACTAAATAGAAGAAAACCGATTCCTTCAGCTTCAGAATCTCTAGGCTAGCTTCAGATTCTTATTTAGGTATAAACACTCATGGCTTTCAGAGATCCAAAGAATCTTGGACATGAAGCACTAACAGATTATAAAATCTTTTCGGATGCTACAGTCTCTGCTGCAAAAAATCAGAATGAAAAAGTATCATCACCACCAATGTAAACTCCTCTCCCCTTCCCCCCCATCCCCCACAGTATGCAGTGTTCAGAACATTCAGTTTCTGATGGAGGCAAAACTCATCATCATATCAAGGCATTTGGCTGAAACTCAGTGACAATATTCTCAAGTGATGATCCCGAGTATCAAGAAAAATGAAACAAAGAGGGTCCTGGACATTTACTGGGTACCACACATGCTTTCACTTAATCTTCACAACTCCACAAGGTGAACAGACATCAAGGCCCTTGTTTTAAAGAAGGGGAATTGGATTTAGAGATGAGAAACAGTTTGCTCAAATATACAGAAAGATCAATCTGATTGGTTTTTGTTTCACACCTGGTCATCAGCTGCAGAATCCTCAAACGTTTCTGGACCAATTCTGTTTGGGTTTTATTTTCCAAAGAGCCTCCATCATGTTACCAGTTTTTAAAAGATTACAGTTGTTGTTCTCATTAAAGTCATTTAAAACTCAGCCTAGTGCTCTCTTCCTCCCCATGGAGAGCTTTGACAACAGAAGCAGGATCTGACCAAGTAACTAAAGCAGGTCGGGGCTATATCCCTTCAGCAGGTGAATGTTGTCAGTAACATCAGCATCGGGGACCAATTTGTCCACTGCTTGTTTCAGCCATTCAGGGGCATTCAGCTTAATCCATAAGCAGTGGACAAAAGGATCATTCAGTTTAATAGGATCTGTAGACTGTGCATTCTTTAAGGAACAGCAAATATTGTTTGGAGTCTAATGTGAAGGGAAACAGAAGAAAGACTGCTGAAAAATGGAAATGCAATAATTTGTCTCCTTTCTGAAATGTTGAGAGAGTAATGAGACTGTGCCTATAACATAGTTATACTCCTTAGAAGAAAGGGGCTATATATTCCCAAACCTTCTTTTCCTGCTTAGTCACTGCTTTCATTGCTGGAAATAGCACAGATTTAAGCCTAAAGGTCTAGCCCTGAGTCCTGGCTCTGTCTATAATTACTTGTGAGACTTTGGGCAAATTATTTAACCTTTCTCAGTTTTTGTTTCTATATCTTTGAAATTAATATTTTAATATTGATCCAGTAGGGTAATTTTGAGAATTAAAGAGCAAAAGCACGTGAAAATGAGTGGTAAGCCCTAAAAGTATACAAAGAGTTGTTATTTTATACTCACGTATCACTAGAAATTTAATATCATAGTCACATAACAATATACCAGTGGTTCCCAAAGTGTGCTCCATGGAAACCTAATGCCACAGATATTCTCTGAAAAGTGGGCTTTAAGTCTTTTGGGGCACATTTATTTATTCCAAAATAGTCACTGAGCCTTGCTAGATGCTCTTCTTGGTCAATAATGACATACGGCTCATAATTTTCTGTTTTGTGAGGCTCACGGTCCTAAAACATGACTCTTTGTATTCAACTCCAATTGCAAAAGTATATATGTTGCCTTTCCTGAATGTCTCCTGGATTAACTTCCATCTGGTTTATTCTTTTCCTTCTTCTCTCTTGAACCTCAGCCTACACCATGGCACCTTTCTCCTCTAGGTGTACACATACAGTACAAGGAATAATAATGGTTATGAAACAATTTGGTTTTTTCCTAGTCTTGGAAAAAGAAGTAAAAAGAGCAACTAAAGCTGTAGTCTATTGATTTGTTTTTTTTATCCAAACAGCTCAGTTTATTGCTGGATTCTTTTTTTTTATAGCATTTTCAATAATTTTCTCTAACGTTGCTCATAAGAGACTTTTCTAAATTCCCTTATTTTCCCAAATCCCTTCAATCTAAGGTCTTTATTCACATCATGAGTCTGAAACTTATATATCTTCTAGGTAAAGATCTTTTTTCTCTTTTGAAAAATATATGCCTCCCTCTGAAACTAACTTGACAAGTTTTCAGAGGTGGAAGACAAAGCTCAAAGGCTAGAAAAGATGATTTTTGTTTTTGTACTGAAAACTCAATACTCTGGCTTGAACTTACTGTGGACAAGACACATGTTTGCTGTTCTAAAGGTGAACTACATGGCTCTGCTTCTATGCACAATGCCATGTCCAACATCCCACAAACAGGTTCCATTTGGAGTGACTGATTGAAGTAAAACATGTTCCAATCTTAGTCATAGAATTTTAGAGCTGCAGATCCACTTGGCCTATTACACTGGATGCTAAGAAAGAGATTGCATTTTTTTAAACACTTTATTGGAGTATAATTGCTTACAATGGTGTGTTAGTTTCTGGTTTATAGCAAAGTGAATCAGCTATACATATACACATATCCCCATATCTCCTCCCTCTTGTGTCTCCCTCCCACCCCTCTAGGTGGTCACAAAGCACCGAGCTGACCTCCCTGTGCTATGTGGCTGCTTCCCACTAGCTAAGGAGATTGCATTTTAAAAATGCCTTTCCTTTGAGGTCTACTGAAGTTTTAGAGAAAGTGTTTGCTGTGAGCTGTTATTAGGAAGCTGAGAAATAGGCGTCAGGAGGGCCTAAGTTCAGCTAATATAGGATCCGTACTAGGCAGGCCTTATAGTGATTCCCTAATTCATTTATCTATTTACTTGATTCAATCATTTATTTATTTTTTTAAAACACTAAGGGAGATAGTCATCACCTAGGTCCAGGAAAGCCTATTTGCTGAACACTTGGTGTTTTCAGCCCCATTCCTGCTCCGAGGGCAGAATCCGGCACAGCACTCTTTCCCCAGAGGCCTCCTGTGAATTCTTAGCACATGTTCCTGCAGCCACTCCACTCAGTCAGACTTAGCATGTGAAAAAAGCCAACAGGTCATCCCTGACTTAGGGGTAATGGTAATGATATCTAAGTTATTGAGCCTCCATGCCAATCATTTCATGTGGTTTATCGCAATTAATCCTCACAACAACCTCATAAAGTGGGTAGAATTATTACTCCTTTCTTACAAAAACTGGGGTCTGAGTCTCAAAGAGGTTAAGTACCTTGCCCAGAGTCATGTTAGTTTAGCTGGGGCTGAACCCAGGAAATCTGAGTCTAGAACCAATACTCTGGAAGATGATGTTGAGATTTTTCAGATACAGGGATATCAACAGAGAAACCCACTTATAGGTGGCATTAGTGAAAACGGAGTTGACAACCATTTTGAATTCCATTTCCAACTCTGACATTCAAACCCCGCATGGTTCTGAAAAATTACAACAAGATAAATTACCTCTATCACAGGATTTGAAGGAAGAGCAAAATGAGACGAATCAGATAGCACATATGGGAGAGTTATTAGAGTGAGTGACCTATAACAGGCACTAATAAGTATTGGGTTTCTCTTTTTTTTCCCCCTGAAGCATATAGGGCAAAAACGGGGGATTCTTATCTTTCATTTGTCTTCTAACTCTCAGTTTAGAAAAAAAGAAGATCTTTTCTTCTTTTGGACATTTTTTGGGATAGAGCTCTTATGTCCCATTGGAATCATTGAGATAATGGGAGAGAGCCTGCCCTGTAGAAGATGACATTAAGGCTTGTCATCTCCATAAAAATGCCACAATCACCATGATGGAATTTTTTCCCTTTTGCTTAAAAGAATTGATACCTGTAAGATATAGATTCTTCTGGGTTGAGTAGTAGTTGATGCTGTCGTCTGCCATTTACATTTTAGCATAAATCGAAACTTTGTGAGATGGATTTATAAGGGTCAGAATCAGAATGCATTGGTTTATGAGACCTTGTATGGTATCAATATGGAAGAAAAGAAGAGAAAATGTAGGTGGTAGAGGGACAAGACAAATGTTACCCACTTCAGCTCATGCCCAGGGTTGACCCTGCATCCATAGTTGCCCAGTCTGAGGATGCGGTGAATGATTTCAAGGTATACATGTGTGGGGAAGTAACAGTATGGGTGCAAGGATATGAATGGTGTGCTATTTGATGGTTGAAGGGAAAGAAAGAGTAAGATCAGTCTAGTTTTACTTAAATCAAATACGCTTTAAAATGATGTCTCACTTTGAGACTGACATCATTTTGAAAGACTGGCTTCCTACTGCCAAACTTCTGGAATATCCTTGGGGTATACCCATGGGAAATTACTTCATACTGATAGTCATCCCTGTATCCCGTCAAGACCAATAAATGACCCAGTGGTTTAGGAGTTCACCTAGTGAGTGATTTCAAACCTAGTAAATATGAAAGATTGTTCGGAAAAGAAACAGAATTCACCACTAAACATATCATCATTAGTCATAAGTCTTGCTTGAGTGTTGAAATACTCTCAATGAGAGATATTCCCTGCTAAAGGAAGAGTGGGTAGATGAGACTTAAAAACAAGATAGCATGGGTTCAAATGCCAGTTTTATCATTTCAAATCAGTGTGAAGCCTATACTATTTAACTCCTTTAAATTTTCATTTGTAAAACAGGGATATCAATACTTAGCTTTTTGATTGTTGAGAAGGCTAAATTAAATGTATGTGAATGTGTTTGGTATACTAAGATGGTATGATTTGGCCTTTTTAGCAAAATGGCACTTGAACTTTTCTGGTTTGTTCTAGGGGCATCTGGTATAGGAGTATATAAGCCATTTCTATGATCTCTTCACGGCCCTGGGGCTCCCTGAGAAAAAGGGCTTTGCCGGGCAGCTGAGTTCAGAAAGCATATGGTTGGCCCTAGTTCTATCTTGAAGTGGTATTTTCACAGAGCATCATGAAGCTTAAGCTGGACATATATACACCTTCTCATTGTCATTGGGACTACCTCTTGTCAATGGGAAGCTCAGCAGTTCTCCTCCCAATTCTCTTTCTAGTAGGAGAGGCTGCATTATACAAGGAAAACACTGAATTAGGAGTCAGGAGATCTGAGTTTGCAAATCATAAAGTCTTCTCTGGGCCTCTAATTTCATATTTATAAAATGAGGGATAGAGAGAAATGGTGACAGAATGTTCTCCAATCTACTTTTTAGCTCTCTTTTTCTATTATTAAATCTTGATTCTACGTGACTGTCCTAACTCCCTTTCTTCTATCATTCTTCATATCTCTGTAAAATTGGACAATTTTCCTTCCTTTCTTGTTTTGCTTTTTAAGACCTTGAATTCCTTTAGAGAAAAGACACTGTGTAAATGTGAAATAGAATGCTATGCTATTTATTTCTAAGCCAATCTTGTTCTAAAATATTATACTGTGGCTAAGACTATGTAGAGATTCTCTTGGTATGTTTCCTATGTGACGATGTATGAAAATTCAAGTATTTATTTCAGTTATGTATTTAAGTAAAAAAAAATGTTGTCCTAAATGCATCCCTTAATAAGGATTACTAGAGTTTTAAAAATAAGGCTTTCCATGTCAATGCCAATTATCTTGCTGTTTTTTTTTTCCTTTTTTTTCTGTTAGTGATATTCAAGTTTTGCACTCTAGAGGTCAGTATAATGTTAAAAATGGAAGATTTTTTTCATGATAAGATCTTAAAAACAAGGCCTTTAAATCTGAATCTCGCGTAAGACTGAAAAAAAGAACTCTCCAACCACAAAAAGGCACTTGTAAAATGATGATAATCCAAAACAGAATATCCAGGGGGAATTAAGAAATGATTGAGGTTGGTGACTGAATTACATGAACAAAATCATTCCCTAAAGTTATATAATCTTGGGAACAGTAACATATGATAAGCAGAAGGTGGAAAGTAATGTACAAAAAAAGACAAAATGAAAGAAAGTCATGAAGATGCATCAGATTAAATAGGAACAAACATTTGAGGTCACAGTGAGAAAGTCACCTTTGAGATTCTAGGATGCTTACATGGTGTTTAAATGATAGTGACAGGAGAATAAAGGAAGGAAATGCTTGACTCCACATTGGGAGTATCTACACTTTACAAAAATCACTGGTCTCAAACCCCTATTCACCCTCTACATCTTATTTTTAGTCTAGAAAACCAAGGCCATAGCTATGATAGACTCTGAGTCCCTCTCATATAAAGCCCTACAGGCTAATTTATATCTGCCATCAAAATCACTTCCTCTCTCAAGTATCAGAAGAGAGGATTCCCCACTTTTTGTTCAAATCCAAATTCTGTCAGTGTTTATGGCTCCACCTTCTCCCCCTTCTACTAAGACTTGCTCTATTAGGCTGTACAAAAATAGGCAGTGGACAGGTGGGTGTTGGAATCAAATGGTCTAGAATCAAACCTGGACTCTATAATAAATGCCAGGACTCTGAATAAGCCATTTAGCCTTTCTGGTTTTTTTTTCCTTGACTTTAAAGTGGAGCTGATAATATCTTTCACATAGTGTATTGGTAAGAATTGAAAGATAATGCTTGAGGATATGTGGACACAAAATATGTTTTTCTTACCTCAAATGGTAATCCCCAGTGGAGAGAATACATGCCCACCTTCTTTTAGCATCAATAACAATGGACCTTTTAAATATAATTAAACTCATTATGTTTTTCTCAATCTTCACAGGGTTTTGCTCTTTTTAGTGTCCCTCAGCATTCACACACAGATGATATTTACCTCTGTTCGTGTGTTTCATCTTGTGGTGTTCTCCTGTTTCTTTGGAAAACACTTATTGAGTGATTTATGGGATGTGACAAGAAAAGTTACTGGGAAACTTTACAACTTTATTTTTGGTTTAAAGTATTAGAATGGTCAACAGTAACTTTTTGTCTACTTTGAGGAGTTTTCTTTCACATTTTAAAAAGGAATTGCAATTTTTATCACTTTTTGAAATGTTTTCTGATATTGTTAAGCTTTAAAAATAAGTTTATAAAAGTATTTTGAACAACCAATTCATTTAGAAACAGTGGGATGGCAACACCTGATCTAATAATATTCACCAATTAACTTCCAGGGTTGGAAATCTGGAAGCTGGAAGGGGCACAGTCTTGTGGAGGAATCTTAAAACTGGGCACCTTTCTGACATGTGGGCACCATCACCCTTCAGATTGTTTTCACAGAGGGTAGGTTCTGTTTGGTCTGCCATGGGGAGAATTTCTGCCATGGGATAGGAGAATTTCAATTTCTCCTATCCCCTGTTATTCTTTATGTCATGTTTATAGCAGGAGGGGTGGATGGGACAGAGCAGCATCTCTCCTGATGCCACCTCCCTCCATGGAGCACCCCCCCCGCCAAGATGTACTGGCAGCTCTGTGAGATGAAGATTTTATCCTGGTGTCCTGGCCAGCTTCCATCTGGCTAAAGGCATTTTATCTAAATATTTCCAAGGTGCCTATCTCTGCAGTATTGAAGTGCTCAATTAGATATGGCTGAAGTCTTTGTAGTGTATCAGTGTGCACTGCTGAACAGCTGCTGCATTCCAATAGAGGGTGAAGTCATCTCTATATATAGAGCATGGCAAGCTGTTTGGAACAGTGGCAGATTTAAGCAGGCAAATGCACACCTGAGCTATAAGTCAGTCACTGGTCTAGTGTGATAGAGGGTCTGGAAAAACCTTACTTCCTTAAGGGGCAAGTGGCATGGAGGCCACAGGGTCTTTTTTCAGATTTTTTAAAATAGCTTATAGCCTCTCCCAACTATTTTTTTCTGTCAATTCCACAAATAGTGAAAATCATTGTCCGCAAAGGGGATTATATTTTCTTCTGTGATTTTCTCTTACAACTTGGGGTTTGTTTATTGATAAGAAGTTCATCACATGTTGGCCAGTATCCAGGGCATTGCTGTTTATTAAATATCATTTTTGGAGTTAAGTCATTGTGCACTTATTCATTTAGTGTTTGTCTTCCCTGCTATTCTGTGAGCTTCTCACTCCTGGCACATAGTACTTGAATAAACAAATAAATATTGAGTGTTATGACAATTCATAATTCCTCATGGAGTATGATGTCTTGGTCCCCACCAAAAGGCCCTAATTGTTGCTCTTTCCAAAGTGGTCTGGAAAAGATGTGGAAACACACTTCCTAAATTCTTATGTTCTCAGAGGGCTATAGCTACCAGTGTGGTGATGGATATCTGGCACTGAAATGATCCCAAGAGGTCATTTAGATCGCTCTCTCATTTGATAGAACATAGGTCACTTTGATTTGGAGATAAGAACACGATGAATAGCTAATTGAGCAGACATGTCTGGGCACAGAAACAAGATGGCATCATTGGAAGTTCTGAAGTTCCATCCTGGCTCAACCACTAACTACCTACACAACTCTGGGAAAGTCACAGAATGCTAATGGGCCTTAGTTTCTTCATCCAACAAATGGAGATAATAGTCCCTGCCCTGCTCCCCTCACAGGGTTGTAAGGAGGATCTTCTGCAAGAATGTGTCTGAATATGCTGTGCAAACTGTGACACTCTTAGACATGGAAGGCATAATCTCATTTTTGCCATCCCTATCTAATCTGTCAGCAAGGGTCAGATAACTATGTGAGCATCCCACCTCTGGCCACCTGGAGGCAACAGCTCCATCTTATCCATTTCTCCCTTTAGTGACTGTGAAGGTGTGTCAAGTGAGCAGGCAACTGAGAGGGATACTCTGAGGAGAGGCAGCTTCCTGGCTTCTTGATATTATTGCAATCACCTGAACAGAAAGCCACTGTGACTTCCTTTCAGGTCCCTTCACTCTGCCCCTCTAGTGATTCCACCTCATGTCACAGAATTAGAAACAACTGAAAGTTAAATAGTGCCCAAAAGGGGAACACCAGAAGAGAACATTTCATTTATGGCTAATGCTCTCCTTATCCCACAGCTCTGTTATCAGCTGTTAAAGCCAGAGCATGTCTGTGGGAAGATAAATTACTTCCTGGGGATATAGGCTGTCCTTGCTATCAGAACTCATTTCTCTCAATGATGAATTTGTAAAATGAACTTTTGACTTACGTGAGGCAAGGAAGATGCAAACTCTTGTCTAGGGCTGATTTGTGGGACACACCTAGTTTTTCATTGGTTAGTCATTAATCAGAGTCAGAGTGACATAAGCACATGCTACCAGGAATGTGAATCCAGGAGCCTAGAGCAAAGAAGACCTCCTGGATGAACAACTTCCTTAAATCGGTTCTAAAATTCTGCCATGGGTCATAAAACACTATTCTCAGTATACAGAATAACCCAAAGTAGGTAAATGCCTTGCTAGTGTTAATACTTTTTTTAAGTTCCCCAAAGGCACAGATGAGAGCATGTAACACCTCTCTGTCCCTTAATTTTTCTCTTACCCCCTCTATCACTATTCAGCCTATGTTGGTCCCTCAAGTCACCTAAACTGCTGGTCTGACAGCCAGATACTCATGGGCAGGAGGGGGAGGAATTTAGCTGATTACCTATTAACTTCAACCGAAATGAAATAGATTTCCAAAGTGCTTTAAAATTCATGGTTCTCTCTTCTGCAACCCCCTCCCGGGTTTCCATGCTTTCTCTATAAAAAGGCAATGTGACAAATTCCTTTGCCAAGGCTTGGATGTTGGGAACTCAGAGTTTTTATTTAATCATGATGCTGAGTTCCTGTCTGGCCTTGAATATGCTATTTTACATTTCAAATATTCCATCTGTAAAGGCAGAATGATTATTCTTCCCCATCTTGCAGGGAGTTGGGAGATGATAGATTATTTAGTGTTTTAAAGAGCTTTAGAGACAACAAGTGCTAAATGACTAGTGTTATTAAACATTCTCTGAACTGGTTAAGGATACTGGGAAAAGTTTGAAGCTGAAACTTTGGCCAGCTGACCTGTTAGGGCATCAAATCTCCTCAGGTTTCTCTTTCTATAGCACTCACTGAGTGATGAAGTTCTGTGTATCTAGTAATAAAAGGAATCTGGGTCATTAACTCACATTGTCAAAACCACGCAGTTCTTTATTCCTTGTCCTGTTTTATTTTATGAGAACACAATTCTAAACCTTCATATTAGTAGAGAATCCATTATATAATAAACATGCCTCAAAATAAGCTATTTTATCATGAAATGTGTTATGTTTTATCTTAAAACAATAGCTGGTGATTGGGGTAAGAGGATCCTTGGCCAACGCAACCTTTTGAAAGCGAACTATAGTTATCCTGGAGGTTTACGACTTCTGTGATGCTGACTGAATCTCTGAGATTTGGGGGAATTCCTCCTCAATTTTGGTACATTTTATGTAGATTATTTTATTTGTAAGCTAAATATATATGGTATTTCTATAATGAGTCAGGCCCTAGGTTAGGACACAGATTTAAATATCTCTATTACACATGTAGTCTTAATAACAGAGGGCTTTATAATGTTGGGGAAACATAAATATTTATGATAACTAAAAGGCAGTGTATGAGTACAAACGAGGGTAACTATTGCCTTAGAGAGTCAGAAAAGAGTTCTCAGACATTGGAGACATTTAAATTAGGCTTTAAAATAAGAATATTTTACCAGGTAAATAAAAAAGGGTTAAGAAATGGAAGAGTATTCTTTGCAGAAGGTGTAGTAAGTGTACTGAATATTTTAGGTTTACCATTTTGTGATAGGAAATGAGAGAGTGGTGTGTAGATTTACCTACTGAGTTCCACTTAAACTTTCTGGAAGAGGCACTTTTACCTTTATTGATCACAAATTAACAGCTCTTGCGAGGAAGAGCTCCTCTTTTGCAAATGCCATGCAACACACAGTTTACTGGACTTCTCATACAGTTCATATGGGGAGGGGGGATGAGAGTCTGTTGAGAGTCACGTTCCTCACAATGATCCATAATTGCTCCCCTTTGCCCTTGTGCCTCCCAGTGATGACTAGAATCATAAGAAACTCTCTTCACAGTGAGTGGCTGCTCTTCAGCAAGCACCTACTCCTCCAGCTTAAAGACCATGTATTAATGTGGGTTTCAGGGAACCATAGAGGTCTTGGGGAACACCCGTACTCAACCCTCTAGAGTGGAGGAAGTGGGGGAGCTATCAAGGTACCATAACTTTATGTGATTCTTTCCAGACTTCATTAGTCTCCAAGGGCCAGATATTACAGAGATTGTTTGGGCAGTCTTCTGCTACTTACAGAGGGCCATAACATCATAAATATTATCAATAATCAAAACGTAATAAGGGTTGGTGTGGATGTGGAGAAACTGGAACCCTTGTACACTGTTGGTGGGAACATAATATGGGGCAATTCCTATGGAAAACAGTATGGAGTTTCCTCAAAAAATTAAAAATAGAGCTCAAATATGATCCAGCATTCCTACTTCTGGATATATATCCAAAATAATTGAAATCAGAATCCAGAAGAGATAACAAAGACCTTTTTAATAGAAGTACATTGTAGCTGCTGCTCTAGATTCTTTAAAAGTTTGTATTTATATTCCTTAGGCAACTAGGCAAACTTTTTCTACTCTTTGTACAGAACTTATTGGTACTAATTTGGATACCAGAGCCAGAGACTGGGATGACTCCGAGAGAAATATGGAAATAATTATTTTCTCTGTTCTTCTGCTTTTGCACCCCAACAAAGGAGGAGTGAATGCAGAAAACTTCCCACCGCTCCACCACTACCTTGCTGACATTTGGCACCCTGAAGTTCTTTTCATCCTATCGATAAATATTGATTTTTGGATACCTATATGCTGGCCCCTAACTCTGATGATCTCATTTAGTTTCCATATTATTTGGTAAGGTGACTTCTACTATTTGAGTCTCATTTAGGACTTTAGGAAATGCCAAATCCAGAGAAGACAAGCTAAATTGCAAGGAGACAGCCCAAGAGTCAAGGACCAAAAGTGAAACATAGGAGACAAAGGATGACTGAATCAAAGGAGCTTCAGATATGGGAAGAAAGTTTTTAGCATTCAGGACCTGAGAAAGGAGGCAAGCTCCAGGCTCCAGCAGAGAGGTGAGGAAAAGGGCTCCGTGATCGTCTGGGATATTCACAGTTATATGTGACTCGCTTTGCTTTTATGTCCCAACCAGGGGACAGTATGGGGGCAGAGTGAGGTGTGAGCAGGCTTAATTTAAAAATATATATATAATGAATACATTTAAATCACAGGTGAAGGTGAAGGTTTTAAACTTTTTGCTGTTGCACAATCTTCATTTTAGGAAGGGAAATTGAAACCAGAAGTATGAAGCTCTAACTATTAAAATATATGGATCTGTGATCATTAGTTTGAAGAGGCTTGAGGAGGTTGGAGGGAGGTACAGCATGTTTTGGGAGTCACTAAGTCACACCTTACAGGGACAAATGTCTTTGCCTATCACAGGGGTCCACAGACTAGGCAGTGGGCCAAATTCTACCCTAAAAGACAGTTTCAGACCTATGACCTGGCTCTGTTCTTCTGCTTATCTAGTAGCTTCCAGACAGCTACTGTATTACATGGTTTGTGTTAGGCTCATCCAGTATGTCATTAAAAAATGCACAGAAGATATTCCTACCTGTCCCTCTATTTGGTTGTTCAGTAGAATATTGATTTGTTCTGGTTGGTATTGTAGTGGCTTTACATATGGAGCTAACTCTCATGACCTGTTTCTATAGGACTTCTGGCTAAGAATGGTTCTTATATTTTGAAAAGGCTGTAAAAAACACACACATACACAGCACAGGTGGGGGGTGGAGAGAGAGAATGAATATGGGACAGAGGCTGTATGTTGCCTGTAAAGCCTAAACTCACTACCATCTGGCCCTTCACAAAAAAAGCTTGCCACCCCCCGGTCTGTAAGACAGGCCCCCCAGAGATGACCTTGTTTATTCCTCAGCCCCAGGCAGCCTGACTTGGCAGAAGTCCTTCCGTTCCAGGGCTTACTCAGTCTCACTGTTGCTAACCAGCATTGTCCTGCAGCCTATAAAGCACATTGGCAGACTCCATTTCAACTCTTAATGGGTTGTGATGTGAAAACCACTGGTGCAAATGAGGCCCTTTCTAGGCACCCCTGCAGATTTAAACAGCCCGTGAAGACCAGACCACCGTCTTTCTGTTGTGAGGCAGTGCTTCACCAAGGCCTTTAATTGCTGATGTCTTTTCCTGAAGATAAACAGTTACTGGCACTGTCAATCTCTCTCCTTTCATGAGCATTAAAATCATACAGAATTTATAGGACGCTGCTCGAAATCTCATAGATTTTTGAAAGAAAGCTTTTTAATCCATTAAAAAATGTATACAAATCAAAACTCATAATATTTGCATATCTTCCCTCATCGATATCAAGAACACTATCACTGATGCTCAATTACTTCAGTTTTAAAGTGCTAGAGTCTACAAAAATAAATATCTGTAGTTCAGAAACCAAAGATAATTTGGAAACATGTTTCCCATTTTACACTTAATAATGATAATAATAATAATAATGACAATAACAGTATTATCATCTTACATGTCTATGAAATTTACAGCTTTTCATGCACTTTCATATTTACATTTCATCTAATCCACATAATTACTGTATGAGTTGTGAATGGCACAGCCAGTTTATTTTTTTTACTAAACGAAACAATTAGCAAGATTAAGTGAATAATCCAAGGTGATCAAGCCAGAAAATGGCAGAATGACAAGAATAAGATTATTTGGACTTCTGGTCTGTGATTCTTCTACCATATCAACATAACACTTGCTTAATACCATGAAGAATTTTAATGTTTAAAAATTATAATTATAGAATTATCATTCTGTGATTAATGATTAAAAATAAAATAATGATTAAAAATGCCTAATGGTTAAAAAATATCTTAACCGATAGCTATAACTACTGTTAATGTTCCCATTCCTGACTTTGAGCAAATTCTATATGTCTAAAAGATAAAAACTAGATTCTAAAAATGTTCCATGTAGATCAATTCCAATTATTTATCCCCGGTAAATATTTTTTCTCCTTCCATTCCAATCCTTCAAAAGATGGAAAAACAACCCTTTTATTGCTTCCCTCTCTAGATTCCTCATAATCTAGTCATCTTTCTCACAATCACCTAAAGCCATGATCCTGGATTAAGAGATTTCTTTCCAATAAACTTCAAAAACAGTTTTCAAATCCTGTCAAATTCCTTTGGAATTTGTTTTTGAGTTGACTGCTATGTTCCTTCTTTAATGAAAAAAGCAAATATATCATGATCAAAATGTATCAAAATCAACCCCAAAGCTAAACCTGAAAAAAGTATTATTATTTGCAGAACTGCCTACAGTTAATTAAAAATAAAATTATTTTCTATGAAATATTCTAGTAATCAATTGGTATTTAACAAAAGATACATTTTAAAGATGAAAAAAAGCTGTACTTTATTATATCTCAACTTAGCAGTGAAACTTTTAAATGAAAGGTTAACATGCTGGTTGCAAAATAAAACATCACATTTCAATTGTACATTAAAAAAAGAAAAAAGAACAGCTTGGGAACATATAAGAGATATGGCAAAGGAATTATTAGTGAGGCATTTTTTATGTAGTACTGATTTTAGACAAAATAATAACCTCCATCATTAAAAGAATATGATACATTTTTTGGTGATGGCCATTCTGATCAGTGTGAGGTGATACCTCACTGTAGTTTTGATTTGCATTTCTCTAATAATTAGTGATGTTGAGCATCTTTTCATGTGCCTCTTGGCCATCTGTATGTCTTCTTTGGAGAAATATCTATTTAGATCTTCCACCCATTTTTTGATTGGGTTGTTTGGTTTTTTGATATTGAGCTGCATGAGCTGTTTGTATATTTTGGAGGTTAATCCTTTGTCAGTTGCTTCATTTGCATTTGCAAATATTTTCTCCCATTCTGAAGATTGTCTTTTTGTCTTGTTTATGGTTTCCTTTTGTGATGACCTAGATGGGTGGGATGGGGGGGTGGGAAGGAAGTCCAAGAGAGAAGGGATATATGTGTACATATAGCTGATTCACTTCGTTGTACAGCAGAAACTAACACAACATTGTAAAGCAATTATGCTCCAACAATAAAAAATAGAATGTAATAAATACGGGTTTCCACATTCAGGAATATGCTTGGCTGGTGAGTTTTAGGGAAAGCAAGGAATAAACACAACTCCCACCTAAGCCTGCCTTGCTCTGTTCCATGAACCATTCTTTTAAAATAAATTAATGTTACTTTTCTGAAAACAAAATAATACTCAATGTACGAAACTTGGAAACAGAAAAAATAAGGAAGGAAACAAGTATTATCACATTAATTCCTTTATTTTTTGGGTGATTTCCTGTTGTTTCATAAAAACTGGAAAACAAAACAAAACTTTGTTCATAATACACTGGATTGATAGAACTGCCAGTGAAGTTTCTCTAGCCAAGTGATAGATGCTTGACTCAGACTGCACCAATCTGACTCTTTCCTCACACTTTGAATACAGTGATTCAAAGATAGAAAAAAAAAATGATTTGAGCCATGTAGCGGTAAACAGATGCAGCTGACAATTAGCTTTCACTCCCTGGTTTCCAAAACTGCTTCTTCCGAGTCTGATTCTTTAGCTCCCTTTGCCTATCCCTCCTCCTCCTCCTCCTCCTTCACTCTCTCCAACTCTCCCCACCCCCTTGCTCTCTTTTCTGCATCATAACCTTTGGCTTAAATTAGCTAACATTTGTTTCTGTTGCTTGCAGCCAAAGAAACATAACTCACGCATATGCTATTTTATATCCTGTTTTTGTTATTATTATATCATTTTATTACATAGTATAAAAATGTTTAATGCTTTAATAATATCCCATCACATGGATATATCAGAATTTTTTAAAACCAAACCTCTAGTGTTAGTTATTAAATAACACATCAGTGAATATTTTTTTATATAGATTCATGTCTGCATGTCTTATTATTTTCTAAGGTTACAACCTGAGGTAAAATTACTGGATTGAACGTTATAGACTTAAGAATATTGCTCTCCCAAAAAAAGTGTTAATTACACTTTAACCAGGATTGTATTTGTGTATATTTCTCATGTTCTTACATTATTATGATTTAAAATACTTTGCTAATTCAATAGGAAAAATGATATCTTTATATATGATTTTAAATATTTCTTTTATTCAAATAAATGCTACCTTTTTATCCTTTACATTGAGCCTGAGCTACAGCAGGAAAAGGCATGAAATATTTTATCTCCAATTGGCAATGTGATCCAGTGGTTTATAAATCAATTAGTTTATAAAAAGTTAAAAATGCAGTTGAGTGTTACATTTTGGATTGGTTTAGCCTCATGCATTTATCTAGATTTGGAATTGTTACTATATAAATACTTTGTATGTTTCATCTTTTTATTCATATAGTGGGAATGCTTATATTCATTTCCTACATCTCTTGAAAAAGGCTTAGTTAAGTTCAGTGAAAAAAAGTTACCTGAATTCTTTGGAGAAATATCTTAATATTACTTTGTGTGACCAACTTGCTCTAGAAATTACTTCTACAAGTTAGTACCCTTGATCTAGCATACACATTTAAAATTATAATGTAGTCATGTTAAAGTATGACTCAGAAACTCAGAAACATGTTTTTCTATTTCCTGTGTGTTGTAGTTTATTTGTTTCTGATTGTCATGTTAAGAAAAAGATACTACAATTTATCTACTTAAAGCCATATGTCATTGAGGTATTTGTTAGACTGTGGTCAGTAAATATTACACAGCAGAGAGTAATTTTAAACGTAGTCATCATGAATTCAGTCATTTTTTTTTATATCAACACAGTTACCAAATTTAATTTACCAAATAACTAGTGGGGGTAAAGAAAATTCCATTCACAAAATGAATTACAGGATAGCTTTAGAACCAATTTTCAAATTGGTGTTTATAGATGGTGACTATGGTCAGATATAAGACAGAAAGGGGACCTATAAAACTCTAAAGAAAAATATAAAGAAATTTAGATTAAGGGAAAGGTAATCCTAGGTGCAAATCTATACACAGACACATATCCACATGACTTGTGTATAAGCTAGAGATAGATTTATGAATGGGTGCCATTCTTTGGCACAATGATTTAGACACAAAGCTGTGAGGGTAGAGCAAGCTAAATCCCACCTATCTGAGCATATACTTTGCCCTGGGGCTTGTCTCAGGCAGTTCTATTGCCAGGAACCCTCCTCTTTTTTTAAACCTCAGCTCACCTCCCCCTTCTTATTGTTGTACTGCAGTTCTAGTTACTGGACTTTTGTCTCATAACTCTTCATTTAAGACCTTGTTCTATACCTCTCTGATGCCCAGTCCTTACTAGATGTGCAGCAAAAGCCTCTGTCTCAGACCTGCATTCCGCCCTCCCTCAGCCTGATGACTGGCCTATGGCTGCATGCTTGTCACAAGTGCAGTACTCTGCCCTCCTATCCAAAAGGTCTTCTAAGAATAGTGTTGCCAGCCAAAGTCTCCATCGATACTTCCCGTCCACATGCAAGGCATTCTGCTACTTTATGTTGAATTTTTGTTGTTGTTGTTTACTTTAGCATGTCAACTTTCAGGATGGATTTTGTCTAACTGCAATTACAAACAATTTACATGTCAATTCTTTGGACAGATCCAGTGTCTTCCTTTTCCTATATTGAAGAATGCTACTTCCACTTATTCCATGCAACAATAAAGATGGGCCAAATAACCTGCTGAAATGTTGTATGGCCAAAAATAAGAACCAAAAAACAAAAATTATCCTCTGGCTTTCATGATAGCCATCAAAAGACATGATTTAACTACTCAGTTTAGAAAATTACAATAAGTATTTTTCTACACATGGCAATACAATAATTTCATTTCCTTGGAAACTGCTCATTATAACATGCAGGCAGAGGGATAGATGGACAGATAGAGAGGTAGATAGACATAGAGTAATCAAGAACATTGATATCTCTGACTTCCCATCAGTTTTGTCCATTTCCTATTCGTCAATGATGGGACATAATATATCTTTGCAATGCCTCTCAAACATTTTTGTAACTATCCTCGTATCAACAAAGGTCAAAAACAATGATCAACATGATTTGAGTTTTCTTTAGTTGTGCTTTGTTATCTTTTCTGCTGTTATACACAAACTATACAAACAGACATGCATTCAAAATGGTGGAAGAATCATTTAAAAGTCTGCTTGGAAATATTTTTAACTTTATGTGAAACATAAAGCTGGTAGTATTGTGACTCCCAACAACTAGATATTGAGTCAAGATATGTGAGTTGTCTCAACATTACTGTTAACCAGTACTGTGAGCTTCGTTACGTCATTCATTTCTGAACCTCAATCTTCTCATTTATAAAATGAGAGAGTTGACCTTAAAAAATGTTACATCCAACTTTGACATTCTATAATTATTACAGATTTGTTGATATTCTGAAGGGTCATTCTAGGATTTTTAAGTCAAATATTTTGAACATATTAATAATTTGAGGTATATGTTAAAAATATAATTTTTTTTGTACATATCATTTTGTGATTTGTGTTAATTGTACTCTCTTTCCCTGACTGAAATCCTTGGTGTTGAGCTGGTATTGTCCATTATTCAGAAAAGAAATTTAAAATTTAGATTTGACTTTTTAAAATCAATCAGTTAGATTTGCATTATGCTGCATAATATTTCCAACAGATGTTATATAAAATATAGTATTATAACTACTGAATATTTGGACATATTGTACAAACTTGCAAAAATTCTTAGTGACACTTTGAAAAAAATTAGAACGTTTATAAGAAGCAATACAAATTAACATGAATTCTTTGTTTCAAACACTGCAGAAAGAAATATAAGACTCTGTGTTTTTATGGTATGTATATAAACTGTATAATAAGCTGATGTCTTTAAGGTAAACAGAAAAGTATATGATGTAACTAGCATCTATACTTCAAACACATTCCCCACCCCCACCCCCGGCACTGGCAATGAAAATTTTCCGCTCCATCCACATTCTCTTAGGCCATCTTTCTTATGACAGAGTTATGATCACAGATTGCATGCTTGGGACAGGGGAAAACATCATCATTTAAGAATGCAATCAATTTTCTGACTTTGAAAGTGCATCATATTCTAACCAATTTATTTAAGTAGGTAGAGGAAAGCTCAGGTTAGAATCTAGACATTCACAATGGTACATCCTGGGACCATCACAAATTCCTAAATTTATAAACACTATTATTATGTTATGCTCTTTCCCCAATAAAGCAGTAAAGCAAAACCAAAAATGAAACATATTATTTTGCCCTCCTGTCTTTAAACTGCCCAACTTCTGTTTATTCTTCATGTCTCAGCTCTCCCAAGGGAGAAATTTCCTGGTCAATACCTAGGTTAGATCTCATAGCTCCCTGAAAATCACCTCTTATAATTCTCATAATGCTTTCTTACTGATTTCTTACCTAATGGCTTGTCCTTAGCTGCAGGCTCCTTCAATTCAGGGATTGAGTCAGCCTTGCTCACTACTGCATCTCCCACATCTAGCACAGCCTTGGTACAGAGTCTACTTTTGGAGAATGAATGACCCAAAGTATGTACTTGATTTATTCGGAGCCTTATGAAATTAGCAGCAAATAACAGAAAATAAAATATTAAGTTGAGATGCAGCTTCTGGGCAGTAACTCAGTCCAATCACTAGTAATCAACTTACACCTGTCTTAGCACATGCAGTGTTTTCAAGGTTTTAACCAAAAAACTTATAAATTTGTACAAATTGTGTCTTTTCTTGAGGACCTGTGAATAGTTAAAACTGTGATTGTTATATGCCAGTGTCCACAACCTATTATACAATAAGTAGATTCATTTCATTTACTAGTTTTATGGTCAGGAACAAGTTGTTCAGCACTTATAAAGCTCAGTTTCTTTATCTGCAAAATGGATATTATAATGCCTTTCATATTTAAGTCACATGTATTGTTCTTGAGAGTTGGGTGAATTAATTAGAGCATGATGCTATAGTTATTTCAAAGAGAGTTGTAAGCTACAATGGTGTCTGCTTGAAGAAAGATAAAACAAGTATCTGTTATTTCATAGCTATTTCATTCCAGTTTTTAGTAGACTCTTGATGGTTGCAATCAATGGATCTACAAAGACATTTGCCTTAGAACATGTGATGCAGCTTTACCTGGCTGAGAGCCACCATGAGAAGCAGCATTTTTCACAGGCTTGTATATCCAAAGGTTTTGAAGTGAGGAAAATCTCTTTAGAAATACAATAATACTGTGCATATGAAAAACTGTGATGTCTCCCATGGCATCAATTTTTTTTTTTTTGCGGTACACGGGCCTCTCACTGTTGTGGCCTCTCCCGTTGCGGAGCACAGGCTCCGGACGCGCAGGCTCAGCGGCCATGGCCCACAGGCCCAACCGCTCGGCGGCATGTGAGATCTTCCCGGACCGGGGCACGAACCCGTGTCCTCTGCATTGGCAGGAGGACTCTCAACCACTGCGCCACCAGGGAAGTCCTCCCATGGCATCAATTTTAACTGAGCACAATTCTTTTAAAAATTCTTTTAACATTTATGCAATTAATTCAAATGTAAAAACCAATTAACCGTATATCCCATAATCAAATCAGTTTCAAGCCAGTGCCCCAAATTTCAAGAGGACTTTGAAAGTACGACCAAAGTGAAATGGAACAAAATGAAATATTTAGTGCTAGCATAGGAAATGTTTTCATTATTTTTTTTCAGGCCCAAATACAGCTTGACAATATTATGTAACTTACTAAATATGTCAGGGTCACACTAATTATGCTATTTTAATACACCAGGATGATTGTATCTTGGTATGTATCAAAGGTAAGGGACTTTGGAGAAAGACATCAAGTAGCCTTGGTTCCCATAGGTATTAAAGTCAGATAGACAAGGTTTTTAAATGCCTCTTAAAATTAGCTGTGGGTTCTTAGGTAAGTTAATTAAACCTATCAGGTGTACGGTTGTTTTGAGGAAAATGCCAGATGTGGGGGGGGGGGCGGTCTTCACTGACCAGCAGGCGCTCTTAATTGTGTGTACTCTGGGTCAGGAGTCATCTTTGCTCACACTCCTGTGTCCTGTCTTCATACATCCACTTGTGGGCTGGATAGAGGCAGCTCCCCTGTCAGAGGCAAACACATGGGCAATGAAACTGCTTATTGTCATAATGATCTTTTAATAATAGATGTCATCTTTAATTATAATATTATTTCCCTATTGTGGAGTGTGACACAGTAACAGCTGAGGTGTTAACCAACTGAATGTGTAGGTCAAGGATTGTAGGTTAAACATGTGATTTCAGAAGCCCTGGAAATGTCCCTTTCCCATGGATAATCATGGATGCTCTTCCCTACATCATCTGTTAGTATTTAAAACTACACTGATTATATCCAGGCACTTTTTCTTTTTCTTGATAATGCAAATACCCTGAGAGGGGTCCATGTAGAAATTTATCAGTACAGATAGAGAATCTTTGAGGAGGTTTTGGAAGGAGTATGAGACATAAGGCTGGGGGTCATATGGGCAGGAAGAAGAGATCTTACCTAAGGGACTACTAGTGTACAACACAAGAGGCTAGACTTGCAATGAAAATTTATTCCTTTTTTAAAATAAACATTATTAATATTTGTTTATTAATAGCTATTAATTAACAGTTCCATAATTTCTTAGCCATGGGACTTAATGCAGGAAATTATCCTCTTTATTTGTCATTTTCCAAATCTTAAAATGGAAATAATAATATCTATATTCCATAGGTGGTTGTAAGCATTAAATGAATTAATAGGTGTAAGATAATTAGAATAGTACCTGGCACATAGTAAGCATGGGAACAATTACACATTTTTAAAGTGGCACAACCAATTTTTTTTTTAGAAGGGTTAATTTTCACAGTTGTTAAGTCCTCAAGTTACCCTCATTAAGAACTATTTTCACATCCACATTGTTGGGTAAACAGGTAGAGTTTTGCTTATATTTAATCTTTGGTCTCCAAGGCTCGTTACTTTTGTAGCTACATTTAACACATGGTAGCTGATAATAGTCCTCATCAGTTCATTAAAATAAGTGACATCTTGGAGATAAAACTTTTAACAGAACCATTTATTAATTTACTGATCTTTGTCAGGCAATATTTAGTTACCAGACTTTGGCTAGCTATGCACGATTTGGTTTTGTTTTTTTTTTTAAAAAAAAAACACACTTGTTTATTTATTTATTTTTGGCTATGTTGGGTCTTCATTTCTGTGCGAGGGCTTTCTCTAGATGTGGCAAGCCGCGACCACTCTTCATTGCAGTGCGTGGGCCTCTCACTATCGCGGCCTCTCTTGTTGCGGAGCACAGGCTCCAGACGCGTAGGCTCAGTAGTTGTGGCTCACGGGCCCAGTTGCTCCGTGGCATGTGGGATCATCCCAGACCAGGGCTCAAACCCATGTCTCCTGCATTAGCAGGCAGATTCTCAACCACTGTGCCACCAGGGAAGCCCCGATTTGGTATTTTTAAAAGTGAATTTATTTTGGTATTTGATATTGAGTCACCTACAGTTAAGCAGTTGTCACCTTCCTGTCTAAATATATTTAAACAATTCCTTCTGTTGGGAAATATTTTGTAATTTATACTGATGAGAAGTCATTAACAAGGCATTTTAAGTGGTGTGATATCAATGCTCATTATTGCAAAAACCTAAAAATTAAATTATCTGAAAGAAAGCGAAATTAGTCTGTAGTTAGTTAGTTATCACTTCGAAAAAGCCTGTGGACAATACAGTAGAATGCCTATTTCTTTCATTATCTCACAGCTCCCAAACAATGAAATGGGAAAATCACAACTTAAACTACTTTGAACATAATAATTTCCACCATTCAGGGTGGGAGATTTGTTCAAGATGGTGGAGTAGAAGGACATGCGCTCACTCCCTCTTGTGAGAGCATCAGAATCATAACTAACTGCTGAACAGTCATCAACAGGAAGACTCTGGAACTCACCAGAAAAGATATCCCACATCCAAAGACAAAGGAGAAGCCTCAGTGAGATGGTAGGAGGGGAGCAATCACAATAAAATCAAATCCCATAACTGCTGGGAGTGTGACTCACAAACTGGAA
Source organism: Mesoplodon bidens (assembly GCF_964165515.1). Classification (NCBI taxonomy): domain Eukaryota; kingdom Metazoa; phylum Chordata; class Mammalia; order Artiodactyla; family Ziphiidae; genus Mesoplodon; species Mesoplodon bidens. Next base: position 94,668,484 of record NC_138161.1, on the reverse strand, counting down.
AACAATTATACTACAGAAGTCCACCCACTGGAGTGAAGTTCTGAGCCTCATATCAGACTTCCCAACCTGGGGGTCCGGCAACAAGAGGAGGGATTCTCAGAGAATCAGACTTTGAAGGCTAGCAGGATTTGATTGCAGGACTTTGACAGGACTGGGGGAAACAGAGACTCCACTCTTGAAGGGCACACACAAAGTAGTGTGCACAACAGGACCCAGGGATAAAGAGCAGTGACCCCACAGTAGACTGAATCAGCCCTATCAGCTAGTGTTGGAGGGTCTCCTGCAGAGGTGGGGGATGGCTGTGGCTCACCCAGGGGACTAGGACACTGGGAGCAGAAGTTTTGGGAAGTACTCCTTGGCATGAGCCCTCCCAGAGTCCACACTAGCCCCACCAAAGATTCTGTAGCCTCCAGTTCTGGGTGGCCTCAGGACAAACAACCAACAGGGAGGGAACTCAGCCCCAGCTATCAGCAGACAAGTGGAGTAAAGTTTTACTGAGCTCTACCCACCAGAGCACCACCCAGTTCTACCCACCACCAGTCTCTCCCATTAGGAAGCTTGCAGAAGCCTCTTAGACACCTCATCCACCAGAGGACAGAGAGCAGAAGAAAGAAGAACTACTATCCTGCAGCCTGTGGAACGAAAACCACATTCACAGATAGACAAAATGAAAAGTCAGAGGACTGTGTACCAGATGAAGGAACAAGATAAAACCCCAGGAAAACAACTAAACGAAGTGGAGATAGGCAACCTTGCAGAAAAAGAATTCAGAATAATGACAGTGAAGATGATCCAGGACCTTGGAAAAAGAATGGATGCAAAGATCGAGAACATGCAAGAAATGTTTAACAAAGACCTAGAAGAATTAAAGAACAAACAAACAGAGATGAACAATACAATAACTGAAACGAAAAATACACTAGAAGGAATCAATAGCAGAATAACTGAGGCAGAAGAACACATAAGTGATCAGGAAGAAAGAATGCTGGAATTCACTACTGCAGAACAGAATAAAGAAAAAAGAATGAAAAGACATGAAGACAGCCTAAGAGATCACTGGGACAACATTAAACACACCAACATTCACATTATAGGTGTCCCAGAAGGAAAAGAGAGAGAGAAAGGACCCAAGAAAATATTTGAAGAGATTATAGTCAAAAAGTTCCCTAACATGGGAAAGCAAATAGCCACCCAAGTCCAGGAAGCACAGAGAGTCCCAGGCATGATAAACCCATAGAGAAACATGCAGAGACACATAGTAATCAAAGTGACAAAAATTAAAGAGGAAGAAAAATAATTAAAAGCAACAAGGGAAAAACAACAAATAACATACAAGGGAACTCCCATAAGGTTAACAGCTGATTTTTCAGCAGAAAGTGTACAAGCCAGAAGAGAGTGGCACAGTATATTTAAAGTGATGAAAGGGAAGAACCCACAACCAAGATTACTGTACCTGGCAATGATCTCATTCAGATTTGACAGAGAAATCAAAAGCTTTACAGACAAGCAAAAGCTAAGAGAATTCAGCACCACCAAACCAACTCTACAACAAATGCTAAAGGAACTTCTCTAAGTGGGAAACACAAGAGAAGAAAAGGACTTACAAAAACAAACCCAAAACAATTAAGAAAGTGGTCATAGGAACATACATATTCATAATTACCTTAACTGTGAATGGATTAAATGCTCCAACCAAAAGACACAGGCTTGCTGAATGGATACAAAAACAAGACCCATATATATGCTGTCTACAAGAGACCCACTTCAGACCTAGCGACACATACAGACTGAAAGTGAGGGGATGGAAAAAGATATTCCATGCAAATGGAAATCAAAAGAAAGCTGGAGCAGCAATACTCATATCAGATAAAATAGACTTTAAAATAAAGAATGTTACAAGAGACAAAGAAGGACACTACATAATCATCAAGGGATCAATCCAAGAAGAAGATATAACAATTATAAATATATATGCACCCAACATAGGAACACCTCAATACATAAGGCAAATTCTAACAGCTATAGAAGAGGAAATTGACGGTAACACAGTAATAGTGGGGGACTTTAACATCTCACTTACACCAATGGATACATCATCCAGAGAGAAAATTAATAAGGAAACACAAGCTTTAAATGACACAATGGACCAAATAGATTTAATTGACATTTATAGGACATTCCATCGAAAAACAGCAGATTACACTTTCTTCTCAAGTGCACATGGATCATTCTCCAGGATAGGTCACATCTTGGGTCACAAATCAAGCCTTGATAAATTTAAGAAAGTTGAAATCATATTAAGCATCTTCTCAAACCACAATGCTATGAGATTAGAAATCAGTTACAGGGAAAAAAACGTAAAAAACACAAACACATGGAGGCTAATCAATATGTTACTAAATAAACAAGAGATCACTGACGAAATCAAAGAGGAAATAAAAAAATACCTAGACACAAATGACAACGAAACCACGATGATCCAAAACCTATGGGATGCAGCAAAAGCAGTTCTAAGAAGGAAGTTTATAGCAATACAATCCTAACTCAAGAAACAAGAAAAATCTCAAATAAATAATCTAAATTTACACCTAAAGGAACTAGAGAAAGAAGAACAAACAAAACCTAAAGTTAGTGGAAGGAGAGGTAACATAAATCACAGCAGAAATAAATGAAATAGAAACAAAACAGTAACAAAGATCAATAAAACTAAAAGCTGGTTCTTTGAGAAGATAAACAAAACTAATAAACCTTTAGCCAGACTCATCAAGAAAAAGAGGCAAAGGACTCAAATCGGTAAAATTAGAAATGAAAAAGGAGAAGTTACAACAGACACCACAGAAATATAAAGCATCCTAAGAGACTACAAGCAACTCTATGCCAATCAAATGGACAACCTGGAAGAAATGGACAAATTCTTAGAAAGGTATAAACTTCCAAGACTGAACCAGAAAGAAATAGAAAATATGAATAGACCAATCACAAGTAATGAAATTGAAACTGTGATTAAAAATCTTCCAACAAACAAAAGCCCAGGACCAGATGGCTTCACAGGTGAATTCTATCAAACATTTAGAAAAGAGCTAACACCCATCCTTCTCAAACTCTTCCAAAACATTGCAGAGGAAGGAACACTCCCAAACTCATTCTACAAGGCCACCATCACCCTGATACCCAAACCAGACAAATATACTAGAAAAAAAGAAAGTTACAAATCCAACAGCACGTTAAAAGGATCATACACCATGATCAGGTGGGATTTATCCCAGGGATGCAAGGATTCTTCAATATACATAAATCAATCAATGTGATACACCATATTAACAACTTGAAGAGTAAAAACCATATGATCATCTCAATAGATGCAAAAAACTTTTGACAAAATTCAATACCTATTTATGATTAAAAACTCTCCAGAGAGTAGGCATAGGGGGAACCTACCTCAACATAATAAAGGCCATATACGACAAACCCACAGCAAACATCATTCTCAATGGTGAAAAACAGAAAGCATATCTGCTAAGATCAGGAACAAGACAAGGATGTCCACTCTTGCCACTATTATTCAACATAGTTTTTGAAGTCCTAGCCACAGCAATCAGAAGAAAAAGAAATAAAAGGAATACAAATTGGAAAAGAAGAAGTAAAACTGTCACTGTTTACAGATGACATGACACTATTCATAGATAATAATGCACAGAAATCTCTTGCATTCCTATACACTAACAATGAAAGATCAGAAAGAGAAATTAAGGAAACAATCCCATTCACCATTGCAACAAAAAGGATATAATACCTGGTAATAAACCTACTTAAGGTGGCAAAAGACCTGTACTCAGAAAACTATAAAGAAATTTCTGATTAAAGAAATTAAAGATGATACAAACAGATGGAGAGATATACCATGTTCTTGAATTGGAAGAATCAACATTGTGTAAATGACTATACTACCCAATGCACCCTACAGATTCAATACAATCCCCATCAAATTACCAATGGCATTTTTTACAGAACTACAACAAAAAATCTTAAAATTTGTATGGAGACACAAAAGACCCTGAATAACAAAAGCAATCTTGAGGGAAGAAAATGGAGCTGGAGGAATCAGACTCCGTGACTTCAGACTATACTACAAAGCTATAGTAATCAAGACAGTATGGTACTGGCACAAAAACAGAAATATAGATCAATGGAACAGGATAGAAAGCCCAGAGATAAACTCACACACCTATGGTCAACTAATCTATGACAAAGGAGGCAAGGATGTACAATGGAGAAAAGACAGTCTCTTCAATAAGTGGTGCTGGGAAAACTGGACAGCTACATGTAAAAGAATGAAATTAGGGCTTCCCTGGTGGCGCAGTGGTTGATAGACCGCCTGCCGATGCAGGGGATGTGGGTTCGTGCTCCAGTCCGGGAAGATCCCACATGCCATGGAGCAGCTAGGCCTGTGAGCCATGGCCGCAGAGCCTGCGCGTACGGAGCCTGTGCTCCACAATGGGAGAGGCCACAACAGTGAGAGGCCTGCATACCACACACACACACAAAAAAGAATGAAATTAGAACACTCCTTAACACCATATGGAAAAATAAACTCAAAATGGATTATAGAACTAAATGTAAGATTGGACACTATAAAACTCTTAGAGGAAAACATAGGAAGAACACTATTACATAAATCACAGCAAGATCTTTTTGACCCACCTCCTAGAGTAATGGAAATAAAAACAAAAATAAACAAATGGGACCTAATGAAACTTAAAACTTTTGCACAGCAAAGGAAACCATAAAGAAGACAAAAAGGCAACCCTCAAAATGGGAGAAAATATTTTGCCAATGAGTCAATGGACAAAGGATTAATCTCCAAAATATATAAACAGCTCATGCAGCTCAATACTAAAAAAACAAACAACCCAATAAAAAATGGGCAGAAGACCTAAATAGACATTTCTCCAAAGAAGACATACAGGTGGCCAAGAGGCACATGAAAAGCTCTCAACATCACTAATTATTACAGAAATGCAAATCAAAACTACAATGAAGTATCACCTCACACTGGTGAGAATGGGCATCGTGAGAAAATCTACAAACAACCAATTCTGGAGAGGGTGTGGAGGAAAGGGCACCCTCTTGCACTCTTGGTGGGAATGTAAATTGATACAGCCACTATGGAGACAGTATGGATGTTCCTTAAAGAACTAAAAATAGAATTACCATATGACCCAGCAATCCCACTATTGGGTATATACCCAGAGAAAACCATTACTCAAAAAGACACATGCACCCCAATGTTCATTGCAGCACTATTTACAATAGCCAGGACATGGAAGCAACCTTAATGCCAATCAACAGACAAATGGGTAAAGAAGATGTGGTACATATATACAATGGAATATTACTCAGCCATAAAAAGGAACAAAATTGGGTCATTTGTTGAGATGTGGGTGGACCTAGATACTGTCTTACAGAGTGAAGTAAGTCAGAAAGAGAAAAACAAATATCATATATTAACGCATATATGTGGAATCTAGAAAAATGATACAGATGAACTGGTTTGCAAGACAGAAATAGAGACACAGATGTAGAGAACAAAGGTATGGACACCAAGGGGAGAAAGCAGGGGTGAGGTCATGGTGGTGTGATGAACTGGGAGATTGGGATTGACATATATACCTTAATATGTATAAAATAGATAACTAATAAGAACCTGCTGTATAAAAAATAATAATAAAATTAAATTTTAAAAAAAGTTTTTAAAAATTTCCACCATTCAAACAGAACAAAAGGGTACATACTGGGGAATGAAACAACCAGGTAAATGTTGATAGTATTTTATATATATATATATATATTTAAATTCTGTTTTCTTTTTGCTCTATTCTAATATTTTTTTGGTGTTTATACACTAATTTTTATTCATTCATTTGTTCATTCAGTTATTCATTCACCTGTTATAAAACATTTTTTAAACAAGGAGCTCTATATGGTAATGAAAATAACAATACCTCTTCACATCAGGATCAGTCACACCATTCCTGCTCTGAAAGAGTAATTTAGTAGAAAGACATAATTTAGTAGACAGACACATAAATAAACAAAATAACACAAGGAAAAGAGATATAATCTCTAATCATGATCCATCATAAGAGAGATACAGGGAACTCTGTAAAGAGTTCAGAGAAGGGATATGAATTTAGTATGGAATTGTGGGAAGGGAGATATTTCTACTGGTAATGTAGAAATTTATATGGTTCAAACATGTGGATATGGCATGATAATGGGAAAGGAGATTCTGGAAAAAGTTAAACACAATTATCACATCGACAGAGGTCTTAAATTAAGATGTGTATAAAGTGAGAAGCTCATTTCGAGTGACATTGGTGTATATGAACGATTTGTGAGGAATAGAGGTAGGAAGCCCAATGGGACAAATTTATGGGCAGACTTGAATGTCCTGGTAAGAATTTGGACAAATTTTTCCATATGCAATGGAGAGTCCTATAGCCATTTAAACCAGAAGAGTGGAGTGATTCAAGTCGAGCTTTATTTTCTTCCAAAAATTAAAAGTCATTCACCTAAAAATTTATTTCTTTAAAGCCTGTTTCCTTGAATCTGTTTTTTAAAGGTCTTTTGATTTATTCAATCAATGTTCATTTAATAATGAGCAAAATAGGGACTTCCCTGGTAGCGCAGTGGTTAAGAATCTGCCTGCCAGTGCAGGGGACATGGGTTCGAGCCCTGGTCTGGGAAGATCCCACATGCCGTGGAGCAAGTAAGCCCATGCACCACAACTACTGAGCCTGCGCTCTACAGCCCATGCACCACAACTACTGAGCCTGTACTCTAGAGCCCATGAGCCACAACTACTGAGCCTGCACACCTAGAGCCCATGCTCCATAACGCTAGAAGCCCCTGCAATGAGAAGCCTGCTCACTGCAACAAAGAGTAGCCCCTGCTCACCACAACTAGAGAAAGCCTGCACACAGCAACGAAGACCCAATGCAGCCAAAAATAAATTAATTTAAAAAAATAATGAGCAAAATACCTTTTTATCTAATTTTGAATTTAGGTTTCAAGCTATTGGTCTCAGAAAGATTCAGGTTGTGTTTATAGCACACGAAGAGCTAGTGAATCAGCAAATATGCTACATTATTAACTTAAGAATTGTAATTTGGTCAACATTATTTCACCTAAAGTTGACAATTTTTTGATGATAGAAAAAATAGAAATCACAAATTGATCCACTTAATAAATTGTAAGGTTTTTTTTCCAAGCTGTACAAGGTAGGCAGAACGAAAAAAAGGTATATGGCTTTATAGATGATAATACATAATAGGAAGCATTTATCAAGTGCATTCAATAATCTAGTCCTATGAGAAAAGCCTCACTTATGTTGTTGCTGAGTTTCATGGTAATCCTATAAGGTGATATTATTACTGCTGTTCCAGATGAAGAAATGAAATCCCAGGAGGCAAAGTGATTCACCCAATTCTCATTGTTGATGAGCGGCAGAACTGGGATCAACACCCCTATGCATCTGATTTCCAAGATAACGCTTTAGTCCCTTTTTCACCCAGCCTCATGTTTATTATTTGAAATATTTTCTACTTCATATTTTCTGTGTAACACATACAGCCACATTGACAGACAAAGACTATCTTATAAAGGCTAAATTCTAACAACCAAATTCTCACCATTTTTAAGATGTTTGAATTCCATGTTTCAATATAAGAAAAAAATTCATCTTAGTGTATAGCCATAGTCTGATTTTATTTTGACTATTGTCACCTTGAATTTCTAATAAAACAGAAGGCAGAAGTAACCACAAATTTATAATCTCTGAGAGATGTCAGTATATATTTTAAAACTACCTTACTTGATGTTACAAGGAACTTTAGATTAAGTATGAAAAATATATATTGTTATGCCCTGTGGCATTTTCTGACCTGTCATGATGCCACTCAGCTTCAGAGTAACTATTCACAGATGTTGAGAATATATTTGAAAATAAAGAGGCCATTTTGGAAATGCGTGGAGGTTAATATTATGCACATGAAGCTGTGTGTTTCAGCTTTCTCACATCCTGTCAAATCTGAGCAATTATTCTACCAACTCCCTGCCTGTCCCCGCCCCCAGAAGCTTTCCTTAAATTGCTATGGAAATTAAATCGTGAGAGACACTCTTCTTGCAAAGATGCCTCCTTCAGAATCCTCCCTGCTTTGCTCTAGCCAATTTGGAATGAAAAATCAGCCCACATTTCCATGGAACTTAGAAAGGCCTGGGCCAGATCTAAAGGCATAATTTGCCTGACATCTGTGTTCCAGCGTCATGTTGCATCAAAACAATCCATGATGCTCAGATGAAAGTAAGCATCCTGTTGTATTAACCAAAGCATTTAACAAGATAATGGCAGTCACTTTCTATTCTCAAATTCATTGGATCACATCTCAAAAGGGCAATTATACTCATAAAAGTATCCAATTCCCATTACATTATTTCATGATCACATTGATATGTTGGATATATTTTTCTACATTTTTTTTTCATTTTTTTTCCCAATGGGTGTTGTCTGTAACACAGCTGAGGAGGCCAGAATTTTTTTGGTTTTTGTTTTTAGTCTTTATTAAAAGAGAAAGATGTCTAATGGAGGCAAGAGCTTACTGATAACTTGTAGGTGCTTTCCCTTTGCCATTCCTACCCACTGTCAGAATTGGGTGATTAGTCAGGCCTGCTCTGTGGCTATGTAGTTAGCCAACAATGACTTAACACAAAGTGTTGAAATGGCCATTGGGAGCCAAACATCTGGGTAGACCACTTTTTATTGCTCTGTTTATAGGCAAGACATTGTTTCTGAAGTTTTGGGAACCCTTACATCTGCTCATTTTATAGTCACTGGCAGTGTACTCAAATTTCTAAATGCTCTAATGGTCTTGAAGTTTCAAATCTCCTCCCTTTCTTAAAAAAAAAAACTACTATATGTGAGTTAGACGGAAGTAATTTATAACTTGAATATTAGAGGAGGGATGTCTGTGAAAGTAGAGATTGGGACCCTCAGACTCTGTAGCTCCTTAAGATAAACAGCTGTATTAAGAAGATATTAAAAGTGTTGCATAGTAGAGGTATAGAGTAGCAGAAGAGCCTACCTTAGGAAAGTACCTGAATCCAGGAAACTAAAAATGAGAGAATGCGATAACACAAGTTTTCCTGATTGACTCTTCCAGTCCAGTAACTACTGAACATTCTGCGGTGCCCTGTTTCTACCCAAAATCTTTGTCTTTTTGGGAAGGTGGTGCAGTTAAGTGCTCTATGAGTTCCAAGTTGGAAGTTTCTAGCTTCAGCTATGACTGAAAAATAACTTTCTTCTTCATAAATACAGTACAACAAAAAGTAAAGTTAGATAATGGATCCTCACGTTTTGCAGCATAGATCACAACCAAATTTGACCCTGGTATTTTGGCTATGTTTTCCCCTACTAAATTATCAAATTATGGCCTTAAAAAGTTAGAGCTTGGTTTCATTGAGGATTCTCCGTCCTGGTTTAATTGGACACTTCATAGCCTTAATTATATCCACTCTTATGCCTTTTTGTACTTAGTTTCTCTATTTCTTAAACAAAACACACCAAAAACAGTGCCTTTCAACATGCGCTTTTAGGTCCACCAAACTCAGTGAGCTGAAAAGAAAGATATGCCTAATTGTGATAGGCAATTTTATAGTTCAGTCCCCTTTCTGTCTTGAAATCTTTCTCATCTCTCCTATTCCAATTTTCCATGCCCAATTACAGAACTCTTATGGTTGCCTGTTTCTTTGTATCTGTCAGACTTTCAATAATAGGATGAAATAACTGCTTATTTTCAGTCTGGAAGACCAATACGTGCATTTATTATATCCTTGGTGTTTTAGCAGTGGTGTTTTCAGAAGCCTCTGGAAAGCCTTTTTTTCCCATCAAATACCCACTGTTGGGTAGGTAACCATGTGAATCCCAAGCAGCTGAAGCTTTGGGCTAACTGAGCACTCCAGGACTCGTCCTGCTGGTGCGCATCCAGCAAGATGGTTACGGCGACTCATGATTTATGACTTCACATCCTGTTTCCTTAAAGTGAAATTGGAAACAAATGTTGCACATAGATTCTACCACTTTTTTTGGTAACTGCACAATGAGCAAGAGTCTTGTGGGGGGTTTCATTCTTTCCAACACAGTGTATTTTGATGATACTTCATGGGAATTGTGTGAAGAAAAAGAAAAAAATAATGAGGCTCATACTTCTAGTAGATAGAACAAATTCTTCTTTTAGTAGCTTTGAAAATTCTTTAAGCACAACAGAATCATGAATGTAATAGAGATAGTGTTATTTAATGTTAGTAATGGAACTAGTTTTATACTAAACATTTATTAGTGAATATTAATGCCAATTTTACATAATTTTTATCATACTTTCTTTGACTACTATGGCTTCCTCTTTATCATGAAGAATATCTAAATTGACAAGCACTGCCCTATTATTTCTCCCAATTTCTTTAATTTCTTGATTTTGACTTTAGTGTATTTATGTTATCAAAAAAGTTCTAAAGTTAGTATTTTATTTTTCACTTGAGACCGTAAAGTGGAAAAAAGGGCAGATATTATTTGTGATATAGTTTCAGCTTTGTTAATAATTAGTTTTATACATTTGGAAAATTTATTTCAACTCTCTAAGCTTCAGTTTCCTTGTCTGTAAAATAAGAAGTTTATAAGAACTATAAACTTTTTCCTATTGCCTACAATTTATGATTCTGTGTTGAAGAGCTTTGTTTTTACTCTACCACATTTATGCATTATGAAAACTTAATGGCAAAAAGTAAAGGATTCAAAAGAGTGGAAGATATCCAAACATAGAAAACAGAAGACACACAAGATAAACAAACAGAGAAAGTATATATATACAACTCCTCCCATCCTAGATGAGTGAACAACAGCAAAATGTTTGTAATGAAGTAAAGGATAAACTCTAAATAGAATGAGAATTTGTTCCTTGCAATAAATGATGTATGAGTTGAGCATTATTTTAATAAATATTGCTCATTTCTATATTATGGTATAGCGAAAAGATTATTGGATCTACTTTCCCAAATGTGTTACTTAAAGACCTATGTGACCTTAGCTAAATCACTTACCACAGTTTTCTTTTATAAAAGTAGCAAGTTTGGACTTATTTATCTCTAAAGTGCATTACACTTGTGAAATGTTTATGTTACGACTTACAGGGACATATGGGGTGGATTGGTAGTGTCTCGATTTTGGAGCTAGGCAAATCTGGGTCAAAATCCTAGTCCCCTCCCCCGCTTTTCTTTTCCTCGATGTGTGCACTTGGTCAAGTTTTTGGAGTCACTGAGGTAACTGGTTTTATAATCGGTAAAACTTCAGGAGCTTAACTAAGTAAAAGTCCTCACAGTCCAAGGCAAGTTCCTGTTAAAGAGGCTGCTTTTCAGTCCGTGTGGTTTGGGAACTTCTTCCACCTTGCAGCTATACAATCTTAGGGTCTTGGAATCCCCTGCACTGGGGTCTAGGGAAAAGAAGACAGCAGAGAAGGCTTATCTTCTTTTTAGGAGTCTTGGCCTGGAGGTAGCACATCTCACTTTTGTTCACATTCTTCTGCTGAGAACCAACATCTGCTTATTCTTGGATGCAAGGAAGGCTACCAAATACAGCCCTTGTCTCATCAACAGAGGCCATTCCAGAAAACAAACCTTTTTGTGGACTAACAACAGACCCTGCCACAGTAGGCATTCAACATTTTTTCATTACCACTTCCCCCCTTTCCTGATTAGAACTCCATCTTTCAGATCTTAACAGCGAAATGAGAAGAAACATCAAAAACACTCTGCCAGGCAAAGTTGCTTCTTTCTTAGACATCATATTCTGGAAGGCATGTTTAAGACATTGGTACATGGGTATATATTAATATCTAGGAAGTGCTTGAAAAATACTGTTCTAGTATGGAGTGGACTAGAAGTATTTAGGTATGATACCAATAATAATATTTTTCCTTGAAAATGTTTCTGACAATCCATGCATTTCATTGTTATAGCAAAATAATTTCTTGATTTATTATAATATCACAAATCATTCTGTATTTATCATCTTTATACCTTTTTATGAAGTTTGCTATTCATCCAAGTGCTCTTGGAAGTGAATTGACAAAAGAATACTTCAGTCCTATGTGAATGAATTCAGAAGCATGGTACATGACTATTTTAGGATGCTTCTGAGCCAAAGCTATGTTGTTATGTGTGTGTGTGTGTGTATTTGGGTGTGTGTTTAATATGTCGCTAGTGCAATAATATGCTTCAAGAATTTCATTACATTTCTTGGGAATTACTGCATACAAATAAAACAGCCTTTAGCATACAGCTTTATGCTGTTTTTAAAGAAATGAATACTCTCTGTTATTCCCTGGAAGTTGTGTTTTACTTTCTGATTATTGTCCACATTATGGTTGCCTGTAATATCTATTAGCAGAAGTCTAGATGGCTGAAATAAAATTGATAAAAACAACTTGAAACTTTTATCTCATATGCAAGTTTTTGCTCTGCAGTATATGTCTAAATATTAGGCAGAGTAGACTGCCAGCCCGTATCTATCTTCAGTGGGAACATACCATGCTGTTTTTCCCCACAGTGACTGTCATTCTTCTCTGTACTCATACTGTCACTGGCCAACTGATCCCCTGAAAAACGAAAAGAAGGGGAGAGAGAGGCTTCCATGCTGGCTTCTACACTGATAGAATTGCTAGCAGGAACACATTTGATTCAATTAAATTAAACCAGCATCTATTGAACACAGTCACTGGGCTGAATGCTAGGCAAAAATAAAGAACAATACAACATGGCTCCTCTCTATAAGGAGTTTATGCTAGGTGAGGAGACAAATTTATAGACTAACAATTGCAATCTTCTGTTAGAAGTGCTACAATATTGTTTTATGAGTGTTATGAAAGGTTACCTTCTGATACCAAAAAATAAACACACCCCCCCCAAATTGTCAGCACAATGGGATACTACTATACACCCAGCTGAACAGCAAGACCAAAAATATCAAATAAGGGAGAGGATTTGGACAAAGTGGATTTATTTTAATCAATAAAATTCATAATACAGCTTTTAGGGGAAAGCAATTTACTTTGAAATGTATCCAAAATAAATGGAAGAATTGAGGGAGTAGAAGGATGGACAGCCATGTAAACAACAGGGTAGAATGTTAGTGGTAGAAATAGTGGTGAGTATACAGATATTCACTGAAAAATTATTTCAATTTCACTATATGTTAAATTCATAATAAGATAGTTGGTATCCATAGAATAGAGCAGAAATGATCCTGTTCTTTCCACCCATGTCATTGAAACTCCTGTGAGAACTAGTTCCATCATAAACTCCTTTATTTTTTACCTCTCAATCTTTCTATTATTTTTGTTTTCCTCAATTTAAAAATTTGCTTAGTTTTCCACCACCTTAAAAACATTCATCCTTAAATCTGGTGTCTCTTCGAATTACTCTTTTTTTTCTCTTTCTCTTAGCAAGTTTTCTTTAGAGTGAAGGAGTGTCTAAATTTGCCATCCTGCTACCTTCCCTTTCTCACCCCATAGCAGTTTGGTGTTCATCCTTATTACTCAATTAAAGCTGCTCTCTCCGTGGTCACCAATAACTGCCTAATTGCCAAATCTAATGTTCCTTTCTCAGTCCTCATCTGTTGCATTTGAGGCCACAGCAACAGGCCAAGGCAGCTGGTTTGTCTCAGAACATTATTATGGCTATAAAATGACATAATCCACCAAACTGCTTCCTGTGACAGACAAATAAACCGACAGCTACAGAAATGCCTAGAAGTCACATTGCAACATCTCCTAGAACACATTTTTTCCTGCTTCTCCTCTCTGAATATTTACTGCTGCTGACCATCTGCAAGTGGAAAACCTTTCTTCTTCCAGTTTCTATGATTTAGATTTGAGTTAGTATTTTTCCTTCTCTGTTTCTCCATTTGCTGACCATTATCATGCTTTTATGAGCTCCCCTTTTCTTCCTTTTTTAATTTCTACTTTTAAATGAATCTGTGTTTCATTAATTTTAATAGCACCTACATATATTTTTAAATTAGTGTAAGATATTAAGAATCAAGACTCTAGACAAAACAGGTGTAGATATATTTGGATCTATCCACCAGGAGCTCCAGGCTGCAGGTTGGGAAACACTCCAGGGTGAATTTGGACTCACCATGGTTCTGAGTGATGGTTTTCATATTTTCTCTAAGCAAGAGATTACATTTTAAAAGTTTAACATAAAACATCAACACTTAAAACAGACAGACCAAAGCTAAACTGTTCTGGTGTTGAGTTGGACAATCCATCCCTGCCTGGGGTCTTCCACAGGCCTTCACTGTAGCCAAGGTAGGCCCTGAGGTTACTCTTCAGTACTCTGCAATAAAGCTTCTTAAAAATATGTGTACGTACTAATCACTTGGGAATTTTATAAAGATGAAGATTCTGATTTAGCAGGTCTCGGATGGGATCTGGGAGTCAGTAGTTCTAACAAACTCCCAGGTGATACCAGTGCTACTAGCCCACAGATCACACTTAGGGAGCAAAGCCAGGGAGATTTCCTCTGTGCGAAGTCTGAATGCAATGTTTAAGCTGACTGTATTCTAGAGAACATTCTGATTGTTTTGTCTCTCAGGAGGTGAATATCTGTTTCATTGGAGATCAAGACAGCAGATATTTTATTCTCTATAATGTGTAATTATTCCCCTAATGTGTCTTCAATTTTGAATATTCCATCTGGAGTTGGACACTGGCCAGGTAGTATGATCAAGGAGATCATGTCATAAATCCTCTTTCAGGAATCAAAGTGAATAGGGGATGTAGAGACAACAAGGTTTAAGAATAGAAACAAACTGAAAACTCTTCAAGGAAACTCAAACCCTATTTGGGACTGGTAACCTGCAAATTCAGGTCACAGGAAGACTCAGTTGAGGCACTAAGATTATAATGGGTGGTTAGCAGCTCCACTTGGATTCAGATATTTCTTCCCTGTCTTACCATGGCAGCCAAGAAAATCTGTTCAGTGGAGAATGACTCAATGCAAGTAGTTTCCATGAATCAGAGGTTAGAGCAAGAGCCAGCCTGATGGTCAAATCACCAGAACTGGTGGATTCTGTATGCAGAATGCAGAACGCAGAGCCTTTCCCTTCCCTAACATGAAGGCCCCCTTCCTCCTCCCAGTATGGCCTTTTCCTCTTTATCTGCAACTCATTTTAAATTCTAGGTGGATGACCTCCATATCTGTATCTTCAGCTTTGATCTTTCTTGAGTATTTGTTTCTGTTCCAGAGGTTATTTATTCCTCTCATTCATTCATTCATTTATTCATGATATATCAATACAGAGACATAAGGAGAGAGCAAGGATAAACAGTCCTTAGAGTTCCAGTGAGGAAGATAGAAAACCCAGTATTTTCAATTCGCTGTGTAATTGTCAGTCCCTAATTCCCCTAGCACTTTGGAGCCTCACTCACACTTTCCTTTAATCTCTAGACAATATGGCTTCAGCCCTCATCCCACATACTGTGGGGTGTTTGGTAACCCCCCTCACCCCCCAGTTTTGAGAGGTCCTAGGGCTCTTTCTATACCTGGTGAGTACTTGTTCCAAATTCCCTCCTAGTGTTAATGACCTCATGTTCCCTCCTGAAGCTGCTGTCCTGTTTCCACGCAGCTTTGTCCTAGGGATCATTACTGCCTCTCCTCTCCTATTTTATTTCCCTAAGGCCTACAAACACAGGCTCTTGCCAGTAACAGACTTTTACACAAGTGTTAGGTATAAATGGGGCGGAAGTGAAGAAGGCTAGAAGGGGAAACAGTGAGCTATGGTGCTTTGCAGATGTTTTCTCCTTGGTGTCTTTCTCCACAGGTCTCAGCCTGCAGCTTAGTGCTGGGGACTTCCTCTCTCCTACGGTGCTATCCCTCTCCAGCCTTGGTCCACAGTCCCTACCTTCCCATCCCAGCACAAGCAAAGCAATGTAGCTCCTTTGTCTCAGTCTCCCCTTTCCTGATCATGCACAGAGATCTCTCTTTTCATAATTAACAAAGGTCAGTCAGAGTATCCTCCTAAAGAACAGTAAGTTTTTTTCTCCCTAAGAAGAATTCCTATCTTTTTAGGGCAATCACCTTAAGCTTAATTGTAACTTGTTTCTCTTCTGTCATGTGTGAAAAATGCTATGGAAACAAGAATAAAAATGAAAGCACTATAGCTATCTACAGCTCAGGTAAGTCTTGGCAACATCACGTTCAGTGTAAAAGGGAGGAAAAGCATGTGATTCCCTTTTCTACAGGCTGAAATGAACTTAAAAACATTATAGAGGCAGACATACATATATGATAAAGTTATTTTAAATTCTATTTAAAAAGTAGCTCTTAATGACAAGATAGGACATTGTTATCACTAGGGGCTGGGAGAAGCAGCAGGATGAGATGGGACAGGAGCCTGCCTCAGGTACGCTGAATGCTAATGGTGATGTTCCAATTCAGAACCTGGGTAGGAGTAATAAAGTTTTGGAGTAGGGGGTTAGAGGAAGCTCCATCATTCTTGAGATAACTTTGAAAGGCAAATAACTATTTCTATCTGTAAGTTCCACCTGGAACTCAAATTCAGTATCTCTGAAATAAACTCATGTTTTCTTCTGATTTAACCTAAGTCACCTTCCCCTGTCTGTCAAAATCTAGCTGCCCAAGATATCACCAAAATAACCTGCTGATAAGACAGAATTGTTTATTGCTTACCATGGTAAGGGAGAACACCACCACAACAATTTTAGTAACATCTCAGAGGGGAGAAGAACAGCATTGGGATATTTACTGAGATTCTGAAGTCTGGTGCATTATTCTGAAATCATATTGAAAGACTTGTCTTTCCATGTGGAAAGAGGTGTGGAGGAGGCATATTTTGTTAGGATTCAGTTAGGATCATGATTAATAGCTTAGAATTGGTAGACACAGGAAGAAGAGGATTTTGCATTGCAGTGACTCAGATTCAGAGTACAAACTGTTGTTGATGCTTTCTGTTGAAAACTTGAAGTCCTTGGAATGAACAGTAAAGGGATGTACAGCTTTTATCTTCCTGAGTAAGAGTTTGCTAGAATACTAAAGTTTCCTTGATGAGGACAATGAAATAGTAAAGTCATGTTAATGTAGACAGTAGACTGTGTAGATGGTTTTGATTCTCAATTATCCTTTCTGCGTTATTCAAAGCCAGGATTAGTTATCCAGTGGGGAGGGTGTGATTACATTTAAAATAAGAAATACTACATCTGCTTCCTGTTTCTGCCTTTGGCAACTTGGATGAGTCACTGCACCCCTTTAAATCTCACTTATGATGCCTCTAGAAAGGGAAACCATGTTTCCCTTTAAGGATTGGCACTGGAATTAAATGAGAAAGGGTTTTAACATTTCAGTATTAGTTTATCCTAGATCATATAGGGGAGAAAACTATCTTTTTCTTCTACTTTTCTAAGTTCTCGGCTTAGAAAGGGGCCCCGTAACAAAAGACAAATTAATAAGCGAAAGCATACAAATTTATTTAATATAAATTTTGTGTGACATGGGAGCCTTAATAAGGAAATGAAGAACCAAAGAATTGGTTAAGCCTGAGTGTTTTTACTCTAGGTTTGATAAAAAGTGGAAATTTGTGGGAAAATGTGATAGGACAAATAAAAGGGTATGAGTTAAGTGCAGTAAACTGGGGAAAAGAGCAAAGCCTGTTTATTCAGATTCCTCTTGACATCTTGGAGATGAGGATGCTCCCTTCTTCTAGGCATAAGAAGGGCACCTCTTACATGAGGGTTTTATGATCTGCTTCAGGGGAAGTTAAGAAAGTCCCTCCTTTACATGCCATTTCTCAAATTCCTTCGACTTAAAATATTCATTATGCTAAAATGCCGTATTTTGGGGTAGTGTATCCTGAACCCCATCAAGCCCATTCACCTACCACCCCTAAGCTGGTCAGAAATTCAACCTTTAATGTAGACACCTTTCCCAACATGGTGTAATGTAGGCAAGTTTTATGCTACAGTGTTCAAAACTTTTTACATAATGATGAAAATTGTGTGAAAAAAATTAGTCTACTTACAACAGAATTAAAAGCAAAAGATATTGATCTTAGATTTAAGTTCTGCCTGGAATTTGGCATTTCTGCCAATGCACCCAGCTACCTCAATACTTTAATTGACTGAGATTCTGTGTATTGCTCTTCTTGCTTGTGTGTGTGTGTGTGTGTGTGTGTGTGTGTGTGTGTAGTTTTATCATTCAGATGAGCTAATTCAGCTTCAGTCATCCTTGATGGGAACTGGTGATCCAACTGTTGCAAAACTTTGAAAGTGTTCATTAATTCAGGCTTAATTAATGCAGAATGACAAACTTTTATGGAGTATATGTCATCAACATGAATACCATGCATTTATTTTACTCCTGAATATTGAGATGAATACAAATGAATTCCAATGACCAAAGAACTTTAAAAGTTACCCCAACTGGATAGCTGTGGATATATATGCAATGCACCTCAAGTTACTGAAAGAGATTTGAAACTAAATTTTATAATCTATGATGTAAATGCAGAGAAGCATTATATTTTTATTAATGTGATGATGACTTTTCTTATAAAATCAGCTTCTGGAAAAGAAGCATAGTTAATTTCCTTAAATTCTTGCTCAATAATTTATATGCCCTAAAATGTTAGATTCATGATATTAAAAATTAAGTCTGTGATTTCAAGAATATTTAGTGTTTCTTAAACTCAAATATCTGTTCTTTTGTGTGAAATGGAATAGCTGTACATTCTAGAATCTAAACCAACATAAGGTGAATGACTGTAAAATATGCCTGTTTGTTTCAAAATTACATAGTTTCATCAAATCCTAGTCTTATACACCAGCTTCTAGTATTCAAGAGAGCCAGAATTTTGCCATGGCAACTGCTGTATCCTTTTTTGATATATAAAGCTACAGACTGACAGGAAAGAACCATCATGTCAGCTCTTTCAATTCATGTATAGAGAGATTTTTATCAATGTTCATTTCTTAAAGACAATTTAGGTTGAATCTCCAAAATCTTTGTTTTTGATCAGAGTTTATAATCATAAACTGATACTATCCTAGATTAAGAATGTAGTACATAACTTTTTAAATAACTGTAGAATATTGTGTTCTGTGTAGCTTAATATTCCATTTAATTGGTGACCAATACACTTTTTATAGGAAAACAAGGGACCTGGAATCTCTACCTTAGTTTCCTCCTGAAACATTCAAGTGCCTACAAACACCTCGATCTCTTTGTTACTTTTTGGCATCAATATCAGTCACACACATACCATCTAGTAACAGGATCATAAATCATTTTATCAACAGACTTTTAAAGAGACATGGGCAAAATTAATAGTTGCTATAGAAAAATTCATCACAGCAGAATAGACTTGTAAAAGAAACTAAAGCATTTTCCTTAAAAGTCACACAGGTAGAAAACAATTTCACAAAAGAAAAGATAAATCATTTCAGAAATAAATTTTTATTAGCAATATATGAAATAAGATATGTTAGTGATTGGCAAGAGTAATGCCCTTATTAAAATAATTGTTTAAAATAACATCTTTCAAAATTCAACTCTGAAGATAATACTGGATCTCCAGTTAGAAGTAGTAAAAATCACTATTTTGTCCCAGCTTACCCTTCCCCCTCCCCGTGTCATCAAGTCCATTCTCTAGTAGGTCTGCGTCTTTATTCCCATCCTGCCCCTAGGTTATTCATGACCAATTTTTTTTTTTTTTAGATTCCATATATATATATATGACAAAGTGAGAGAGTGGCATGGACATATATACACTACCAAACGTAAAATAGATAGCTAGTGGGAAGCAGCCGAATAGCACAGGGAGATCAGCTCGGTGCTTTGTGACCACCTGGATGGGTGGGATATGGAGGGTGGGAGGGACGGAGATGCAAGAGGGAGGAGATATGGGAACATATGTATATGTATAACTGATTCACTTTGTTATAAAGCAGAAACTAGCACGCCATTGTAAAGCAATTATACTCCAATAAAGATGTAAAAAAAAAAAATGTAAAACCGATAGCTAGTGGGAAGCAGCTGCATAGCACAGGGAGATCAGCTCGGTGCTTTGTGACCACCTAGAAGGCTGGAATAGGGAGGGTGGGAGGGAGATGCAAGAGGGAGAAAATATGGGGATACATGTATATGTATAGCTGATTCACTTTGTTATAAAGCAGAAACTAACACACCATTCTAAAGCAATTATACTCCAATAAAGTTGTTTAAAAAAAAGGAAAAAAAATTCACTATTTTGAGTCCCCTCTCAACATTCCTCTTCAATATCACACTATCAGTTCTAGCTAGCACAATGGACAAAAATAGAAAATAAAAGGTATATATATTAGAAAGAAATAACATTGTCTTTGTTCACAGATGGCAGATTGTCTATACAGAAAATTTGAAAGAGCTGACAAAATAACTCCTGCAACTAAGTGATTATAGCAAGGTTGTAGGATATAAGGTTAATATACAAAAGTTAATTGTTTTTCTATATGCCAGAAATGAACAATTGGAATTTGAAATTAAAAATGCATTATGATTTACAATAGCACCAAAAAAAATTAACTACTCAGGTATAAATCTAATAAAGTATGTACAGAATCTATATGTTAATAACTATAAAACTCTGATGAAAGAAACCAAAGGTCTAAATAAGTGGAGAGATTTTCTGTATTCATGATTAGGAAGATTCGGTATTTTCAAGATGTCAGTTTTTTTCCAACTTGATGTATTGATTCAATGCAATTCCAATCAAAATTCCAGAAAGCTAGTTTGTGGATATTGACAAAGTTATCCTACAGTTTATATGGTGAGGCAAAAGATCTAGAATAGACAGCACAATACTGAAGAAAAACAAAGATGGAGGGCAGATACTATCTGACTTAAAGACTTATTATAAAGCAGCAGTGATTAAGAGAGCATGCTATTGTCAAAAGAGTAGATAAATTAGATTAGTAGATTAAATTAAATTAGTAGACTAGGGGGCTTCCCTGGTGGCGCAGTGGTTGAGAGTCCGCCTGCCGATGCAGGGGACACGGGTTCGTGCCCCGATCCCGGAAGATCCCACATGCCGCGGAGCGGCTGGGCCCGCGAGCCATGGCCGCGGAGCCTGTGCGTCCGGAGCCTGTGCTCCGCAACGGGAGAGGCCACAGCAGTGAGAGGCCCGCGTACAGAAAAAAAAAAAAAAAAAAAAAAAAATTAGTAGACTAATGGAAGAAATATACACACAAATATATTCAAATGATCTTTGACAAAGCAACAAAGGCAATTCAGTGGAGAAACAAAATAAATGATGCTGGAATAACTGGAATGTCCATACCAAACAAAGAAACAAACAAAAAACCCAGAACAAAGAATCTTGACACAGACTTTACACCTTTCCAAAAATTAACTCAAAATGTACCATAGGCTTCAATATAAAAATCAGTACTACAAAACTTCTAGAAGGAAAAAAAAGAAGAAAATGTGTAACTTGGGGTTTGACAGTGATATTAGATACAAAAATTACAGTATAACACATGAGAGATAAGATGGATACATTAGACTTTATTAAAATAAAAAATTCTGTTCTATAAAAGATACTGTTAAGAGAATAAAGACCAGACACAGTCTGGGAGAAAATGTGTGCACACCAAACTTCTGATAAAGAACTTTTACACAAAATATACAAAGAAGACTTAAAACTCAACAATAAAAACCAAACAACTCAATTTAGAAACAGGCAAAAGATCTTGACATCTCACCAAAGATATATAGATGCAAATAAGCATATAAAAAGATGATCAATATCATGTCATCAATCAATTGCAATCTTAAAGCAATAAGATAACACTACTTACCTATCAGAATGGCTAAAATTTAAAAAAAAACCTACAATACTAAATGCTAACAAGGATGAAGGGTAACAAGAACATTTATTCATTTCTGAAGCAAATGCAAAGTGGTACAGCCACTTTGGAAGATGGTTTGGCAGTTTCTTGTAAAATTAAGCATAGTCTTTCCATATGATCCAGCAATTATTCTCCTTGGTATTTACCCAAGTGAAAAGAAAATTTATGTCTACACAAAAACCTACACACAAATGTGTAAAGAAGCTTTATTAATAATTGCCAAAACTTGGAAGCAATCAAGATGCCCTTCAGTAGGTGAATGGATAAACAAACTGTGATATATCCAGACAGTGAAATATTATTCAGTAATAAGAAGAAATGAGCTATTGAGCCATGAAAAAACATGGAGAAATCTTTTTTTTTTTTTTTTTTTTTTTGCGGTATGCGGGCCTCTCACTGTTGTGGCCTCTCCCGTTGCGGAGCACAGGCTCCGGACGCGCAAGCCCAGCGGCCATGGCTCACGGGCCCAGCCGCTCCGCGGCATGCGGGATCCTCCCGGACCGGGGCACGAACCCGCGTCCCCTGCATCGGCAGGCGGACTCCCAACCACTGCGCCACCAGGGAAGCCCAAAACATGGAGAAATCTTAAATGCATACTGTTACTGATAGAAGCTAGTTTGAAAAGGCTACATATTGTGTGATTCCAACTATGTGACATTCTGTAAAAGACAAAATTATGGAGACAGTAAAATGATGAGTAGTTCCCACGGTTCAAGGGGAGTCAGAAGAGAGATTCGTAAATAACACACAGGGGATTTTTTAGGGTGGTGTAAGTATTCTGTATGTTACTCTCACAGTGGAAGCATGACATGCATTTGTCAAAACCTATAGAACTTTACAGCACAAACATTGAACCTTAATGCATGCAATTTAAAAAATCATGTAGGAAGTCAGAGGATCTCAGGAAGGAATGCAGCGTGTAACAAGAAAATCTAACTGTATTACAAATGTATAAAACAATCTTTCTCCCAAAACCCAATAACTCCAGTCTTATCATGAGAAAAAACATCAAACAAACTCCAATAGTGGGGACATCCTACAGAATACCTTACCAGTTTGCCTCAAAACTGGTAAGGTTATCAGATTCAAGGAAAGTCTGAGAAACTTTTACAGCCAAGAAGAGCTAAGGAGACACAAAAACTAAATGCAATTTAGAAACCTAGATGGGATACTGAACAAAATAAGAACATTAGATTAAAACTAAGGAAATTTGGATAAATTATGGATTTAACAATAAAGTTTCATTATTGGTTTATTAATTATAACAAATGTACCATAGTAATCTAAGATGTTAATTGTTGGGGAATCTCAGTGTGGAATATATGGAAATTCTCTGAAATACATTCTCAATTTTTCTGTAAATCTAAAACTATTCTAAAAAATAAAGCCTATTTAAAGAGAAAACTATTTTGATGTTGTAAAGCCTTTGCAAGTAACAAAGTGCTTTGCATGTATCAAAAAATTATTATTTTTATAATAATTCTCCAAAGTAATTTTTAACTTTTTCATAGAATAATTATTTTTAACACCTTTATTGAAGTATAATTGCTTTATGATGGTGTGTTAGTTTCATTTTATAACAAAGTGAACCAGCTATACATATACCTATATCCCCATATTTCCTCCCTCTTGCGTCTCCCTCCCACCCTCCCTATCCCAGCTCTCTAGGTGGTCACAAAGCACTGAGCTGATCTCCCTGTGTTATGTGGCTACTTCCCACTAGCTATCTATTTTATATTTGGTAGTGTATATATGTCCATGCCACTCTCTCACTTCGTCCCAGCTTACACTTCCCCCTCCCCATGTCCTCAAGTCCATTCTGTATGTCTGCGTCTTTATTCCTGTCCTGACCCTAGGTTCTTCAGAACCTTTTTTTTTTTAGATTCCATATATATATGTTAGCATACAGTATTTGTTTTTCTCTTTCTGACTTACTTCTCTCTGTATGACAGATTCTAGGTCCATCCACCTCACTGCAAATAACTCAATTTAGGTTTTTTTATGGCTGAGTAATATTCCATTGTATATATGCGTCACATCTTCTTTATCCATTCATCTGTTGATGGACACTTAGGTTGCTTCCATGTCCTGGCTATTGTAAATAGAGCTGCAGTGAACATTGTGGTACATGACACTTGTTGAATTATGGTTTTCTCAGGGTATATGCCCAGTAATGGGATTGCTGGGTCATATGGTAGTTCTATTTTTAGTGTTATAAGGAAACTCCATACTGTTGTCCATAGTGGCTGTATCAATTTACATTCCCACCAACAGTGCAAGAGTGTTCCCAATTCTCCACACTCTCTCCAGGATTTATTGTTTGTAGAATTTTGATGATGGCCATTCTGACTGGTGTGAGGTGTTACCTCAATGTAGTTTTGATTTGCATTTCTCTAATGATTAGTGATGTTGAGCATCCTTTCATGTGTTTGTTGGCAATCTGTATATCTTCTTTGGAGAAATGTCTATTTAGATCTTCTGCCCATTTTTGGATTGGGTTGTTGTTTTTTTGATATTGAGCTGCTTGCATATTTTGGAGATTAATCCTTTGTCAGTTGCTTCATTTTCAAATATTTTCTCCCATTCTGAGGGTTGTCTTTTCATCTTGTTTATGGTTTCCTTTAGTCTGAAAAAGCTTTTAAGTTTCATTAGGTCTCATTTGTTTATTTTTGTTTTTATTTCCATTTCTCTAGGAGTTGGGTCAAATAGGATCTTGCTGTGATTTATGTCATAGAATGTTCTGCCTATGTTTTCCTCTAAGAATTTTATAGTGTCTGGCCTTAAATTTAGGTCTTTAATCCATTTTGAGTTAATTTTTGTGTATGGTGTTAGGGAGTATTCTAACTTCATTCTTTTACATGTAGCTGTCCAGTTTTCCCAGTACAACTTATTGAAGAGGGTGTCTTTCTCCATTGTGTATTCTTGCCTCCTTTATCAAAAATATGATGACCATATATATCTGGGTTTATTTGTGGGCTTTCTATCATGTTCCATTGATCTATATTTTTGTTTTTATGCCAGTACCATACTGTCTTGATTACCTTTGTAGTAGAGTCTGAAATCTGGGAGCCTGATTCCTCCAGCTCCATTTTTCTTTCTCAAGATTGCTTTGGCTATATGGGGTCTTTTGTGTTTCCATACAAAGTGTGAAATTTTTTGTTCTAGTTCTGTGAAAAATGCCATTGGTAGTTTGATAGGGATTGCACTGAATCTGTAGATTGCTTTGGGTAGTATAGTCATTTTCACAAAGTTGATTCGTCCAATTCAGGAACATGGTATATCTCTCCAACTGTTGATATCATCTTTAATTTCTTTCATCAGTGTCTTATAGTTTTCTGAGTACAGGATTTTTGTCTCCTTAGGTAGGTTTATTCCTAGGTATTTTATTTTCTTTGTTGCAATGGTAAATGGGAGTGTTTCCTTAATTTCTCGTTCAGACCTTTCATTGTTAGTGTATAGGAATGCAAGAGATTTCTGTGCATTAGTTTTGTATCCTGCTACTTTACCAAATTCATTGATTAGCTCTAGTAGTTTTCTGGTAGCACCTTTCAGATTCTCTCTATATAGTATCATGTCATTTGCAACCAGTGACAGCTTTACTTCTTTCCGATTTGGATTCCCTTTATTTCTTTTTCTTCTCTGATTGCTGTGGCTAAAACTTCCAAAACTATGTTGTATAATAGTGGTGAGATTGGACAACCATGTCTTGTTCCTGATCTTAGAGGAAATGTTTTCAGTTTTTCACCATTGACAATGATGTGGGCTGTGGGTTTGTTATATATGGCCTTTATTATGTTGAGGTAAGTTCCCTTTATGCCTACTTTCTGGAGGGTTTTTATCAGAAATCGGTGTTGAATTTTGTGGAAAGCTTTTTCTGCATCTATTGAGATGATCATGTGGTTTTTCTCCTTCAATTTGTTCATATGGTTTATCACATTGATTGATTTGTGTATATTGAAGCATCCTTGCATTCCTGGGATAAACCCCACTTGTTCATGGTGTATGATCCTTTTAACGTGCTGTTGGATTCTGTTTGCTAGTATTTTGTTGAGGATTTTTGCATCTATGTTCATCAGTGATATTGGCCTGTAGTTTTCTTTCTCTCTGACATCTTTGTCTGGTATTTGGTATCAGGGTGATGGTGGCCTCGTAGAATGAGTTTGGGAGTGTTCCTCCCTCTGCTGTATTTCGGAAGAGTTTGAGAAGGATAGGTATTAGCTCTTCTCTAAATGTTTGGTAGAATTCGCCTGTGAAGCCATCTGGTCCTGGGCTTTTGTTTGTTGGAAGATTTTTAATCACAGTCTCAATTTCAGTGCTTGTGATTGGTTTGTTTATATTTTCTATTTCTTCCTGGTTCAGTCTCAGAAGGTTGTGCATTTCTAAGAATTTGTCCATTTCTTCCAGGTTGTCCATTTTATTGGCATAGAGTTGCTTGTAGTAATCTCTCATGATCTTTTGTATTTCTGCAGTGTCAGTTGTTACTTCTCCTTTTTTATTTCTAATTCTATTGATTTGAGTCTTCTCCCATTTTTCTTGATGAGTCTGGCTAATGGTTTATCAATTTTGTTTATCTTGTCAAAGAATCAGCTTTTAGTTTTATTGATCTTTGCTGTCATTTCCTTCATTTCTTTTTCATTTATTTCTGATTTGATCTTCATGATTTCTTTCCTTCTTCTAACTTTTGGTTTTTTTGGTTCTTCTTTCTCTAATTGCTTTAGTTGTAAAGTTAGGTTGTTTATTTGAGATGTTTGTTGTTTCTTGAGGTAGGATTGTATTGCTGTAAACTTCCCTCTTAAAACTGCTTTTGCTGCATCCCATAGTTTTTGGGTCATCATGTTTTCATTGTCATTTGTTTCTAGGTATTTTTTGATTTCCTCTTTGATTTCTTCAGTGATCTCTTTGTTATTGAGTAGTGTATTGTTTAGCCTCCATGTGTTTGTATTTTTACAAAATTTTTCCTATAATTGATATCCAGTCTCATAGTGTTTTGGCAGATAAGATACTTGATACAATTTCAATTTTCTTAAATTTACCAAGGCTTTACTTGTGACCCAAGATATGATCTATCCTGGAGTGTTCCATGAGCACTTGAGAAGGAAGTGTATTCTGTTGTTTTCAGATGTAATATTCTGTAAATATCAATTAAGTCCATCTTGTTTAATGTATCATTTAAAACTTGTGTTTCCTTATTTATTTTCATTTTGGATGATCTGTCCATTGGTGAAAGTGGGGTGTTAAAGTCCCCTACTATGATTGTGTTACTGTCACTTTCCCCTTTTATGGCTGTTAGCATTTGCCTTATTTATTGAGGTGCTCCTATGTTGGGTGCATAAATATTTACAATTTTTATATCTTCTTCTTGGATTGATCCCTTGATCATTATGTCATGTTCTTCCTTTTCTCTTGTAACATTCTTTATTTTAAAGCCTATTTTATCTGATATGAGAATTGCTACTCCAGCTTTCTTTTGATTTCCATTTCCATAGAAAATCATTTTCCATCTCCCCACTTTCAGTCTTTTTGTATCCCTATGTCTGAAGTGGGTCTGTTGTAGACAACATATATATGGGTCTAGTTTTTGTATCCATTAAGCCGGTCTTTGTCTTTTGGTTGGAGCATTTAATCCATTTACATTTAAGGTAGTTATCAATATGTATGTCCCTATTACCATTTTCTTAATTGTTTTGGGTTTGTTACTGTAGGTCTTCTCCTGTGTTTCCTGCCTAGAGAAGTTTCTTTAGCATTTGTTGTAAACCTGGTTTGGTGGTGCTGAATTCTGTTAGATGTTGCTTGTCTGTAAAGGTTTTAATTTTTCCATCGAATCTGAGTGAGCTCCTTGCTGGATAGAGTAATCTTGGTTGTAGGTTTTTCCCTTTCTTCACTTTAAGTATGTCCTGCCACTCCCTTCTGGCTTGTACAGTTCGTGCTGAAATGACAGCTATTAATCTTATGAGGATTCCCTTGTATGTTATTTGTTTTCCTTTGGTGCTTTTAATATTTTGTCTTTGTATTTAATTTTTGATAGTTTGATTAATATGTGTCTTGGCATGTTTCTCCTCAGATTTATCCTATATGGGACTCTGCACTTCCTGGACTTGATTGACTATTTCCTTTCCCATAATAGGGAAATTTTCAACTACAATCTCTTCAAATATTTTTTCAGTCCCTTTCTTTTTCTCTTCTTCTTCTGTGACCCCTGTAATTCCAATGTTGGTGCATTTAATGTTGTCCCAGAGGTCTCTGAGACTGTCCTCAATTCTTTTCATTATTTTTTCTTTATTCCACTCTGTGTTAGTTATTTCCACTCTTCTATCTTCTAGGTCACTAATCCGTTCTTCTGCCTTAGTTTTTCTGCTATTGATTCCTTCTAGAGAATTTTTAATTTCATTTATTGTGTTGTTCATCATTGTTTGTTTGCTCTTTAGTTCTTCTAGGTCCTTGTTAAAACTTTCTTGTATTTTCTCCATTCTATTTCCAAGATTTTTGATCATCTTTACTATCATTACTCTGAATTCTTTTTCAGGTAGACTGCCTATTTCCTCTTCATTTGTTTGGTCTGATGGGTTTTTACCTTGCTCCTTCACCTGCTGTGTGTTTCTCTATCTTCTCATTTTTCTTAACTTACTGTGTTTGGGGTCTCCTTTTCACAGGCTGCAGGTTCGTAGTTCCTGTTGTTTTTGGTGTCTGCCCCTGGCGGCTAACGTTAGTGCAGTGGGTTGTTTAGGCTTACTGGTGGAAGAGACTGGTGCCTGTGTTCTGGTGGATGAGGCTGGATCTTGTCTTTCTGGTGGGCAGGATCGTGTCCAGTGGTGTTTTTGGTTTGCCTGTGATCTTATTATGATTTTAGGCAGCCTCTCTGCTTATGGGTGGGGTTGTGTTCCTGTCTTGCTAGTTGTTTGGCATAAGGTATCCAGCACTGTAGCTTGCTGATCGTTGAGTGGAGCTGAGTGTTAGCATTGAGGTGGAGGTCTATGGGAGAGCTTTCACTGTTTGTTATTACGTGAAGCTGGGAGGTCTCTGG
This sequence comes from Mesoplodon bidens, assembly GCF_964165515.1. Taxonomy (NCBI): domain Eukaryota; kingdom Metazoa; phylum Chordata; class Mammalia; order Artiodactyla; family Ziphiidae; genus Mesoplodon; species Mesoplodon bidens. The sequence continues at coordinate 94,639,453 of NC_138161.1, read as the reverse complement.
TTGACCAATGTCCTGAACTCGGCTCTCCTTCCTCAGAGACACAGGCCTGACACCTGGCTGGAGCACCAAGACCCTGTCAGCCACACAGCTCAGCAGAAAAGGGAGGGAGAAATAAATAAATAAATAAATAAAATAAGTTTTTAAAATTCAAAATAAAAGAAAAATTAAAATAATTAAAAAGTAATAAAGAAAGAAAGAAAGAAGAGAGCAACCAAGCCAAAAAACAAATCCACCAGTGACAACAAGTGCTAAAAACTATACTAAAAACAAACAAACAAACAAACAAAACCCAGACAGACTGAACCCTAGGACAAATGGTAAAAACAAAGCTATACAGACAAAATCACACAAGAATCATACACATACACACTCAGAGAAAGAGAAAAATGAAAAAAAGTATATATCTTTTGGAAAGTCTGAAGTCTTCTACCAGCGTTCAGTAGGTGTTCTGTAGGAGTTGTTCTACATGTAGATGTATTTCTGATGTATTTGTGGGGAAGAAGTTCATCTCCATATCTCACTCCTCTGCCATCTTGAAGGTCTCTTATTATTTATAATAATAATAATAATTATTATTATATATAATTATTCTGAAGAATAATTATTGGTTAAAGCCCAGATCAATTTCTTTTTTCACAGTTACCCTTTCTGTAGTTTAGAGGCCTAGCGGTAGAAATAACTTCAAACACTTTTCAGAAATAAGTAAAACTGTGTTCAGTTCTGGAATTTTGTGGTTGCCCTATGTGCTTCTCTTCCCTCATCTCCTCCTTCAGTGTTTTTAACAGATCTCTTCTCCACATCAGCAGGGGTGCCTGCTGAAATAATTTCCCTCTGGGGTAGCCACACTTGATAGCTCACCATTTCAAGGACTTAGATGTAACAACACTTTATCATGGTTTTCTATTAATTGTCTGTATCATGCACCACACTGTCAGTGCCTTGAAGACAGGGACCCTCTTTGTGTTGATGACAATTGAGTCCCCATGGACTCACATGAGCATATCACATAGTACTCATTCAATATACATTTGAGGAAAGTACCACAAACCATACCTCTAACTGCAACCTGCTGGGGGAATTGTGAACTAGTACAATTAGAGAGGCTTCCCTGTACCTGTTAAATGCCACATACAAGTGAGTGGCACACAGGAATGCCGATTCTTATTCTTTGCAGTAGTTTTGTTCTGTAAAGTCACTGCAAACACCGAATTAGTAGATACTGAAAAATTGGTCTTGGAAAAAATACAGGTTTAGATTCCTGAGAGACTCTGGTCACAGTGTTTTCATCAACCAATTAATATATAACCTTGTTTTATGTGTTTCTGTTTCAGTACACCTTATTCAATAAAAGTTGTGATTCATTAACATTGAACTCATAATACACAGCACTATAACTGGTGTCTGAATAGTTATTTAACAAGGGTATTTTCTCTGTTAGGCACATCAAAGCCTTGTGCTTAGAAACAATAGACAGCAGTTCCAAACTGTGCATGGGGGCCACTTTAAACAGCAAAGTAACCAACAAAAACATGAAGATGTGAAAAACATGGCACTAAATAGACAAAGTAAGAGCTGAAACAAGAAGGCAGAACATCGTCCTGTCCCAGGTCACCTGGGAATGTACCAGTTAGGTGACTTAAGTTTTTCACCACTGTATGCACTTCTGCAAAGGACCTCAATATCTCACACATATTGATTTTGAGGTCACAATACATTTTAGTGAGTAGATAAATTTGAAAATACAGAATCTGTTAATGATGAGGATTGACTGTATTTCACAGGTCCTAGAGCCTGACTGCCCAGAAAGTAATTTGCTGATTGCTATTTAATGGACGTTTGAAAGACAACCAGGCGGTGGATAGTAGAAAGCACCAGGACTAGGCACCAGGGTGGCTGGGATCTGATCCTTTGCTACATATTTCCTGAGTAGATTAGACAGCTCTAAGATATTCTATCTCCTATATCCCAGTTTGTGTATGCCCTCCTCATGTCCTAGAGATTTATGGAGGAGAGAAAATATGGTGCAGCACTATTCATGCAGGATATTGTTAAGCCATAGAATCTTATAACTGGACAGGATCTCAGGGTTCTTCTGGTTTATTCCCAATATATTCCAAATGTGGAAACTGAGACTCAGACATTTTAAGTGACTTGCCCCAAATTAGTAGCAATGCCAGGATGATAGCCTGTCTCACTGGTTTCAATTTACCATTACACTGTTGTATATTGATAGATTTCTTAGTTTGCTTGTTTGATTATATTTACTGAGAGTTTACCATATGCAAGGAAACATGCAGGGAATTATATGGCTTCCTGTCCTCAAGAAGCCTACAGTCTAGAGATTCTATGCATAAACTCTTCTTAGGTGCAGATTTTGACTTTTTATACTCTGCCAGATTGTTGGCTTTAGAGTTCTAGTTAACTGGTTTAATTCATATGTCTTGGGTAATATGCATCAGGTAGCTAAAGTGTTTTAAAGGTTAGCAGGTCGCTACTTTTACCTATGTATTTATTATAGGCCTTCTTCCATTTTCACTTCATTACCACTCCCCCCTTAGGCTAACAACTTGAAAATTTATATTCCAATTCAGATTTCTCTTTTGAGCTCCAAACTCATCTATCCAACTGTCTTCTTGGCTCTCCACTTAGATTTCTTAAGAGCATCTCAAATTTAACATATATCAAACTAAAATTGTACTTTCCACCCCTCACCCACTTCCAATGCACTCCAGAAACCTTGGGCTCCTTAACTTTTATGTTTCCCTTACCACCCACATTCAATCACCAAGAGCTATTGAGCATACCTCCAAAACATATTTTGAGTTCATCTAGATCTCTCCATCTCTATGTCAAACACCCTAATTCAAATTCAAGCCACTAATAATATTGCCTAGGATACTACATAGCTTCTTAATTGCTCTTCCCTCTCCATTATTGTTTTTTCTCCAAAATATTCTCTAGCCAGTGGCCAGAGTGAATTTTTTTAACTGTTAACTATATAATATTACTTTCCAGCTTTAAAAAACCTTCAACAGTGCCTGTTAAGTTAGAAAAAGTCCTTAAACTCCTTATGATGATGATCTTCAAACATTTGTAGGTGCTGGTCCCCTGCCTACCTCTTCAACATCAGCTCTGGCCATTCTCTCCTTACTCACTGTACTTTACATATCATGGCCTTCTTATGTGTGCACAAGTGCCCCACACCTTCTCCCAACTCAGCACCCACAAAAATGTCACTCCTTTTGCTGGAAAAATTATTTCCTAGACTATTCATCAAGATAATTCCTGTTTATGTCTTAGATATCATTTTAAATGTCATTTCTTCAGTGAGGCCTTTTCTGACTCTCTCAATCTAAATTAGAACTTCTTGTTACACACTGTATATATGTTCTTTCCTTTCATAACACTTATTCCAAGTATAATTATAAACTTGTTTTATAATATTTTGTGTGTTACCTTTCTCCCTTTCCTGACAATTTATGCCATTAGGAAAGGCCTCCTCTTTCTCCATATCTCTCCCTTTCTCTCCCTCCATCTCTCTCTTTTTTTAGCACTTAAACCTCAGTGTCTAGCACAGGACTCTTTTAGCATACACACTCTGAAAATAATTGTTTAGTTAATAAATATGCTGACAGATTTATTATTTTGATTTATATACATACATGATAAAGTACATAAAGTGACATATATATATAACCACTACCAAGATCAAGATATAAAACCTTATAAATGTTTATTATAATATCCATTCCTTAACTTGGCATTTTTAGCTAAGAATCCCAGTTGTGTAGTATAGTGGTTTAGAACAGTGTTTCTCAAATTTTAGTGAGCAAGTGAAATCACCTGGGGATCTTGTTAAAATATAGATTCCGATTCATTACATTTGAGGTTTGGTTTAAGACGTTGAATCTCTAACAAGCTTTCTGGTGTTGCCAGTCTGAACCACATCATGAAGAGCACCCCTTTAGATAAGGAACGTATGAATCAGATAAGGACTGTGTTCAAGTCTTGGCTCTGCTATTTAGTAGCTCTGTGAACCTAGATCAATTACTTAATTTCTCCACGTCCCACTTATTTGTCAGGACTGTTGTAGTGTAAAATGAGATGATGTAGCACATAGTGTTTGGTGCACAATATGATTAAGTGTCACTACTGTTGTATTTGGCCATGGAACTTTGTTAAGTGCTCAACACCACTGGATGAAATTTCTCACCTGCAAATTTAGATGGGCCTTCAATTACTAAACCTCTGTAATTCTCTCCTAGAATCCACCCCCCTCTTTTTTTTTATTTCACTTGCCTTTTATACTTAAAAAGAAATTGTGGAGAAAATCAAGAACACTGCTGAGTTGAGGGAGGTGTGGATAGAGATTATGAATAATCTTAAACAATAGTGAAAGAAGTAGAGCATTCAATCAATAACTGTTTAATGAATTCCTTCTCTGAGTCAGGACTGGGCCCAGCTTTGAAAGAGGTCACAGCCTAATGGGGGGATAAATGAAAAATATTTGAGCTAGCAGTAGTTTGCTGAGGGAACTCAAAACTTCAGGAAATCATTCCTGTTCACTTTGATTTGAAAAGTTTTTTATAACACAGGCTCAGTGGAGCCAGTAATATCCCGAGACCTGTGTCGAGCCAATTTACTTTTGGCTTTGTGACCATTTGTGTCAGTTAAATACAAGGTCTTAAATTCTTTTTTATCTTACTAATTATGTTAGTAGAGACAGCACTCTATGGTCTTTGGGGTAAAGTACATATTCCTCAGGCTGGCACAGGTGGACTAGTGCCCTCCTTGGTTGACTAACCCTACTGCTCAATCTACAGGTCTTTGCTTCAGCTTTATCATCCAGATTCATTCCCACAACAAGGTCATTCTCTCTAATATTCCTGGCCCTTTGGGCTTGGAAGTCCCTTTACCCTAAATCCTATTTATTCTTTAGGAGTCATATTAAGCATCTTCTGCTCCAGGAAATATTCCCAAATTCCCAATTTGAGTTAATTGTGCACCTTCCTTTTGCTTTTGTGTATATTTATATCATGGCACTTATATTCCCTTCTAACCGATGGTTTATTGGCTGACTCTCCACTAACTATAACCTTTCAAAGAATAGGCCTGAGTCTTATACTTCCATGACACCTGTACAGGTGGCAGTGGATCTCACACATGGGGGTCCCATAATGTAGAAAGAGTGAATAAAAACTTACTCCTCAGTCAGCATGGAAAGACTTGAGACAATAATTTTTTTACATTCAATTAAATTCTACAAAAATTTGTGTTGGCAGGTTACTATGTTATGAAGAGCCAAGACAAATGGAATGGTAAAATTTAAGAAGACTGGCATTTAAAAAATAAAAAAGTGGAGGAAACTGTGCAAGGGGAGTTATGAGATAAAATATCAAAGTTGGAAGAATTCTAAAACTAAGTGTACTGAAAGAGCTGGAGATCTGTAAATTGGGCTGGTGAGCAAGTGAAAGTAAAGGGTACAGTTGTATTAGAAGGTGTATTGAACAGTCTTTTGTGGGCATGGGCCCAGGATTTTTGGAAAGCTTTTGGTTTAAAGGCACTTGTTGTAGAGAGCTGAGTCCCAGGGGAGCTATCCAGGTGGAGTCCAGTGGAGAGCTAACTAATGAGCAGAACGTGAGACAACATTGTATTTCCTTCCAGGTTGTTGAGACTAGACATCCAGAGAAACACAGTCTAATATTAAGTAAAGTAATTCTCTTGAGTTTCATTTTGCTGGGTCATTCATCACCCTGAGATTCATATATGAGGAGTCCCATATTTTATTTCAGAGATTGTCAACTATGACTTGCTGGCCAAATGCTGCCTGTAGCATCTTCTCGTAAGTAGAATTTTATCGGAACACAGCCACCCCCATTTGTATACATGCTGTCTGTGGCTACTTCGCTTTTACAGGACAACGGTAGAGTTGAGTAGGAATGAGAAAGATCATGTTGCCTCTGAAGCCTAAAATATCGATTTGGCCCCTTGCAGAAAAGTTTGCTGACCCCTGTTCTAGTCTCACACACTTTCTTTTCTGTCACAACACAGACAAGATGCCGCAATCCCATAAACGTGCTAAAATACAAATCGAGTTGCAGTCCATATACTGTCTGGTGTGTTTTTGTCTCTCAGATTATTGAAAAATATTCATTAATTCAAACTGTGTTACATGTAAATTGCCACTAAAAACAAATGCTACGCTGTTTCATTTTACCAGTATGGGGAATGTAGATAAAATGAAGATCGGTACAGGTGATTCTTATATACCAGTGTAAGGAGAATTCATGGCTTGGGTATTTTGAGAAGATAATTTCCAACAGATAACAAAACCTTAATGTGTAAATATACTCAGACCTAGTAAAGTTGTATCTACATATTTATCCTAAGGAAACAAATATGGCTATGCAAGAAGATTTAGCTATCAGAACATTTTTATATAATAAAAAAGATTTGAAATAATCTAAGTATCTAACAACAGAGTCCATCAGTAAATTAGAGTTTACCCACATACTGAAATTGAAATGCTATGAGTGCATTAAAATATTTTTAAATGATTATTTATAAACATGAAAAGATTACTTATCAACTTGCCATCTACTATTAGGGAAGGTAAAAACTGGAGGGAATATAGCAAAAGACTAATAAGTGTTATCAGCATATGGAAAATTACAAATGAATTATTTTTCCTTTTTCTAATGTGTACTCTCATAATTAATATTTGTGATATATTTGAAAAATAATGGAAAATTACCCCTCTCCCACCACACACTTCTATGCCACGACATTTTTTTTTCCATAAACATAATGGATAGCCTTGAGCGGAGACAATGTCCAATAAAGGTACTCTGAAGTTTGTACCAATACCACCAACTCCCAAGGTTTACACTCTTTAATAATATGAACGTTGAATACACACAAACACACACACAGACACACATGGGAGGCAGTACCAGTTCTTTTTTTGCTCTCCCTTTCTCTAGAGTTCTGACCCTTTGATTCTTTTGTTACCTTTCTTTCCTATTACACGACCTACCCCTGACTAAAAAAATAAAAAGACTGAATATGATTTAGTCACATTTTTGTCTATAAATAGTCATGCATAAAGCCAGATTTCCTATTTCCATACTTTCTAAAATCTATATGAGTTATTATTTACTTTCCACCATTGATGAGATAAATCTCATGAGTTATTATCTCATTTCCATATAAAAAACATCTGATACATAACTAAAGATTTTAAATATCAAGGGAAAAGGAGGCAGTTTGGGGTGAAAATTTTCCACTTTTTTGCACTTTTTATCTCATGAACCAGCATCATGAGATAGTTATTAAACTTTTCATGACATTTTGTGCTTTCAAAAATTTCTTTGACATCAAGAAAGGCATAGTATAATTTCCTCATCCCAACTGTCTTGACATTTTAGTGATAAAACAATGCTCTCTTTATGTTTAGTTTCATAGAAGCCTCTCTATAAAATATTTATTCCAAGTAAAAGTTTAAAGGGCCTTCTTAAAAGTTCAGCAAATTTTCATGAGATAGCATTATATCTCTACTTCACCACATTCTGAAACTTCATTGTCATTTATGCTGTAAAGTTATTCTGAGGATTAAGTTAAATAATGTATTTAAGATGCCAAGGGTGTTGCCTGGCGATCTAAGTCACTCAACATACAGTTGCTAATCTTGCTGTTCCTTATTTTTGAACAAACACTGGCAAAATAAAAACAAAGCAGTTAGTATGTTGACCAACATTTTTATTTTCAGCTAGTTATTGTGGGCAGCATAGAAAACAACTTTAATCTAAGGTATTTAGTTGGCTTCTAGGGAACAATTTCTAGGTGGCAATTTTAAAGCTAAGATGCAGCTTAGTTTTCTCTTCACCTTTTTCTATTTCTTTACAAGGTAAACGTGAAAAGTCACCCATCTCTTACAATAGGCCAGGAAGATTGAAATAAGAAGCAGGACATGATTCTAAGTAATACAATATTATTAGTTTCTGAGGGAGTGTGATTTATGTATGACTTTGAAGGTCTGTGCATTTTCAAACATCTGCAGCAGAATTCCTGCAAGGCACTGTCACCAGTGTCTATTTAATGCAGGAGCAAACTTGTTTACCAAATTCTGAAATGAAAAACAAGATGTTCTTGTGCAGGATTGCAGAGAATTGCAGTTCCTGTTCAGCCTGAACCTCTGCTTTTTCCACCCACATGGAGTTTAGAGACAGTCTTACAACACGAAGTTCAAAACAGGAACACTAATTACCGCCACACTTTGCAATGCCTTGTTTTTCTTTACCACAAAAATGTTGACCTGAAGTACTTTTTCTCCTGAAGCTCAGACTTGGTATTTGCTTCCTGAATCTCTGTGTGTTAAATGATTTCTTACGATCCTTGGATGAATATGAGCATGGGTGCATAATGCAAAGGTCATTTAAAGGTTAAGCAGAAAGTTTTATGTGTCTGTACATAAAAGGCTTTTAGGCTTTTATGATGAGCCTTTAAGGTTCATCTCTTGGTATATAGAATCAGATGAATCAAATACGCTGATTATTCTAAAATTTTTTTGTAGCTCTGAAGCATTTATCAAGTTTCACTTTTATCTGTATATTTAGACTGATCTTTCCATTAAATGAATTAAGGGACTGAATAATATGCCACCTACATACTACATAAAAGTATTGTCACTATGGCTTACAAGGTACCTAAGAGTCAAGCAGGACACTGTAAGTGGCTCATAGAATACTATCTGGAAGGGTAATATATATTCATTCAATAAATACTCACCCAAGTAGATACATTTTGAAAGAAAAGAGGCCTCAAGAACAAAAGGCCCTGAACTGGAAAAGAGGTACCAATAAACATATTAAGGAAGAGATAGCAGATAGGAAGATTTTACATTGTCTGAAGAGGGAATGTCTGATTGCAAAAGAAAAATGTGAAATACAAAGACTGTCTTTTTATTAAATAATTTTGCTAGAAATGAATAAATCTACTTACCATTCTTTTTTTTTTAATGTAGTAATTGGACATAATGATTCATGATTCTCTGAGAGCTGTTAACCAAGGTGGAGTAAAGGGAGCTCAGTTTGGGGCATGTGAAGTTTGAGATGCCTGTGAAACTTCCAAGCAATAATGAATGTCAAGTTAAGTAGCTGTGATGGTAGCTCAAAGGCAGTATTTGGGCTGCAGGTTGCCATTTTCAAGTCATTGGCATAGAGAAAGTTTTTAAAGCCAACAAAATGGATAGAAAGCATAGAATAGAGGCTCAGACTCTCTGTCGTACAGAGGGCAGTAGTAAGATCTCTCAGGTGCATGCCTGAAAGAGTGGGTGCCTGATCTGGAGACCGATGCAAAACCGTGTTTGAGGTCCAAGTATTCAAAATAATACCAGGAATTTGTGAATTAGGATAACAGGGGAAAGCTTTTCTGATTCTTTATTTAAGAAGCAATGGATTTGTCAAGACTCTATTATTCTCTGAGTGACACTAAAAAATAGAGTATTTCCAGGAATCAATAGTCAAGTGAATTCAGTATTCAAGCCTCAGTATTCTGCAAAATGAGAAGTCTGGACTAAAAGGTCCTAATGTTCTCCGCTTCCCTCTCTCGACCTTAAAATGTATAAAATTTAGATGTTTCATACACTTCCTCAATTTACTAGACAGAACATTCTGTTCCCATTGTGCATAGAGCCTGCAGAGGATAACCAGACTAACTGCAAAACAATCTACTAAGCTAATTTTTAATAAACATATTTTACTCGAGGAAGAGTCTCTTGCCTCAGTTGCTTCCCCCTGGTCACATGAATCAGAATTAGCCCACCTGCCTCAAAACTATTCTATTTTCTGGATGACTTTATTCTCTTTGCCTGCTCAGAACATTATGTACTCATGAGATGCACACAGTATTATAAGACTAATTTAGACTGTAATTACTGTTAATTTCCTCCTCCTATTACAGCAGAAGCAATGCTGAAGTTCAGAAGACACGAATTCAGCCTGTGTCTATGCCATGGTTCTGTAAATTTCCAGCCCTGTAATATGGTGACGGATTTTGCTGAAATTAGAAGAACTCAGGAACTGTCAGATAGCAGAAATTTGTTACCAGTTTCACTGAAAACAGCACAGAGGGATTGAAAAAGAGAGAAAGATGAATATTATAGACAGTTTGTTACCTAGCAGGATAGATAGATAATAAACTTGGCTTCTTTTCTAGCTGAACTGTAAAAATCATAATCTCTCCCTTGACAGAGATTCACCAAATCAGTCTGGCAGTCTTTGGATAGCCTTGAACCCAGGGTTACTGGCAAGGATAAATGAAAATTGCATGTGGCTGGGATTGATCTATTGACCCTCCTTCCAAAGCCTCATTCTGAGGAGGAAGATGCTTTTTACTTTTATCAAGAAAAAGAGTACAGCCTTTCGAGAACCATCTTCATACAGAAAGACCCTGATGTTGATCAAGTCAGAAGCCCCATATTCCTTATGCAGAGGAGATATTTGTAATAAAACTTATATTTTAAAGTATAATTGAGATTGAATTTTGAAAGGAATGAGATGAATATTAATACTTTGTTTTGGTGTATAACCTATTAAGTTACTTTGTATCCATTCTCAGTGTATCAGTAGTATCTCAGTAGCATCATTTGCATTGTGATACTGGACATATAGTTGGGAATGGATGTGAGGACTCTCTTTGAATGCTTAACCTAAGTTCACAGATAACTAATATGCAGGCTGCTATGAGACAGACTTTTAAGGTTGTGCAAAAACATACGTATGGTGATTTCTGAATGTAGTTGCAGTTTAATGTACATATGCACTTGAACTGTTTTAGGCACCAACTCCTTCTGTCAATGTTTCATGACTTCTGCTTTCATAAAAGCTCTAGCCCAGATCACCTTTTGCTTCATATTAAATATCAACAGGCATGGGCACTACTGTGTAAGTTTCATCATGTAAAGAAATGGTTGCCACTTAAACTTTTTTTTTGAAAAGAAAAAAAAGCTGTCTTTATTTGCATACAATATAATCTTCTAGATAGAAAATTCTAAGGAATCTATTTTAAAAAACCCTATTAGAACTAATAAGTAAGTTTATAGTAATGTTGCAAGATAAAAATCAATACACAGATTTCAGTTGTATTGGTTGTCCCTTAAATCTTAATGAATGCACACAAAAGAGAAAACTTACATTGCACATGGGCTACTGCCTATAGCTAATGTTTGTGGGAGGGGTGCTGTTACTGTGCAGCATATCAGTCAGATTAAGGAATCTGACTACTGTTTATAGCCAGTAAATAGTGGAGCCATTACCTGGGGGAGCCTGGCACCTGGTCCCTCTGGAACTCATGCCCTTAACCAGTATGTTACAATGTTTCTCATACAATATGCAGATCAGATCGCTACCTCAGGATAAATGAAACACTCTCTTAATTTTCCTCCTACTTCACTTCCAAGAAAATCTTTATTTAATGCATACTTTATGGGCCATAAATGTAGAAAGAATTCTCTTAAAGCCTTCCAATGAGGCTTTCTTCCTTTGCTCCATCAAATCTGCTCTCAAAAATGACATCCATTACCTCCATGATGCTAAAGATGAAGGTCATTTCTTAGTTTTCTTACTTTAATTCAAAAGAAGCCTTTAACATAGTTAATTTCTCTTTTCTCCATGGAGCGCTTGTGACTCAGTACTCAGCCCTCTTCTCTTCTCTGCCCTCACCTCATAGGTGTATACACACAAGTCACATGAGAAATAGTTACAAATTTTTGTTTCCAACCCAGCCCTCTTTCTTGAACTCTAGACTTGAATATTCACCGGCCTGCTTGATACCTCCACTTGGGTGTACAGTAGGCAGCTCAAACTTAAGTCCAAAACTGACTCTGATTTTTATCTAAAACTTGTAGCCTTCACCATCTAATCAACAGAAACTCCTCCCTTTAGTTGCTCAGGCCTTGAAGTCATCTTGTAGTTTCCTATCTTGCATCCACCAGGAAATCATGTTGGTTCCACTTTCAAATATAATCAGGATCCAAACACGTCTCCTGCTATCATCCTGGTCCTAGAAGTCATCACCTCTCACCTCATATAAAACTTAAGATGGTTCATGTTAATGTGTCTGCTCAAAACCCTGCAAGTTCTCCATTTACTGCAGAGTAAAAGCAAAACCCTTACTTACGAAGGCTTACACAGCCCTGTGTCATCTCCCCTCCTCTCCCACTGTCCTCCTTTCCTACTACCTGCCTTGCTCACAGGTCATCTTGCACCAGCCACTCTCGCCTCCTAGTTCTCTTCCAACCCACTAGGTATGTCCTGTCTTAGGACATTTACCCTAGCTCTTCCCTCTGCCTGGCACACAATTCTCCCAGGTGTCCTCTCGGCTTCTTCCCTCACTTCTTTCACATTCTAGTCAAATCTTCCTTCTTACTCCTGATCATCCTTACCCTGTTCTACAATGATTTTTTTTCCATAGCACTACTACCTCTGATATACTACATAATGTACTTAAATTTATGATTTATTACCTAAGATCCACAAGAACAATTCTGCTCATTAATGTAGTGTAGGTACCTAGAACAGGTGAACTACATGAATGAATGCCTACTCAATTATAAAATAATTCATGTAAAGTACTTTCCCTGGCATTAAGTAAGTGCTCAATGAAAGCGATTTATTATGACTTAGCTTTTATAAGTGGGATTTTTTTTGCTCTTTCCCCCTGAGAGTTCTGTGACACTTCGTTTATAGAAAAAGCAGTATATTCCAAGGAAATGAATTTTTTTTTCAAGGAAATGAATTTTAAAGCACATTACTGTTACTGTTTGTTTATAAGAAGATTGGCTGCTAGTAGGATTGTAAAATAGTAGAAGTTTATCAGAGCCCTCCTCCTACATTTTCACCCCCTCTTTCCTCCCTTCTGCAGAGTATGTTCATCTCATCTCATTTTGCTGGGAATTTGATGCGATTGTATGGTCTTCATACTTTTATCATCAAGAGTAGTTCTCGGGGCTTCCCTGGTGGCACAGTGGTTGAGAGTCCGATGCAGGGGACACGGATTTGTGCCCCAGTCTGGGAAGATCCCACATGCCGTGGAGCGGCTGGGCCCGTGAGCCATGGCCGCTGAGCCTGCACGTCCGGAGCCTGTGCTCCGCAACGGAGAGGCCACAGCAGTGAGAGGCCCATGTACTGCAAAAAAAAAAAAAAAAGAGTAGTTCTCATAAAATTGTGTGAAAGAATAATGCCTAAAGAAAGTATAAAACACTAATAAGGCTTAATTTGTCTCCTCTTCCAGAGCCATTCACTTTTTAAAGGGGAATTGAGTGTGAACTATGAATGTGGTACAAAGAGACTGGAGAGAAAAGGTGTCTTCCCTTCTATGCAGAATTCACTCTCTACTTAGAAAATCACATCACCTTCTTTTAAGACCTGCCCTGAAAACCAGCATTTAAGAGAGAAAATAGACAGATATTTGGGGGCATTTCTGGTTATAACTTCATCTGTATTTCACTCAGTATTTCTCCTTTATATGTAGGTTCACATTGCTATGTCTATTTAAGAGAATCATCTTTATGAAAGAAAATGGTCAGCAACCCATTCTGAGCAGGATGGAAATGATGCTTATTGGCAGTAGGGAGTTATCTAATGACATGGAAAATGGCCATGTCTTCTTAAAGATGCTTCATAGCTTCGTTGAATCCATCACCCTTTGGCAAGCAAACTCTTCTTTCTGTTAACTGCCAGTCACCCAGGAAAGACTGAAACATCACTTGAGATTTAAATTTTAGAAGCTGTTCATATTCAGAGGAGCACAAAAGCAGTTGCCACCTGTCTAGTAATGCAAAAAGAAATTAACCCAAAGTTAATAGATGCAAATACATCTTAGCCCATGTCCTGGCTGATTTAGAAGAATTTTTTTCACAGGAATCTTATCACTGTAGTAACCACAATAGAGAGAGATTGTTCCATTTTCTCATTAGAGTCAAGATTTAAGAGCAAAACCAAAGTTCTATTATTTATGTAGCAAAAATGAACATCAGCAACACAGGGAAGCATGTGTTCATTATGGGTAAGTTGTTTTCTAGTGATTACTAAAACTTTTTACCTTTCTTCCAAGCTTCATGTAATAAATTTTAGTGAAGCATCCACTACATACAATGCACAGAGCTGGGTGTGTGTTTTATACAAAGATACTCATTTCAATTCAGTAGACACTTGTGAGTACCTACCATATTCCAGGAATTTTGCCAGGTACTAGCAGTGCAGTAGTGAATGAAATGGTCCCTTTACCCCAGAAACTGACAGCTTATGGGACATTGACATATAATTAAATAATTAACATAAAATATGATATTCCACCAATTGATGCATATCCAAGATCTAGCTGTGGTACACGGGGAAGGGATTTTAACTTAGGTGCTAGAGATGGCTTTACAGAAGAGGACAAATGTGATTATATTTTGAAGGATCTGTAAGAGTTTGCCAGGCAAGAATGGGAAGGAAGAGAATTCTATTTTGTTTTGGGACAGTTGTCTTTCAGTCTTGAAAAAGATCATGTACAAAAATAAAGTACAAGGAAAGAAAGGCATAGGTGTCCAAATCAAAAGTTATAGTGATACAATATTTACAGAGGTGCAGAACAATATTTATGGCACACCAATTATATGAAACACACCTAACCAAGTACCTCGACATATCCAAAGTTGAGTGAGACATAGACCCTTTCTTATTCTTGCACTTTAGTGCAAGAGATATGGAAAGAATCATTTTTAAAAGACAGAATAATGTAGTGCTATAATAGTCAGAAATGTAAATTGCAATGGGACTAGGTTGTCTATTGTAACTTGGAAATTGATCAGGGACAACAGGGTTAGATGTGACTGGTACATTAGAAGTGGGATGTTAGTGTTTGATCAAGTCTAGGATCCTTATCCTTTGGAGTATCCCTATAGAGCCCTTCTGCCTGCCTTGCACACACACACCTCATTGTGTTCATGGGCTCTCCCAAGCACAGGAATTCCTTCCCAGCTCCTACACTGCTCCCTTCTCTCCATCAACTAGCTGACATTCTGGACCTTCTTGCTCTTACAACTTAGTTTCCCTTCTTTTCTTATAGCATTTGTATTTAGTACTTGATACATTTCATGACTAACCACAGAAATCTATAAGATGACAGTTAACTGTGATCCATGTTCCATGTTCCATGACTAACTCCATGATATACTGCACTCTACAAGGGAATCTGGAAGCTATTCATAGTCTGGGAGTCATTGCTGGGACACAGAATAACATAATATACAAAGGTGGCTGGTACTATTTTGTAATCTCTTGCAAGGATTGGTATAGTCTTGTCCTTTCTGCCACTTTCCTTTCTTTAAAAATAACTTTTATTAACAACTTAAAAAAATCTTGATTTCTTACAAAAATGTAATATATTGTAAACTCTAGAGGTGCATCCAGGCATGCAGCTGAACGTGCTAAATGTTCAACAGACAATTCTAATGTCTGTAGAGTGTATGAACCTTACCTTAACCACCATGATATACTACTGTGAAAATGTCTTTCCAAACACCAAGACTGGAATCTAAACCAAGATTAGTGTGGTCACATAGACTAATTAATTTATCTTAATCTTGGCTTCACATTTGAATCAGTGAAAGTTGTTTTTTTTTTTAAAGTATCAATGTCTGTGCTTTATTCCATACCTAGCTATTAAACTGGACTTTGCAGGATGGGTCTTGGATTTATGTTGTAAAGAACTCTAATAAGAAGCCAGAGCTGAGAACCACTCATCATCTGAACCTCCTGTTTGTAGAACAGTCTGGAGATTAGCTAGGGGACTAACCTGAGCAGACTTTTCAGGTGAATCACATACAAATGTAGGAAGTTGTTAGGGTCAGTATGAATATTTTTATGAAGAAATGACCAAGAAATGCACCCATGGACAAATGCTGTTGGATAATTGGATGGATAGTTGGATGGATAGATGAATGATGGGATGATTGGATGGATGGATGGAATTTCAATAAATAGAAGTCAAGATAGAGGGCATTCAAGTTGGAGGTCATGGAAAACCCTTGTGGAAGGTAAGAAGTCAGAGCCTGGCATGTAGAAAAATTATAGGTAATTTGTAAGGCTTTGTTATTCAGAGTACTGTCCTCACCTCTGCAGCATCAGTTTCTCATTAGAAATGCAGAATCTCATATCCCATAGAGTAATTCTGCATGCTAGCCCATTACAATTTAAGTTTTCCTATTTCATCAGCCAGATTGTAATTTAAATTTGGTGTTCAAATAGGAATTAATTTAAATTCAATAAAACATTTATTACATAGTGTGCTAGCCAAATGTTATCCAGTTATTTAAAACATATTTAATGAAGTTTGTCATCCAAATAATTATTACACTATATTGCTTAAACTAGAAAATATGCACATGCAAATCATCTTTTAACATAGAATTATGGCAATTAGATGCATCTCCTTAGATTTACTTTAAAATACTTTTATCCATCTAGATATTTATTGATCCAAACATACCTGTTTTAGACCATTAAAACTAGTATTTATATAACTTTGTGACCGAAATCTGGTAGTACTAACACTTCCTCCACGGAGAGGAAACATGACATTGGACAGAAACTCTGGTTTTTAAATCAGGTCAGAACAACGTAGATTCAAGTCCAGATCTGATGTTTACTAGTCAAATGAACTTAAGTGAGAGTCTTAAATCTCTGCATGCCCATTTTTTCAGCCATAAAGTAAGGATGTTACCTCCTATCTTATAGAATTGATAGCTGGAGTTTAAATAAAACATATATAAAGTATATAACATATACAACAGACAAAAAAGAGGGGAATATTATTATCTGTATCATAAATACTATACAAAATCTAAGCTAAACAAAAATGTTGTTAAACACAAATTAACTGATTCATGATGTTTAAAATATATTTTTGAGGTGTGTATACATCATTTAATTTAAATATTATTTAATAATTAGAGTAAAACTCAAAAACTATTTGTTGATTTATTTATTCAATCTGACTTCTAATAAATCCTTGTGCTCATGACCCCATCATGGTATCTAAAAGTGATATTTCACAATGCCAGTAAAGATATCTACTTTTTATGTTTTGCAATTTAGATTTTCATATAATAGTTTTACACAATGTAAAACACAACCAAATACCTAGTATTCCTTTTCATGTTTCCCTTTAATGTAATGAACAATTTTTACTTCTAATTTTAATTCAATTTCTAATCCATACCTGCTGAAAATGCCTCAGTGCAACTCACTTGTCCCTAAGCACCTTTCCTGAATTACTTCCTCACTCTCAGTTCATGAATAAGAAGCAAAATCTTTTTTTTTACCAAGTTGCCCCCTTTCTTCTGAAATCAACAATTAATTCCTTTTTGTAGAATAAGAATCACATTGCTCTCCCCCACCACTGCTATGAGACAGTGTTGAGGAGACAAGTAGGAAAAGAGATCATTTGACTTTCAGAATTCAGTCCCTATAAAAATAGGCAGATTAAACTGGTTGAAAAAGGAAACATTTAATCAATCACCTGCTTGATGGGGAATATGATGTTAAATGCCCTGTTCTGACCCATTATGTTCCAAAGAGAAACCAAAGATTAACTGTTTATAGGTTTTATTCATTTCTGGTATAGTGAATTATAATTTATTCATCCTATTTTTTTATTCATATATCACAAATGTATGGAGCTTTACTTAACTGTTGAACTCTTACTATACCTTAAAATAACTAGTCTAAGCTGGAGGGAGGTTAGATTTTAGAAAGAAGGAGCTAAATATATAGATCTAATCTTTGCCCTTCCGGAGTGTTATGGTAAAGAAAGATATATAACTGGAGAAAGACATGTAGAGGGAAATGATACATATCTCAAATAAACAGTACAATTGGCTAACCATTTGATAGCAGAGGAATGGCTTGTGGTTTGGTCTAGCTGGAGCTTAGTGAGAATATGTGGAATGGAAGAAGATAAGGGTGGTAAGGAAATGTGAAACCAGCCTGTGTAAACCTTTTAATCACTCACAATTTAAAGGCACAATTTTCAGGAATAGGTTTTAATAATGAGTCATCAGAAGAAGTTACCATCAACATCATTAAGCACAGGAAGAACCATATCCTTCTTCCTAGAGATAAGGCAACTCACTGACCCTCAAGATTCCGCCAAATTGAATGTTTAAGATACACATTAATTGATGAAAACCTTAAACTTTGTGCCTACAAGTAGCCTGAAAGAATCCTGTGCTTTTTATTGTTTAAATAGTCCAGTTCCATGTCTGTAATGTTCACAATCTCATTTTTAAAATTCAGTGTTTAATTTTTTTAAATAGCTCTTCATATTATTTAATGTTCAGTCCATAGACTGGTATTCAGGAAGGACTGCACACACACATAGACAACACGAATAGGTAATTGCTGAAAATATGAAATTGTATCTAAAATTCCTGTAAGTAAAGAAATTTCTAGAAAAAAATGCCTATAAAAGATACATCTCCAAGAATTATACATATCAAATGTCAAATACTATACTATCCACTACTTCTTAGGCATATGCGGGCATTTGACAATCTTCTGATTAAATCTTTCTCTTTCTCCCCTTTTGGTTGGATCTAAATCAAAATACTGACAGAAACAATTTCAGAAGGGAAAATGGAAAAGTACATAGGATAGTTGGAGTTGCATGCGTGTCAATGCATTTGCATGATTTATATCCTTTTTGACTTCTGCAGTGCAAAACAAATAAGAATTCCAAACCCTCCTTTACTCTAAACTGTGCTTTTGGCAAAGTAGAGAAAAAAATATTTTATCATATAAAGTGATGATGTTTTATTTGGTAACATTTTATGTTATCCTGTAACCATTCACCATATAATTGCACTGACCTCTACAACAGCATCTTAAGGACAAATAGTAATTACTGAATCAGAGTAAGAGCACCTGATCCTTAAGCATCTGAATAAACACATGAACTACCTGTTATATATTTATATTTATCCATCCATTTTTTTTTCTTTCAGCAAACACATATCCAGGGTTTCTGGTATGCCAGGATTGTTATAGAGACCAGATCTGTAATGAATGGAGAACTGGGGTCATGAGGTCAAAAGGTGACGTGTTCAAAATATTAGATTCAAGCAAACCAAAGAAGTCAGTGGAATAACAGCATGGCTGAGCTGTACCTACAAAGTTTCTAGGTTCCCATTGTAGCCAGGCGACTCCCTATAAAAACAAGGAAACAAAAACCATGCAAACAAACAGAAGACACAGAAGGAGATGTGAGATCTTAGGTAAGTGGCTCGACATCTCTACTCCCTCAGTTTCCTCATCTGTTAAATTAGATAATAGGTCCCAGTTCACAGTTGCAGGGGGGGATAAGACAGGATAGTGCACATGAAAGCAGTTTGTAAAGGACCAAGCATTACTCAAATATAGGTTATCATATCCTTAACATTGGTATTTATGGATGACTAAACCTGACCAGGCCTAGGATATGTGGAAAGAGTTTCCTTTGTAGGACAAACTGAGGTCAGAAGTCATGATTTGGTGAGAGTAAAATGGAGTGTGGCTTTATCAGGAAGGACATAGGGATGACAATAATTCCTATCATCGTGAAAAATAAGTGTTCCCAAAGCAACGTAGAAACAGAAAGCTGAGAATCTGTTTATCAAACTCGTCTTTTATCAATAGCCATTTCGGAGACCTATCAGTTTGTCAGTGCATTTATTTAACCAACTGCATAAAATTCTCCCTTCAGACATAACAAAAGCATGAACAGAATCAGTATTCTGGCAGTATTAGTGGCGTTCCGCTTGATAAGCTGTGTGGGAAGCTACTTGTCAAGGTCCTGTGATAATGAAAATGTCACTCTTCACATTACAAAGATATTACTTCTCTCCTATAGTTTGAAAGCTATAAAAATTCTTACACTTTTCATATTTACATTCTAGGCTTCCACATACCGGTTAAGTGCATGACATTTTGTTTCTGCTATTCTTGCCAGAATATATGAAAGGGTGTGTGGGTTGCTGTTACGTTTTGTTTTAGGAATGTGGTTGCCTGTAACTTTAGAAGACTTTTAAGAACTTCAAACTTAGCTGTTACTGTTGACCATTTTTCCTCAGCCTGGAGACAATGATAATACGGTCCAGGCATTTACTGTGGTGCTGATAAAGAAGCTTCCAGATAATAGACTTCTGCGAAAACCCAGTCTCACCATGAACAGGGGCTGAAAGGGCATCTGCTGGTTTATTTGAAAGTAAGCAACCATAAGAAACAAGGTGTAGTTAATGTTTTTTTAAAGCAACATCAAAGGAATGGACCCATAGAAGACAGTGTCTGTTGGAGAGTTTTGTTCTTTTTGAGGAGGGCTTTTTATTTCACATGGTCACCATTTCTCTAACGCTAGAGAAGTATATTATTTGAAATAATATAACTTAATACTTCCCATGTTATGTTTGCACAAACTGCAAGTGTCCCAAGCTGTGAAACTCATTGCCAAAAATAAATACATAAGCAAATAAATAAAAAGAACAAAAATCATTAAAAAATAATGTCATATTTGTCTACTTTTCTATATGAAAAGTAAATTAATGAATGTATTACATATTAAATTACATATTACATTTCCTTAATAGGGCTATTTAAGTTATCTATTTCAAATTGGGTGAGATATAGTAGTTAGTATTTTTTCAGGAATTGGCTCATTTTGTCTAAGTTGTCAAATTTATTTATGTGGAGTTGTTCATAGCCTTCCTTTTTTGTCATTTTTTGTCCTTTTGGAGTTGTTCATAGCCTTCTTTTTTTGTCTGTAGAATCTGTAGTGTTTCATTCCTGAAATTAACTTGTGTATTCTCTCTTTTTTTCTTTGTCAGTCTTGGTAGAAGTTTGTCAATTTATTGATCTTTTCAAAGTACCATTTGTTTCATGATTTTCTCTAATATTTTTCTGCTATAAATTTTATTGATTTCTGCTCTTATGTTTATTATTTCCTTGCTTTGGCTTTATTTTGCTCTTCTTTTTCTAGGTTCTTGAGGTGGGAGGTTAGATTATTGATTTGAGCCTTTTCTTCTTGTCTAATGTATGCATTTAGTGCTATAAACTTTCCCTCAGCACTACTTTAGCTGTGTCCTGCACACTGAAATTTTTATTCATTCAAAGTATTTTATTCCCCTTGAGACTTCCTCTTTGAGCTATGGATTACTTAGAGTGTGTTGTTTTGTTTCCAAGTGTTTGTTTCCTGTTATCTTTATCTTATTGATTTCTAGTTTGAGTCTATGATAGTTGGAGAACACACTTGTTTGAGATTTATTTTATGATCCAGCATATAGTCTATCTTGGGATATGTTCCATGGAACTTGAAAAGAACGTGTATTTTGCTGTTGTTGGGTAGAATGTTCTATGTCAATTAGATGTTGTTTGATGGTGTTGTTGAGTTATTCCATATTCTTGCTGATTATCTCTCTATTTGTTCTATCAATTCTTGAGTGAAGGGTATTGAAGTCTCTAACTATAATTGTAAACTTTTATATTTCTCCTTCCAGTTATATCAGTATTTATTTCATATATTTTACAGTTCTAGTTTTGGTGCATACAGATTTAAGATTGCTATGTATTTTCAGTGGATTAACACTTTTATTATATATTCTGCTTTTCTCTGTATTTGGTAATTTTCATACTCTGAAGTCACTTTGTCTGGTTTTAATATAGCCACTCCTACTTTCCTTTGATTAATGTTTGTGTGATATATCTTTTTGCATTCTTTACTTTTAAACCTACCTATATTGTTATATTTGAAGTGGGTTTCTTAGAGACAACATATAGATGAGCCATGTCACTCTAATCTGCTCTGTCAATCTCTGTCTTTTAATTGGTGTATTTAGATGATTTACGTTGGTAATTATTGGGATGTTAGGGCTTATGCTTGCTTTTTTTTTTTTCTACTTTTCATCTCTATTTTCTCTTTTCTGTCTTACCCTGGGTAACTTGAATATTATTTACAATTACATTTCCATTTATGTATATTGCTTTTGAGTGTGTCTCTATAGTGGGGGTGCTATTGCATTAATGTCAGATGGCAAAAGAAGTGCAGATTCCCTACTCAACCTCCGTTAATACCTAAGAAATTCTGTGGGTGGGAGTTTTGGCCTCCTTTGTGGTCTCCACTGACAATGTGGTCAGGGTGGCCTCATTACCACTGAGTGATAGGGAAAGTCCTGACCGTTCACCAGGCTTCCTGTGACGCAAACCCACAGTGAGTATCAGATTACTCCTGGGTGATGGTGGAATTCCAGGCTCCCCACATGGTCCCACTAAGAGAAAGAGAAAGGGAATATTGCCTTGCTACCAGCTGAAAAGGATGAAATTCCAGGCTTCCTACTTGGTCTTCTCTTATACCAACTTGGCAAGGTATTGGGTACCTTATTACAGCTTCCTTGAAAGTAGAAGTCTAAACTTCACACTTGGCCTTTGCTGGTAGGGTGCAGGTAGGTACACGGCTGTTTCAGTGTTGTTTGCTTAAAGTAGAGTGGTTATAATTTTGAAGTTTTCTGTCTTGCTAGGTTATCCATTTCCTGTCCTTTTGTTAGAAGGAACAGCCTCTCACAGAAGATCTTGTTTTTGTTGGTGCTTTTAGATATTTCCAGGTTACTGACTTCCAAGACTTTTCATGAGTTAAAAAGGAAACCCAGGGAACTCCTTACTGTGTTGTTCCTCAGGTCCAGAGGTTCCCAGCCTGTCTGCCTTCTTCTCTCCACCTTTCAGAGTCTCTTAAGTTTCTTTTATAAATTATGTCCAGTGTTTTCTGTTATACTTAGCAGAAGGAAAAGGGAAAAGTCCATCTATTCCATTTCCTAGAAGTGAAAGTTCCAATTTCTCATGTGCATATTTGCCATTTGTATATCTTCTATGGTTCAGTGTCTGATCAAATCTTTTCTCCATTTTTTAATTCGGTTGTTAGTTTTCCAATGTTTGCTTTTGGAGAGTTCTTTGTATATTCTGAATAGAAGTCATTTGTTTTATATATGCTAGATAAGATATCTGGCTTACCTTTTCATTCTGTTAAGAAAGTCTTTCAAAGAGCAGAAATTTCACATTTTGATAAAGTTCAATTTTCAATTAGTTTTTATGTGTTATGATTTTGCTGTTGCATTTAATAAATTATTGTCTAATTCAAGGTCAGGATGATTTTGTCCTGTTTTATTCTAGAAATTTGGTTTTAGATTTTATATTTAGGTCTGTTATCCAATTTGAGCTAATTTTTGGATATGGTGTGAGGTATAAATTGAGCTTCTTTTTTTTTATAACACTATATAAATATTCTATTTATAGACAGTTGATTATTCTTCCTCTATCGATTTGATTTATTTTGTCAAAAATCAATTGTCCAAAAAAAAAAAATCAATTGTCCAGAAATGTGTGAGCATACTTCTGAACTCTCAATTCTGTGCCATTCATCTTTATTCTGTCTTTTGCCAAGATCACACTATTTTTATTACCATCATTATTTTAAAATAAATTTTGAAATCAGTTGTTAGCCATTCAACATTGTTCTTCTGTTTCAAATTGTTTTGGCTATTCTTTGTCCTTTGTATCAATATATGACTTTTAGAATTAGGTTCTTTCCAAATTTAGTTCCAGCCTATTTTCACACACATTGACACACACAGAAAGAGAAAGGCAGAGAGAGAGTGAGAGAGAGACTTAACTATACCAACAATATGAAATTGTTTCTCTGTTTACTATTGCAATTTGCATCATAGTCTTCCCTTTTGGCTTTTTTTCCTTCATTATAGATGTAAGTTCTTTAGTAGCTCATACAGTAAGAGTCTATTTTCAATAACATTTTCTAGTTTTTGAGTGTTAGAAAATATTTTTATTCATTCTCAAAATATAATTTAGCTTGGCATAGAATTTGATGTTGATGGTTAATTTTTTTAACATCTTTATTGGAGTATAATTGCTTTACAATGATGTGTTAGTTTCTGCTGTATAACAAAGTGAATCAGCTATACATTTACATATATCCCCATATCTCCTCCCTCTTGCATCTCCCTCCCACCCTCCCTATCCTACCTCTCTAGATGGTCACAAAGCACTGAGCTGATATACTTGTGCTATGCGGCTGCTTCCGACTAGCTATCTATTTTACATTTGGTAGTGTATATATGTCCATGCCACTCTCTCACTTCATCCCAGCTTACCCTTTCCCCTCCCCATGTCCTCAAATCCATTCTCTATGTTTGCGTCTTTATTCCTGTCCTGCTCCTAGGTTCTTTGGAACATTTTTTTTTTTTTTAGATTCCGTATATATGTGTCAGCATACAGTATTTGTTTTTCTCTTTCTGACTTACTTCATTCTCTATGACAGATTCTAGGTCCATCAACCTCACTACAAATAACTCAATTTCATTTTTTTAATGGCTGAGTAATATTCCATTGTATATATGTGCCACATATTCTTTATCCATTCATCTTTCCATGGACACTTAGGTTGCTTCCATGTCCTGGCTATTGTAAATAGTGCTGCAATGAACATTTTGGTACATGACTCTTTTGGAATTGTGGTTTCCTCAGAGTATATGCCCAGTAATACGATTGCTGGGTCATATGGTAGTTCTGTTTTTAGTTTTTTAAGGAACCTCCATACTGTTCTCCATAGTGGCTGTATCAATTTACATTCCCACCAACAGTGCAAGAGGGTTTCCTTTTCTCCACACCCTCTCCAGCATTTATTGTTTGTAGATTTTTTGAGGATGGCCATTCTGACTTCTGTGAGGGGATACCTCATTGGAGTTTTGATTTGCATTTCTCTAATGATAAGTGATGTTGAGCATCCTTTCATGTGTTTGCTGTCAATCTGTATATCTTCTTTGGAGAAATGTCTATTTAAGTCTTCTGCACATTTTTGGATGGGGTTGTTTGTTCATTCGATATTGAGCTGCATGAGCGCTGGTAAATTTTGGAGATTAATCCTTTGTCAGTTGCTTCATTTGCAAATATTTTCTCCCATTCTGAGGGTTGTCTTTTCGTCTTATTTATGGTTTCCTTTGCTGTGCAAAAGCTTTTAAGTTTCATTAGGTCCCGTTTGCTTATTTTTGTTTTTATTTCCATTTCTCTAGGAGCTGGGTCAAAAAGGATCGTGCTGTGATATATGTCAGAGAGTGTTCTGCCTATGTTTTCCTCTAAGAGTTTTATAGTGTCTGGCCTTACATTTAGGTCTTTAATCCATTTTGAGTTTATTTTTGTATAAAAATACACTATTAAGGACACTATTAGGGAGTGTTCTGATTTCATTCTTTTACATGTAGCTGTCCAGTTTTCCCAGCACCACTTATTGAAGAGGCTGTCTTTTCTCCATTGTATATTCTTGCCTCCTTTATCAAAGGTAAGGTGACCATATGTACATGGGTTTATCTCTGAGCTTTCTATCCTGTTCCATTGATCTATATTTCTGTTTTTGTGCCAGTACCATACTTCTTGATTACTGTAGCTTTGTAGTATAGTCTGAACTCAGGGAGCCTGATTCCACCAGCTCCATTTTTCTTTCTCAAGATTGCTTTGACTATTTGGGGTCTTTTGTGTTTCCATACAAATTGGGAATTTTTTGTTCTAGTTCTGTGAAAAATGCCAGTGGTAGTTTGATAGGGATTGCATTGAATCTGTAGGTTGCTTTGGGTAGTAGAGTCATTTTCACAATGTTGATGCTTTAATCCAAGAACATGGTATATCTCTCCATCTCTTTGTATCATCTTTAAGTTCTTTCATCAGTGTCTTATAGTTTTCTGCATACAGGTCTTTTGTCTCCTTAAGTAGGTTTATTCCTAGGTATTTTATTCTCTTTGTTGCAATGGTAAATGGGAGTGTTTCCTTAATTTCTCTTTCAGATTTTTCATCATTAGTGTATAGGAATACAAGAGAGTTCTGTGCCTTAATTTTTTATCCTGCTACTTTACCAAAATCATTGATTAGCTCCAGTAGTTTTCTGGTAGCATCTTTAGGATTCTCTCTCTATATTATCATATCATGTGCAAATAGTGGCGGCTTGACTTCTTTCCAATTTGGATTCTTTTTAATTCTTTTTCTTCACTGATTGCTATGGCTAAAACTTCCAAAATTGTGATGAATAATAGTGGTGAGAGTGGACAACTTTGTCTTGTTCCTGATCTTAGAGGAAATGGTTTCAGTTTTTCACCATTGGGAACAACTTTGGCTGTGGATTTGTCATATATGGCCTTTATTATGATGAGGTAAGTTCCCTCTATGCCTACTTTCTGGTGGGTTTTTATCATAAATGTGTATTGAATTTTGTCAAAAGCTTTTCCTGCATCTCTTGAGATGATCACATGGTTTTTCTCCTTCAATTTGTTAATATGGTTTATCACATTGATTGATTTGTGTATATTGAAGAATCTTTGCATTCCTTGATGGCTAATTTTAATTTTAATTAGCATTTTGAAAATATTTTCCACTCTCTTATGGAGGCTTTCATTACAGATATGTAGTCTGTACTTAATCAGTACTTCATATATCCTCAGGATCCAGAACCCACACAGCAATTTGAATAGGGAAAGTTTAATATAAAGAATCATTAACTTTGACAAGGGATTGGAATATCAAGGGATTGAATAGTGAGAAGAAAAGCAAAGTAAAAAAAAAAAAAAAGAAAGAAAAGAAATCCCAAAATAGCAAATAAGAAGCAGTTTCTAGTGCTAGGTTGACATTCAGAACTTTGTTGAAATGTGCACACCCATGACTCATTGAATGACTGAGAAGTTTGCTTTTTTTTTTTTTTTTTGGCCATGCTCTGCCGGTTGCAGGTTCTCAGTTCCCCTACCAAGGATTGAACCCAGGCCACCACAATGAAAGCCTGGAATCCTAACCTCTATCCCACCAGGGAGCTCCTGACAGAGAAATTTTAATGGTGCCACATTGGTGGAACTTTCTGGAAATCTGCTTTCTAGAGTGCTGGAGAAAGCTGTTCATAGGAATTATGTCATCAGTGGTACTCTGCTATGAAACCATCAATGTAGTAAAAATTTAACCTTACCAAAGGTCTGGTTTGCTCTTGGTTCTTGGGATATATTCGCTAAGACTTTGGAATGTGCTGCCTGACAAAAGTGTCTTTGTTTACCGTAATGGATAGTCTAACAATGTGAAGTATGGTGGGGCTTTGGACCATGTGTTATCAGCTTCAAGCCTAGAAGTTCAATCACACAGATGATCAACTATGTCTATGTGACCCAATAAAATCTCTGGTCACCAAGGCTTGAGTAAACTTCCCTGGTTGGCGATACTCACAGCATATTATCACATATCATTGCTGAGAAGAGGTAACAGTGACCACGACTTTACTAGGAGAGGACCCTGGAATATTTGTGTTTAGAACTCTCCTGGAATCTGCCCCATGCATCTCTTCCCTTGGCTGATCTAATCTGTATCCTTTTGTTGCAATAAGCCATAGTTGTGAGTTTAACAGCTTTTAGTGAGTTCTGTGAGTACTTCTTGTGAATGATCATATCTGAAGGTGGTCTTGGAGATCCCCAGACTGACTTCCAGTTGGTATAAGAAGTGAGGGTGGTCTTGGGGGCCCCAAATTCTTCAGTTGCTATCAGAAGTGAGAACAGTCTTGTGAATTGTTCCCTAACTTTGCACCACCAAAGAGGTAAGCCAAGGAAGCTTCTGGCTGCTGACAACTGGACACTGCAGAAGCTGGGTGCTGGTGAAGCCATCTGTGATGTAGGAGTGCAACACTGAAGAAGGTATCTGCACTGCACTGCAGAATCTGGGATCTGGGGAAGCTGCAGCTGTTGCAGGGGCCAGTTTCTGCGGAAGCCCGCTGCATTGCAGGACTTGGGCTATACTACAGAAGCCTGACAAGATAGCACAGTGAACCAGGAAGCAAACCTCTATTTCCTGCCATACCTCTCCAGTGCCTTTACTGACAACTTTTAGTATCATGCCAGCTGTCAAAGAAAACTATTTAAAGAGTCCATCTCTATTTTTACATATCAGGTGATGAAGAGTGAGTTTGGAGCTGAGAGAACATCAATATATGTGTAACAAGATTTTAACTTCTCTTTAGATTATATGTCTTTTTCCTTTAAGATTTTTCTTAAAATTCTACAGTTTTACTGTAATATGTCTAGGCCCCTCTTATTTCCTTCCTTCCTTCCTTCCTTCCTTCCTTCCTTCCTTTATTGTTCAGTCTTGCTTGGCACATGACAAGACAGTTCAATTTGAGGATACATATTTTGATTTATCTCAAGAAAATTAATATATATTATCTTTTTACTTCAATCTCTTTCTTTCTATTCATATGTTTGGGGACTACCTCTAGAAGGATCTGAAACTTCTCTTTTCATCGTCAGTGGCTCAAATTTGTCTTTATTTTTCTCTAGTATTTTATCTCTCTGTGACGCATTTTGAAAGAATTTTTCAGTCTTTTGGTCCAAGTATAACTTTTCTTTCTATATGTGCCATTCTCCTATGTATAGTCTACTGAAGTCTTATTTTTATGACTAATTTTTCTGCTGGATTTCACATTGATTCTTTTTAAAACCAATTATTTTTGTTTATACATCTAATTTTGTGTTCTTGGATTTATTAATTAATTAGGGCTTTAAAATACATATAATAGCTCCATTCCATTGTTGTAAGTTCTTCAAATTATTGCTGTGAGGTTTTGTTTTTTTTTTCTTCTGCATTTGTCTTCCTTCTATGCTCTATAATTTTTGTTTTAGGGCTGAGTTTCAAAATATTTTTCCCAGTAGTGAAGCTTCCTTTAGGATAATTACCTATTGGCTTCTATCTTGACCCACAAGATGCTATGTTCTTAATAAGCTCTTATGCTTAAAGTTTAAGCTGGAGCTCCAATTGCATGTGTAGAGTAGTGGTTGTTAAACTTTTTTTTCTCACTGGAAAATCAATTTATTCAAATGCATATAGGAAACCCCAGTAATCAAATATCTGAGCTTTCCTTTATAAAGAGAAAGCAACAAGTCTAAGAGCTTTTTTTTTTTAACTTGTTTGCTTTTCTATTTTACCTCCAGTAAACTCTGAGGCATTTCTCCCCAAACATAAGTTCTAAGGAAGAAAACTTGTAAACTACTGTCTAAAGAATTTTGAGTATTTTGCAAAAAATTTTACTAAATATATATATATATATATGTGTGTGTGTGTGTGTGTGTGTGTGTGTGTGTGTATATACATGTGTAGTGTGTTGACATGACTGAAATATTCTGAGATCCTAGGATGACAGGCATCACACTGAAATACATGCAGAGAATAGTTGTTAGGAAATCATATCAAGATAGACAATTTTTCAGATGTAAAGTGTGCTATTTAAAATGAAATGTTGGTAGAAAAGATGTATCCAGATATTGAGTTTACAGATGATATTAATGAAGTCTCACTTCTCAGGGCTATATATTAAAGAAAGAAAAACATGCAGAAAAAGGTTTTTAGTTGCCAAAATTGTGACTCAAATATTCAGCAAAAGTTAAGCTTTCATCAAATCTACTACATTGATATGTTTTCTCATTGCTACTTTGTGTGAACATTACATAAATAACTCTGTGGTTTGTTTAGTTATAAAAACTGATGATAGGTGAGTGCTGTTATATAGCCTTTCAACAAGGTGAGGTGATAGGTGCTCCTTTTGTCTGATAATGAGGGAAGTGTAGCCTCAGTCTGAGGATATTCACATAATGAAGGGTGATACATTTGCTCATCAAGTATGAGATCTCTAACAGATTAGTTTCAACTGGTAAATTTTTTTGAAAAAAAGCAGGATTCAGATCTCAGCTCTATAATTTTCTAGTTCAAGTGATCTTATCTTGCAATGACCAGTGTAATAGTCTCCTGACTATTCTCCCTTCTATGATATGACTCCTTCCCTGATTGCATCAGCACCCTTCAAAAAAAAATCACTATACTGAATTTAGTGTTTATTATTACAACTTTATGGATTTGTTGATAATTTTACTATAGATATAAGGACACACATACAATATACAAGTGACCCTGGAACAACGCAGGAGTTTGGAGTGTGACTCCTGTACAGTTGAAAGTCCACATATAACTTTTGAGTCCCCCCAGACTTAACCATTAATAGCCTACGATTGACTGGAAACAATAATTATAACATAAACAGTCTATTAACACATATTTTGTATGTTATATGTATCATATACTGTATTCTTATAATAAAGTAAGCTAGAGAAAAGAAAGTGTTATTAAGAAAATCATAAAGAAAATACATTTACAATACTGTAGGGTATTTATTGATATGTTTATATCATCTGTTTATAAGATGAATTGTCTGTCAATACTTACATCAATATCATCTTACATGGTACAAACATTATAGATGTTATATACATTACTAACACTAGACATCAAAAATGAAAAGATAATGTGAAAAAGAAATTCATGTTTATTTACAGGTATAATGATTCATGCATTGACAGTGAAGAAACAGCAATGTGATTATTTTATGGTAGCCTAGCCTATACATTAATGAATGAGTTGTTATAAAATTTTTATGGAATACAGTATTAGAAACATTGTTACATTAAAAAAACCCCACTTACCTATAATGATAGGCTGATATTTAGTCTCTCCATTGCAAGAGAGAGAAGCATGCTGTACAGTAAAGTAATTCTTTGAAAGCAAAATTACAAAACAGTAAGAAAAATAACACATTACTAATTTATATTAAATATCACTCACCTTACACCTATGGAAGGATAGGCTATCCACTTCAATGCAAATCTTGCATACCGTGTTCTATATGATGAATACTTAGGTGATAATGATGATGATGCAAAAATGCCTCATACTTCTCTTGCCATACAGTTATTAGATTTTCACATGAAGACACACATATACATGACATAATTTTATTAACTGTATGGCATGATAATTATTTATTATTCATTAAGTGGAAGTGGATCATCATAAAGGTCTTCAACCTCATCCTCTTCATTTTGAGTAGGCTGAGGAGGAGGAGGGAGAGGAGGGGTTGGTCTTGCTGTCTCAGGGGTGGCAGAGTGGAAGAGGTGGAAGAGGTGGGAAGGAAGGCAGGAGAAGCAGGCACACTTGATATAACTTTATGGAAATAGATTGTAATTTCTGTCTGACTTTTTGCTTTTTCAGTTCTCTAAAAATGTCTCTAGATGGTACCAATTCTCTTTCCATTATTTGCTTTAATTTCAGTACCCATATCACAGAAGGGTCCATGTCATAAAAAAAGTCAAAAGCAGTCTTGAATAATTGGAACCCTTCTGCCTGATTGTCTAATGTCAATTTGTTTTCTGGCACTGCTTCTTCTACATCTTCTTCCTCATTGTCTGGCACTGGTTCAGAAGCACTCATCTCCATCAAGTCATCTTCTATTAATTCCTCTAGAGTGATTTCTATTTGATCTTGAATTTCTCCAAGATGCATATCTTGAAAGCCTTCCCTCCAACACACACTTTTTTTTTTAATACCATATCCACAATCTCTTTCATGAGCTCCTTGATTGGCTCTGCCATAAATCCTGTGAAGTCATGCACAACATCTGGACACAGTTTTCTCCAGCAGGAATTTATTGTTTTAGGCTTGATGGCTTTCACAGCTTTTTCTATAAAAATGATGGCATCTTCAGTGATGATGTAATCCTTTCAGAATTTCATATATTCTCTCTGTCAGTGTTCTCTTCAATAACATTGACAATCTTTTCCATAGAGTACCATGTGTAATGAGCCTTAAATGTCCTTATGACCCCCTGATCTAGAGGCTAAATTAGAGGTTGTTTTGGGGGCAAGTAGACCACTTTGATGGCTTTCGTGTTGAACTCATGGGATTCTGGATGGCCAGGGGCATTGTCCAATATCAAAAGAACTTTAAAGGGCAGTGCCTTACTGGCAAAATGCTTCCTGACTTCAAGGACAAAGCATTAATGGAACCATTCGAGAAAAAGGGTTCTCATTGTCCAGGCCTTCTTGTTGTACAACCAATAGACTTGCAGCTGTTTAACTTTTTCCTTCAAGGCTCAGGCGTTAGTTAGCAGCTTTATAGATAAGGGTGGTCTGGATCATAAACCCAACTGTATGTTCACAAAACAGCCAAGTTAACCTATCCCTTCCTGCCTTAAATCCTGGTGTGCACTTCTCTTCCTTACTAAAAAATGTCCTTATGGCAATTTTTTTTTCCAGAATAGGGCACTTTCATCTGCATTAGAAATCTGTTCATGCAGATATCCTTTCCCTCAATGATTTTTTATTAGTTATCTATTTTATACATATTATTGTATATATGTCAATCCCAATCTCCCAATTCATCCCACCACCACCTGCCCTCCCCCCACCCCACCCCCGCTTTCCCTTCTTGTCCTCAATGATTTTTTTAATGGCGTCTGGGAACTCTTCTGCTGCCTCTTAGTCGATAGAAGATGCTTCTATTATCTTGACATTTTTTAAGCCAAACCTCTTTCTAAAATGATCAAACCATCCTTTGGTAGCATTAAATTCCCCAGCTTTATATCCTTCTCTTTCCTTTTGTTGTTTGTCATATAATGACTTCACTTTTTCTCAAATTATATTAGAGTCCATAGGTATGTCTTTCTTATAGCAATCCTGCCCCCACATAAATGTTGCACTTTCAATACAAGATAAAAATGTATTTCACAAAAAATGCAAAGTTTTCATACCTGCTGGAGTAGCTACAGTGATGGCTTCATGAATTTCCTTTTCTTTTTTTACCGTGGTCCTCACACTGGATTTATTTATCTTGAAATTGTGGGCAAATGCAACTGCAGACCTCTATCTATATTACATATCAAGCAACTCAACTTTTTCTTGTAATGTCATGACTTTTCTCTGCTTTTGGGGAACACCGGCATCACTAGTGGCACTTCGTATAGGTTCCGTGGTGTTATTCAAGATTTATGGTATTGCACCAAACATAATGAAAAATATGCAAGAACCATGAGAGATCACTTTTTACTACCATATGCAATTTCCTGGAGAGACAAACTGCTCACATGGAGATTGTTAGAGTCACACCACGTTATAAGCAGTTACTCCCAAAACTTGAGCTCACCACAATAGCAACAGAAGGTGGCTACAAAATTATTACAGTGGTACAGTATGGACTACAGTTATTTTATGCAGCTATGATTTTTTTTTTTAAGTTTATTTATTTATTTTTTTAATTAGTTTCTGCTTTATAACAAAGTGAATCAGTCATACATATACATCTGTTCCCACATCCCTTCCCTCATGCATCTCCCTCCCTCCCACCCTCCCCATCCCACCCCTCCAGGCGGTCACAAAGCACCGAGCTGATCTCCCTGTGCTCTGCGGCTGCTTCCCACTATCTATCTACCTTACGTTTGGTAGTGTATACACGTCCATGCCTCTCTTTCGCCTTGTCACAGCCCACCCTTCCCCCTCCCCATATCCTCAAGTCCATTCTCAAGTAGGTCTGCGTCTTCATTCCCGTTTTGCCCCTAGGTTCTTCATGACATTTTTTTTTTTAATTCCGTATATATGTGTTAGCATACGGTATTTGTCTTTCTCTTTCTGACTAACTTCACTCTGTATGACAGACTCTAGGTCTATCCACCTCATTACAAATAGCTCAGTTTCGTTTCTTTTTATGGCTGAGTAATATTCCATTGTATATATGTGCCACATCTTCTTTATCCATTCATCCGATGATGGACACTTAGGTTGTTTCCAGCTCCGGGCTATTGTGAATAGAGCTGCAATGAACATTTTGGTACATGTCTCTTTTTGAATTATGGTTTTCTCAGGGTATATGCCCAGTAGTGGGATTGCTGGGTCATATGGTAGTTCTATTTGTAGTTTTTTAAGGAACCTCCATACCGTTCTCCATAGTGGCTGTACCAATTCACATTCCCACCAGCAGTGCAAGAGTGTTCCCTTTTCTCCACACCCTCTCCAGCATTTATTGTTTCTAGATTTCTTGATGATGGCCATTCTGACTGGTGTGAGATGATATCTCATTGTAGTTTTGATTTGCATTTCTCTAATGATTAATGATGTTGAGCATTCTTTCATGTGTTTGTTGGCAGTCTGTATATCTTCTTTGGAGAAATGCCTATTTAAGTCTTCTGCCCATTTTTGGATTGGGTTGTCTGTTTTTTTGCTATTGAGCTGCATGAGCTGTTTATAAATTTTGGAGATTAATCCTTTGTCAGTTGCTTCATTTGCAAATATTTTCTCCCATTCTGAGGGTTGTCTTTTGGTCTTCTTTATGGTTTCCTTTGCTGTGCAAAAGCTTTGAAGTTTCATTAGGTCCCATTTGTTTATCTTTGTATTTATTTCCATTTCTCTAGGAGGTGGGTCCAAAAGGATCTTGCTGTGATTTATGTCATAGAGTGTTCTACCTATGTTTTCCTCTAAGAGTTTGATAGTTTCTGGCCTTACATTTAAGTCTTTAATCCATTTTGAGCTTATTTTTGTGTATGGTGCTAGGGAATGATCTAATCTCAAACTTTTACATGTCCCTGTCCAGTTTTCCCAGCACCACTTATTGAAGAGGCTGTCCTTTCTCCACTGTACATTCCTGCCTCCTTTATCAAAGATAAGTTGGCCATATGTGCGTGGGTTTATCTCTGGGCTTTCTATCCTGATCCACTGATCTATCTTTCTGTTTTTATGCCAGTACCAGACTGTCTTAATTACTGTAGCTTTGTAGTATAGTCTGAAGTCAGGGAGCCTGATTCCTCCAGCTCCGTTTTTCGTTCTCAAGATTGCTTTAGCTATTCGGGGCCTTTTGTTTTTCCAAACAAATTTTGAAATTTTTTGTTCTAGTTCTGTGAAAAATGCCATTGGTAGTTTGATAGGGATTGCATTGAATCTGTAGATTGCTTTCGGTAGTAGAGTCATTTTCACAATATTGATTCTTCCAATCCAGGAGCATGGTATATCTCTCCATCTATTTGTATCATCTTTAATTTCTTTCATCAGTGTCTTATAGTTTTCTGCATACAGGTCTTTTGTCTCCCTAGGTAGGTTTATTCCTAGATATTTTATTCTTTTTGTTGCAATGGTAAATGGGAGTGTTTTCTTGATTTCATTTTCAGATTTTTCATCATTAGTGTACAGGAATGCCAGAAATTTCTGTACATTAATTTTATATCCTGCTACTTTACCAAATTCATTGATTAGCTCTAGTAGTTTTTCGGTAGCATCTTTAGGATTCTCTATGTATAGTATCATGTCATCTGCAAACAGTGACAGCTTTACTTCTTCTTTTCCAATTTGGATTCCTTTTATTTCCTTTTCTTCTCTGATTGCTGTGGCTAAAACTTCCAAAACTATATTGAATAAGAGTGGTGAGAGTGGGCAGCCTTGTCTTGTTCCTGATCTTAGTGGAAATGGTTTCAGTTTTTCACCATTGAGGACAATGTTGGCTGTGGGTTTGTCATATATGGCCTTTATTATGTTGAGGAAAGATCCCTCTATACCTACTTTCTGCAGGGTTTTTATCATAAATGGGTGTTGAATTTTGTCGAAAGCTTTCTCTGCATCTATTGAGATGATCATATGGTTTTTCTCCTTCAACTTGTTAATATGGTGTATTACATTGATTGATTTGCGTATATTGAAGAATCCTTGCATTCCTGGGATAAACCCCACTTGATCATGGTGTATGATCCTTTTAATGTGCTCTTGGATTCTGTTTGCTAGTATTTTGTTGAGGATTTTTGCATCTATGTTCATCAGTGATATTGGCCTGTAGTTTTCTTTCTTTGTGACATCCTTGCCTGGTTTTGGTATCAAGGTGATGTCGGCCTCGTAGAATGAGTTTGGGAGTGTTCCTCCCTCTGCTATATTTTGGAAGAGTTTGAGAAGGATAGGTGTTAGCTCTTCTCTAAATGTTTGATAGAATTCACCTGTGAAGCCATCTGGTCCTGGGCTTTTGTTTGATGGAAGATTTTTAATCACAGTTTCAATTTCAGTGCTTGTGATTGGTCTATTCATATTTTCTATTTCTTCCTGAGTCAGTCTTGGCAGGTTGTGCATTTCTAAGAATGTGTCCATTTCTTCCAGGTTGTCCATTTTATTGGAATAGAGTTGCTTATAGTAATCTCTCATAATCTTTTGTATTTCTGCAGTGTCAGTTGTTACTTCTCCTTTTTCATTTCTAATTCTATTGATTTGAGTCTTCTCCCTTTTTTTCTTGATGAGTCTGGCTAATGGTTTGTCAATTTTGTTTATCTTCTCAAAGAACCAGCTTTTAGTTTGGTTGATCTTTGCTATCGTTTCCTTCATTTCTTTTTCATTTATTTCTGATCTGATCTTTATGATTTCTTTCCTTCTGCTAGCTTTGGGGTATTTTTGTTCTTCTTTCTCTAATTGCTTTAGGTGCAGGGTCAGGTTGTTTACTCGAAATGCTTCCTGTTTCTTAAGGTGGGATTGTATTGCTATAAACTTCCCCCTTAGAACTGCTTTTGCTGCGTCCCATAGGTTTTGGGTCGTCGTGTCTCCATTGTCATTTGTTTCTAGGTATTTTTTAATTTCCTCTTTGATTTCTTCAGTGATCACTTCGTTATTGAGTAGTGTATTGTTTAGCCTCCATGTGTTTGTATTTTTTACACATCTTTTCCTGTAATTGATGTCTAGTCTCATAGCATTGTGGTCGGAGAAGATACTTGATACAATTTCAATTTTCTTAAAATTACCGAGGCTTGATTTGTGACCCAAGATATGATCTATCCTGGAGAATGTTCCATGAGCACTTGAGAAAAATGTGTATTCTGTTGTTTTTGGATGGAATGTCCTATAAATATCAACTAAGTCCATCTCGTTTAATGTATCATTTAAAGCTTGTGTTTCCTTATTTATTTTCATTTTGGATGATCTGTCCATTGGTGAAAGTGGGGTGTTAAAGTCCCCTACTATGAGTGTGTTACTGTCGATTTCCCCTTTTATGGCTGTTAGTATTTGCCTTATGTATTGAGGTGCTCCTATGTTGGGTGCATAAATATTTACAATTGTTATATCTTCTTCTTGGATCGATCCCTTTATCGTTATGTAGTGTCCTTCCTTGTCTCTTCTAATAGTCTTTATTTTAAAGTCTATTTTGTCTGATATAAGAATTGCTACTCCAGCTTTCTTTTGATTTCCATTTGCATGGAATATCTTTTTCCATCCCTTTACTTTCAATCTGTATGTGTCTCTAGGTCTGAAGTGGGTCTCTTGTAGACAGCATATATATGGGTCTTGTTTTTGTATCCATTCAGCCACTCTGTGTCTTTTGGTGGGAGCATTTAGTCCATTTACATTTAAGGTAATTATTGATATGTATGTTCCTATTCCCATTTCCTTAATTGCTTTGGGTTCGTTATTGTAGGTATATTCCTTCTGTTGTGTTTCTTGCCTAGAGAAGTTCCTTTAGCATTTGTTGTAAAGCTGGTTTGGTGGTGCTGAACTCTCTCAGCTTTTGCTTGTCTGTAAAGGTTTTAATTTCTCCATCAAATCTGAATGAGATCCTTGCTGGGTAGAGTAATCTAGGTTGCAGGTTTCTCTCCTTCATCACTTTAATTATGTCCTGCCACTCCCTTCTGGCTTGTAGGGTTTCTGCTGAGAGATCAGCTGTTAACCTGATGGGGATTCCCTTGTGTGTTATTTGTTGTTTTTGCCTTGCTGCTTTTAATATGATTTCTTTGTGTTTAATTTTTGACAGCTTGATTAATATGTGTCTTGGTGTATTTCTCCTTGGATTTATTCTGTATGGGACTCTCTGTGCCTCCTGGACTTGATTAACTATTTCCTTTCCCATATTGGGGAAGTTTTCAACTATAATCTCTTCAAATATTTTCTCAGTCCCTTTCTTTTTCTCTTCTTCTTCTGGAACCCCTATAATTCGAATGTTGGTGCGTTTAATGTTGTCCCAGAGATCTCTGAGACTCTCCTCTGTTCTTTTCATTCTTTTTTCTTTATTTTGCTCTGCATCAGTTATTTCCACTATTTTATCTTCCACCTCACTTATCCGTTCTTCTGCCTCAGTTATTCTGCTATTGATCCCATCTAGAGTATTTTTCATTTCATTTATTGTGTTTTTAATCGATGCTTGATTCATCTTTAGTTCTTCTAGGTCCTTGTTAACTGTTTCTTGCATGTTGTCTATTCTATTTCCAAGATTATGGATCATGGAAATAGAATCTTGGATCAGCTTTACTATCATTATTCTGAATTCTTTTTCAGGTAGACTGCCTATTACCTCTTCATTTGTTAGGTCTGGTAGGTGTTTATCTTGCTCCTTCACCTGCTGTGTGTTTTTCTGCCTTCTCATTTTGCTTATGTTACTGTGTTTGGGGTCTCCTTTTTGCCGGCTGCAGATTCGTAGTTCCCGTTGTTTTTGATGTCTGACCCCAGTGGCTAAGGTTGTTTCAGTAGGTTGTGTAGGCTTCCTGGTGGGGGGGACTAATTCCTGTGCTCTGGTGGTTGAGGCTCGATCTTGTCTTTCTGGTGGACAGGTCCACGTCTGGTGGTGTGTTTTGGGGTGCCTATGGCCTTATTATGTTTTTAGGTAGCCTCTCTGCTAATGGGTGGGGTTGTGTTCCTGCCTTGCTAGTTGCTTGGCATAGGGTGACCCGCACTGTAGCTTGCTGGTCGTTGACTGAAGCTGGGTGCTGGTGTTGGGATGGAGATCTCTGGGAGATTTTCGCTGCTTGATATTATGTGGAGCTGGGAGGTCTCTTGTGGACCCGTGTCCTGAAGTTGGCTCTCCCACTTCAGAGGCACAGCACTGGCTCCTGGCTGCAGCACCAAGAGCCTTTCATCCACACATTCACAAAAAGAGAGCAGGGGGAAAAATCAAAAATCTTGCTCTCCAAGTCCACCTCCTCAATTTGGGATAATTCGTTGTAAAAAGAGGAAAAGGGCGAGAAGTCTGAAATCTTGCTCTCTAAGTCCACCTCCTTAATTTGGAATAATTCGTTGTAAAAAGAGGAAAAGGGGGGAAAGTCTTAAATCTTGTCCTCAAAGTCCACTTCCTCAATTTGGGATGATTCGCTGTCCATTCATGCACTCCACAGACGCAGGGCACATCAAATGGACCGTGGAGCTTTAATCCGCTGCCTCCGAGGCTGCACAGAGAGATTTCCCTGCCTCTGCTCTCACAGCTCCCGGGTCTCAGCCTTGGACCTGGCCCCGCCTCTGCGCGTAGGTCGCCGGAGGGCGTCCGTTCTTCGCTCAGACAGGACGGGTTTAAAGGAGCCGCTGATTCGGGGGCTCTGGCTCACTCAGGCAGAGGGGAGGGAGGGGCGCGCAGTGTGGGGCGGGCCTGCGGCGGCAGAGGCCGGCGTGACGTTGCAGCAGCCCGTGGCGCTCCATGCGCTTTCCCGGGAAAGCCGTCCCCGGGTCTCGGGGACCCCGGCAGTGGCGGGGTGCACAGGCCCCCCGGAAGGCGGGGCGGACAGTGACCCGCGCTCGCACACAGGCCCCGCGGCGGCGGCAGCAGCGGCGGCGGCGGGCCGCGGCGGCGGGCGGCGGCGGCGGCGGCGGCCCACGCCCGTCTCCGAGGTCCGTGCCTTACCCGCGGCTCGTGCCTGTCTCCGGCGCTTCCCCAAGCAGCCCTCTTAATGCCCTCTCCTCGCGCACCAGGAAACAAAAGGGAAAAAAGTCTCTTGCCTCTTCAGCAGCTCCAGACCCTTTCCCCGGACTCCCTCCGGGCTAGCCGTGGTGCACTAACCCCTTCAGGCTCTCTTCCTGCCGCCAGCCCCAGTCCTCTCCCTGCGCTCCGACTGAAAGCCGATACCCGAGCCTCAGCTCCCAGCCCCGCCCGCCACGGCGGCCGAGCAGACAAGCCTCTCGGGCTGGTGTGTGCCTGAGGGCACCGGTCCTCTGTGCCAGAATCTCTCCGCTTTGCCCTCCGCACCCCTGTTGCTGTGCTCTCCTCCGCTACTCCGAAGCTTTCCCCCTCCGCCACCTACAGTCTCCGCCCGCGAAGGGGCTTGTAGTGTGTAGAAACCTTCCCCCCTTCACGGCTCCCTCCCACTGGTGCAGGTCCCGTCCCTATCCTATTGTCTCTGTTTATTCTTTTTTTCTTTTGCCCTACCCAGGTATGTGGGGAGCTTCTTGCCTTTTGGGGGGTCTGAGGTCTTCTGTCAGCGTTCAGTAGGTGTTCTGTAGGAGTTGTTCCACGTGTAGATGAATTTCTGATGTATCTGTGGGGAGGAAGGTGATCTCCGCGTCTTACTCTTCCGCCATCTTCCTCCGGGCGATCGCAGCTATGATTTAATACTGCATCTTTACACTTGTTTACACTTCTCTTGAGTATTAATGGTATCGCATACAGTCTGTGTTTGTGTGCATGTTTTGATAAAGTTTAACTTTATAATAGATTTGTGTATATTTTATGGTAGCAAATGATAAAACAGACTAGTATCTACATATATTTTATGCATTCATGACATACCTTTTTCTTAATTTTTTAAAATATTTCTAGACTACACCAA
Source organism: Mesoplodon bidens (assembly GCF_964165515.1). Taxonomy (NCBI): domain Eukaryota; kingdom Metazoa; phylum Chordata; class Mammalia; order Artiodactyla; family Ziphiidae; genus Mesoplodon; species Mesoplodon bidens. The sequence continues at coordinate 94,598,947 of NC_138161.1, read as the reverse complement.
TTCATCTATGAGTTTTTTTTAAGTTGTTGCAAATGTCCAAAAATTTTTCCAATGAATTTATTGAAAAAAATTCACATATAAGTGGACCTATGCAGTTCAAGCCCATGTTGTTCAAGGGCCAACTGTATGGTTTTACTATATGTTTTGAACTTTATATAAATTATATAAATTCAGTTGTGTTTTTAACATTATGCTTGTGAGATACACCTATGTTGATCTATAAAAGCACCTGTTTTAATTTTTATTTTCACTGTCATATAATTTTTTTGTGAAGATACCATAATAGATTAATCCACTTCAATGATGTTTTCTATTATCAACAATCTTGTAATAATTATTCTTATGCATATGACTTTATGCATTTGTAAAAGAATTTTTCTAGGTATACATCTATAAATAAAATTGCTAAAGAGTAGCATATTTGCATCTTTAATATTGCAAAACTGCTAACCGATGTGGTTTTACCAACTTACCTCTCACAGCAATATCTGAGTTCCATTAATCTTCATCCTTACTAAAATACAGTATTGTCAGGTATTTTAGTTTTTGCTAATCTGATGGGAATAAAATGTTATCTTACTGTGGTCTAATTTGAATCTCCTTGATTATTATTAATAAATAACATATATTTGCCCTTTATTGACCATTTTTTGTTTTCCCTTCTATGAATATCTGTTCATATCTTTTCCTTTGAACTATTTTTCTTTTACTTGCTGATTTTAAGGAATAGGTTTAGTTTTCTTCTCTTAGTTTGTGAATTACTTTTAATGTATTTTATAATATTTTTGATGTAAAAACATTCTAATTTAAATGCTTGTTTATCCATTATTTCTTTTTTCTTTTTCTTTTTTTTTTTTTTTTTTGCGGTATGCGGGCCTCTCACTGTTGTGGCCTCTCCCGTTGCAGAGCACAGGCTCCGGATGCGCAGGCTCAGTGGCCATGGCTCACGGGCCCAGCCGCTCCGTGGCATATGGGATCCTCCCGGACCAGGGCACGAACCCGTATCCCCTGCATCGGCAGGCAGACTCTCAACCACTGCGCCACCAGGGAGGCCCTATCCATTATTTCTTAATTCATTTCATTTTTAGTGCTGTGTCTCATTTTAAAACAAGATATATGTTTTCATTTGAAAGGTAGAAAATTTCCATCCCTTCTCGTATGTTTTTAATCTGGCTGGTATTGATGTGTGTGTGTGTGTGAGATTTGGGAGAATCCAAATATATATATTTTTCCATTAGTTTTTGTAAATTATTTGTAAATGTGTTATCCTTGCCCAAAAGTTAGGAAAATTACCATTGTATCACTAGAATTTTAGTGTATATGCTGATGGAACATACACAATTTTAAAATGAAATAAAACACAAATGTATTAAATGTGGGTGGAAATTTCTAAAATCATGTTGGTAAATGGATGAATATTTTAGTGAGGAAAACTCTACTTTCACTCAAAATATTTTCTCTAATTGGAGTTAAAACTAACATGAAATGTAGAAACTTTGAAATATAGACCATTTCTTCCCTACCCTTCTGATGTCCATTATAAATTTGCTTTAAATAGTCATGTGTATTTTAAAGAAATTAAGCTAAAGAAATAAGCTGTTATTTACTAAGATATTTACCATTTCTGGTGCTCTTCATTTATTCCTTAAGATCTGAGTTTCTCCTCAGCTTCTTATCCTTTCAGCCTGAAGAACTTGCAGTATAGGTTTACTGGTGATAATTCTCTTAGTTTTCCTTTATATAAAATGTGTTTGTCTTTCATTCTTGGGAGATATTTTTGCTGGATATAGAATTCTGCATTTGTTGTTGTTTTGTTTGTTTGTTTTGCTTTGATAAGCTAAAGATATTGTTCAATGTCTTTGTCCTCCAAAGTTTCTGATAAAAATCCTATGGTATTTTTAAACACAGTTCCTTGTTTGTATGCATGTTTTCGGTTCTCAAGATTTATTTTCTTATCTTTCATTTGCCACCAGCTTGACTATGATGTACTTGGCAGGTGGGGAGTGGTGGGTGGTTTTTTTTGTACTCATTCTGCTTGGAATTTGCTGAGCTTCTAGAATCTGCCATTCACCAAATTTTTAAACTTTTCAATCATTATTTTTTAGAACTTTTTCTGTCCACTTCAGTCTCCTTTTCTTTTGGGACTAAAACTTCACATATATTAGATATTTTGGTCTACTACAGGTCTTCACGTGTCTGTTTATTTTTATTTTTCACGTATTTTCTCTCTTTAGATTAAATAACTTCTATTGCCTTATCTTCAAATTCACTGAATTTTTTTCTCTGTAATCTTCATTCTATTATTAAGTTCAATTAGTGACATTTGAATTTCTAACTTATTTTTTGCTTTTAAGATTGTTATTTAGTTTTTTTTTGTGTATTCTATTTCTCTGCTAATATTTCCTATCTTTGCATTTATTACAAGAGTATTTTCTTTTACCTCATTGAATATATATTTATATCACCTGCTTTAAAGTCATTGTCTGATAATTCCAACTTTGAATCATCTCAGGATTGGGCCCTGTTGATTGTTTTTACCCATGAAAATGGCTCATATTTTCTTGGTTATCTGTACGTAACATAATTTTGATTGCATCTTAAACATTGTAAATGTAGGCTCTAGATTCTGCTATATCCCTTAAAGTATATTGGTGTTTTTGTTGTTGCAGGTAATTAAGTTGTTCAGATTCAAACTGCAAACTCTGGCTCAACCATGGTGAGTGACATCTCAAATCTAATTTTAATTCTTTTATATTTGGCTGGTCTGCTGGTAGCTTTCCCCATGCATACACAGTTCAGGATCTTCCAGAGATTTGGGCAGAGTTTATTCACACAATTTGAAGATTCCCTTGTCCAGCTCTCTCTTTTCCATGGTTCCCTCCCATTTTCCATCATCTCTGGTTTCTGGCTTTATTCCCTGATTTCTCAGGACATAAAGACAGTGGACTTTCTATCAGAATATTAGAATTTTAGCCACTCCTCATTGAGCCAAATCCATAGGGACAGAAAACATACACAGTATTACTTCCATTTTTCTAGTGCCAACTTCTTTTCAGAATCTGCCTGCCTTATTTCTTCTCCAGAGCCCTCAAGATATTGCTTTTAGTATTTTGTCCAGAGTTTATTGTTGTTATTAGCAGAGGGGCATCAACATTTTTTCTATGGAATAATGAAGCATTGGTAGGGTATGACTTTTTTTAAATGAACAAATAAAAATGATTAATTCTTATAACTTATTCTCTCTAGATAAGAATACAGTCATCTTAGGAAGCTATTTATTTAATCTGGCAAATGCTACATTTTTCAACACATGTCTAGAACTTCTTTTGAAATTGCCTTAAGAGCCTGTAATATATTTTTTAACTTACTAAGAACTGACACTTATCTAAATAGTGAGTGACATCTATGTCAAGAGGAAATTTGATATTTTTTATACAGGCAAAATACATTTGGGGAGATTAAGTCAAATAAATAAGATGGCTACTATGAACTATGAACTGTGGTCCCCTAAAATTCATTTTATAGTCCTAACCCCCCCAGTGTAACTATATTTGGTAGTAGGACCTTTAAGGAGGTAATTAATATTAAATGATGTTATAAGAGTGGAGTCCTAATCTGAGTAGAAGAAGAAGAGACACCAGAGTTCACTCTCTGTGCACACACAGAGGAAAGGCCATGTGAGAACACAGTAAGAAGGTGACCATCTGCAAAGCATGAAGAGAGGCCTCACTAGAAGCCAACCCTCCTGGAACCTTGATCTTAGACTGCCAGCCTCTAGAACTGTGAGAAAATAACTTCTGTTGTTTAAGCTACCCAGTCTGTGCTATTTTGTTATGGCAGCATGAGCACACTAGTACAATAACATAACTTGCTTATACCATGTTTCGAGGGTAAAAATGCTGTAAATACATAAAACAATGAAAAAAAAGAATTTGGGGAAAGAGAAATAAGTTAAAAAGCATTTTGTACAATGGCAACATGCTTAGAGTCAGTAGTATATCCCAATGCAGTTCCGTTTAAAAGGAGCAATCTCCATGAGGACCATCTGGGCTCTGGGGAGGAAACAGTTTCATGATAATAGATCTATATCTTGTACATTATTTACCCTTTTGATAACACTATGTTAGACTACTCCAAAATTACACACCTCAAATTTGTTTTAGACTATAGAATGCTCAAAAAAGCATTTTGCAAGCTTTCAATATGTATGTGTTTCTATTTTAAGCAGATACTTATTACCATATTTAGGAACCCTTTGACCTTAGAGTGAGAAGATAGTATTTATTTGGTTTAAATCTGCAGGACTGTCATGAATCCACGAGAGAAGTTACTTAGAGAGCTTAGGAGAGATAAAAAAATAATCACTCATTACTCTGCCATCTAGCAGCTGTGACCCGGTGGTGAGGGTTTATATGTGTGCATGTGTGTTTAAATTTGCTAAAGGAATGGAACAGTAAATCACCAACAATAACAGGCAGATCAATACTCTCTCTCACCTCTTTTGTGAGATCTGGAGCATGGCCTGAATCTGTCAGACAGAATTAAAGGGCTCAGGATGTCAGGGAGAATGCCAACAAATAGACCTGCCATGCTGTCCATTAACAAAAGCCCCCAATCACCACCATTGCCACTGTTACCACTTTAAAAGGGTGACATTTTGGGACTGGCCACTTTTAAATGAAAGGTGGTCTGGATATTCACAGCAGAGATTACTTGCATTTCTAATAAATAAAATATACACTAATTCCGTGATAACACTGAATAAACTCCGCAGAAAAGAGGAATCACTGTGCTTTACCATGATGGGGGAAATGCCATTTGATCAAAAAACAGATAGGGGAGGGTACTGTGAGACTCACGAGCACAGATCATGGTTGGCTTGAAAGTTTCCATCACGTGCACAATCCTTCCTTTGGCAAAGGCTAATGCCTAAGGCTCTCTGGGTTCTTTTGTCTCTGTACAACAACTACAGCACATCATGCATCTGGCCAATTGTGCAGTGGGACACCACAGGGAGGGTTTCCATCCCAGCACCAGCTGGTGATGATTTTATGTCAACCAGCATGAGGACTGATAGCTTCCATAAATTCACATCCAGCTAGTGTACCCACAGATGCCATTCTTATTCTTATCTTGAAAATTTACTAAATTTTAGCCTGAGAAATATCCTGCAGCAGTGAATTCTGAAAGCTGATTATGCACCACATAAAAAGTCTTTTTATCCATTTTCAATCTGCTGCCTTTTGAATTCCATCCAGTTTCTGCTTTTTCTCAAATTAAGGTGAATGGTGGTATGGTATATAATTAGGCCATGTTGTACTATTTATTACTACATTCACCTTAATCTTATTATCTCTGCAGACATGCTAGGTCAATTCCAGCAGCGTTTGAGCAGAAGATGTGGTTAATTTTAAATGAACTGAATAGAACTAATAATATGTTTGATTGAGATAAACTCCAAATTGAAAGAAATTGTCATAGGGATTTTATTCTGTTATTAACATTGGCAGGAGGGAAGTAGGTATTTTACAGGTGCAATACTGGGGCCAGGGTGTCTCTCTGTATTTGTGAAAAGCTGTGAAGACATGGGAAAATATCTATAGATACTTTATTCACTTTGCATTAGTTGTAGGTGAATAATAGATTGTAAATTTTCAGTTGTGTGATTGTGAGCCTTCCAAAGGATGAATTTGTAGCAGACATTTGTGATAGATCAAGAGTTTGTAGTCAGCAAATTCTAATACTTGGCACTTCTAAAATAGAATGTTAGCAAGGAAATAATTGGAAGTATTTTAGAGAACTGCAGTCTGAAAAATATAGTAAATGTCTATACACTCCCATAATGGAAATAGAATATAGATTGTTCTGCTGAAAAATAAAAGGAATGTTTTATAGATAATAAGCATTATATTTACTACAGATATTAAATACATATAATCTAGGGTTTAACACATCCTAATTTCATTTATAATAACATTTTAGATCATAAGCTTGTGAATAAACTACATTACAGATCTGTAGAGTCCCAGTGCCCTGATTTCTGCACTGGTTTGCTCCTTTATCCAACAATTTTCAGGGACCCTTAAGCTCATTCTCTCTCTTTTTCTTTCTCTCCCCTCCCCACTTTCTTCTCTGGTGTAGGCTACGCAAGAGATTACTGAAATTAACACCGCCTGTTTATCCTTTCTTGTTGGGTTTGCTAATCTACCTGCTTTTCTATATGGACTCTGAACTGGCCACATCCTCAGACTGGTTTCTATTCTAACCCAAAGCACATATGAAGTCTTTGTTGAGGAAACTCACCCTCAACATCTCCTTGCCTCTCCTTGCTGCCTCCTTGTGATTTTTATACTTTTCTTGTTTCTGGCTTTCCCCTTGAATATATGACCACCTATCCTGTTTTATCCATCTGATTTTCCTTTGCTTATATATTTTTGGTCCATGACTGACAGTTTTCTGCTTTCCCTAAATCATGAGTGTCCTGACTCTTACATTACTGCAGTATATGCCTGCATTTTTGATTCCCTGTCTAGTTGCTGACCCACTGTTACATCTGACTCCAACTTCCAGCTCACACCCCATTACTTCATTTGCAGCTCACAGATGGACACACTGTTGGTTTTTCTAGGAATCAAGGTTTTTTTTATACCTTTCTTCTTTTTTTTAAATTATAAAATAATACATGGTTCTTGTGAAATATCTGCAAATTACCCATAAAGTAGAAAGAATCAGAACAAAACAAAGCCAATCAATAAATCCACAACCCAGAGACAAGCAGTATGGACATTTTAGCATTTTCTTTCCCGTTTTTTTTTTTAAACATAATTCAGACAATGTTAACGGGAATTTTTTTGAAAATTCAACTTTATGTCATAAACATTTTCATATATCATGAAAAAACCTTGACACACATGCTTTTTTAGTGGTAGGTTGTTTCACTTTGTAAATCTCCCATAGTCATTGTAAATCTCCCAGAATCATGCCTGTACTTCTGCCATTAATATTATGCCTAAAAATATTATATAGGTAAAGCTCTGATGAATATCCTGTGTGTAAATAAAAATGGAGCAGAACTAGGATTAGAGAACTACTCCTATTAGATAGATGAAAGTGCTTGTATAGTTTGGGAAGCAGAGTAGGTGCAGAAACATGGGCTTTTTTATCGGTACTACATATGGGAGAAACATAGTTTGTGCAAGTTCAAATTCAGATATGACTGTATCATAATATATGCATATTACCCTATGATAATATGTGCCACAATAATATGCATCATTCTCTATTTTATTTTATGACTCATGGTGAAATTTTCTCTCATATCTCATCTTTGTCTGTAATATTTGATTGCAGCATACAATCTTGAATGTCCAATATTTTCTCCATGATCACCTCTATGACTGTTAAATTATTGTGTTTTCTTTTATTCTCACTCCCATGTCTGTTTCTGGACCATCTTCTGCACATGTTAGCTCTCTTTGGGTCTCAGTTGTTTTCTGATAAGAAGCTAGTATTTGATTGAACTTTTGTTTTTCTGTATTCAATGTGTCATTTCTCTCTGGCTGCTTTCAAGGTTTGCTTTTTCTTTATCTTTGGTCATTAGCAGTATGACTGATGTACTTGGAGGCATTTGTTGGTACCTACTCTGCTTAAATCTTTATAAATACGTCTTTCACCAAATTTGGGAGATCTTTGGCTCTTATATCTTCCAATATTTTACCTGAAAGTCCCTCTAGGACTCCAACAATATGTATTTCATACATTTTGGTATTCTCGCATAGACTCCTAAGAAACTATTAACTTATTAACCTTTTTTTCCTCTTGCACTTCTTCATATCAGATCATTTCTATTAGCGTATATTTGAATTCAATAACTCTTTCTTTAGAAATTTTTATACTGCTATTAAGCACATTCATTGAATGTTTTATATTAGATACTGTGTTTCTGTTTTTATTTCAGAAATTCCTTTTGGTTCTTTTTTATAACATCTTTATTGGAATATAATTGCTTTACAATTGTGTGTTAGTTTCTGCTTTATAACAAAGTGAATCAACTATACGTATACATATATCCCCATATACTCTCCCTCTTGCGTTTCCTTCCCACCCTCCCTATCTACCCCTCTAGGTGGACACAAAGCACCGAGTTGATCTCCCAGTATTATGTGGCTGTTTCCCACTAGCTATCTGTTTTACATTTGGTACTGTATGTATGTCCATGCCACTTTCTCACTTCGTCCCAGGTTACCCTTCCCCCTCCCCGTGTCCTCAAGTTGATTCTCTACGTCTGCGTCTTTATTGCTGTCCTGCCCGTAGATTCTTCAGAACCATTTTTTTTCTTAGATTCCATATATATGTGTTAACATACAGTATTTGTTTTTCTCTTTCAGACTTACTTTCCTCTGTATATGGGCTGTAGATCCATCCACCTCACTACAAATAAGTCAATTTCGTTTCTTTTTATGGCTGAGTAATATTCCATTGTATATATGTGCCACATCTTCTTTATCCAGTCATCTGTCGATGGACACTTAGGTTGCTTCCATGTCCTGGCTATTGTAAATAGAGCTGCAATGAACTCTGTGGTACATGACTCTTTTTGGATTATGGTTTTCTCAGGGTATATGCCCAGTAATGGGATTGCTGGGACGTATGGTAGTTCTCTTTTTAGTTTTTTAAGGAACCTCCATACTGTTGTCCATAGTGGCTGTGTCAATTTACACTTCCACCAAGAGTGCAAGAGTGTTCCCTTTTCTCCACACCCTCTCCAGCATTTATAGTTTGTAGACTTCTTGATGATGGCCATTCTGACTCGTGTGAGGTAACAGCTCATTGTAGTTTTGATGTGTATTTTCTTTTATTTCTCTAATGATTAGTGATGTTGAGCATCCTTTCATATGTTTGCTGGCAATCTGTATATCTTCTTTGGAGAAATGTCTATTTAGGTCTTCTGTACATTTTTGGATTGGGTTGTTTGTTTTTTTTGATATTGACCTGCATGAGCTGCTTGTATATTTTGGAGATTAATCCTTTGTCAGTTGCTTCATTTGCAAATATTTTCTCCCATTCTGAGGGTTGTCTTTTTGTCTTGTTTATAGTTTCCTTTGCTGTGCAAAAGCTTTTAAGTTTCATTAGGTCCCATTTGTTTATTTTTGTTTTTATTTCCATTTCTCTAGGAGTTGGGTCAAAAAGAATCTTGCTGTGATTTATGTCATAGAGTGTTCTGCCTATGTTTTTCTCTAAGAGTCTGATAGTGTCTGGCCTTACATTTAGGTCTTTAATCCATTTTGAGTTTATTTTTGTATAAAAATACACTATTAAGGACACTATTAGGGAGTGTTCTGATTTCATTCTTTTACATGTAGCTGTCCAGTTTTCCCAGCACCACTTATTGAAGAGACTGTCTTTTTTCCATTGTATATTCTTGCCTCCTTTATCAAAGATAAGGTGACCATATGTGCGTGGGTTTATCTTTGGGCTTTCTATCCTGTTCCATTGATCTATATTTCTGTTTTTGTGCCAGTACTGTACTTCTTGATTACTGTAGCTTTGTAGTATAATCTGGAGTCAGGGAGCCTGATTCCTCCAGCTCCGTTTTTCTTTCTCAAGATTGCTTTGGCTATTCGGGTCTTTTGTGTTTCCATACAAATTGTGAAATTTTTTGTTCTAGTTCTGTGAACAGTGCCATTGGTAGTTTGATAGGGATTTCACTGAATCTGTAGATTGCTTTGGGTAGTAGAGTCATTTTCACATGTTGATACTTCCAATCTAAGAACATGTTATATCTATCCATCTGTTTGTATCATCTTTAATTTCTTTCATCAGTGTCTTATGGTTTTCTGCATACAGGTCTTTTGTCTCTTTACATATGTTTATTTCTAGGTATTTTATTCGTTTTGTTGCAATGGTAAATGGGAGTGTTTCTTTAATTTCTCTTTCCGATATTTCAACATTAGTGTATAGAAATGCAAGAGTTTTCTGTGCCTTAATTTTGTATACTGCTACTTTACCAAATTCATTGATTAGCTCTAGTGGTTTCTTGGTGGTATCTTTAGGTTACTCTATGTATAGCATCATGTCATCTGCAAACAGTGACAGCTTTACTTCTTCTTTTCTGATTTGGATTCCTTTTATTTCTTTTTCTTCTCTGATTGCTGTGGCTAAAACTTCCAAAACTATGTTGAATAATAGTGGTGAGAGTGGACAAGTTTGTCTTGCTCCTGATCTTAGAGGAAATGGTTTCAGTTTTTCACCATTGAGGATGATGTTAGCTGTGGGTTTGTCATATATGGCCTTTATTATGTTGAGGTAAGTTCCCTCTATGCTTACTTTCTGGAGGCTTTTTATCGTAATGGGTGTTGAATTTTGTCAAAAGCTTTTTCTGCATCTATTGAGACGATCATGTGGTTTTTCTCCTTCAAGTTGTTAATATGGTTTATCACATTGATTGATTTGTGTATATTGAAGAATTCTTGCATTCCTGGGATAAACCCCACTTGATAATGATTTATGATCCTTTTAATGTGCTGTTGGATTCTGTTTGCTAGTATTTTGTTGAGGATTTTTGCATCTATGTTCATCAGTGGTATTGGCCTGTAGAATTCTTTTTTGTGACATCTTTGTTGGGTTTTGGTATTGGGGTGATGGTGGCCTTATAGAATGAGTTTGGGAGTGTTCTTCCCTCTGCTACATTTTGGAAGAGTTCGAGAAGGATACGTGTTAGCTCTTCTCTAACTGTTTGATAGAATTCACCTGTGATGCCATCTGGTCCTGAGCTTTTGTTTGTTGGAAGATTTTTTTTTTTTTTTAAAGTTTATTTATTTATTTTTTTAATTAGTTTCTGCTTTATAACAAAGTGAATCAGTCATACATATACATCTGTTCCCACATCCCTTCCCTCATGCATCTCCCTCCCTCCCACCCTCCCCATCCCACCCCTCCACAGTCTCAATTTCAGTGCTGGTGATTGTTTGTTTATATTTTCTATTTTTTCCTGGTTCAGTCTCAGAAGGTTGTGCTTTTCTAAGAATTTGTCCTGTTCTTCCAGGTTGTGCATTTTATTGGCATATAGTTTCTTGTAGTAATCTCTCATGATCCTTCATATTTCTACAGTGTCAGTTGTTACTTCTCCTTTTTTATCTTTAATTCTATTGATTAGAGTCTTCTCCCTTTCTTTCTTGATGAGTCTGGCTAATGGTTTATCAATTTTGTTTATCTTCTCAAAGAACCAGCTTTTAGTTTTATTGATCTTTGCTATCGTTTCTTTCATTTCTTTTTCATTTATTTCTGATCTGACCTTTATGATTTCTTTCCTTCTGCTAACTTTTGTTTTTTTTGGTTCTTCTTTCTCTAATTGCTTTAGGTGTAAAGTTAGGTTGTTTATTTGAGATCTTTCTTGTTTTTGAGGTAGGACTGTATTGCTGTAAACTTCCCTCTTAGAACTACTTTTGCTGCATACCTTAGGTTTTGGGTTGTCGTGTTTGCATTGTCATTTGTTTCTAGGTATTTTTTGATTTCCTCTTTGATTTCTTCAGTGATCTCTTGGTTATTGAGTAGTGTGTTGTTTAGCCTCCATCTGTTTGTATTTTTTACAGATTTTTTTCCTGTAAGTGATATCTAGTCTCATAGCGTTGTAGTCAGAAAAGATACTTGATACAATTTCAATTTTCTTAAATTTACCAAGGCTTGCTTTGTGACCCCAGATATGCTCTATCCTGGAGAATGTTCCATTAGCACTTGAGAAGAACGTGTATTCTGTTGTTTTTGGATGGAATATCCTATAAATGTCAATTAAGTCCATGTTGTTTAATGTATCATTTAAAGCTTGTGTTCCCTTATTTATTTTCATTTTGGATGATCTGTCCATTGGTGAAAGTGGGGTGTTAAAGTCCCCTACTGTGAATGTGTTATTGTCACTTTCCCCTTTTATGGCTGTTAGCATTTGCCTTATTTATTGAGGTGCTCCTATGTTGGGTGCATAAATATTTACAATTGTTCTATCTTCTTCTTGGATTGATCCCTTGATCATTATGTAGTGTCCTTCTTTGTGTCTTGTAATAGTCTTTGTTTTAGTCTATTTTGTCTGATAATGAGAATTGCTACTCCAGCTTTCTTTTGATTTCCATTTGCATGGAATATCTTTTTCCATCCCCTCATTTTCAATCTGTATGTGTCCCTAGGTCTGAGATGGGTCTCTTGTAGACAGCATATATACACGTCTTGTTTTTGTATCCTTTCAGCCAGTCTATGTCTTTTGGTTGGAGCGTTTAATCAATTTACGTTTAAGGTAGTTATCGGTATGTATGTTCCTATTACCATTTTGTTAATTGTTTTGGGTTTGTTAGTGTAGGTCTTTTCCTTCTCTTGTGTTTCCTGCCTAGAGAAGTTCCTTTAGCATTGGCTGTAAAGCTGGTTTGGTGGTGCTGAATTCTCTTAGGTTTTGCCTGTCTGTAAAGTTTTTAATATCTCCAGTGAATCTGAATGAGATCCTTGGTGGGTAGAGTAACCTTGGTTGTAGGTTTTTCCCTTTCATCACTTTAAATATGTCCTGCCACTCTCTTCTGGCTTGCATAGTTTCTTCTGAAAGATCAGGTGTTAACCTTATGCGAATTCCCTTGTATATTATTTGTTGTTTTTCCCTTTCTGCTTTTAATAAATTTTTCTTTGTATTTAATTTTTGATAGTTTGATTATTATGTGTCTTGGCGTGTTTCTCCTTAGATTTATCCTGTATGGGACTCTCTGTGCTCCTTGGACTTGACTGACTCTTTCGTTTCCCATATTAGGGAGGTTTTCAACTATAATCTCCTCAAATATTTTCTCAGTCCCTTTTTTTTTCTCTTCTTCTTCTGGGATCCCTGTAATTCCAATGTTGGTGCATTTAATGTTGTCCCAGAGGTCTGTTAGACTGTCCTCAATTCTTTTCATTCTTTCTTTCTTTATTCTGCTCTGCAGTAGTATTTCACTATTTTATCTTCCAGGTCACTTATCCGTTCTTCTGCCTCAGTTATTCTGCTATTGATTCCTTCTAAAGAATTTTTAATTTCATTTATTGTGTTGTTCATTTGTTTGTTTGCTCTTTAGTTCTTCTAGGTCCCTGTTAAACATTTCTTGTATTTTCTCCATTCTGTTTCCAAGATTTTGGATCATCTTTACTCTGACTTCTTTTTCAGGTAGACTGCCTATTTTCTCTTCATTTGTATGGTCTGATGGGTTTTTACCTTGCTCCTTCATCTGCTGTATGTTTCTCTGTCTTTTCATTTTGCTTAACTTACTGTGTCTGGGGTCTCCTTCCCACAGGCTTCAGGTTTGTATTTCCCGTTGTTTTTGGTGTCTGCCCCCTGTGACTAAGTTTGGTTCAGTGGGTTTGTAGGCTCCCTGGTGGAGGGGACTGGTGCCTGTGTTCTGGTGGATGAGGCTGGATCTTGTCTTTCTGGTTGCCATTACTGTGTCTGGTGGTGTGTTTTGGGGTGTTTGTGATCTTATTATGATTTTAGGCAGTCTCTCTGCTAATGGGTGGGGCTGTATTCCTGTCTTGCTATTTGTTTGGCATGCAGTGTCCAGCCCTTGAGCTTGCAGGTCGTTGAGTGGGGCTGGGTCTTAGCATTGAAATGGAGATCTATGGGAGAGCTTTCAATGATTTATATTACAAGAGGCCAGCAGGTCTCTGGTGGACCAATGTCCTGAACTTGACTCTCCCACCTCAGCGGCTCATGCCTGCCACCTGGCCAGAGCACCAAGACCCTGTCAGCCACACGGCTCTATAACTCTGTCCATTGCAGTTTTTGCTTTGAAGATTCCTATCCAAATGGAAAATGAATTATGTCCCACTGGATTCCACTGGAGGTGCCACTCACGCAAGTCACAGGTGGGGAGGTGATTCTTTTTTATATGTCTATTTCTCTGCTGAGATTTCCTCCTTTTTCACAGAATATAAGCATATTTTTCCTTACTTTGTTGAGCATATTCAAAATAGCTGCTTAAAAACCCTTGACTGGTAATAACAACATCTGCATTATCTTGAGTTTGGGCTCTGTTGATTGTTCTCCCCTTGAAAATTGGTCATATATTCCTACTTTTAATATATCATGTAGTTTTGGAATATATACTGGTTATTATGAATCATGTGTGGTACAGACTTTGGATTCTGTTATATTCCTATAAAGAGAACTCAAACTCAAGCTCTGAATTCATAGTTTAGTTTTTGTTTGTTCGTTTTTGTTTTTAGCCTTAAATGTGCTCCTTAGAAGCTGCCCTTTTGAATGTGTAGTTCAGGGGTGAGCCAGAGATTTGAGCAGAGTTATTTACATAATTGGGGCCTCTTCCATCCCTCTCTTCTTCCTAAGATTCTCCGCTTCACTGTCCAGTTACTATGGATGCCCCATATTCTGTATTCTGGTTCCTCAATAATCTGGTATATCCTTATGGGCTTTAGCCACTTTGCATGCCAACTGTATCCTACTCTTAGGCTAAAAGCCATTAAAATGGGAAAGTTACCTCATACGCTTTCTTTTTTCTACCTATTGATTGCCCTCTGGTATCTGACAAATGTCATTTTCTCTCTGGTGCCTTGGGTAGTTGTTTTATATTATTCTGTCTAGAGTGTATAGTTGTTATTTATAGGAGCTTGGTCTGATAGGAGCTACTCAGTCATTACTAAGAGTGGAAGTTTAGCCATGTTTTCTGATAGAAATTCATATTTGTGTATATCTGACTTTCCCTCATTTGCGACTGACATGTAAAGAAGATATTTTACAGGTGGAGTAAGTGCCCTGAGACTCCAGATTTATGAACTGTCAAGGGAAAAAACTCCAATAGTGGCTGGGCTTTCCTTCCTGCAGCTTTCAGCTGCTGGAGGGTAGTTTGCTCACCTCCATCCAGAGTTTTGCCAGAGACATGTAAAATGGGTCAGGATTTTGCTCTCAGAATTTTAAAGTAATTTAAAACCCCTTGTGTCTGAAAATAGAGGTGGATTAGGGAGTACCATGGATAGATTTGGAATATTACTGTTTTCTAGAAGATGGGATTCTTGATTAACTGTCATGAAGCAGGTAGAATGGTAGATTCAGCTCATAGCAATGTGTCTCAAAGTGTGGCCATCGAGGCCATCTCAAACTGCATCAGAATCATCTGGAGTATTTGTTTTAAAAAAAATTTCTAGCCCACCCCAGGCCTGCTGAATAATAAGCTTTGCAGACATCTGCATTCATATGTGGGTGATGCCTGCATTCATTAAAATTGGAGAACTACTTCTCTGTGTCAGTGGTTCTTAAACCTGGCTGCACATTAGAGTCACCTGGGGAGCTTTTAAATCTTACAGATTCCCAGACATCCTCAGAGGCTCTCTTAATTGGTGCGGTTTGGGGCACTTGTATTTTTTTAACTTGCCTGGGTGATTCTCATGTTCTGTCAACGTTGAAAAGCACTGCTTTTTGTGAATAGTAGTTGCTTTCTAGAGGGTCAATAGAATGACTTCTAAGACTTTGAGGACAATGGGACAAAAGATAACACTAACTAGTAACTCTTCCCGGACATTTAGGCAGAAAATATATCTATGAATATGGCAGTAATTTCTGGGTGCTCTTTTGGCACATCTAAGAGGACTAAAAAGATGCTATGAAATCATTCTACAATGGTATTTCTAATTTGTAAATCCTAAATCAAAACTGAACATGTTTCTTTACTATAGAAATTTGCAGAACCCAGTTCGTACATATCCCAGAGACAGATGTGGTATGCCCCATTTCTCAAACTTATTTAATTATGTGACTCTTTTACTTATGCAGCACTTATTAACATCTTGCATAAACAATCTGGGAAGTATTTGTTCTAGGAGGCATTCATGTAGAGCAAACATACTAGCTAGTCAGATCTTCGAATTCTATAGTTTATAATATAACTGGTAAGTTTTTAATATCTTCATTTTTAATGCTGGAGGTTTCTGCATCAAAGAAAAGCAAATTATTTTACTCACAAAGCAATCTCAGCATTAGTACTTTTTCCTCCACTTGGGGAATATGTTACCTGCATGTGCAGAAGGGGATTTTACACTATAGATGAGGAATTCCAAAACTATAGATTTCAGAGCTTCTATAAGAACTTCTCTCCCAGAGACAAGGAGAGAAAATTTTGCTCTCTAATGGAAACAAATTCTTCCTTGGAGGAGATAGGGAAGATCCCCAGGTATTTATAACAACAACGCTTTAAAATGTAAACAAATGGCTCCAGATATTATCACTCTATGAATTGTAAATGCAAGCGTTCAGGAAAATAAATCTCTATATTTTTCTAGTGGATTTTATCTATTTTTCTATAAGATTGCTATTCAATTCTTTAACACATGTTGCTGGCAATCTTGGTTCACACATCCCTGAGCAGGCAAAAACATGAAAATATGAATATTTTCCTCACAATGCCATCTACTATCAACTGGGAGCAACCTCACTCCCTCCAACTATGTCCCCGATTCAACAATAGTTCTAGTATCAATCCTAGCAATGCACTCCCTTTATGAGGTGACTACCCAGAATAACTCCAAGACATGAAGGCAGACTTACAAAGCACCTTGCTATATGAAAAACATAAGTAAAAATTGATTGCCCACTGTCTTAGTCCATTTGGGCTACTGTAACAAAATATCGTAGACAGGGTGCCTTATAAACAGCAGAAATTTGTCTATCAAAGTTCTGGAGGTTGGATGTCCAAAGTTAGGGGCCCTTTTCTAAGTTGCAGACTACTGACTTCCCAGTTGTATCCTCACATGGTGGAAGGGGCAAGGGAGCTGTCTTGGTCCTCTTTTAATAAAGGAACTAATTTAGGACCTAATCACCTCCCAAAGATCCTACCTCCTAATGCCATCTCATAAGGCATTAAGTTTTCAATATATGAATTTTAGGGGGACACAAGCACTCAAACCATACGAACCATCAAGCAAAATATTTACTTGTTTATGTCCAACTGCATTTATCAACCTGCCCTTTCTCTAAGACTGTCCCTCAACCCTAGAAATTAGAATTGCTGCAAGGTATTTATACAATGAGCTACAATAATAATTAGTTATTAATTAATTTAAGGTTACTAAAACCCACCATATAACCTTGTTCTCTTGCTTAATTCAATGCAGTGTCTCATTAGTACTTCCCTCATCAGTCAGATATGGTTTTTCACTATATGTAGCACAATAACACTGTCCATTCCTTTGTTATGAACAGGAATCCCAATTATATAACTAAACTATCCAATGGTCATATAATTTCTGGGGATATCTGCCTTGCTTTGAAACTTTGGATGTAATGGAACTAAAGCTACACCTGAAAAACAGACTGCCACTTCAATTTACTCAAAACTTTGGAAGCTTTCTGGGATTCTACCTGTTGTTAGAGATTCTCTCATTCTATTCAATCTAGATATGAGTGACTACAGACTCATCAATCTGTTACTCATTGTAGAATCTAATTTCCTAATGAACACATAGATGGTTTGTTATATTAGTAATCCATAGATGTTCTTGAAAATTATAATTTGTAATGATAATTTACACATTCCTAATAGCAACCATGATTTTTTTTCTTACAGTTTTTAAACTCTCAAGAAGATATCACAGAGAATAATGGTTTAAAAGGTGAGCTCTGACACCAAACTGCCTGAGTTCAAATCCTAGGTCTGCTATTTTCTAGCAGCAGTAAGTATATTAGTAGGTATATCATTTAACTTCTTTGTTCCTCAGTTTCTTCTTTAGTTAAATGAGGTTGTTGTTACTTAGGTCAAAGAGTTGTTATAGGATTAAATGAGTTAAAGTATGTAAAGTGTTGAAAACAGAGTTTCTCCCTTAGGACTCCATAATTATTTACCATTACAACACAGATTCTGTAAGTCTAGTTTGTTAATTTTATCTGAGAATACTGTGATTTTACTATTGTTGGCCCTGTATCTACAGCAGTTTTTCCAGATAGTATGGAATGGACTTTAGCAGAGGCATAGTTAAGCAGTTTGAAATATAAATGGAAACCAGAAATGTAAATGACAGTTTACATATTGGGTAACAGGTCTAATTCACTGTGTAAGTATTGGATAGGTGGATGGTAGCAAAGCATGGGAGATGAGGTGGGGATCGAATAAGCTAGGCAGCAAGTCAGCAATAGATTTTTCCATGAAAAGAAATGAATAGGATTTAAACAATTTGAACCATAAATCTCAAGTCAGGGCCAAGAGTTAACCTGGGATGAAAGAGAATCAGTTATGACAGTGGCTGTCAGACAAGAGACTGTGTTGATAAATGCTGACAGCTAAGAGTGCTGCTATTTCTGCTGGCTCTTATTGTCCTAATAGTACAGAAGGCACGATGGCCCCTAAATTTTTGTACAGGCATTTCAAGGATTTAGAACTTGCTGGAAAGATAATTTGGTAGAGAGATCCTTGATAATATTTTCTCCCATGAGGAGAACAACATTCACATGCCTATCTACTTCCAGCTCACTGGTCCCCAAGGCACTTTGAATGCTCTGATCCTGAGGGTCCTCCCACATCTCTTCTGGAGCTGATATCCTCCCTTGGTTTCATTTAAAAGCACTTTACCCATTTCATTCCGTGAGTTCATTCTGGGATAATTGTCAATTTTATCATGAGTCTTTGTATGTACATATGTACATGTATATGTATCTCTTGCTGTTTTAAATTTTAGTTTGCCTTTGATCTTGATGAATTTTGAGGTCTTCTTCCTCATGGTAAGCACTCCTTCTGTGCTTTAAAGGCTTTTTCTCCATGAAAGTCTCGCTTGCTTTTATTGATAAATCATGCAAAGCTGATCCATTTATTTATTTAGGTCTATTTATAGATGTCATTTCAATTTGCATTTTGGTATTTCTAATTCATTAGCCACATATATGCTGGGCCTCCAATACAGAGATCTGGAAATAATCTCCAAGTTTTCTGTGCATTTTTCACTTTTTAAGTTACCGTCTTTTAGGTAATATAGTGCACCATTTTAAACGGCTGTTCAGTTGAATAATTTAATTAGTCCATTTTTCTCAAGTAAGAAGCTCACTACACACATAATAGGAATTTATTGACTTTACAAAAAGAGTTTACAATGCACCAGTATTCTATTTAATATCTATTGTAAGCTATCTTTAAACGTTATATGTAAACAGTTAATGATATAAATCAGAGTTAAGAAAGTACTTAAAAATTGTACTCTGGGGGCTTCCCTGGTGGAGCAGTGGTTGAGAGTCCGCCTGCCGATTCAGGGGACGCGGGTTCGTGCCCCGGTCCAGGAAGATCCCACATGCCGCGGAGCGGCTGGGCCCGTGAGCCATGGCCGCTGAGCCTGCGTGTCCGGAGCCTGTGCTCTGCAACGGGAGAGGCCACAACAGTGAGAGGCCCGCGTACAGCAAAAAAAATTGTACTCTGGGCAGTGATAAGCAGAGTGTTTATTAACCAGATTTAATTCTGATAAGGAGTGAGCCATAGCAGCTATGGAGATGGCCAAAGACATGGCCAGAATATTCGATATCTTCGTGACACAGAAAGCCAGATTTCTGTACATTGATAAAAGCTACATAGTACTGCAGCTGCTACCTTAAAGACAGAGTCCAGAAAGGCTCCTGCTTCTGATGTAAGCCACCAACACATGCTGTGCATATTTCTACGGACCAGCCACAGGTGACCCAGATGG
Source organism: Mesoplodon bidens (assembly GCF_964165515.1). NCBI lineage: Eukaryota > Metazoa > Chordata > Mammalia > Artiodactyla > Ziphiidae > Mesoplodon > Mesoplodon bidens. The sequence goes on along the minus strand of NC_138161.1, from coordinate 94,579,279 downwards.
CTCCTAAGTAGTGTTAAATTCAAATTGCAGACCGGTTAGCAACTAGCAACTATATGTGTAGGAAAATGTGTGCTGTGTGCATGTGCATGTGTGAGTTTGCCCGTGAGCATGTGTGTGTCTCAGAGGAAAAGGGCATGGAAGAGATTATCGTACAGCTGGCCAAAGAAGTTGTATTTTCCAAGACTGCTTTCATCTGAGGGAAGGGGCTTTCAACCACACCCTCTAATGGATCTGGCTTGGCAATTTGCTGGATACAATTTTTGCATATCAGTTTAAACTCTGTATCCCAAAACATTTGTGCTTGTATCCTCTGGCTCTAAATACATCTCCTATTTTCATACCTCCACCACAGCAGTTGGCCAACTGATACTTGAGAATAGCATTAGATGGCCAAATAAGTAGCACCATCTGCTGCAATTTAGAGTAATCCTCAGTGGTGCTGTGACAGCTGTCTGGTTCTGAGTCCTGAACACCAGAATTCATTTGTCAGAGAGGACACATATCCAGTGTTAGAATCGCTATTTTCTATAAAAGGAATGCTTTTTCTAGTAATGCAATACCCTATTTTTACGGAGGTCAGACTTCTGGAAACCATTGTCTAGTCTTCAAAATATAGCCCCAAATGTGGATGTTGACAAAATAGTCCTCCTAGGCAATTAGATTTAAAGCCCAAACTCTCAAGCCATGCTTTAATGTATGAAAAGTCATTATGCCCTCCCTAAGTGCCTAATTACATTTTTAATACATAGTCCTTAATAAGCTTGATTATCTGGCTTCTGAGCATAGAGCAAGCTAGAATTAGATGTGGTAGGGTTATAAGCAACTCAAGCTCAATAATTAGAAGTATAGCATCTGGTGAAATATAGAATATTAAATGCAGACCATGATTTTATACATATTATCATGACATATTTATGTATTTATCATTTAATAAATATCTATTTACTATGACCCAGGTACTTTTCTAAATGCTGGAGTATGTAGAAGAGTTAGTAAGACAAGATCCTTACACTTAAAGAGTTTGCAGTCTAGTCAGATGTGCTACCTCATGAATAATGCAAGGTAGGTTAGTCAAATACCATTAGAGGAACAGATAATTTAACATGGAAGCTCAGACTAGGCTAACGTTACTTCAATCACAGGAAGGATTCATGGGAGCTGTGGCATTTAAAATTGACTTTGAAAAATGTGTTTGTAATTTGAATATACAGATAGAGGAGCGCGGCATTCTTTGTAAATAAAAGAGTGCAGGAAAACTCAAAAGCCCAAAGAATTATGAAACTAGGACCACCAGGGGACTGAAAGCTCTACAGGCAGATGCTGTACCTGTCCTATTTGTTGGTGGATCCCCAGTGAAAGAACTGGCATGTGCTAAGCATTTGATATTGTTGGAATGAATGCATGCATGCATGAGTGAATGAATAAATGAGTAGCTTAGTTGTATTTTATACAAAATATCTAGCATTAGATTAATAACTAAAATGTATAGGAACAAAAGAAAAGTCTGCAAATGTAACAACCACAATAATCAAGATAGAGAACATATTCTTCTCCCCAAAATATTTCCACATGTCTCTTGATAGTCATTTCTCTCCACCTACCCTTGGCCATACACAACCAGGCACTGATCTATTATCACTATAGATTAGATTTTTTTTTTTTTTTTTGCGGTACGCAGGCCTCTCACTGCTGTGGCTTCTCCTGTTGTGGAGCACAGGCTCTGGACACGCAGGCTCAGCGGCCATGGCTCACGGGCCTAGCCGCTCCGCGGCATGTGGGATCTTCCCAGATCGGGGCACGAACCCGTGTCCTCTGCATCGGCAGGCGGACTCTCAACCACTGCGCCACCAGGGAAGCCCTAGATTCTTTTTTTAAAAATACTTTTATACATATATTAAAAACAGACATATATGTGACCTATTTTTTTTGGAGTAAACAGGAATGGACCTTCAAAGAACTCTAATTAATATGTTCAAGAAAACATTTGACAAGACAAAATATTTCACCAGAGAAGAATTTATTTTAAAAGAGATTAAGATGAAAGTTCTAGACATAAAAAGTAAATAATCTAAATTAAGAGCTCAAAATGGGTGTTAATAGCAGATTAAAACAGCAGAAGATTAGCAAATAGGAAAATTAGTCAGTGGAAGATATCAGATGACTAGAAAGAAAAAAGAAGAGAAAACACAAAGAAGAGCTTAATAATAAGTGAGAAATAGTAAAAAGTTTGGGTTTGTGATTTAGCCTTAACACATGAGGATTTGTGTGATCTTTCCTTTACTCCACCATCATTCCCCTCAGAGGACATCCCCTGGTAAGTGACCTACTCCCAAGATTGCTCCAAGCAGGAGTTCTAGTATCTTCTCCAGCATAAACTAAATTTGAGCCAGATGTTGAAGGTAGAGCTGAGGGAAGGATATACATAACTGTTTTTAGAAGATAAGACCAGTAACAAAAAGCTTGTATTGTAGTCATCCCTCAGTATCCACTGGGGAATTGGTTCTAGGACCCCCTGCAAACACCAAAATCTCAGAAGGTTTAAGTCCTTTATATAACATGGCTAGTGAAGTCAACCCTGAGTATCCACAGATTCCGTGGATGTGGAGGCCCAACTGTACCTTAAAAAGGTCAAATAAGTAATTTTTTTAATACTTTTAGTTAATATTGAATCAAATTAGTAAAATTGTTTTTTACATACAATAAAAGCACCGATTTTAACATGTAAGTCAACATGTTTCACAAATGTATAGAACATATCCATTATCTCAAAAAGTGATTTTCACATATTTGGGGATTTTTCATGTATCTTTCTTAAAATTTATAATTTATTTCCACCATGGTCAGATTACATATTGTGTCAATTCAACTGTTTTAAAATTTATTGAGATTTGTTTTATGACTCATTGTCTACCTTAGTAAAATTTTGTGTACACTTGAAAAGAATGTGTATTCTGCTATTTTTGGGTGAAGTGTTCTGTAATTGTCCATTAGGTCATGCTTGGAGAGTGCTGTTATAATCATCTATACCCTTGTTGATATACTGGCTGCTTATTGTACTGAGAAAAGAGTGTTGAAGATCCACACTCTGACTGTGTATTTGTTTATTTCTCCTTTCAGCTGTTCAGTATTTGCTTCACAAATTTTGGAGGTTTTCTGTTAGGATTTTTATTCTTCTTAATTAATTGACCCTTTTATTGTTATTAAACATGTCTCTTTAAGAATGCTCAAATTCCTTGGCCTGAGGTCTACTTTTCTAATATTCAATAGCTACTCCCACTTTCCTATGCTTAGTAAATTGTATTATATATCATTTTTCATCATTTTACTTTAAAAAATATGTCTTCTATATTTAAATGCATTTCTTGTAAACAGAACGTATTTGGATATTGCCTTTTTATCAGTCTAACAATCACTGCCTTTTATTTGGAGTACATAAACTGTTTATATTTATTTTTTGATCTGAATGTGTTTGTCTAGAATGATTCTACAGTATTTGTTTTATATTTTTTGCATCTGTTCTTCATTCACTTTTCTCCTTTTCTTCTTTTTTTAGATTGAGTACTTTTAATTATTTAATTTTATGTCTATTCTTGAACTTATAAGTTGTATCTCTGTTTTGCTTTTTAGTTGTTGCTCTAAGATTTACAATATGCAATTTTAATATATCATTGTCTATCTTCAAATATTATTATAGCATTTCATGTGTGATGTGTGAATCTTACAACAATATACTTCCATTTCCCCCTCCTGTTCTTTGTGCTACTGTTATATATTTTATCATATATCTTATAATTCATTGTTATAAGTCTAATGCTATAGCCTCAAATCTAAAGAATTTTTAAAATGAGAAAAATATGTTTTCACACTTTTAACATTTCTCACACTCTTTATTCCTTTATGAACATCCAGCTTCCATCTGAAGAACTTTCTCTGATACATCTTATAGTGCAAATCTGCTGACACCAAATTCTCTTAGGGATTGTTTGTATGACAATGTTTTTAGTTTAATTTTGAAGAAAATTTTTGCTGCATTTATAATTCTGAATGATTGTTTTTAACAATTTAAAGATTGATTTTCCATTGTCTACAGATTTAGGTTTTTTTTTTCTTTTTCACAAAAAGTCAGAGATAATTCTTATCTTTATTCTCCACTATGTATCATGACTTCTTTCCCTGGCAGCTTTGAAGATTTCTGTGTACCATATCACTGTTTTTCAGCACATTCATTGGTATGGTTTTCTCTCTGTTTATCTTGCTTTGAGCGCCTCAAGCTTCCTGGATTTTCATCAAATTGAAAATAATTTAGCCATTATATCTTTACACATTGTTTTTTTTTTTTTTTTTTTTTTTTTTTTAAAGTTTATTTATTTATTTTTTAAATTAGTTTCTGCTTTATAACAAAGTGAATCAGTCATACATATACATCTGTTCCCACATCCCTTCCCTCATGCATCTCCCTCCCTCCCACCCTCCCCATACACGTTGTTTTGATCCTCTATTTCTTTTTTTTTTTTTTTTTTTTTGTGGTACACGGGCCTCTCACTGTTGTGGCCTCTCCCATTGCGGAGCACAGGCTCTGGACGCACAGGCCCAGCACCCATGGCTCACGGGCCCAGCCGCTCTGCGGCATGTGGGATCTTCCCATACCGAGGCACGAACTCGTGTCCCCTGCATCGGCAGGTGGACTCTCAACCACTGCGCCACCAGGGAAGCCCCCTCTGTTTCTTTTTTATCTGTACTTAAATGCCATGTATATTGACCGCTTAATATTGCTCTACAAATCACTAAGGCTTTTTTCTTTTCTATTCTTCTTTTTCCTTTCTTTCATTTTCTTTCTTCTCTTTTCTTGTCTTATCTTTCCTTCTCTTTTCTTTTCATTTTATTTTTCTCTGCCTGTGTTTCAGTTTAGATGGTTTCTATTGTTATGTGTTTAAGTTCACTGATCTGTTCAGTGTCAAATACAAGTGTGCTATTAAGTCCACGCAGTTAATTTTTTCATCTTATATATACAACTTTAAAGTCCCTGTCTACTAATTCCCGTTTCTTTTTTCTGTCATTTCTATGTCTGTTTCCATGTACAGATTTTGTTTTTTTATGTCTTCACATGTCTATTAATTTTGGATCAGATGCTGGCCATTATGATGTTGTATGGAAATAGATAGATAGATAGAGAGATAGAGAGATAGATAGATGGATAGATACATAGATAGAAATCCATATAGACATATATGGATTTTGTTGTCTTCTTTTAAAAATTGTTGACGTTTATTTTGGCAAGCAGGTAAGTTACTTGCCAATCAACTTGATCATTTTAGATTAGTTTTAATCTTTGTTAGGAAGGTTTTAGAATATCCTTTTTTCCAGGACTAATTCAGCATTACAATCAAGATCTGATCCTCGGGCTTCCCTGGTGGCGCAGCGGTTGAGAGTCCGCCTGCTGATGCAGGGGACACGGGTTCGTGCCCCGGTCCAGGAAGATCCCACATGCCGTGGAGCAGCTGGGCCCGTGAGCCATGGCCACTGAGCCTGCGCGTCCAGAGCCTGTGCTCCGCAACGGGAGAGGCCACAACAGTGAGAGGCCCACGTACCACAAAAAAAAAAAAAAAAAAAAAGATCTGATCCTCTGTGGTCTCTAATGAGTACCCTGAGTTTTCACTCCGGCTGGTTGGAAGAGGAATCCCTCTTACCCCTGTGTGAGATCAGGAATTATGTAGCTGACTACCTCCCTGATAGCTGATAGTTTTTGGTTCAGTTGGCTCATTTTTGCTTGGCATCATGGAAGCTTTATTTGATGCACATACAGCTTGGTATTCAGCAACAGACCCAAGTAGAACCCTGCACAGATTTTTGGAGTACTTTCTCTGCATAACTCACTCCTTCCAGTTCCCTGGCCTGAAAATTCTTCCTGCCTCAACATTCTCACACTGGAATCTCTGTTTCCTCAATCAACAAAACTACCTTGCTCAACTTCATTCCATCCTCTCAGCACTGAGTTCTTAGAAGTACCTACTGAAGTAAAGCTGGGGAAATTCTAGGGCTCACTCTCTTTGTTCTTCTTCTGAAGGATGAGTACCTTGATTCAGTGCTTGATCATAGTTTCATATATTTTTATTAAATTTTCCCAGGTTTTAGTGAAAGAAAAGTAATTATTTTTTGAAATTTCAAGTTAAGTGTAATATATATGACACCAATAAGAAAAGATACATACATTGACTATTTGATTCAGAATTTTAAAAAAGTATCTGGTTTTAAGAAATTAGTAATACAATATTTTATTCACTCCTACTACAACTTAGATATGTAAAGAAATGAGTCTCCTCTATCTTGCCTAAACCAATCTGGTCTTCCCCACTTTAACTCTTAATCCTATCTTGTTTAAACTTTTGTCTGATCTATGCAAGAGGGAGGACATTAAAAAAAGAAATTAATAATACGATATTTTAATATAATAAAACAATAATTTGTAATAAACAATAATATCAATTACTAATACAATATTTTAATTATAGTGTCAAAAATTATGGACAAAAATAAATTGTAAATTTTATGTAATTCTGTTTTAAAAATCTCATTCTTTAACTATTGAATTTAGTGTCAGAACATAATCCCTGATTTTGGCTCTCAAATTTTATAGTGTTCAAGAATCAGATAGAATATTTGTTAAGGAGCAGATTCCTGAGGCCCAACTCCAGATATTCTAATTAATTAAGTTTTAAGTGGGGTCAAGCTATGACCATTTTTTTAGCAATATTCCTATTGATTCTGATAAAGGAGGTCCAAGAGAAAATTCAGGTGAAATGTCCTTGTGCTGTTGATATTTTCCTTTTGAGTGACTGGTTAATGACTTATGACCATATTGACCCTGCAAGATTGAAAGCATGATTTATGTGTCGCAATGCCTTGGGGCTATGTGGGTCTTGTGTTCAATCATTTCAGGTAAGTGAACATGGAAACTAAAAGTTTTGGTTTCTTTCTCATTTGAACTTTTTTCCTCTCAATTCCAGAGACTAAAGAAGATGATATTTTAATTTGGCATGAATTACATATTATCACAAAGGTAGCTTAGAAGATGTTTTAAGTGCCTTATAATCACAATGAAGACATATTTGACATGTTTAATGGAGCTTAGTTGGAAGCCCAACCACCTTACATCTAGAAAAATACGGAAAAAAGAAAATGCCATTTGTCACAAGATTTCATAGCACTTGAGTTCTGGTTTTAATTTTCTCCAAAAGGCAGTTGGCATCAGGCAATATCATTTACTAGCTATTTACTCTCTGATTAATTACTTGGTAGACAAAATAAAAACATTTTCTATGAAGTGAGTCTCTGAAGCTTGATGTGTTCAGGGAGGTGTGGGAGACTGAGAACGCTGTCCCCATATTGCAATCTCCTCTATCTTCTATCCAGTCAGACCCCTTGGTTGGAGGGGGTCACGGTGTCCCAGAAAATCCTAAAGAATAAAAGCTGCAGTTTGATGAAACCACTGATACACTGAATACTGGGACACGCTGGTGTTCTTTTGACTTCTCCAAAGGTTCAGTTTAAAACCATAACAGGACTAGGAGAACTATTCTGACAAATAGCCTTCTAAGGCAACCATTTCATGCTTGGCTCATTTCATGGCTTTAGGAAAAATCTGAGAGAGAAATTGCTGATTTTGAGAAAATTTTAGGGGGAAAAAGAGTTTCTCCTTGCAATATTGGAGCTCATTTTTTTTTCCTTCAAACTGGAAATTTGACAGTCTACCCTGTAGTGGAGCAACCTCTAAGCTTCAACTCAAACCCATAGATTGGTTTCTTATTCACTAGAGGTGCTCACTATATCCTGGAAATTGCCTTTAGCAAAAGTTGTTAAGTCCAAGAGTGTGGACTCTTGCCAAAGTAGGAAAGAGAATGTATAAATGGGGCTTAGTGCTCCTAGACTTGTGCTTTCAGAAATCTAGATGTGCTTTAACAAATACGAAGGTAAGAAATACCAATCTCATATCCCTACTAGTTTTTTTCTTCCTAAAGTCTTTCCTTTATTGATCAGTTACTATGTAGCCAGACATAAAAGACTCTGCATATTTTTCTCAAGTCTTCACAGCAATCTTATGACATAGATACTATTATTATACCCATTTCACAAGAAAGCCAACTTAGGATAAATATGTTAAGAGCAAAGCTAAAGGTGGTAGAGTCAATAAGTGGCGGAGTCAACATTCAAATCCAGGATTATCAGACTCTAAGGTCCATGATCTTAGTGATTATACTATATTTTAGTAACTCAAATTCTCAACCTCTATCCTAACTATTAGCTATATCCATAGGACACGCTTACAAACTCTATTCTTCCCTGATAATCAGCCCTGACAACTGTGATAATATATTATTGACTATACTGAGTTTTGGACCTAAGAATCCCTTTTAGGTTTAGATGTCAGTGTTTCAGTCATGTCTAAAGGATCCCTTGTTTGACTTCCTTTGGATCCCCTCTAAATCCCATTTGTTATCAACCAGGTTAGGAATCCAGTACTGTAGACATAAAGTGCCCGTGTTTTCCCAAGACACATTAATTCCTATGACTCTTCCTCTTTTGGTGCTGGACTGATCTGGAGTTCTGCCAGGATGTTTCCTCCTCATTTTATCTACTGCTCTAGCTAGCCCTCATTCTGAAGACTGAAATCCTATTCTTCACCCCAAGTTGTTCACAAGGTTCTGCTTGGCCTTTGTTTTTCTACTTTCTAGGACTAGACTCTGTTTTTATGTTGTCATCTTTTGAACTAGACATCTTCTACATGTAGACAAAATGTCTAATGATGACCACCACCTGAATCCCCTGTTGCTATGGTTGGATGGTATTCCTTGTTGCCACTTGATTGGATACCCTTGAACAAACATTGGTTAAGCATTTTCTGAGTGCAGGCTCTGTGTTGGGGCCTCAAATCTAAGAAGAGGTATATTTTGAAGTTTATAGCAATTTCCTTTGTAAGTACTCACTGGGAATGAAAGTTTTAGGGGAAAAGTGGTTGAAATTTTCTAAGACAAGGATTGGCAAAGTATATTGCATAAGCCAAATCCAGCTCATCACTGATTTTTGTAACTAAAGTTTTATTGGAACCCAGCCACATTCACTTAGGTGTTGTCTAAGGCTGCTTTGTGCTGCAATAGCATGAGAAGGTGAGTAGCTGTGAAAGAGAAACAATGGCTCACAAAGTCTAAAGTATTTACTATCTGATAGTTTACAGAACATCTACCCACATTTATTCTAAGACATTCTTAAACTCCTTAGGAAGCACAGTAAATAATAATACATGGTTATCTTAAGTACTCTTAGGGTTAAGAGAGTAAATTTAAATGGCTGTATAATGAAAAGGATACATTCTTATAATCCTTGTTTCTTTGGCCACACTCATAGCCTTAGTAAAAATCAAGAAGGCATTTGACTCAAACACTTCTTCATATTTCTCAGGTTTCTGGCCACATCAACCCTCCATCCCACGTTGTTCTCATACATCTTCCAAAGAGGATGCCCAACAGTCTCTTCATAGCTTTTTATGAAAAAGTACCAGGTGTTTGGGGTCACAGGGTCTTGGTCAATGTCTTCTTATGTTGCCAAACAACATCTATGCAGCACTTAAACTCAGGTTTGCCCAACCTTCTTCAACAACATATTCCACCACTTACCTGGCTCCCCAGTGGAAGAAAATCTCATTCTAAGCTTAGTGTTTTTGTATGTTGATCTTGGCTGATTTGTTTTCTAAGTATAAACAGTTTAGTGGTCCTTGAAAGGGTAGATTTGCTCTTTCAGGTTTGTAGCTCCCTCTTTTAACAAGTTCTCCAGGGACTAAACCACCTTTCTAATAATAATGATATTGATAATAACCATAGCTTTGAATGCTTATTATATATTATAATAATTATAATGATAATAAGCTATAATAGTTTTGAATGCTTATTATATGTCATAGGTGGGAAATGGTTCCAAGTTCTGCACATAAATTAACTTATTTAATAGTTAAATTTAATTAGTTGAATTTCTTTGAGGGGGGTTCCCTAAAAAAATGGGATATACACACACATAGGCACACACATGTACACACATACATATATACACATACATACATATATACATATTTAATATACATATATGTAGTAAGTGGACGATAGACATTTGTTGCTAAATGCATAGAAACTTTAATTTATTCATCAAAAATGTTATCAAATACTATATAACAGGCATTGTCATAGCTTGGAAGGAATGCTTCAGTTACCAGATATATGCATATTCTTTTAAGAATCATTTGCTAAGACTAACAAATTCATGTAGACTGGATTAAAACACAGTAGGAAATAAATAAGTTTTACTAGCATACAAGGGTAATTTGTGGAAGTTAAGTGCAAGAAATGCAAGAAGCAAGCCGTTAGGGGCCAATTTAGTGTCCACCAGTCTGTCTCCCGCTCTTGCTCCTCTTCCCCATCCCCTCCATGTGCATATCTACCGACAGGTCCCTCCCTGGCCTCTTTCTGAGCATCCACCTCTTCTTCTCTGCCTTTCTGCTTCTGAGTGAACATGGAAGGCAGCACACTTCAAGCTCCTATGACACTAACTAGAACTTCTGGATCCAAATTACAGACTTCCAGGAAAGGAAATTAGTAAGTCACCTTGAACCAGATGTCCTCTTTCAGGCTCAATCAATAATGTCTGGCAACAGGGTTGGGGTGAGTTCACATTCATGACCTGCTAAGGGAACAGAATCCCTAAGCCTGGGTCTTGAATAAGGCATGAAAACTGACTAAGGGGTTTTCTGTGTACAAGATATGTTGACCTTTTCCTCTCTCTCTCCCTCTCTCTTTGAATGCCTAGAAGCCATAGTAATGCTCCCTAAAACTATAACTATTCTTTTAATTGTCCTCAAAGGTTATGGGAAACATCTTCTCAAGAGATAAAGAATACATTAAATGTGAAAAAGGTACACTGTATTCCTAGACCTTCACTCCTTGGATGATGCAACTCCCTGGGATATTTCTATATTCCTGTGTTTGCTTGTGATGCCAATAAAAGTTGCCATGGATGCAAATGTCAGACTTTCTGATACTATCTGTAGTCCCATCAATTACAGACTTCATCCTTTCCTCCAAATTGCCAGTGGATGTATAATCTACAAAGATTAGCTGAAGGGTGTGGGGTAGAATGGGGTCATTTTGCATCATGTCCTCCAGACCTGCAGAAATCAAACAACTGGACTACCCAAGTGAACTGACTGGCACTGGCAGGCCAGGGACCATAAAATTTTTCCACTTCATTGGAAGAATTTCAACTACTAATTTCTTTCCTCATACCTCTCCATAGGTCAAAGGCTGGGTCTGAAAACCCATATAGCTACTAGGAAAGACGAAGCATTGGAGATGCTCAAGGAGCCAATTGAATAGCTTGAGTCTTTCCAACATCAGCTCTCTTGGTGTAAAAAGTCCTTTTTTTAACTAAAAGTTAAAATGATTCTCTTATTCTGATAGTTAGAATTATTCTTTGCTTTTGGCATATCCATATTGGGAAGATTTATTCACACAATGTAGAGATGGAAAATGGGACAGATGCTACAATTGAGCCTTAATTCCTTTCAAAATTAACAGGAATTAGAAAAGAGAGTTTGCCCTTGGGGTAGAGTCTTTATAGACGTATCACAGAGACATACCCTTCACTTGCACATGACCTGCCAGGTACAGAGGGTTCCCATGTAATTAAACTGCCTAAATTCTGTTTGTCACAAAATTCTCGCCAGGTCCCACAGATCTCTCCTGCTGAAGTTTAAAGATGGTATAAAAGAATAGATAGGATGCATATGGACCTCAGGATATCCTCTAGAATGTAATTTTTACATACCACTGTATGAATTTATTCTGTTTCTACTTTCCTTTTTATTTTAAGTGCCTGTTACTAACATTTTGCAGAGCTGATTAATTCAAACTGAAAGAGATGTTTTCTCGAGAAACACAAAAATGGCTGATTGTTTCAGTACCAACTACCATGCAGACCAAGTGAAAGTTAGGTTTCATGGGAAAGTCATTAATTTAGTTCCATCTAAATCAGTGGTTCCCAAGTTTGACTGCACATGTGAATCATCTGGGGGCTTAAAACAATACCAACACCCAGGTTCTACCCCAGAGATTCTGATTTAGTCTGTCTGTGGTGTTTCCTGGGCATTAATATTTTTAAAAGAAATGATTTTCTGGAAACTTTCAGATTTATAGAAAAGTTACAGAGATAGTACAGAGGGATCGCACATGCTCCTCACTCAGTTCCCCCTCTTATATTACCACCATGGTACATTTGTCACAACTAAGAAACGAGCATTAGTGCATTACTGTTAACTAAACTCCAGACTTTATTTGATTTCATTATCGTTTCCACTCACATCCTTGTTTGGTTCCAGAATCCCATCCAGGATACATTACATTTTGTCATCATGTCTCCTTCGTCTTGTCAGGTCTATGATAGTTTCTCAGTCTTTCCTTGTTTTTCATGACCTTGAAGCTTTTGGTGAGTATTGACCAGATATTTTGAACAATGTCCTTCAATTTGGGCTTTTTGATTGTTTTCTCATGGTTAGACTGGGGTCATGCATTTTGGGGAAGAATATCACAGAGGTAAAGTGCCTTCATCATACGTCTGGAAGTAAATCCCATAAGCATGACTTCCCACTGAGGACAAGGACTGGACCTCGGATCACCTGCCCAAGGTGGTGTTTGCCAGTTTCTCTATTGTAAAGTTATTCTCGACCCCCTTCACCTTCCTGTATTCTAGTTTTTGAAGGTAAGTCACTAAGAGTGGGTGGGGGAGGAGTTTGGGTTCACTGCCTGCAGGGGGAATATCGACATAAATTCTTTGCAGTTTTTTCACTAGGAGGATTTGTCTCTTCTCCCACATTCATTTACTTACTAAACCCTTTGTTTATATAAATACAGACTCATGGATAAGTGTCTTTATACTTTGGGTTATAACCCAAAACTGTATTTTGTTACTCAAATTATTCTAGCTTTGGCCATTGGGACCTCTTTTAGGTTAGTTGCATTAGAATTTTAAAAGCCCTCCAGGTAATACTCAAGTGCAACAATAGTAGGGAACTCTGATTTATATGCAGCAGACCCCTGTTTCTCAAAGTGTAGCTCCTGGACAAGCAGCATCACCTTCACCTGGAAATTTGTTAGAAATGTGAATTTGGGCACCCCACCCCAGACCTACTGAATTAGGATGAGGTGGACCCCAGGTGAATCCGATAGACACTAATGTTTGAAAACCACGAAGTAGATAATATCAGGAATACCCTGTAGTCTTCAATAATGTACTTAAAATGTCACCAAGCATAGCTCCATGAAATGCGCACACAGTTAAAGATAAGCAATATATTTTAGGTCTAGAATTGCCAGGCTAGCACTTTAGAAGTGGCCTAATTTCTGCGAGGCAATATGCACTGATTTAGAAAACCTTGACAGAGGAAATGTCCCTACCCTGACACAGAGATCTCTGTAGTCTTGGACGAATGTGAATAGAATATGCACACGATCGAACATTTCCCCCCAAACATGCCTCTTTATTGTGATAACATAAATATTGATGTACTACTAATTATTAAAATGTGCAAAATTACTGTGAAGAAGGGGACCTCATCTAACCCCAGGCTTTTCTTATTATTCTCAAAACAGAGTCATTATCTTTCTCTAACTTATGCTTCAGGTATTGAAAAGCTAATTCACAGCTCCCCAGCTGCTTACTTGTGGGGACAGCTTTCTTCTGCTACAGGCAGTAATTGCTTTACCGTTAGCCTAACTTGCCCTAGAGAAGAAAGCATAGCTTTGCTTGCTTTATCTTGAGGATTTAATGCAGTGCCTATATTTGCTTTGCATTGAAGAGAATTTCTACAGATATTTTTACTCTAATCCACGTGACTCCTTCCAGTTGGGACATGAAAACAAGATTATGAAGACATGCACTTAAGTACATTTTGTTTTCACTGGTAATGCATTGAAAACAAGTCAGGGATTATCTTGTTGAGGGGAGGGGCCAGAAACTACCTTCACTGGTCCACTGGTCCAGGTTAGTGGAGATAGCTTAATAGGTGCTATAGATAAAAACTCACATTCAATTGAACGGATCAGTCAGAAATATCTGAATAGATAAGAATCAAACCTATGGACACCAAGGGGGGGAAGAGGCGGGGTGGTGGTGGTGGTGGTGGTGTGTGATGAATTGGGAGATTGGGATTGATATGTATACACTAATATGTATAAAATAGAAAACTGATAAGAACCTGCTGTATAAAAAAATAATAAAATTCCAAAAAAATCATTTAATCTGGTCAAACAGATTAGATCAATTTAAGTATAAACTGTTTTTGCCAAAACAAAAATTCTGTACATAAAACTAGGCACATAACAAGATTAATGAAAAGTATTTCACTAGTTCTGTTCTGATTAAATGCACAGGATTGGGTTGCTAAACTAGACTCACAAATCTTACCCAATATCAAGCTTTACTATTAATTTCAAGGGTAAAGCTTATCAAGAGGAAGGGAGAGGACAGGGAAGGACCTCGGACATCAAGGGTGGCCAGCCAGGTCCTTTCTTCCTGCAGCAAACAGGTACCTCTGGCTCAGAAGAAGTGTGGTCTGTAAGTGTGACTGTTATTTCACACAGCAGAGAGCATGAAAACTATGAAAAATTCCCATTTTATACCTCAGGGTGGTAGAGCTTATGTGAAATTCTGTACAGAGTCATGTCTTATAAATCTCAAGGTTCTGGTCTATTTATCATAGATAAATCTTTAGCTAGAGACATCCTATTAAGGACATTCTGAAGTCAAGTTCTCCTTCTCTTGGCACATATTTTTAGTCTATCTACTTGAATATTTAGTTAACAAGGAGATTAGACTGGTTGACATGCCTTCTTTTCCTTCTTCTGAGGGTATGCCTCAGAAAAAAGTGTAAATAAATATAAGGTCAGTTGCTGTAACTCCCTCCTCCCTATGCCTCAACAGTTTTTAAGGGAACATCAGCTCCATCTGTTAATCTCTACACCCCATACACACACACACACACACACACACACACACACACTCACAATTGACCCTGTCCGTTTTTCAGGTAGACTTAGAAACCCAGAGTAATTTTGGTTCCTCTGTGGGGTTTACAATTTTTCTTTTCTTTTGCTCTGGCTTTTGGCAGTGGCATCTGCTGCTGAACCTTCACAAGGACAGGGCACTGGTATTTACATCCATACCAGAGATTTTGTAATTTAGTGCCTGACACTCAAGGGTACTGGTTTCCGTGTGAGGGCTTCCCTCCCACTACTACTACAAGGCAGCAAGGCACTACCTCACCCTATTGTCTTTCTCAGCCTGGGTTACTGTAGGTTTAGTAACTGGTCTTCCTCCAAGTTCAAGCCCCTAGGTCTGTCCCACTGCAATCCATCTCACATATTGCATTCAAATGTTCTTTCTAAAATGCAAATATGATTGGACCCTTCTCAGAACTAGAAACTTTCAGTGGCTCCCCAGTATAAAAACATAAGCTTCTTACTCTATATGCCATATTTTGGAGTCGTATCATTGAATACTTATCCTACTTCACATATTTTCCACTCAACTTATATAACTCAGCTTTAGATCAGCTCTCCCTTGTTTTCAAGATTCTGTGCCATCATAACTTCTGCTCACTCTGCATGATGGTCTTTTCTTCCTTTTTTTAATCCAGATTAGTTCTTCCTTATCCCGCATTGTTTGGTTCAGGTATTGTCTTCTCTGGGACAATTTTCTGGTCCCAGCATTCTAGAGTTGAAGGAAAAAAAAAAAAAAGCAAAATGACACATACTATGTATGTTACAGATGTCTGTTCTCTTGCTTGTGTCTCTTACTACCCTCAGAGCAAGCATTTTATAGTTTATTTGGTTGCAACTTCAGTGACTGGCATACAGAAAAATGCAAGGATGGATGTCATGAAGGGCACAGATGGGAGCTTTACTGTGATGAAGGGGTATGGCACCTTTTCCTCAGACTGAAGGAAGAGGTGTGGCTCTAGAGAGCGCTCTGGGAATCGGGAAGGAACCCTGAGGTGGTTCAGGCCTTGTCCTGATATGCAGGTGGTTAAGTTATCTGATGAGAATGACTATGGGGACAGGACTTGAAGAGAAAGTTTGGATACACAGAGAATGAGATAGGCTGCTGACTGAAGATAAATTAGAGGGTTTAAAAGAAGCAGGACTCCCCAAGGCAAATTGCAAGTGGTAACTTTGAGTGAATTTCTGCAGTGATGGTCTGTTGACTTTGTGTAGAAGCAGGTAACAGATCCTGAGACTATTTGCAGAGTTTGCATGAGGGCAGGACAAAGGGTTGAGGAGGTTGATGAGAGAACTCATGGTCTAGGGAGGTGAGCCTGGAGAAGGAAGGCTGCGAGGTCAAGAAAGGGCTGAGACATTGTAAGGATAGTGTGGCATCACTTTACATCCTTGGCTTTTAAACAGACTAAACTCACATTGCCAATGAGAGTCATAAGATTCCCCAATATGGGAACAGTGTTATCCACTTCAACATTGGAGATTTGAATGTTATGAAATGTTTAAGGCAGAAGGAATAAGAAGACTTTTATTCCATAGATGGGAGAACAGGGGGAGCTAGAACTAAAATCATTTCTCACTAAGAAAATTGATAACATCCTTAAAATCTAGTTGTTCTTTCTCTGTGGGTATCATCTGGAAGAGAGAATTAAGTAAATCATAAAGCTTTCTCCTATTCAGAGTTACTTTCTTTGATTTAAAACATTTTCAGCTCTCTTTTCTCTTGGGTTAATTGTCGTTATAGACAAGGGCCCTCGCTGCTAAGTTGTCTGCCCAACACACTGTGTAGAAAAAGATTAAAAGATAATTGGGGGTTGCCCTGGTGGCGCAGTGGTTGAGAGTCCGCCTGCCGATGCAGGGTACACAGGTTCGTGCCCCGGTCCGGGAAGATCCCACATGCTGCGGAGCGGCTGGGCCTGTGAGCCATGGCCACTGAGCCTGTGCGTCCGGAGCCTGTGCTCCACAACGGGAGAGGCCACAACAGTGAGAGGTCCGCGTACCGCAAAAAAAAAAAAAAAGATAATTGGATCAAAAATTTCACAGGAAAAACACCAAGATGAAACATTTCTCTGTTAGGCCTATGCCCCGGAGGAACACTGGGATTAAGTGAGCCACAAATAGTACACGACGACCTCACCAAATGCCACATTACCGAGCCTGACTAAGATGGTTGTATAATAATAAGAAGAAGCTGCTTTACTTGTGATGAAAGAAAAAAAGGATTGTTCACACTCTTCCATCTCATATACCAGACAATCTGAGAGTTCTTTTTACCCTCATAAATAGGGTTGACTTTAATGTGGTCATCAGAGCCTTTTTTAGGGTCTTTATAGGCCCAAAGCATTTTTACTGTTGGAGACACGCTCCCATCCCACATTATATAATAAATAAATTAAAATGCACCTTGGTCCCAGTTCAATCCAAATTTACATATTTATTTCTGTAATAATTGTTGCAGTTATTTAGTTGGCATGTTATATTTTATATTTAATTAGAATACTTATTACTTTTAGTTTTGCAGTGTTCTTTTATTATTTTGTAGCTGGTAGTATTTTTCCAAGTCTCAAATATTTTTTTGGCCTTTATAAAGTTTATCAATCGTAGGCACTGTGCCTGATGATACCAAGGGATGAGTACAGGGGGAGATGTTGGATTCTTTGAGAAGATACTGTAAAATGAAAAGGTGACTGAGAGTTCAAGTCCAAGCTTTGCATCTAACCGGTGTGATGCAGGCAAGACCTTTGCCTCCCTCTCAGTCTCATTAACCAGAACGAACACTAGTTAATGCTGTGTTTCCCAGCTTTTAGTAGAAACAAATAAATAATAGGGCAAATACAATAAAGTGATAACACTTATTAAAGACATATAACAGGTTGCTATGGGAACAAATAAAAGGGGTAGGAAGTTCAAGGAAGTCATGGTTTTGTTCCTTAGTGAAAATATAGGTAATGCCCGTGTTGCCTTTTTTTTTTTTAACCGGCTTTATACGGAGTATCAAACAAGGGTATATTACATCAGAAAACTTTTTTTCATACTTTATGGTACAGTAGAAACAACACAGAATTGGAGTCGGAAGACTTGGTTTTAAATTCCAGTTTTTTCCTCTGAATGATCTGAAAAAATTGCTTAGCCTATCTGGACCTCAGTCTGCACATCTCTAAAAGCAGGGTTTGCTGAGTTGAACAGCATCCTCCCCCAAATCATATCTATCCAGAACCTGTGGATGTGACCTTATTTAGAAATAGGATCTTTGCAGGTGTAATCAAGTTAAGATGAGCTCATACGGGATTAGAGTGTATGCTCATCCAAGAACCGGTGTCCTTGTAAGACACGGGAAATTTGAACATAGACATACAGGGGAAAGGGATCTGTGAAGATGGAGGGAGAAGTTGGAATGATGCATTTACAAGCCCAGGAAGCCCAAGGATTGCCAGCAACCATCAGAAGCTAGAAGAGGCAAGGAAGCATTCTTCCCTAGAGCCTTCAGAGGGAGTATGGCCCTGTCAACACCTTGACTTCAGACTGCTAGCCTCCAGAACTGTGAGAGAATACATTTTTGTTGTTTTAGGCCACTCAGTTTGTGGTAATTTATTATGGCAGCCCTAGAAAACTTATATGGGGTAATAACAGGACTTACCTACCTCACAGTGGTGTAATATAAAGTCTAGAGAGGGCCTGACTGGGGTACAGCCATCAGAATCCAACGACCAGGAGGTTCATTTTGGAGCAACCATACCACCTTATGACATGGCTGTCTGCCTTGTTCAGCATGTCATTCTTCTCACTTCCATTTTTCCTCTACCAGCTTCCAATCCCCATGCTCTTCATTGACTCGTGATTTATAACTTCCTTTTCTAGCTTAATATTTCATAGCCCAAGAAGCAGTGATTTTATTTTTTGGAATTGGCCTGCAGAGTCTCTGCTTATATCTTCCTGGGTGATGGGAGGCTGTCCAGTATTATCACAGGATGCTCTTCTGCAGTTATTCCTTCTCATAATCCCAGTGGTGGAGAGATGGTGGACCGGATGGTTGGGGTGGGGGCAGGGGACAGGGGAAAGCAGAACAGGAAGAGTGTCACATGGGCAGAGGGAGCAGCATGCTTATATGTTCTTAATATGTCCTCAAGTTATAAGCATTTTTTAAAATTTTCTCTCTCTGCTGTGGAAGGTCAAAAATCCCAGGAAGAAACATCCAAATGAAAGTCCAGTAGAGCAGTGAAGAAGACAAGGTGAGATGTAGAATTAAGGCCAGATGCTCCCTGCATGAGTACAATTTAGGAAGATAGGAAAAGCCACTGACATTCCAGTACTTGTCAGTCCTCATGAGTAAACCTTTCCTCCCAGGATCTCTTTTCCGTAGACCTCAGGTGAGACTGCACACCTGAGAACAAGGGGGGCTAAGCCCCATTGGTTCTACTAACCAAGAGGAGTCCTAGAGAGGCAGCTTCTTGCTCCAAGGGTGTGTACTGCTTACATAAAAGGCAGATGTTATCATGAGTTTCACCAAAGCTTTCTTATAATCCTTCCTGTTATGAATATGTAAGGAGAGGCTGGAAAATTATGCTCAAACAATAATGCTTTTGTAAAGAAAATAGCCTAGCTTTCTGATTTTATTTGAGTTAATCTTAGGCATTTTATAAACTATTAATTTAATGTTTTTTCTAAAATCCAGATGATAAGTATAATTCAGACAAGAGGTCAATGATGAGGTATGGTAACTATGTATAGCATCTTTATATTGTGGTTTCAATCTGCACAAAATTTAATTTATCTATGTATACACACACACACACTTGACATTCTTATCTAAAGTTTTAATTATTATGTTAGCATTTTTCTTTTTCCATAATCCTTTGTTTTTCAAAAAAATTATTAACAAAAACATTTTAAAGAGCACCATTTAGTATTTGTCCTAATCATGCCAATAGGGAGGTTTGTTTCTTTCCACATTATTTTTGCTTGATTATATTCTGTTTATCTCCATTGCTTTGTATAAATCGTCCTGTAAAGACTTTTCAATTTTATTTACAATTTACATGTGATATTGTTGGAGGTATTATCACTCATAACTGTCTCTAATAGAGAAGATCTTGAAATCAACTCAAAATACCTTGATTTGAATCTAAAT
This sequence comes from Mesoplodon bidens, assembly GCF_964165515.1. Lineage (NCBI taxonomy): Eukaryota > Metazoa > Chordata > Mammalia > Artiodactyla > Ziphiidae > Mesoplodon > Mesoplodon bidens. The sequence continues at coordinate 94,559,062 of NC_138161.1, read as the reverse complement.
CCTGGCTCCACTATTTACTGATTTACCTTAGGCTTCTATAAAATGGGAATAAAAACATAGGTCCTAGGTACACTTACTTGATATTTGTGAATATCTGAAGGGCTAATGTATATTGAAATGACTTGAAAACTGTTAATAGCTATGTCTGTGAACATAATCAAATGATTTAATTCATGCTCAATTCTGGGGTAATAATAATAACAATAACACCAGCTCTCATTTGTTATCAAACAGCACTTTATATATATTTATTTACTTGTTCAGTTTTCATTACCACAAAGTAGCATCCCATCTTACAGATGAAGAAGCTGAGGCACAGAGAGTTTTCCAAGGACACTCAGCAAGATGGAAGATGAACCTGGTGGAAGACGGACCTGGTGGTCAGTTTGGCTCCAGAGTCAGCACTCTTAACCAGGGTGCTAATGCTGTAGAATGCAAGTATCTCTTAGCTATAGTTTCATGTGCCAAATATTTTTAAAATGTGTCCTGTTGAGGAAATAAAATAGGGAACCCAGAAGAGATCATTTCAAAATGGGACAGAGAGCCCATGGAACAGTATTGCCGCTTAGTCTAAAAGTGTAAATTTTCTTCTCGAGGCAAGTGGGAACCTGAACGGACACATAGAAACCTGCTGTCCCTAAGGAGTGTGTCCTCGGGCATGGGAGTCAAGGAAAAGGCCCTCACAGCTGAAAGGGGTCAACAGGGCTTAGATCAGAAATTTGCGCCCTGAGATGTTCTCTGTAACATGAAGATAACAGATGTGGTGGCGGTAACCAGTTTGAACTTTTAAAGAAAGTATGAACTACGTCAAGCTCCTGATTTACCACCCTCCACTTTCCCACAGGGGAAGCCTTCCAAGCAAAAGGCAGAGGGTGAGGCAAAAGCTGTGACGTGAGGCTGCGATGGCAGTCAAATTACAGTCTAGAATGACTTTTCCCTGTGGTAGTATGTCTACCTCTCTTTCCTTGCCAACAGCCCTCCTTCCCAGACTTACAAGCGCACCAGCATTATTCACCATTGATGATTATTTTATCTGCATAGAGAACTAAACATGTTGCTGTCATAAAAGGAAAGGAACAGACTTTTTAAATTGCTTCATGAAGGAGCTCTCCTATATCAGTGCCGTTAAATTAAATTTCTGCTCTGGATGATGAATAAAAATGGCTTGTGATTTTTTTTTCCTTGGGTGACTCATTTGGTTTGAACTTCAAAGCAATTCCTCATAAATGGAAAGAGGCTGTTTAAAAATCAGCTGCGAGGTTGTCATTTAAAAATTGTTTTTGAAAGTGAGGTGATCTCTGCCCGCACTGAATGATAGAAGAGAAATTTGAAAATCCTGAACTCAGTTCTCAAAGACATCATCTCTGAAAAAGAAGCTTAAGAAATTTTAAGTAGCCTCTAAAAAAAGCAATTTGATGGGAGTGAAAGAACGAGAATAAAATCTTAATTTTTTAAGCGGAAAATTATACCTTTTCTTGTATGAAGAGAAGAGTTTCTGGGTACCTCTGTCTTACATCTCCCTTAGGAAATTATTAGAATTCCTCAGCAAAATCTAATACCTCTTCTTAAAAAAACAAAACTTAGTATAAGCCTAAAAACAATACTTTGTATATGTCATGGTTGCTATATCTTCAGTGGACGGTATAATAATATTTAAATCTTTTTATTAGGCATTAAGGTCTTTCAGATATTCTGGTGGCAGAATACAATGTTAAAGGTCATCAATAGAATTCATATTATGCAGTTTTTCTTCTTAAAATCTATTCTCTTTTTCTTCTAAAATGTAATTTAAAAAATGTTCCTCTGGGGAATGTCTTGGACTATTGGGAGGACTTCAGACCGCTGGCGTTATCCCATGGATTCCTCGCCTAGTTTACCACCTTCCAGCTCACCCCACACACACTCTTGCAAGTTCATCCATGACCCTGGAAAGACTTGCTCATGAAATTATCCCATAAAGCCTTTATCATTTTATTCAATCTGTGTTAAAATAAAAATAACCCTGCAAGAAGTGAGGCTCTAAGTGAATGACTTTCCAAATGTTCAAAACATTTTTTTTTCCAGCTGCACAACTCAAAGTTAAAGGAACTCTCTTTTGGAATTGCCAGATTCCAGAATTATCGCAGATCAGGGGAGATGCAGATTGCGAAGATGCAGAAGGGTGGGGTGGGCCACCAGCTTTCTGCCTCACATCCCACAGTCCCAGAGAGAGGCCTGATGGCCCAAGTTAAATCCTAAAGTTGCTGAGGTGTCCAATCTTGGAGATTAAAGCACAATGTGCTTAAACTCTTTGCTGTTGGTGGTAAAAAAAAAAAACCTTGTGAAAACCTTGTGCTTTCCAACCATTCAGGAAATTATGGAGGAGGTAAAGTACTTAGTTACATTTTTTCTTAGTCATCGCTAGCTTCCAAAGCCCATTTTCTCTGAATTAATTCAATTTACACATCATTTCCCCTTTGTTCACCAGCTGTCCAAGTTCTCCTGTTGTGACCTAGAGCTGCATCTCAGACTCATTTCTTTCATTTCCACACACAGATAAAAACACCAAAGGCCTTGGTGCTGGTGGTTCTATAACACAATAATATGAACAGCTTAAGAACGACTATTAGATATCTAAGTTCTTATGGAGTATTTCTGTTATTCTACCAACCTGGATGCTGGCTTTCCTTTTTCTCCAGCCCTGTTTTCCTCTTCTCCTGCCTCCCCAATTCCTTCTTCACCTCACAAAGTCATTTCTTTGAAAAGTAGTTGTCTCCCTCCTACCTGTTCTTGCCAGCTTCACCTTTCTTTCTACAATGTTAAACCAAAAATATTCTTTTCTCAGAGAGAATTCTGGTACCAGCTTATAAAATAACACCCTTTTTGACTTACTACTTTAGCATAAATAAAGCATCACAGAACAAGTTTTCAGCTCAGGGTGGCAAAGAGAAAGAGAGGAAGTCCTCAGTAGAATGGGTTATATGGAGGTAGAAGGAAGACGTCCTAGGAAGGGGTGCAGTGGCAGTGGAAACAAGCCTGCCACCTGCCACTGTGTGGCTTAGCTTTGTCCCATGCTCCCTACAAAGGCTCTCCACTGACTACGTCTCCATTAACTCAAGTTCTTGATTCTAAGTTTTTAAACCAGAATTGTGATACTACAAATTTATTTTGTTACTGTCTCCAGATTTCCAAATGCTGCCTCTCAGAAGTACTTTTATCACCCCCTCTCTACCAGCTAATAATATATTCTCTCTACAGATTCTGGCATTAATGACTCAGGATCATAACCTCCTGTGAATTGTATATTATTAAATCTCCTTTCCAGCGGCTGAGATTAGACTAAAGAGAAGTTAATAAGTTGCATAGAGTCACAAAATGAGTCATTAGAACTAGGGACAGATTTCAGACACTGAAGCCACACATCCTGCTTCTCAATAGACCCGCAGGCTGCATATTAATTTAACTTCCCTGCAAAAAAGCTGAATCATACTGTCCTCTTCTGTGTCATGCTCCCTGATCAGAGAGGGTTCACTGCCTTCGATGCTTCATGCTCATTCTGTCATCTATCTATCTATCTAAATAATTTTAAAGGAATTTTACAAATATTTCTAGAACCTTCTACCTTACATAGTGGTCTAATGTCAGTCTTTTTGAAGAAGTTGAAATGACCACATTCTAAACAGCAAAGGTTGAAATGACCGCATTCTAAACAGCAAAGTACCATAACGTTCTTCCCTACAAACTGCCCACATGCATTCATTTAACTTCAGCCCATTATTCAGTGCTTTTTACTTTTGATCATTTGAGCTAAAGAGTGTTTTCTTGAAAAAAAAGAAAAAAAGGTTTGGAAAGAAAAGTTGGACCAACAGTCTTGGGAATCTTCAGTACTTGGGGAAAGGTAGGGAAGAAAGGACTTCTGAATTAGAAAATAAACATACTCATTGGTGCCAAAGCCAAGGTTTTTCAAGTCCAAAAGTGTGCTTGCAGGCATATTTTTGTTTGTTTATTTTGCTTTGATTTTTTTGAAGTATAGTTGATTTACAATGTTGTGTTAATCTCTGTTGTATAGCAAAGTGATTCGGTTATACATATATATACATTCTTTTTTTTAATATTCTTTTCATTATGGTTTATCATAGGATACTGAATATAATTCTCTGTACTATACAGTAAAACCTTGTTGTTTATCCATTCCATATATAATAGCGTACATCCACTAACCCCAACCTCCCAGTCCATCCCTCCCCCAACCCTCTTTTCCTTGACAACTGCCAGTCTGTTCTCTATGTCCCTGAGTCTGTTTCTGTTTTGTAGATAGGTTCATTTGTGTCATATTTTAGATCCCACGTGTAAGTAATATCATATGGTATTTGTCTTTCTCTTTCTGACTTATTTCACTTAGTATGATAATCTCTAGTTGCATCCATGTCGCTGCAAATGACATTATTTTGTCCTTTTTCATGGCTGAGTAGTATTCCATTGTATATATGTACCACATCTCCTTTATCCATTTATCTGTCAATGGACATTTAGGTTGCTTCCATGTCCTGACTACTGTAAATAGTGCTGCAGTGAACATTGTGGTACATGACTCTTTCTGAATTATAGTTTTCTCGGGTTATATGCCCAGTAGTGGGATTGCTGGGTCATATGGTAGTTCTAATTTTAGTTTTTCAAGGAACCTCCATACTGTTCTCCATAGTGGCTGCATCAATTTACATTCCCACCAACAGTGCAAGAGAGTTCCCTTCTCTCCACACCCTCTCCAGCATTTATTGTTTGTAGATTTTTTGATGATGGCCATTCTGACTGGTGTGAGGTGATACCTCATTGTAGTTTTGATTTGCATTTCTCTGATTAGTGATGTTGAGCATCCTTTCATGTGTTTGTTGGCAATCTGTATATCTTCTTTGGAGAAATATCTATTTAGATCTTCTGCCCATTTTTGTATTGGGTTGTTTGTTTTTTTGATATTGAGTTGCATGAACTGCTTGTATATTTTGGAGATTAATTCTTTGTCAGTTGCTTCATTTGCAAATATTTTCTCCCATTCTGAGGGTTGTCTTTTCATCTTGTTTATGGTTTCCTTTGCTGTGCAAAAGCTTTTAAGTTTCATTAGGTTCCATACAGATCCTCACCAGGTTGGGTTACCAGACAGAATACAGGATGCCCAGTTTCATTTGAAGTTTAGATAAAAAAATGAATCATTTTTTCATATAAACATGCTCCAAATTATTTGTTATTTATCTGAAATTCAAATTTAATAGGTACTCTGTATTTTGTCTACGGATCTGGCAACCCTATCGACTAGGGAAACATACTTGTTTCAGAACTGACTGTCAAGATTGCAGCTCAGAAACCTGATGTTGTTGGCACAGACAGTGAGCCAAGTCATTTATTACTTGTTAGAAAAGTAGCTGTTAAGAGAGTCAGATAGCCATACCAGGCTATCTATACATTCTCCCCTGTAGGCAAGTTGAATATGAAACCATTTTAAACACCTGATGGTTTCTTGGTGAGCAAGTTCTCCCCTCCTATAGGGATGCTTATCAGCCAAGGAAATGGTAGAGTTCAGCTCCCTGGGATGGGCACTGCCAACATTTGCTTCTATAGTTCTCCTTTTCCTCAGTCTTCATGGATTCTCTTCTGACTGGTACATTACATTTTATATTTAAAATGACCATTTAATTGAAGATAATCCATTCTTGCCTAACTTAGGACAAATCTGTCTGTTCAGTTTGACTCTACACATCTTTGATTGATCTGTTCTATCTTGATCTTAAAGTTTAACCTTTCACATTAATCTTATTTTGTAATATTTATTCTTCATAGTGGTAACCTTCCTATGGTCCATATTCTGAAAACAAATTCTAGGTATATGAATAAAAGGCACGCTGGTACAGAAAGGCACTTTTTTAGAAGTTCAAAGAAAATGAAAAAATATATATATTTTTGAGAATTTAAGATCATTTTTTTTTTCTAGCTGACTTCCTTGAGGAAGCTAAGGAAGATGACCTTCAAATAGACTGAACAGACCCAGAAATATAATAAGTAGTCACACACAGTCCTATCTCCCTAATAAACAGTCTGCAGCAGAATCCCTCTGACCCCAATCTCAAACTCAGGAAACAGTTATAGTCATAAGCAAGAAGATGAGTGTTTCTTTAGAAGTCCTGCCAAGACAAACCTCTGCCACCAAAGTAAGTGGTGGCCTCCTGAACCTCAGAGTCTTCAAGGAAGTTAGGAACAGTGAGTTTATTAGGTAATCTTCCTTTTAGGGGAAAAGGCATTTGCTTTTTCTGTATATTCCTGTCAGGCAGTAGTACTAATGGACAAATTCACACAATAGTCTGAATGTGACTCAGGGGTTAGTTCAGACATCTTTGGATTGTTACCTCAAGGTTCGCCCATCCACGTAATAACAATTAGGTTTCAAAAATTGAGACTGAGCATTTTTAATCCAAGTAATCTCCTTATCATTGAATGCTTTTAGATAACTTTTGGAAATGTAAACACATAGTACAATATCTAGAAAGTAAAGAACTTCTTACTTACAAATTATAATCATATATGACAATTTTTCTACTTTCACATTCTTTGTGTGTCCCAAATTAATTCTTTATTCAAAAAGAAGAAATAATTTTAAATTTTCAAATGATGGTATAAATTATAAAATATTCTATCTGAAAAATTGAGAAATAGGAACCTCTTAAAGGAAAAGTCTAATTGAAGAGAAAAAAATAATTGCAAAAATAACCCTTTGTTTAATTGTAGAGAATCTTAAAATGTATTCTCAGTGGACTGGAGCAGTAGATGTTATTTATATATCAGCCACACTTCTCTTTTACAAGGTTTAGGCAATTCAGAACTTCACACAAAAATCATTTCTTAGTGTTGCAAATGTTTTAATTTGATTTCCTATAGGGGGAAAAAAAACCCAGAAAGAATAACTGATGGAAAAAGAAAAAAAAGGCTCCTAACCCTTTTAGAGTATTAAAATATATGGACATTGGAGGGATCATTCACTTTACAAATATTTACAGAGATCATATTATTTGCCAGACACGTGACAGAAGCTGGTAATGCAGAAATGGACTGCATTGTCAGTGTTCCTTTCCTTATGGAACTCACAGTCAATCACTCTGCTGCCTGTGTGGTAGCCATTAGTCACATGTAGATATTAAAATCAAATAAAACTTAAAATTCAGTTCTTAAGTCACATTATTCACATTCTTAAGTGTTTTATCTTACAAAATAATTCCATTATCACAGAAAATTCTATTAAGTAATGTTGGTAGTAAAAGAACTATATAGTAATCAAATCATCACATATATAAATACATGATTACAAACCGTGATAAATGCTCTGAAATAAAAAATAAAGGTGCTTCAAGAGCATAAAGCAAAGTGATTTGAACTAATCTAAGGTGTGATAGAAGGCTTTCCCTAAGGAAATAATGGTTGACCTTATAGTAGAAGGATGAGTAGGAAAAAAAGTAGCCATGGGTTGAAAGAGTGGTCATGCTAGGGGGAACAGTGTGAGCAAAGGTCCTGAAGCAGGAGGGACCCCTAGATTCAGAGGGATCCAAGGAAGGCTGGGAAGCAGGAAAGGGGTGTGTGATGAGGCTGAAAATGTTGGTAAAGGCAAGTTACATGAAAAATGAGTCTTTCTCCTGGGAGTAATCCGCAGCCATTGAAGGATTTTTAGCAAGGTGGTGGCTTGATCAGATGCTAATATTAATGCAGCAGGATGGGGTTCTGACCCTTTCAATCCTTTAGCTCTTCTCATCCTCAGCTTGCTGGGAGTTTGCTGTTTAACAGCAACATGTCAAAGATATTCCATGGAAGGCAATCTCTAGTAGCAATAGAGCAGTTTGTGGATCTCCTAGATTCTCCATTCTGAAGAATGAGAAGATCCAGGGGAAAAGGAACCAGCCCATCTCATCAAAAAGATGAAGAACCCACGAAGATGCAGTAGGAAAAGGGAGGAGGGTGGAATACCATGGGGGACTTTCCACCTGACCATTCAAAGTGAACTCAACACTCACTGAAAGTTGCTTCTAGAGGACAGTAATAATAATAAAAAGTGACATTTATCCAATAAATATTATGTACCTATCACTGTATTAAGTATTTTGCCTGTTTAAAGTCATTAATCTTTTAAATATATGTGCGTGTGTATGTCCTGTAAAGTAACTTTTATTATTCTCATTATCTAAATCATTGTTCTCTTTGAAGTGTGGTCTCCAGATTAGCAGAATCAGCATTACCTGGAAACCTGTTAGGAGTTCAAAATCTCAGGCCCTATGTCAGACCCACTGAATCAGAAACTCTGGGGATGAACGCAGCATTCTGAGTTTGAACAAGACCTCCAAATGATTCTGCTGCACACACTAAAGTTTGAGAACCTTTGATCAAGAGCAAAGCTGCCTGGATTAAATTTTAGCTCTCTCCATTTCAACTGTGTAATCTTGGGAAAATCACTTAATTTTAGAGATAAATGACTAAATTGCTTCAATAGTGTAACTCTCATCTCCTTTGTTTTGTTTCATTATTTTTCTATCATTACAAAATGATTCTCTTTATCTCAGATGATTTTTTTTACATAAACTATAGTTTTCATGATAATAGGCTAAACAATGATGAGAGCACATTAAAATGACATCCTGAATTAATAATCTATAGATTTGTGACCTTCTTAAACAATATTGAGAACTCCAGAAGTGGTAATGGAAAAAAGCAAATATCAGGGGTGATTGATAAATAATATAGATTTATTTTGCCTGTTTTAAACTTTTTAAATGAAATTATACTCAATATTATGTCTTGCTTCTTTAGTTCAAAACTATGCTATTAAGTACAGTGAGGTTTGTTCACTGTTATGCTGTATAATATTCCATAGTATTACAATTTAATAGTGCAGCGTTTGGCAATTTTTTTTTTTTACTTTCACTAAGAAAACTTCTTTGAATGTACTGGAACATGTATTTTGCTTCAATGTGCAGGCATTTCTTGAGGATAGATGCCTCGAAGTAGAACTACAGGGTCATAGGATATGCACACCTTTAGTTTTGCCCAGTAATACCAAACCTTATTGTATCAGATTATATTCTCACCACAAATGTATTTCTCATTATTTCACACCCTCACCAACATTTTATTTGTTCTTTTCTGTCCATCATCTAAATATACTTCCATATTTCTTTATCTGCCTATTTTCTGAAATCTTCCTCTGGGACTTTAGCATCATGTTAATAATTTTTCTACATATTAATTAGTTCAGAGAGTCTTGACTTCCTCCTACTCAATGACCCTCCTCTCTATCACAGGTCACCTACTCACTGACCATCCATTGAATATCATCACTGCTCACACAATTTCTCCACCTCAAAACTTTTTTCACCATGGCTCTTGGTATTTAGGGAGGTAATAATTACATCCTGTTTTTCCAACAAAGTTCAGAACCAGGTGAGAAATTTATAAAGGTATCAGACAGGTGAAGATGTATTATTGTTCGTGCCAAAGGAGAATGTAGCATGGGCTTAGGCATAATGGGATTCCTACTGCTTTCCCTCATGAATGAAAACCTTCCCTCCCAGAAATGAAGTGCTTCCAAATGAAAAAAGAATTCTTGTTTCTCAAGAGCCCCATAGAAGGAGCTGTGCCAAAAGGCTATTTTCCTGATCTTACCATGAAATAAGTTGCTGTTCTTCCTTTGAGAGAAGAATAAAAAGTATTCCTTCTGCAAGTTTTCCTTCTGTGACATGAGTTACCTCTATTCCTGGGAAATGTGAGGAGAAGCCTACCCTTATAATGATAAATTTTTTTTTTTTTTTTTTTTTTGCAGTACACGGGCCTCTCACTGTTGTGACCTCTCCCGCTGCAGAGCACAGGCTCCGCACGCGCAGGCTCAGCGGCCATGGTTCACGGGCCCAGCCATTCCGTGGCATGTGGGATCTTCGTGGACCGGGGCATGAACCCGTGTCCCCTGCATCAGCAGGCAGACTCTCAACCACTGCACCACCAGGGAAGCCCACGATAGCTTTTTAATCTTCCACTTCTTCACCCTGTTGTCACTATCACAGAACCTGTTCTTCATCTTCATATAATCACAAGCCTTTGCTTATTCTATTTTTTCCCACATCTCTTCTAGGCTCATGTGTTCTCCAACCCAGGTACCTCACATCTACTCAGCTCAACAGTCACCTGACATCACCCAAGAATTTTTTCCTTGACTTACCTCCATTCCTGCTCTGTCAATTCCCACCTCTGAATCACCAACAATTTCTGCTCGTTCCCGTTTCCCTTCTTGGACTTTTAATTTTTTCCTGGCTTTACTGAGGAGTAATTGACAAATAAAAATTGTGTTTCTTGGGCTTCCCTGGTGGCGCAGTGGTTGAGAGTCCGCCTGCCGATGCAGAGGACACGGGTTCGTGCCCCGGTCCGCGAAGATCCCACATGCCGCGGAGCGGCTGGGCCCGTGAGCCATGGCCGCTGAGCCTGTGCGTCCGGAGCCTGTGCTCCACAACGGGAGAGGCCACAACAGTGAGAGGTCCGCGTACCGCAAAAAAAAAAAAAAAAAATTGTGTATATTTAAGGTGTACAATGTGATGTTTTGATGCAAAATGTTTACATTGTGAAATAATTATCACAATCAAGTTACTTAACATATCCATCCCCCCACATAGTTTCTATTTTTTGTTGTGGTGAGAACATCTGAGATCTACTCTACCAAATTTCAAGTATACAATATAGTACTATTAACTATAGTCCTAGGCTTCTGAATATTTTTTAGATAGTCATAAGTTTACTAATTATTAATTCAAGCTCTCTTGATTTTAAATGTGCTCTGATAATTTTTAAACAAGTATTTAATCCAATTACTTTTTAATATTCATCACATCAATTGTTTTAAAACTCTATTGTTTTCATGTTCTATTTTTAATCCACCACTATCATCCAACAGAAGTCCTCTCACTCACCTAAATATCTACAACACTTTAATTGTTCTTTTTTTCCTGTTTTTGCCTTGTATTGTGGCCCTACTTTCTTTCTCCTACTAGATTATATCTGTGCCTTTTCTATATGAATTTTGCTGTCTCCATTTTTATGATCCCCATTGTCTTTTGTGCCTGGCCCATGAAATGCATTTAAATATTTTAGTAAAAGATTGAGTGAAGAAAACAGTCCTTGAGCCCCTTGGGTTTTATAGATTCTACTGAGAAGGGGTTGGTGGTGATACAGAATCTAACTGTACACATGATATATATATACGAAGTTCATACACATATACATATATATATATATATACATGAAATATATATATATATATATATATATACATGAAATAGATCCCTAAATAGCAATTTTACTTCCTATTAATTCAGCTGCAGTTTCTTTATTTTACAAACACTATTATGTCCAACTTAAGATAAATATTAGTTTCTCTGTTCAATATTGCCCTACTTTCAATCCTGTTCCTCTCAACATGTGTATAATAGCAAGTCTATATAACAAAGGTGAGCTTGGCTTGTTCTCTATAGAAACTTACCAATGCTATATTCTGTTTATAGTTCTGTTGTGAAAAATAATCTACTGAACCTTAAGTGATTTCCTTGGCTTTGCTGGGGAAATATATGAGGGTATCAGAGAGACAATAGCTGGTCACTACTGGAAGACTTTGAATGACAGATAGAATTCATATATACTTAGTAAAGCACATTTTCTTATTAGCAGGAAGTAATAGAAAGACCTTAATTTCAGATAACTGAAATTAGAAAATAAACAAGCCAAATAAGCTTACTAAGAGTTGTTTCTTATTTGCAAACATATAAAAACATCCAAATCTTGACTAAGTTTTAAAAGTGTTATCTAGCTATTATTTGGCATTATGTAGACATTATCTCTGACACTGTATCTTCAATCATTCTTTTTTTTTTTTTTTTTTTTTTGGTATGTGGGCCTCTCACTGTTGCGGCCTCTCCCATTGCGGAGCACAGGCTCCGGACGCACAGGCTCAGCGGCCATGGCTCACGGGCCCAGCCGCTCCATGGCATGTGGGATCTTCCCAGACCGGGGCACGAACCCATGTCCCCTGCATCGGCAGGAGGACTCTCAACCACTGCGCCACCAGGGAAGCCCTTCAATCATTCTTGTTTCCATTATTTGGTATAAAGCAAAGTGGGTTGCCAATCATTTATGAACACTAATCTTGCCTTTGCTATAAACTAAGTTTATGGTTTAGTGTAATATATTTTACTCTTTCTGTGCCTTTTTTTTTTTTTTTTTTTTTTTTTTTTTGCGGTACGTGGGCCTCTCACTGTTGTGGCCTCTCCCGTTGCGGAGCACAGGCTCCGGATGCACAGGCTCAGCGGCCATGGCTCACGGGCCCAGCTGCTCCGCGGCATATGGGATCCTCCCAGACCGGGGCACGAACCCGTATCCCCTGCATCGGCAGGCGGACTCTCAACCACTGCGCCACCAGGGAGGCCCTCTTTCTGTGCCTTTGATGCCTCAGAAAAAAGGCACAAAGAGTTTAAAAATATTCCTCTCAATGTATCCTCATTGAAAAATAATATTAGACAGGCGGAAGACTTGGAAAGTTCAATTGTGACAAATAATATAACAAATCCTACTCTTCTGTCAAGAGAAACTATATAGATGCAAGACAGAAAATCTATTTCTGAGTTTTGGTCTAGAGTTTCGGGTAAATTACAAATCTCCTCACACCCTTCCTGAAGGGTTAGCACTTTCTTCATTGCAACGTTTGACAAATTGGGATCAACAAGATGGACCTGTAGTTACTTTTCAGAGAGCTATTTACTCTGGGTTGTTAAATCTGACAAATGATGTAGGGTGCTACAGAGGCTCAGCTGTTCAGTGAAAAAAAATGAATTACCATTCGAAAGGAGGAATTGCTCTCAGTACATATAAATATTAGTCTTGTATTTAAATTCATATAAAATACAGCCTTAATTGCAAATTTACCCCGTATTAGTATCTCATAAACATTAAGAGAATTGTAGATGATTTGTCCTTTGAGAAGCTTCTTTAAATACACTACTTAACCAATTCAGTATTAAAAAAGAGATTTATTACCAAATATCAAATTCAAATCAAATGTCATAGTGAAAGATTTCATGAGAAACTAGCTAAAGAGGTCATGTCAATTACAAATTTGAATTCTCATGGTAGAGAAAGCCTGGACTCTCTCTGTATCCTTCCTTCTCTCTTCTTTCTATATCTCTTATTCAACCACAAATAAATTGTAGATTTTCTGAAAGTCAGCTCTTATGTATCCAAAATTAAAATTAAACAGGCCTTTTCAGCTATTTTCTGTCTGCCGTACCTGCTCCAGAGAGAGAGAGAGAGAGAATACAGAATGTAGGGAAGGAAGCAGGGGGAGCAGGGAATCTGTGAAACTACTGAGAATTCAGAGGTCTCTGAGTATGCCCGGATGCTGTCTGCTGGGGAGAATCTGAATGGGCCTGTTAAGGAGGATGCTGGCTTTCCTCCCCTTTCCTTATGTACTAAGATTCCATGACTAGGTACAGAACCAAAGAAAAAAAAACGTGCAAACTTGGATCCAGGGAAAGTAGTTAGTAATTAGATGGGAGAGGTGATTTCTAATTTGACACAGGAAGGAGACACATGTACTGTATTTTAGCCCCATTGAACCTCAGCTGATTTTCTAAGACAGAAAAGCTGAATTATATAGTGACTTAAATATGAGGGCTATATTACATGGGACAAGTGCTTTAATAAATGAAGAGTACAGGAAATAAACATATTTTTGAAGAGCACAGCCTTTGGAGTTAGAAGTATCTGAGTCCAAATTACAGCTCTCTCTTGAAGTAGCTGCATAAAAGTGGACAATTTACTTCATCTCTCCAACTCTCAGTTTTCCCTGGTGCTGAAGGAAATAACAACATCATGAACATGGCATTGTTTTCAGGTATAAATGGACTGTTATATAAAGAGCACTCAGAATTGGACTAAAAAATGGTATCTACTAAATTAATGCAGTAAGAGTAGTAATAATTCACCAGTATAAGGGGGATATTTCTCCCTTTTATTATTGGTTCATTTGTTCATCATTTATTCATTGATTGAACTGGGCTAAGTGCTGGGAATATGAAGGCAAACTAAGATAGTTGTTATCTGTGAGAGACTCATCATCCTATGCTAGAGATTACTATGTCTCTGTTTAAACTGACTGGTGTTATACAATCTGTGAAAGAACAATGCATGATGAACACTGGGCCTAGGAAGGGTGTGGTCAATTTTATGATGTGAGAGAGAGGAGGTCAGGCAAGACTTCATAAAGGAGGTGCATGTTTTTTAATTGAGGTATAGTTGATTTACAATGTTTTGGGTGTACAGAAAACTGATCAGTGGTATATATATATATATATATATATGTACATACACACACACATATATATCTATATAAATATTCTTTTTTAGATTCCTTTCCATTATAGGTTATTACAAGACATTGTGTATAGTTCCCTGTGCTATACAGTAGGTCCTTGTTATTCATCTATTTTATATAGTAGTAGTATCTGTAGTGGTGTGTATCTGTTAATCCCAAATTCCTAATTTATCTGCCCCCCCTTCCCATTGGGTAACCATTAGTTTGTTTTCTCTGTCTGTGAGTCTATTTCTGTTTGTAAATTCATTTGTATCACTTTTTTAGATTCCACATATAAATATCTTATGATATTTGTCTTTCTCTGTACAACTTACTTTACTTAGTATGATAATTTCTAGGTCCATCCATGTTGCTGAAAATGGCATTATTTCATTCTTTTTTTTGGCTGAGTAGTATTCCATTGTATATATATATACCACATGTTCTTTATCCATTCATCTCTCAGTGGATATTTAAGTTGCTTCCATGTATTGGCTATTGTAAATAGTGCTGCTATGAGCATTGGGCTGCATGTATCTTTTTGAATTAGAGTTTTTGTGTTTTCTGGATATATGCGCAGGGATTGCTGTATCATTGGTAATACTATTTTTAGTTTTTAAAGAACCTCCATATTGTTCTCCATAGTGGCTGCACCAATTTACACTCCCACCAACAGTGTAGGAGGGTTCCCATTTCAAGTAGGTGCATATTTGAGCACATCTTGGAAAATAACAAGGTATTTACTCAATGGAAAGTGTGGGAAAGATATTTCAGATGGACCTGGTAGGATCTCAGTGATTAGGACAAGAGCATCTGGAGGTATGGAAGACATTTAAAAGGACAAAGATAGCCTTAGAAAAGGAACTCAGTAAAGCAGAGAAGGAGACACTGGAAGGAACAGATCACTATTTATGAGCCACTACAGTCATGCCTTATACAAAAAACAAAGAAATTGGAATCTAATGTTCCTGTCGTGTTACTGGTAGGTTTCAAACTCCAATGAGATGTGTGACATTAGAAAATATAAAATTAAGCTAAGATACCTACCCTGCAGAGTGATTGCAGCGACTAATTAGGTATGATATGTAAAGAATCTAGCAAAGGGTTAAGTGTTCAAAATGATTGCAAATATGCCATTATAGCCAGAATAACATGCTCTGACTCAAATGGCTGGCAGGCAAGAAGGCAGGAGTGAATCATGAAGGTGAAAGGTTAGGAGGGAAGAGGGAAAGGCAGCTCCCAGGGCTGTGAGAGTGGAGGTGTGGAAGAAGAGAAAGCGTACAGAACTGAAATCATGGTGTTCAAAGCAGGCTTGGCTACAGGATTTGCAGGACTCAGAGCAAAATGAAAATGTGGGTCCCTTGTTCAAAAAGCAGGAAAACAGTGCCATTAGAGATACTAGAATACAAAGCTTTTACTTTTAAAATGTGTTGTTACTTATGTAACATAAGGGGGTAATAGTGATGCATGAATAACAGCATTAGCATATAAATAGCAAAATATATTTTATTTTATAATTTTATGTAATACTATAAATACAGAAGCAACCTAAATGTCCATCAACAGAGGAATGGATAAAGAAGATGTGGTACACATATACAATGGAATATTACTTAGCCATAAAAAGGAACAAAACTGGGTCATTTGTAGAGACGTACATGGATGTGTCATACACGTGTCATACAGAGTGAAGTAAGTCAGAAAGAGAAAAACAAATAGCCTATATTAATGCATATATGTGGAATCTAGAAGTATGGTACAGATGACCTTAATTGCCAAGAGGAAATAGAGACACAGATGTAGAAAGCAAATGTATGGAAACCAAGGGGGAAAGGGGTGGGGTGGGAGGAACTGGGAGATTGGGACTGACACATATATACTGTTGATACTATGCATAAAATAGACAACTGATGGGAATTGTACTTGTATAGCACAGGGAATCTACTTAATGCACTGTAGTGTCCTAAGTGGAGGGAATATATGTATATGTATGGCTGATTCATTTTGCTGCACAGTAGAAGCGAACACAACATTGTAAAGCAATTATACTCCGATAAAAATTAATTAAAAAATAAGACTTTTAAAATGTGTTATCTTCATTTATCATAAAATTTTTCTCTTACTTTTCTGCAAATTATTTTGTAAAGCCATCAAAATATATACTTTTTTTCCAAAATAATTATGAAAATTTTATTTTATTCCTGCATGCATACTAGTAATATTTATTGGATACCTACCATATGCAGAATGTGGTCCTGGCGAATGCCACCTCTTGGAAGGAACATAAGATAAAGCCACTCCTAGTCTTGACAATATAACCACATAAATGCAAAAATAAATTTAAAATTATGAAAACCCCTCAGTAATTCTGACCTATTGGAGAGAAGTATTTTCTGAATTCAGAACAATTTTTCTGCTATAAATTATACACATAAACAAATACAATTTTAAGGCTAAGTGCCTTGTGGCTGCATTTGGTTAAATGTTGTTCAGTAGACATTCTACACTCAACAACAGATTTAAATGTGCCCAAATTATCTGCCTGTTAGCTTTAGTTTACATGGAATTCAATCATGTGTATGTAGACTTCCTAAAATGGTGAAAAAACAGCTTTCTTAAGTAGGTACATATTTCCTTTTAAAGATTCCTGTAAATTTTTTTTTTTTTGCTGTCTTAAAGCTTTATTTTTTTTAAATAATTTTGTTTTCAAATGACATAATTGAAAACTGTGTCAGTGCTCTTGTCAAATGCAAGATTATAAATAATATTTTGTAATTTTTTAATTTTGCGAAGATTCTTCTGATGCAACATATTTTATAGATTGTGACAACTTTGGGATAGATAAGTTATTTTGAAATGCAAATTTTACTACACATAGAACTAACAATTCTTTTGGAGCAAATTTTCTAAAGAGATTTAATTCTTTGTAAAAATCACTTTAATATATAATCCTAACTTAATTTTAAATATAAATTTATACAATGGCATTTTAAAGTTTCCTCTGACATTTCTTATAACTGTCTATGCAAGAAATCAAAAGTGGCTTCATGATTTGTATAGAATTCAGAACACCTGTTTCCATATTCTATTGTATCTTTAGTTATAAGGAACACTTAATTATAAAATTATCTTCCATGTTAAAATTAGTTCATTCAAAGCCTTGTATAACAATAGAGTTCTTTTCTTTCAAATGCAGCAATCACACTGAATTTATATTTCTAAGCTTGTGGAAATTTGCTTTGCGATGTTGTGGCTGTTTACAAAGCCGGAGATTCTAAACTCTTTGAAGAGTTCTGATAATTCCCTGAGTTATTTACTTCCTGAGTAACTGACACACACGTGTCCACATACCTGTTGTTATTCTGTAATAATTTACTGACAAAGTTTACTGCCCAGGCATCTGCTGTTCCTGGTGCTGCGCAGTCTGCAGAGTTAATATTGGTACAGGTGCGGCAGAGACAGGCTTTGGGGCCAGCCTCCCACCGTGAGTCCCAGGGCTGCTCCCATGCAGAGCCCTTCCTCTGGCCCATGGCTGTTACTGCTGCGCTGCCTCTGCTTCTGTGGCCACTGCTGCTATCGTCACTCTTGACCCCTCCGTTCCAAGCGCATATGCACTGCCCCTAGACAAGTGCATATGTGCTGGGCAGCCATGCCAATGCTCAGCACTTGGTGCTGCCCACGATGCCCTGGGCCTGAGCCTGCATGTCTGCTACCTGGGGTATGTCCCTGCTCACGTTCATGCCCCATTGCCCTAACAGACCTCATTTACAAAACCCAGGTTCAAAGATAGAATTATTCAAAATTTCAATAGGCTGGCCACACATCTTTAAAGCAAGTGTGGGGCACTCTGGAGAACAGGGCCCTGTGTAACTGCATTTGTTACAGCCCATGAGGCTGGACTGGTCCAAAGGGAGAATGCTCCATGCATAATAAAGGGACCTAAGTCTACGAGAGAGACACGCACTAAGTACAGAATCCAAATTTTGATAATTGTGTGAAGGAAAAAAGAGGAAGCTATGAGAGAAATAAGAAGATTCTGTCAGTTAGGTTTGGCAAAAATCTCGTTGTTCTGAAGCAGGTATATAGTGGGCGAGTCTCCTGCAAGCTCACTGAGTTGTAGCCCTGTTGCCATGTGACACTAATGTTCATTTAGGAAAAGTACTCCTACTTCTTTGACTTAGGTGGTTGGTTGGTGGCATGAGGGTTGTTAGGATATTTGCCAGATTTACTCAGGAACTTAGCAAGTGGATCCAAGGTCTGGAGAGGAGGCAAGAGGGAAAACCTAGATAATAAGGTGAGCTTCAGCCTTAGGGAAATAGGGATACAAATCAGGAGTCTGGACCAGAGCACAGCCATGAGGGATGTGGACATACTGTGTGGATCTTTAACTCTCTTGGAAAGTTCCCTAATTCAAGTGGATCGAGGTCTTTGACCCAGTACCTCACACATCCAGTTTCTAATTGTTGTATAAGCAATTATTTTAAAAGAAATTCTTCCTAAACTAAGGAGAGCTATTTTCTTTGAAAATGCATTTGTGAAGCATGAAATTATACCTTTTCCAAACCATAGATATTTCTTTGTTTTAGTTCTGAGGGGACAATTTGGTCTCACAAAACTCTTTCTCTTCCCCATACACAACTCAAGCTTTATTAATCATTTCATTAATCATCTTTGTAAATCATCAAAACTTTTAAATAGGTTCCCTAGGGTATGATATGGGTATGCAAGTTACATATAAATGGTGATGCTAGCTTATTCCCTGAAAACATATGAAAACACAAATACTTTTTCTTTTTAGATTACTAACTAAAACTATTTTAGCAGAGGTAGAAAAAAATCTTAATATACTCTTGAATTATTAACTTATCTTTTACCAACTCAGCACATTTTACAAAAATGCCCTTAGATTTTATTAAACTTAAACTTTAATTTAAAATAGCAATTTATTATAGGTTGAGGAAAACTGCTTTAAATGGAACAGTGTAGTTATTTGGTTGCTGTGTATGTAAATGATCCATTAATGTTTACTTGGAAAAAATGTTCCCTTTGAAATGTCACAGGCAAACAGAATTGCTATAATGCTATCATTAGCATTTAAAATATACCACTCTCCAAAAAATTACCTCTGAAAAAGGATCTGAGTCAGGTCTTCTGTAGAAAGTAAGACCAAATTATTCCAGATTCAAATTGCTCTTTGAAACTAATAAAAAATAGATTTTCACCCTAATGTCAGATCGTGAGAGACACTGTCAGCAATTCCTATTGGTTTGGGGGAGTAAGAAAACATGGTTATAATACATGCTGCTTGTTGCCTACCCAATATCTGCTCACTCCTTTTTCATCACCAAAAGAACCTAGTTTTGTTTGGAACAGCACTGAGCCCCCCAAAATAACACCTTTCTTCACTGCCTTACATTTGGGGCTCGGGCAGGAGATGGTGAATTTCTGAGGAATTTTTTACTTTCCTAATTCAGGAGTTCCCTCCATTCTCCTTCATTCTATATTATTTT
Organism: Mesoplodon bidens; assembly: GCF_964165515.1. NCBI lineage: Eukaryota > Metazoa > Chordata > Mammalia > Artiodactyla > Ziphiidae > Mesoplodon > Mesoplodon bidens. The sequence continues at coordinate 94,539,160 of NC_138161.1, read as the reverse complement.
TCCTGCCTAGAACATGGATAGATGACTGGATACTAAGGATTCAAGCATAAGAATGAAAGCATGTAAAGAGTTGTAATGTAAAAAGCTAGGAGGAAAACAGGACTTTGATAACTTCAGATGAAGCTTCTGCAGCAGCACTGGACAGTCTTGCTTTGTCTGGATTTCCTGTTATGTGAGAAAAATAATGCCTATTTATTTTAGCCACTGTGGGTGGGTTTCTTTGACAGGATGTTAAAAAAATAACCCTAACTGATTCAGAATTTATATGCAGATCAACTTATTCCTAACATTCACAGTGGGAAAACAAACTGTGAACACCTAATGTCTGGTAAATTTATTTACCAATAAATGTAAGACTTCAGACTACATATTTTAACATTTATTAGCATAAATTAAAGCCTAAAGTTCTAAGTTAGTCTGACTTGTCTGCCTTACTTGGAAACAAATGGAAACATTTACCAAGAAGAGTATGAACTTAAATTTCCAATTCTTAAAATAGACCAGGACTTTCAACAGGTGTGTTGTGAGACATCCAATTCATAATGGACTAGTTCCATACATAAGTAGGCAAAACAAATTGGGTAGTTTGTTTTTTTTTTTACCACTAGGGTCACATGGAGTCTGATTCTTCTATTATTAATAAACATTTTTATTAACATATGACACGTGCATGTGTGTGTGTACATGCCACAAGTATATAGCTTGATGAATTTTTCAAAGCAAACATGGCTGTATTATGATCACTCTTATCAAGAAGTACAATACTACTCAGCCATAAAAAAGAATAAAATAATGCCATTTGCAGCAACATGGATGGACCTAGAGATTATCATACTAAGTGAAGTAAGTTAGAAAGAGAAAGACAAATATATGATATCAGTTATGTGGAATCTAAAATATGATACAAGTGAACTTATTTACAAAACAGAAACAGATTCACAGATATAGAAAACAAATTTATGGTTACCAAAGGGGAAAAGGGGTGGGGGAGGGATAAACTAGGAGTTTGGGATTACCAGATACAAACTACTGTATATAAAATACATAAACAATAAGATCCTACAGCACAGGGAACTATATTCAATAACCTGTAAGAAACCATAATGGAAAAGAATATGAGAAAGAATATGTGTGTGTGTATATTTATATATAACTGATTCACTTTGCTGTACTCCAGAAACTAATACAACATTGTAAATCACCTATATTTCAATTTAAAAAAAATACAATACTAGCAGCACCACGGAATCTGCTTATGTCCTTCCTACTGTGAGGGGTTCACCCTCCCTTCCTCCCCCAAGATAAACCATTATCCTGACTTCTAACTCCATCAGTTATGTGTACCTGTCTGTGAAACTTTTATAAATATAATCATAACAGTATATACTCTTTGAGTCTGGCTTCTTCTGTTCAACATTATTTCTGTGAAATTTATCCACATAGTTGCACATAGGAAATTTTATCTATTTTCATTTCTGTACAGTATTCTGTTGTTTGAGTAGACCATAACTTGTTTTTCCATTCTACAGCTGATTTACATTTGGATTGTTTCCTATTTGGGACAGTTATGATTAGCGCTGCTATGAACATTTTCATTCATGTATTTTGTATAGAAATGTACACATTTCTTGTGGGTATATATTTTAAATGGAATTAAAGGGTGATAAAATATGTATATATTTAACTTTGGTAGATATAGCCAAACGGTTTCCAATTTATGATCTCCACAGCATTGGATGAGAATTCCAGTTATGCCACATCCATTCTCACTAACACTTTCTTTTTTTACTTTAAAATAAAAAAGTATTTTGGCTAGGGTATGTATTGGTATCTTCTTTAGCTTTAATTTCCATTTCCCTGATTACTATATTGGGCATTTTTCATAGGCTTACTGACCATTTGAATATCCTCATTCATAAAGTAGATGTCCAAGACTACTGTCCAGAATTATATTTGGCTGTCTTTTACTTATGAATTTTTATAGATCATATATATTCTGAGTAGAAGGGCTTTATTATTTAAACACATTGCATATGTCTTCTCCAAATCTGTGCCTTACCTATTTATTTCATAATTTTGTCTTTTAATAAAAAGATTTAAATTTTAATGTATTCCAGTTTATTAAAATTTTATATTATGATTACTACTTATATGTCCTATTCAATAAATCTCTACTTACTCCAATGTCATTCTTCTATGATATCCACGTTCTTCTATGATAGCTATCATTTTTAATGTTTATTTTTGGATTCAGTGTGAGATACAGATAATTTTAATATAGATATTCAATTGACGCAATTTTATTTATTGATTAAAAAAACACACTAGTTGTAACCTTCACTGTTTGAGTCGCCTTTGTCATAAATCAAGTTTTCACATATGTGTGGACATTTTTTCTGGACTTTTTACTCTTCTCATTACAAAGGCTAGGAATTCACAGGAGGACAATTAATTTCAGCTGAATCTGGAGACCTCTTTTCAAAGGTAGAGAAATATAAAGACAAACTGCCTGCTAAGTAGTCAATAAGGTTAACTATTTAGCTTGAGATTGGTCGAGGCTGCTTGGCATCATGGGAAAACAGCTTGGACTTTAAATTCAGACTTCTCCTTGTCTCCAACACTTTCTGAACATTTGACACTAGGCAAGTTTCTAATCTCTCTTGTATGCAGTTTCCTCGTACATCAACAGGGAAAATAAATAATAGTTAAACCACAAGAATGATGTGAGAATTAGATACAGTTTACAGAAAACAACTAACAGACACCAAAGGGGAAAAGTGACGGGACAGGGGGGTGATGGTGGGATGAATTGGGAGAATGGGATTGACATATATTCACTAATATGTATAAAATAGATAACTAATAAGAACCTGCTGAATAAAAAAATAAATAAAATAAAATTCAAAATTCAAAAAAGAAAAGAAAACAACAAACGGGCCCTGTCACAGAGTAGAGGCTGAAGAACAGTCACTGTCTTTAGAATTATAAGTACACTCCTCTTGGACTTATCCCTCTGGCTGCCAGTTAACACCATTTATATGTTATTCATTTATATGAATAAATAATTTTCTTTGTATTTCAAGAAAGTTATTTTATGTCATCCCCATAGAAGTCTGACGCATAGACAAAGTAGAGTGTTTTTATTACCTTACACAAAAGACTTTGATCCAGAGGCAACACTGAATAAAGGTTAGGCATTGCAATTATTGTGATTAGTGTTGCTGGAATACCTTGAAAACACTGTCCTTTACCAAAGGACAGTGTGGTTAATCAGAATACACAATCTGTGATGTTATAAAATATGGTTTAGGAAACTACCTATTATTCAAACTTTATTTTTACTTTTAAGTCCTTTGCATAACCCCAAATATCCAAGAATTGGTTTTGTTTGTTTTTATTATTTCCTGTCACTAACTAATTACCATTGCTCTTTGCAACAGTGTACTAGACATAAAAGCATAAACCCATGGTTGGGATTAAGAGGTGTGGTGTCTAAACTTCACCCTGCCAATCATTAAAAGTCACAGAAACTGACTTTCTTTGTGTTTGGGTTTATATTCTCTTGTAGATAAAATGAGGGAAGTAAAGTCTTTTTCAGAACTACGATTGCATGATTATATGGACCCAATGGTTGTAATACTAACAATAAATTAATAGGAGAGTTCTGCCATAAATTACTTTTTGATACTATTGGATTTACTGTTAGGTAACTCATATTCAGAATGACTAACAACAGTCTGCCTTGAGACCTCTGTAAGTAACGCATCAGACCACTGCAGAGTTCTCCCCAGTCTGCAGAATATTTTCTGCAGGAATGTTCAATAAATATTTACTGATATATCCTTGAGTACAGGAATGTTTTTGAAACCCCGATGCTTCTTTCTATTTCACAGTGGGAACAATTAGGATGGACGCTTGAAATTGCTTTCACAGTTTTATGACTTGTTTGGAACTCTTCATTCCACTCTAAAAGAAAAACGGGCGTATTCAGGTTCACCTAAGATGAACTCCTGTAAAGCTTTCCACTCAAATGATTGAATGATGTTTAGTAGTAACATGCACAAGAAATGTACTTTGGCAAGGTATTTGCATTGATCACCCTTGGAATGTAAAAAAGGTTAAGGTAATGAGCGAATAGAAAAAGAGTTGGGTTACTTGGCCACTGATAATTCCCACCGCGTACAGAACAAGGCTGATGCAGCAAAATACAGTAGACAGTATTAAGTAGATGTGAAACCTAGATAGGAACAGTTTCCTATTTAGCTTTATTTTTAAGTCAGTTTCGCATAGAACAGTAAAACACTGATTTGTCATAAAGTCAATCTGAATAAAGGAGCATATCAGGAATTTTTTTAAATTTTAAATTTTTTGAATTTTATTTTATTTATTTTTTATACAGCAGGCTCTTATTAGCTATCCACTTTATACACATCATTGTATACATGTCAATCCCAATCGCCCAATTCATCACACCACCACCCCCACCCCGCCGCTTCTTTCCCCCCTTGGTGTTTTTTAAAGGTGTAATTTTATTTCTTCAGGCTTTTACACTACCTAGAATAAAAAGAAAACATAATAATTCATAATCATACAAATGTGAAAATGTGAAATTTTAAAAACTAAAAAGTCACAAGAGAGGATTTTGAGGATTTTTAACAAATAGCATCTAAAGTCAATATATTTCTGACAGAAAGAGACAAAGAATTGAAGACCCAAAAGGGAGTTAAAGACCACCTAGGATTAATATAAAGACATTAATGTGGAAATGACTAGGAAGGAGTTGTAGCTCTGACTAGGTCACTAATTGTATAAACCTACGATATTCATATAACTTCTGTGGCTCTCAGTTTCCTCATCTAAGAAATGTCAAGAGAATTGGTGTAGAACAATGGATCACAAACTGTGGTCCATAAATTCCTTGGAGACCCTGGAGCTATGATATAGTGACTGTGAATTTATCAACAAACTGAGTATTGTATATAAATACCATGTTTGTACACCTGTGAACTACAATGTGTCAAGATACATATTTACTATAGTAATAAATTAAATACATAATAATTCCTTACTACTAGGTAATGGTGGGGAAAAGTTATTTAATCTTTCTGTGACTCACTTTCCTCATCTATAAAATGGGGATGATAATAGCAATACCATTTTCATAGGTACGTTATGACTATTAAATAGCATAAATAAGGAAAGCTCTTGGAAGAGCACTTTGCAAGTAAACAATATTAAACAAAGGTTAGCCATTACAATTGTCACAATTATTATTACTAGAATTTTTTAAAAGCATTTCTTCTTTTTATTATGCATATTTTCAGTGAATGAGTGTTAAAAATACAAGGATCGCGTAGGTCTGCAAGGTATATTTTGAACTTAGAAAAGTCATTGATCTGTTTTTGTTTTTGTTTTTTTCCTGAAAAACAAACCTTTCCAAAATCTACTAGCTTAAAGCAACCATCTTATATTGCTCATGATTTTGTGGATCAGGTATTCAAGAAGGGCTCAAAGTGGCACCAGCTGAAGCAGCTGGGCTAGATACTCCACATCCCATTTGTGGGAGAGGACCACATAAGGTTGTAAATTCCAGGAGGCATGTTTTTTGAGAAGGAGAGCATCCTTGGAAACTATCTCTCACAGTCATTATTCTCACGAAGGTTGAGAATGACTGCTGAGATCATCTTTTACACCTTCTTTCATCTCTTAGATTCCATGAACCTAATTGGTACTTGTTTAATGGGCAGCAAAATTCTTTTACTAATACCAGTGCTTCCACCCTTCAGGCATTCTCCGTGCTATTTTTGTTGGCACATTTTTCTTTCTTTCCCAGGATATGAAAGCAGCATGCTCTGCCCACTTCAGACACATTTGCCATTTATAAGCCTATAAGTGTTATTTCACCACTTATTTCCCTCTGTGTATTAGAGTGTGAACTCTCCTCCTATTTAAAATTTAAATATTGCCCTGGATTGCCCTCCAATATGTCAAATTTTGAAGATAAAAGTCAATGAAATTTTTTACTTTTGGGGTTTGTGGCAACAGACATCAGAAATAGACTGTGTAAATAGATGAATGTAATTTTTTAAAAACGAGCTTGTAGGGCTATGCTGAGTTGCTCATCATCTAAAAGTATTTTCAGAGATCAAGTGATTTTTGTTTAAAAGGCTTAAACATTTTTAAAGTGCAACCTAGTCTGCATAGAAAGAGAAGATGCCTTTGAGCATGACACAGACCTTCAGACCTTATCTCTCAGCTCGAGTCTATGCACAGTTTAAGATTCTTTTTTTTTTTTCATGCATGGCTCTCAAATGTGAGAACTCAGCTCCCAGTTTTCAGAATAGGGTTTTCAAGTTTTGCTTCAGGGTTCCTTGAAGTCTCTAGGATCCTCCAAGTTCTCAGTGGGTTGTTCAAAGTTCTTGGTCATAAAATGCTTCTCCTTTTGTTTAAGGCTTGCGTTGCATGCTTATGCTGTTTCATATATACCAGGCATCCTATTTGTGCTTTTCAATCTTATCAATTGGTAGCCGTCCTATCAATTCTGGTTGGATGTCTTTGTGGAATGCAGCTCATATTGTCTCACTGAATATGCCCATCATGACTTTGTTCTATAACCTTGGATGTTCATCACAGCACACAGATTTGTGACAATTGAAACTTATAGGTCAGACACAGATGGTTGAGAAGATTTCCTGATTTACTGTTGGCTCATGATTATAGGGTTCAAACAAAATAAATGATTAAGCTCTTCTGAAGTTCCCCCCCCCAACCCCGCACCGTGGGATTCTGAATAATTCCAGCCAGTGCATTTTCCTGAAATTCAATTTCCATGATAACTTTTAGTATCTTGTCTATTGCTGCTGAAGATAACAACTCTTGTCAGGAACACATGCATCAAGTACGCTCTTTTTTGGCGTATTTGCACTATTTTAGATTTAATCTTTGACTGCCTTACTATGATTATGAAGGGTAATTAAATCACAAAATGTAACTTCTGTTTGGCCCAATTATTTGGTAAAATGAAATGAGTATTTCTGTTTCCCTCTAAAACTTTTAAGAGTTGACAGGGATAGTGTGTGGATCTATTTAAAAGGCATCATAAGTCTTGCTAGTTAGCTTACTTTTCATTAATAGAAAGAAAAGTTAAATGAGTCATGTCAAGCGATCCATGAGATTAATATAGACAAAAATGTCATGTCCTCATGAATGCAGCTGTGAATAACATATCTACTTTGCCATCTGTAAACTTAATGGACAAAATGTCCCAGTGACTGCTTCAGGGTTTAAAGTAACTCAGTTATCAGCAGTCACATTTCCTGTTACCTAATACTCAAATTCAATTCTATGAGGAACTTTAGTCTGGCTCTTGGAGTAGGTAGGAAAATCTGCTAACCACATTATGCTCTTTCATAACCAGATTGAATTGGACTATTAGCTAATACTGAGTAAAAGCAAATACTGTTTACTTTGAAAGAGTACTGTGTTTTATATGGATTGATGTTTATTCTCACTGCATTTATATTTGAGCTTAGTAGTAAAATTAAACAATGCATGGTAACGTAGCAACTATTATTTCTCTGTGTTAAATAGCGTCTGAAAATAAACCATTCTGTAAAGTAAGTATGTAGCATGTTTACTTTAAATTCTATTTATGTAAATTTTTTTTTTTTTTTTTTTTTTTTTTTTTTCTTTTTTTTTTGCGGTATGCGGGCCTCTCACTGCTGTGGCCTCTCCCGTTGCGGAGCACAGGCTCCGGACGCGCAGGCCCAGCGGCCATGGCTCACGGGCCCAGCCGCTCCGCGGCACATGGGATCCTCCCAGACCGGGGCACGAACCCGCATCCCCTGCATCGGCAGGCGGACTCTCAACCACTGCGCCACCAGGGAGGCCCTATTTATGTAAATTTTATAGTGACTGTTATTCTCTCCACATTGAAAAATATAGAGTATTTTTCTAGGAAATAAATTTCTAGGAATAAATTTCACCTTTCATGTTATGTGCCAAATCAAAATCTTAATGTTTATGTTACTTCAGGTATAATTCTCTCCATTTATAGAATGATATTTCCCTACAAATTTTTTTAGTACATTTTATTGAAGAGTTGCTGATTTACATAAAAATTATGTAAATAATTTGCAGATAGTACAGAGTATTCCCATATACTTCCCCCAAAACACACACACACACAAACACACACACACAGAGTTTCCCCTATTAACTTCTAGCATTAGTATGGTAACACATTACAATTAATGAATCAATATTGATACATATTTATGAATTAAAGTTCATATTTTGCATTGTTGTACTCTTTTTGCACTCTTTTTGTTGTATAGTTCTATGAGTTTTGACTCATGCATAATGTACTTTATCCACCATTACAATGATTATAGAGAATAGTTTTACAGCCCTAAAAATCACCTGTACTTCATCTCTCCATTTCCTCCCCACTTTACCTCCTCCCTGGACTCTGGGAAACCACTGATCCTCTTATTATCTCTACAGTTTTTCCTTTTCCAGAATGTTGTACAGTTGGAGTCCTACAGTATGTATCCTTTCCACACTACCTTCTTTCACTTAGCAAAAAGTATTTAAGATCCATGTCTTTTTGTTGCTTCATAGCTCATACCTTTTTATCTCTGAATAATATCCATTGTATGATATACCATAGTTTGTTTACCTGTTGAAGGACATCTTAGTTGCTTCCAAGTTTTGACAATTATGGATAAAATTACTGTAAAATTTTGCATGCAGGTTTTTGTGTGAACATAAATTTTTAACTCATTTGGGTAGATACCAAGTAGAACGATTGCTGGCTCATATGATAAACCTATATTTAGTGTTGTGATAAACTGCCAAACTATCTTCCAAAATGGCTGTACCCTTTTGCATTCCCACCAGCAATAAATAGAAATCCTGTAGCTCCACATCTTCATTGGTGTTTTCAATGTTTTAGGTTTTGGCTATTCTAATTGTTGCATAGTGGTGTCTGTTTGCTGTTTTATTTTGTAATTCCTTAAGGATGTACAATGTAGAACATCTTTTCATATACTTATTTGCTCTCCATATATTTTCTTTGGCAAGATGTTTGTTCAGGTCTTTTGCAAGTTTGTTTAATCAAGTTGTTCATTTTCCTATTGTTGAGTTTTAACTGTTCTTTTGATATTTTAGATAACAGTCCTTTATCAGATATGTGTTCTACAAATATTTTCTCCAAATCTGTGGTTTCTCTTTTTATTCTTATAACAGTGTCCTTTACAGAGAAAAAGTTTTTAATTTTAATAAAGTCTAAATTATCATTATTTTCTTTCATGGATTATGCTTTTGGTATTATATCTAAAAACTCATCACCAGACCTGCTGTCTCTATCATTCCTCTTATGTTATCTTCCAGAAGTTTTATAGTTTTTAAATTTACATATAGGTCTGTAATCCATTTATAGTTAATTTTTGTGAAAACTGTAGGCTCTTTATTGAGTTTATTTTTTGTATTGATGTCCAAATTGTTCCAGCACCATTTTTTGAAAAGTTCATCCTTTTACACTGAATTGCCTTTGGTTCTTTGTCAAAGATCCCTTGATTGTATCTGTGTGGGTCTATTTCTGAGCTCACAATTCTGTTCCATTGACCTATTTGACCATTCTTTCCCCAATATCATGCTGTCTTGATTACTATGTCATGACAGTAAGTCTTGCAGTCAGGTAGTGTCAGTCTTCCCATACTATTGTTCTTCAGTATTATGCTGCGTATTCTGGGATTTTGGTTGTTCCACATATGACTTAGAATCATTTTTTCCATATGCACAAAATAACTTGCTGGAATTTTGATTGAGTTTGCATTGAATCTATAGACTGGGAAGAATTGATATCTTAGTATGTACATTCTCCAGTGTGTCCATATGGAGAATTCATATTTAGTCCATGAACATGGAATATCTCTCCAATTATTTAAATCCTCTTTTTTTCCTTTCATTAGTTTGGAATTTTCCTCGTTATAGATTCTGTACATGTTTTGTTAGGTTTGTACCTAGGTATTTGTTTCTTTTTTTGGTGCTAATTTAAATGGTATAGTGTTTTTAATTTCCCAGTTGTTCATTGCAGGTATAAAGGAAAGTAACAGATTTTTGTATTTTTAATCTTGTATCCTGCAAGGTTGGTATAATCACTTATTAGTAGCAGGGGTTCTTTTGTTGTTGCTAATTCTTTGTTGTTTTCTACAATCATGTCATCTGCAAACAAAGACAGTTTTATTTCCTCTTTCCCAATATATATACTTTTTACTTTATTTTCTTGTCTTACTGAATTTACTAGAACTTCCAGTTCAGTGTTGAATAAAGTGGTGAGAGGAGGATATCCTTGCCTTGTTCTTAATCATAGAGAGAAAGGATCTATTTTCTCATCACTAAGTATGATATAGCTGCAGGCTTTTGACCTTCTTTTTTTTTTAATCAAGCTGAAGAAATTTCTTTCCATTCCTAATTCACTGAGGGTTTTTATCATGAATGGATGTTGGATTTTGTCAAATGCTTTTGCTGAATCTATTGATTATTTATCAAATGATTTTTCTTCTTTATCATATGATCAGAAGACTTTTTTCTTTAAACTATTGATATGATGGATTACGTTATTTGATTTTTGAATGTTAAACTAACCTTGAATACCTGGAATAAATCTCTCTTTGGCAATAAATCTCACTTTTGGCATATTTTTTAAATATATTGTTGGATTTGATTTGATGTTATTTTGTTGAGGAGTACTGCATCTATGTTCATGAGAGACATTGGTCTGCAGTTTTCCTTGCTTATAAAGTCTTTATCTGATTTTGGTATTAGTAAAATGCTGACCTCATAGAATGTTAGGAAATGTTTTCCTTGCTTCTGTTTTCTAGAAGAGATTGTAGAGAATTGGTATCAATTCTTAAATGCTTGGTAGAATTCATTCATGAAACCATCTTAGCCTTGTGGATTCTTTTTTCAAAAGTTATTAATTATTAATTCAATTTTGCTAGTAGATATAAGCCTACTCAGATTGTCTATTTCTCTTTGTGTAAGTTTTGGTAGTGTGTATTTTTTAAGGAATTTGTCTACTTCATCTATGTTATCAAATCAGTAGGCATGGAGTTGTTAATAACATTCTTTTATTATTATTTTAGTGTCCAGGGAATAAATAGTGATGCTCCCTTTTCATTTCTGGTATTACCAATTTGTGTCTTTTGCTGTTGTTGATTAGCTTAGCTAGAGGTTTATCAATTAAAAAAATATTTTTAAAGAAACAGCTTTTGATTTCACTGATTTTCCCCATGATTTTTTGTTTAAATTTCACTGGTTTCTTCTCTAATTATCTTTACATGGGGATTTTCCACCTATCTTTCCATTACTGATTTCTACCCATTATGGTCTGACAGCACATTTTGTATGATTTCTGCTCTTTTAAATTTGTTAAGGTGTGTTTTGTGGCCCAGTATGTGGTCATATCATAGTGAATCTTTCCTGTGATTTTGAGATGAACTTACAATTTGTTGTGGTTGGATGTATTTTTTCTTATAAATGTCAATTATATCTTGTTGATTAATGATGCTGTTCAGTTCAACTATATTCTTACTGATTTTCTGCCTATGAATCAACTAATTATTGATAAATAGGTATTCAGGAGTCCAACTGTGAGTGGATTTGCCTTTCTATCTGCAGTTTGTTTTTGCTACACTTATTTTGATGTTCTGTTGTTAGGCACATACATATTAAAAATCATTATGCCTTCTTGGAGAGTTGACCCCCTTACCATTATGTAATGCCCCTATTTATCCCTGATAATTGTCCTCATTCTGAATTCTGCCTTGTCTGAAATTAATGGAGCGATTCTGGCTTTCTTTTAATTAGTGTTAACATGGCATATCTTTCTCCATTCTTTTATTTTCAATCTATTTTGTTTTTATATTTAAAGTGAATTTCTCACAGACAACCTGTAGGTGGGTTTCTTTTTTATCCACTATGGCAGTTTCTGTTTTTAAACTGGTATATTTAGACCATTCACATTTAAAGCGATGGATGTAGTTGGATTAATATCGACCATGTTGTAACTGTTTTCTATGCATTGCACTGCTCTTTGTTTCTCTCTTTTTAATCTACTATCTTTCTAACTTCTCTGATTTTAATTGATCACTTTATTTTTTTAACATCTTTATTGGAGTATAATTGCTTTACAATGTTGTGTTAGTTTCTGCTGTATAACAAAGTGAGTCAGCTATACATATACATATATCCACATATCTCGTCCCTCTTGCATCTCCCTCCCACCCTCCCTATCCTACCCCTCTAGGTGGTCACAAAACACCGAGCTGATCTCCCCATGCAATTCAGCTGCTTCCCACTAGCTATCTATTTTATATTTGATAGTGTATATATGTCAATGCTACTCTCTCAATTTGTCCTAGCTTCCCCTTCCCCCTCCCCGTGTCCTCAAGTCCATTCTCTATGTCTGTGTCTTTATTCCTGTCCTACCCCTAGGTCCATCAGAACCTTTTTTTTTTTCAGATGCCATATATATGTTTTAGCATACAGTATTTGTTTTTCTCTTTCTGACTTACTTCACCCTGTATGACAGAATCTAGGTCCATCCAACTCACTACAAATAACTCAATTTCGTTTCTTTTTATGGCTGAGTATTATTCCATTGTATATATATGTGCCACATCTTCTTTATCCATTCATCTGTCAATGGACACTTAAGTTGCTTCCATGTCCTAGCTATTATAAATAGTGCTGCAATGAACACTGTGGTACCTGACTCTTTTTGAATTATGGTTTTCTCAGGGTATATGCCCAGTAGTGGGATTGCTGGGTCATATGGTAGTTCTATTTTTAGTTTTTTAAGGAACCTCCATACTGTTCTCCATAGTGGCTGTATCAATTTACATTCTCACCAAGAGAGCAAGAGCGTTCCCTTTTCTCCACATCCTCTCCAGCATTTATTGTTTGTAGAATTTTTATGATGGCCATTCTGACTGCTGTGAGGTGATACCTCATTGTAGTTTTGATTTGCATTTCTCTTAGTTAATCACTTTATGTGATTCTATTTTCTCTCCCATTTTATGCTTTATTTTTGATTTTTAAGTGGTTGCCTTAGAGTTAACGATACGCATTCACAACCAATCTGTGTTCACTTCCATGGAATGCTATACTGTTTCATGCATGGAACGGGTACCTTATAACAAAGTAGTCTCAATTCTTCCTTCCTATCCCTTATATGATTGTGTCATTCCTGTCACTTATCCATATACTATAATCACCTAATACGTTATTGCTAGTATTACTTTGAACACACATTTATCAGTTCAATTAAGAATAAGAAAAATAAAACATTGTATTTTACTTTCATTTATTCTAATACTTTTCCTTTTATAAAAAATAGATCCATATTTCTTTTTAAAATTAATTAATTAATTTATTTATTTATTTTTGGCTGCGCTGGGTCTTCGTTGCTACACGCGGGCTCTCTCCAGCCGCGGCGACCAGGGTCCACTCCTCGCCGCGGCGCATGGGCTTCTCACTGTGGTGGCCTCTCTCGTTGCGGAGCATGGGCTCTAGGTGCAGGCCTCAGCAGTTGTGGCACATGGGCCCAGCAGCCGTGGCTCACGGGCTCCAGAGCACAGGCTCAGCAGCTGTGGTGCACGGGCCTAGTTGTGCCGCGGCATGTGGGGTCCTTCTGGACCAGGGCACGAACCCGTGTCCCCTGCATTGGCAGGTGGACTCTCAACCGCTGCATCACCAGGGAAGTCCTAGATCCATATTTCTGACATCATTTTCCTTGTCTCTGAAGAACTCTTTTAACATTTCTTGCAAAGCCGGTCTACTGGCAACAAATGACCTCAGTTTTTGTTTGTTTGAGAAATTATTTATTTCTCATTCCCTTCTGAATTCTAGACTAGTGGTTTTTGTTCAACTCTTTAAATAATTATCATTAGATATGATATGTCTAGATGTAAGTTTTTTTGGTATTTATCCTACTTGATGTTCTCTGAGCTTTTGGACCTGTGGTTTGGGGTCTGCTATTAAAGAATTTGGAAAAACCTCCATTGTTAGTATTCAAATAATTCTTCAGCTCTTTTCTCTCTTTCTTCTACTTCCAGTATTCGCCTTGTGCATATTTTATACCTTTTGTAATTGTCCCACAATTCTTGAACATTCTATTCCTTTGTTTTCAATTTATATTTTTTCTCTTTGCATTTCACTTTGGGAAATTCTGTTGACACATCTTTAAGCTGATTCTTTCCTTGTCTATATCCAGTTTACTTATGAGCCCATCAAAAGTAGTTTTCATTTTGTTCATTTTTTTTTATTTCTAGCATTTTCTTTATATTCTTTCTTAGATCTTCTATCTCTCTTGTTCTTTACTCACCTATTCTTTCATGTTGTCTACTTTTCTGTTGAGGCCCTGAATATCTTAATCATAGTTATTTTAAATCCCTTATCTGATAATACCAAAATCTGTGTTATATTTTATTCTGGTTCTGATGCTTGCTTTATTTCTCCAGATTGTGTTTTTTCTTGCCTTTTATATTATCTCTCAGTTTTTTATTGAAAGCTGGACCTGATGTATTGGGTAATAGAAACTGCCGTAATTAGACATTTAGTGAGAGGTTTATGCAAATCTGCCTAGGTTATAAGCTGTGTTTAATGTTTGTTATAGCTGTAGATACTAGAAGCTTTACTTTCCTCGAGCATCCTTATTGGGTTATTTTTCCCCTTCTCTGTTGTCTTTGAGTTTCCCTAAGACCTCTTTCTTAAATAGTCTGTGTCTTGCTGCTCTCTCAGTTGTAAGCCACTGTTATTACACTAATAACAAGCCCTGTTGATGTGGTGGTAAGGTGTTGGAGAATAAAAGCATCCTATAATCTTATAATTAAATCTGTTTTTTAGTGAGCATGAGTCCCTGGGCAGTAAACTTCAATAGCATGTCTAAGCTTTTTACTTTTCCTCCCTTTACCTTAAACAAGAAATCTCAGGGGGGCTGGAGTTGACTAGCTGCCCTTCCTCCAGGTCAGAAAAGGCTCTGGTAGTCTCCTCTGAGGGCTGGCCTTTGTTATGGAAAACACTCTGGGCATATTTCAAATG
Source organism: Mesoplodon bidens (assembly GCF_964165515.1). NCBI lineage: Eukaryota > Metazoa > Chordata > Mammalia > Artiodactyla > Ziphiidae > Mesoplodon > Mesoplodon bidens. The sequence goes on along the minus strand of NC_138161.1, from coordinate 94,524,052 downwards.
GCTAACTTTCCCCATCCCCTACTAGAAACAGGACAAAATGTTTTGGTCATTTGGACATTTCATGCTAAGAACAGTTTAAATGAATCCAAAATTTTTTTTTTTTTTTTTTTTTCGGTACGCGGGCCTCTCACTGTTGTGGCCTCTCCCATTGCGGAGCACAGGCTCCGGACGTGCAGGCTCAACGGCCATGGCTCACGGGCCCAGCCGCTCCGCGGCACGTAGGATCTTCTCAGACCGGGGCACGAACCCGTGTCCCCTGCATCAGCAGGCGGACTCTCAACCACTGCGCCACCAGGGAAGCCCCCCAAAAACTTTTTGATATATTATTTTTATTATCATCCAATTAAAAAATATTTTTTAATTCATTGTAATTTCTTTGTTGATGATGCATTATTAAGAACTATGCTGCTTATTTTTCAAAGATTTGGGGATTTCAACTGTCAATGCCACCCAGCCAGACTCTCAGGTAAATATCTGTGATTGAACAAGTTGAGCTTATTATTCACTACAGCAAGGCAGAACTTACACCATGGGGAACCATGGGGCATCTTAGTAAGAGGGTGTTAAAAAGAACCAATTATAGGATTAGTGTTTGGTTGAGTAACTTTGGAGAAGGCTTAAGGAAGTGAGGGTTTATCCTAAATTAAGTACTATAGAAAAGGGAACAATTTTATGATTGGTTATTTCAATAAATCTCATCTATATGCAGGGCAGTCTGGAGAGGGGCTGCAGCTGTACTTGACAAAGTAGCAGTAATCACTCATTAGTTGGAAGTGGAGGATGTTAGTGTTTTGTTGGTTGTACACTGACCTTGTTTTTAATCTGTATTTAGACAAAATTATGAAGTAGATTGCCTTGTTTCACTCCATCACAGTCTCATAGTGATCTTGTATGATGTTGGTATTCTGTGAGATTGTTTTTCTCCAATCAGAGAACCACATAGCCTAGCTGGGAGCACCAGGAGCTCTAACACTGAGGCCTGCTGTGTCAGACCAGTGCCTGGATATCAAGGTCTGCTTTTGATTTTTTTCATAAGTTATCTTTCAGTTATGGGTTTCTAGTTTATCTCCACTGTGGTCTGGGAACACAATATGCTCTGTATGATCTCAGCCCTTTATATTTGCTGAGATGCTTTATGACTTAGCATATGGTCTATTTTGGCAAACATTTCATGTACACTTGAATAGAATGTTTATTCTGTACTTGTTGGGTATAGTGATCTATACATGTCATTGAGATCAAATTTGTTAATAGTTTTGTTCATATTTTCTATAGTGTTCTAATTATATTTTACCTTCTTATTCTAATAATTAAAGAAAAGAGTATGTTAAAACTCCCATATGATTGTGGAAATGTATATTTCTCCTTTTGGTTCTGTCAATTATTGTTATATATGTTTTGAAACTATGTTATTAGGTATATATACATAAGAGAATGTTATATCTTCCTATTGAACTTACTATTGTGAAATGTATCTCTTTATTTCTGGTAATATTTTTGTTTCAAAAAATATTTGCCTAATATTAATACAGCCACCCCATCTGCCTTTTGGCTAGTTCTTGCAAGGTATATTTTTTCCATCATTATACTTTCAAGCTATGTGTGCTATATTTCAGTTGTGGCTTCCATAACTTCATATAGTTGTATTTTGTTTTTATCCTGCTGACAAGCTTTGTTTATTAGTTGGAATTTTATTCTATCATATTTAATGTAGTGATGGTTATATTTGGGTTTAAGCCTTCCATGTTGTTAGTTGTTTTCTGTTTTTCTAATATCTTCTTTGCTTATTAATACTTTCTTGGTTTTTCAACTAAACAGGGATTTTTTATTACTCCACTTTTTCTCTACTCTGTCACTATCTAATTTATATATTCTTTTAGTATTCCCTTAGAAATTACTATGGGGGTTACAATATTCATCCTTCATTTAATATAGTGTGCTGTAAATAACTACATTTGCTACTTCCTAAACGATAGAAAAACTTTATAAAAATTTAACTCCATACCTTTTGCCTTTTAAGCTATTATTTTTATTATCTAGTTCAAATTAACAAGTCTTTTCTTCTTATTAATGCCTTGAAACAGTCCATGCAGATAAATATTTACCTACTTATTTTCCCATTTCTGGTGCTCTTCATTCCTTCCTGCAATTCCATGCTTTCATCTGACATAATCATTCTTCCCAAAGAACTCCACTTAATATTAATTTATTTAACAGTTTTTGAAGTGCAGGTCTATTGTCAACAAATTCTCTGTAAAAATGTCTTTATTTTGCCTTCGTTGGAAAGACTCTTTGGGCTTTGAATAAAATTTTAGATTGGCATTCCTTACTCCCCCTCCCACCCCACCCCACCCCACCCCACCCCAGAATTTGAAAGATATTGTTGCATTGTATTCTACCTTCCATTGTCTTTGTTGGAAAATTAGCCTTCAGTTTTTTGTTTTTTTGTTTTTTTGTGTGTGGTACGTGGGCCTCTCACTGTTGTGGCCTCTTCCGTTGCAGAGCAGAGGCTCTGGATGCGCAGGCTCAGCAGCCATGGCTCACGGGGCCAGCTGCTCCGCGGCATATGGGACCTTCCCGGACTGGGGCATGAACCCGTGTCCCCTGCATCGGCAGGCGGACTCTCAACAACTGCGCCACCAGGGAAGCCCTAGCCTTCAGTTTTATTGCTACTTCTCTAAGGTAATATGCGGGTTTTTTTCTCTGTCTATTCTGTTTAGCAGTTTGACTATGACATGTTTGTTTGGTTTTATTCACATTTACTTGTTTTCATAGTGGTTCTTAAATACATAGTTCAATGCCTTTGTTTAGTTTTTGGGTTTTTTTTTTTTTTTTTTGGCTACTCTATGAGGCATGTGGGATCTTAGTTCCCTGACCAGGATCAAACCTGCGCCCCCTGCAGTGGAAGCGTGGAGTCTTAGCCACTGGACCTCCAGGGAAGTCCCTTTGTTTAGTTTTTAAAATTGAATATTCTAAACCAGTATCTCTTTCAATATTGCTTATTTCTCATTCTCTTTCACCTCTCTTTCTGAACTCAGATCTCATTTTCCACAGCCTAGGAAGACTGCTGCTTTCTGCTTGGGTCCTAATCCTTCATGCTATTTGGAGTAGAAAATTTTTTTTTTAATTTATCTCATAAAAAGTAAAGGAACTTATTCCTTCCCTTTACCACCCCAAAAACTTCCCGTGGTCCCACAAAGAGTCATTCTTGTCTCCCTTGGAATTACTGCAGGAAAATGATCTATCCTTCTTTCCATCTCTCTCTGGCTCTTCTTATAGGTGTGGTCATTTTTATCAAACTGGTGATGTAATGATAAATTGACATTTGCTTTTCCATTTGATACAGTTAAGGTGCTAAACATTGTGATAATTTAATAACAATAGACCAGATCATAGAACTTCCTAGGTGAAAGGAGTTTTTAAAAGAATTATCCAGTTAACTTAGGAAGTGAGGAGAGTAATGCCCAGAGAGGCTCTGTCATTTATCTATGGTCATACAGAGATAAAGTATTTGTACTAGATAAAATAGTTCCTTGCATTTTATACTTTTTCTTTTATAACTAATGGCCATTGTCTTGTCTTTGTTCTATACATACAAATCAGAGAAAACAGACGAAACCTTTTGTGAACAACCTTGCCTGTCAGTGTATCCAAAACTACCATTAACACTAATGAAAGTCATCCATGTGATCCTGGTGTCATCAAGCAGAGAATCACTTCTTTAGCTTTTTCAAGACTTCTGAGGGAGTTTTCCCTCTTAGAATATTTAATTTTTTCTCTTTCTGGTGGAAAGTGATTTTTTTCCCCTGACATTTTAGTGATCACGAGGCAGCTGGTCTCACCTAAAAACAACAATAAAAAGCAAGTGTCAATGTGACTGGGGGAAAATGCTAGCCTATGTCTGAGAGGGCTGTAGATTGTCATCATTTTTAAAAAGCTAGCAAAAGCTAAAGCGATGGATGTCAGTGATTGTAAATTTTTTTCCAGAGATTGTCATCAAAAGATGGCGCTGTACATATTTTAATGTGTCTACTTCCTAACTCAAACGGTTGCTTTGGAAAAAGGATGAAATTCTGACAATACTTAGATGAGCTGAAAATACTTATGTGATCCTCTTGTTATAATAAAATCCACCAGTGTTGAAAAAATAGAAATAATCGATGCATGGCTTTTAAAAATTCAGTCTCACACATCTAGGAAGAGATTCTACTGCATTTCTTAGGCAAGAGCCTTGTGGTTCTGAGAAATAAGGAGAGAATAAGAAATATTATCCAGTTTTAGTAGATAGAATTGCTCATTACAAATAGTACAGGATAACAGGGGGAAGAAGCATAGATTAGAGAAAAACATTCTTTGGACTGATCAAAATAACTGAATGAGAATTGAAAAATCACTTAATCGACTACATAATTTAGATAGCTCATGACTAACAAACGACCTAATATTCTACAAAGCATGACAAATGTTAGGAAATTCACTAAAATCGCTGAAGTCAAATTACATATTTTAGTAGAAATATTTCAACCACAGAGTCTATCTAGTGTAATACCTCAATTTTGATCCACAAATTTGGATCAGATATGTTCAGAATAAACATCAAGTTAGCTTTAGGCTATAGACCTCTTTGGCTTTCCTAGAAACAATGGTGGGCAGTGGGGTACTAGATAATAACCTGTGCCCTGAAACATACCAGGTGCTAACCCTGTGCCCCCAAATGACAAAGCCAGGCACCTTTTTGGTCCATTGGAATATTCCCTAATTTCTTCTCAAATGCTCCTTGAAAGGCAGGTCACTTTTCTGTTTTCTTTCTGTGTAGCTTTTTTGGTACTTGGCATTTCTCAGGACCCCAAAAGACATTGATGTAAGACCTAGGAAAGCCTGTCTACTATTGGTTCCCAATTTCCTTCTTAGAAATGTCATAATTCAGTACCCAAAATCCTTGTCATCGTTGTTCTATTCTTTCCAGGCTCCTAATTTTCCACAGATCAGAACCAACATTTTTCACCTCCTTTTCCTTTTTAACACAGTCACCCAGTAGATTTGAAGTCTTTGATTTTGCAAGAAACTATTTTGGACACTGTATATTCTGACTGAAATGATTAAGACCTACAAACTTTTTGTTCTTGTGGACTATACATTCTACATGAAAAGACAATAAACAAAAATAAATAAATAAATAGTTTTGTGTAAGAAGTAATACAGGGCTTCCCTGGTGGCGCAGTGGTTGGGAGTCCGCCTGCTGATGCAGGGGACATGGGTTTGTGCCCCGGTCCAGGAAGATCCCACATGCCGCGGAGCGGCTGGGCTCGTGAGCCATGGCCACTGAGCCTGCATGTCCGGAGCCTGTGCTCTGCAACGGGAGAGGCCGCAGCAGCGGGAGGCTCGCGTACCGCAAAAAAAAAAAAAGAAGTAATACAAAAATTAAATAGGATAATTTGATACCAAGAAAGAACATTTTTATAGAATGGTTTCGGGTGCCTGTTAGAGGACCTAAGATTTCAGCTGGTGAGAAAGAGTAATCCAAGCAAAGATCAGGAGCTACAGCATTTGGGAAGCTGACCAGCTAGTGTAAAGGCTCCGAGGCGGGAATGAAATTGACAAATTGGAGGAACAAAAAGAAGATGAGTCTGGATAAGACAGAGAAATGGAGAGAGTGGATAATTCGAGTTAGAAAAGTCAGTAGGAACGAAATTTTGTAGGTCCTTGTAGACCACAGCACAGAGGTTGTATTTTATGCGGAGGGCAATGCAAAGATGTTAGATAATTTTAGACAGAAAAGTAACACTATCTGATTAATATTTTTAGGCAATCCCCATGGCTTCTATGTGGTGAATAAAATGCAGGTGTGGTCTTGGGGCAATCATAAGGTCTTTCAGGATGCCAGTTACATGCATCCTAGCTGATGTCAGGCAACAGATGATGGTGACATGACCAAAGCTAGTAATACTAAGATGGAGAATAACAGATAGATTCATGATAGAGCTTGGAGGCATAGTCCACAGGACTTGCTGATAGAAAGAAGGCAATGTTGAGGAAAAGAGAGAAATCAAGATTATTCATTTCCTGAAATGGAAATTCTGAAGGAGAAACATGTTTTTTGTTCATGGTTTGGATTACCCACATTTGTATTAAGATTTCAGTTCTGGTGCTTGGCTCCTATTTTGCTAGTATGCAGCTAACTCCAATTCCCCTTGATCCACTCCCAGAATTCTTTATAGTGGAGACCTCCTGGCAGTGCACCCTAGACTGTCCAGAGACAGGTTCTCTCCAAGAAGCTTAATAAAATTTAACCTTTAGAGCCTCTCACAGACATTGGCTCCTACTAAGGTCCAAAAAGGAGTCCTGGCAACGTGTTCATATGTTTCTGTAACATTTGAAGTTCTACCATATTGGTTAAAATTGCTTCCTAACTTCCTTAAGCTTTCCTTAAGTGGGTGGCCTTAGTGGGCCCTTGGATTCAGCTATTGTAAGTTGAGTTGGGGCTATATTTAATTTAAGTTTAGTGGGATATAGTGGCTTGTAGTAACTTCTATGAAGAATTCTGTTGGAGAGATATCTACTATGAATATTGCTGCTCACTGTACCACACCACGCAAGTGTAGGGTTGGTGGGTACATTTCAACATGAAAGAGTTTTACTGGCAGTGGAGGCTATGGAAGGAGGAGAATCAAGGTATAAAGTACATGGAAACAGAAGTTAATCTGTAAAAAATACTCCCAATTTTTACGTAGGTTGAATTGATTCCTATTAATGCTTAGACAAAATAGAAGTTTCCTCCTAGCGGGAATATATTTGATAATGCAGCATACACAATCTAAATGCACCACACAATTGCTTTTTCTTTTTTTGACAAGAATTAAGCACAATAGAATTTATCAGAATCTCTTTGTATGGCACAAATATGCAGCTAATAATACAAACATGAAGGACATCTCTGTTATGTCATATGTTTTATTTATCCCCAAATTATCTACAATCAAACCAAAATTTGATCAGCTCATTGGAGGAAAGACTGAGTTACCTTTATCTTCTGTCTATAGAAAATATTTCAAAACCATTGTCCTATGATAATTGTTATGATATCTTTTTTCTTCTAAATAAATATTCATTATTGAACATACTTTTGTTTCTGGAACCCTGTAATAAAAAATAGGGTCCTTCAAATTTTTAAACTTTAGGTTTCACAAAATCTTCAAACCCATGTTTCTGTTTGAAGTCAGGGATAATATTGATGAAATTCAAGAACATTATCTCTTTTTCAGAGCCACACATGTTTGGATCTATTAAGTAAACCTGTCTGATGCCATAAAAAGGCAATTGCCAGGTAGACCAAGAGACAGATCTTTCACTTTCCATCTTCTTAACATTGACTCATGTATACAACCCCTTGAAGCTTGTGGTCTACTTTTCACTTAAGGATTTTCCTTAGCTTTTATATGAATCTCACATGTTCAGATAAGTTACCTTTGTGGTGACCCAGAAAATTAAAATGGCTATATGAACAATATTTAAATTTTCCTTACTATTTGGAGTGGAGTGTATTTAACATGCATCTTGGGTTTTGTTCTGGTAGGATTGGGTTTTGTTCTTTGTTTTCCGGGTTTTGTTGTTGTTGTTGTTAAGAATATTTAAAAACAGTCTTGGTTTTAAGTTAGCCAAAGTTTTATTCCCTACTTAGAATCTAATAAGCGTACAAACATCTTTGTCTTTCAAATTCTACCCCTAAAGGTGTGAGGAAAGTCTGTAGAAAAAATGGCTACAAAATGGTTTTGTATTTTTACTCCAGATGGGCTGGTGAAGCATAGCCTGTTCTCAAAGAAGATCTTAAAGTCAATACTGAAATAGAAAAACAACCGGATGCTATTCTGCCTTATGTTCTATCAAGCAAATTGACAGATTATGATTGTCAAAGCCTTATTACTGGCAGTGCCGAAAAGAACATAATTTAAATTTCAGATCCCTTGATGCAGTTCAGGAAAAGTTCTATAGATATTATAACAATTGGACTCAAAGAATATTAAGCTTAAAATACCTGGGTGTTTTGTTTATTTCACAAGTGCTACTGGGTATCTAAAAAAATATTATCTTTATAATTTACTGTGTTGTTTTAAAAGATTTTAATCAGTAAGAACAATAAGAATGATTATGAATAGAGAATACTGTCAGGCACCCTGCACACTTAAATTCTGAAGAAGTAAAAGTTTCCCAGTACACTTCTCCCAGAGAAGTAAAGTTCTTAAAAGATATGAATTTTGTGCTAGGTCTCATGAAACATGATGGGCAAAAGTTGCGCAAAGAACATAAATTCAAAGATTAAATACAAATTAAATTTGTATTTAGTACAAATAAACAAATTTCATCAATTTAAAAGGATTTAATTTATCATCTGGAAAATGTTTATGAGAAAAAAATGCCAAAAAAATGCAGCGAAATATTCAAGGAGAAGTCAATTTGGCCTTCCCATACTTTAATCCATGTTCAAGTCATATCTCCCCAGTGGTGTGCTGGTAAATATTTAACAACCAGCTATCTGGGGGGAAAAGCCCTGACTTACACTGTTGCAGATTCCCTTGGCATAAATAAAACCACATCACTGATGTGAAGCTACAACTGATGTCACTGAATGCAGAGTTGGGGAGAAACATACAGCTGCACATTAATATATAGTATTTCTACCATACAAATACAATAAATTTACATAACCTTAAGAACATAGGTAAGAGTCAAATTAAAGTAATTAGGGAGTGATGAATTCTGACTGTTCATTATCCTTCTTTTTACATGATTTATTTAATTGTAAGGCTATATAATTCTATTTTTAATGATGATGAGTTTAACCATCAGCTTACAAAATTTAACAATAATTTACCAATAATCTTGTAGGCCTGTACAAACCAGTCTCAACACAACACTACTTTAGGCCACATAACATATTAAGCTTTATGCAAGTGCAGTGTGGAAAGGAGGCTTTAAGAAGGGGAGAAAATGTATTATATTTTCACGTTTAAAAGCTCATCTGTGCAGCTGTGTGGAGAATAGGTTGGAAGGAGATGAGAGAGGAAACGCAGAGCCAGTGAGATTACTGGTGTCTGCTCTTTAGAGGCACTCTGATCTCTGATGTAATATGGGCTTCAAAGGATATAAAGCCATTTTCTTCTGACTTCAGTAAAAGCATATTTAGACATTTACAAGAAAACCATAAGGGAAACACAAACAAAAAAGAAAATGCAGAATAATGGAAACTCGCTGTACTTCCAAGCATAGATTGTCTCCTACCTCAGAACTAGCCACAGATGGTTCAGCTGCTCAGGTTGGATTCCAGAAAACACAGCCCTAATCCTTAAAAAAAAAAAACCCAAAACAAACTTAATTCTTCCTCATTTGGTTTGCCAGATGCATATTTACTCCGTGCTTCTGTAGTTATTGTCCTGAAGTAACATCTTTGCTTGTACACGTCAGCTGTTAAATGGTTTCCTAGAGCTTTTACCTCATTGCACAGGTCCTCCCGACCAATCAGTGTTTCTTCTCCTTCATAGAGGAGGCCAATTCTTTCACGTCAGAGCACTTTTATGGTGCTTTGCAATTGACACAGCACTTCCACCCACTTACTTATCTCGTACAAACGCTTTATGGTGGGGCAGTAAGTACTACATTCGATAGGGATACCTCCTAAGATTTGTGGGAATTTCATAGTTGAGAATCTCAAATAGCATCACATTTCAGCCATAAAATGCAAAGAAGCAGTAAAAATTTTTAAGCAATTCTATAAGTACAGAGTGAGTGCCACATATAAAGTTATTACAATATACTCTATTATTAATATTTAACTGATATTGGAGGTTTTCAAACTGGTGTGTGGAGACTTCCCAAGGAATGTGTGGGTACTTGATAGATTTAGGAAAACAATTTCCAGACCATAAACTTCCATAGACACCGTTTCCTAAAATTAATTTCCCTGACAACCGATATCTCAAACAAGTCTTCTCTCCAATTTTGTCTTTTATAATCACTCATTTTTCACTTTATGAAAGAAAAGCATGCCTCTCACTTACTCCTAATGTTATCATGATACATTGTCATAGAATAGAAAAATCTGAGTGTCTAATATTAGGACAATTTGAAATAACATTGTAGGTATTGGGAAAGTGAATGATCTAAATTAATAGGCAATAATTCTTTTCAAATCCAGTACTTGTGTCTTTCAACAAAATTGAAGGAGATTCTGACTGAGTTGTTGGCTGATATGTTATTAAAATAATTTTTAATGATAAATCATTAGGCACATCACTTGGAAAGTGTTCTAAGACTTGTGTGTCAATACGTATAATAAAACTCTCACCATTTCCTTCAATATTTTTATGTGGACAACATTTTTTACCACTTCCATCTATAAAAACAAAAATAAGAGTAGAGTTAATGCTGAATCTTGGCTCAGTCTAGTAGTCTACTAGAAAGTCATATTCATCCACAGATATAAGCTTTGTGTATTGTAAGATACAGATTCCCAATAATTTTTTTCTCTTATGCTAATAACATATCAAACTATATTATATAGCTATGTTGTTTCTATCTATTGCATACTACTATAAGTTAAAATGATAATTAAACTCAAAATATTTTTTAAACAGAACTTTATAGTCCCAGGAAGTTTACAAAAAATTAAGTGGAAACATTTTTGTTGTAAAGAAATATGATAGAGTGATCAGTAATTGACTTTCAAACATAAAATGTAATTAAGATAAAATTCTGAGGGTACATGAAATGAAAATATGAGTTTAAGGAGGTAAAATTGAGGCAACATCCCTTAAAAAGATCTTGTTCATGTATTTTTGTAATGACTAATGGTGGTAATCAAATCATTATGATATAAGGATTCTTTGGAACCAATTTAAGAATGACATAATACTTTTATTTAAAATTGCCAATATTTATAGCTTGCTAAAAATTACAACATATTTCAAGTATTTAAACTTATGATATAAAATTTTACATGTCAATTTAAAATGTGTGAGGGGCACGTGATTTTTCAACATTCTTTTAGGGTATACATAGGAAAAAATTGCTGAAGATTTCTGCTTTTCATTGAAAGACATCATTAGATTGAACATCTTCATGATTTTTTCATTTCTATCCACCAGCATCAGCAGCTGGTTATGTTTTTTTCCTCCCAGAAAGCCACATACTTCTTTTTAAATTGCTTCAAGAGACTTACTGTGTACCCAGGGTCAAGCAGAAAACAATGAACCATGTGGCTAGTTGCCTGCTGAGCAGTTAACGAGGCTCATGCCCCAGCTAACTGGCTCATTTCTGCACAACAGCCCCTTAGTACACAAGCCTCAATTTCTCAATTTCATACCTCGGTAAGATTACAAATCACCACATGTCATGGTCCATCATGGTCACTTGCACAGGCTTGATTCCATGAACATTAAATTTGTAAATACTATGAAGCTACTGAAATTCCCCATTTACAGATGAAGAAACTGATATTCTGACAGGCTAAGTGATTGCACAGATTTACACAACTGGTAAAAGTTGATCCAAGCCTCAAATCTATAACTCTGAATTTATAGTTAGTACACGCATAGCCAAGCACACATATGTATACATATGTGTGTATGTATATACACATATTATGTATATCTAGCACTGTGTTTGAGTATGTGTATAATATAAGCCCAAGCTCATATTACCCCAGTGGAATCACTGCATCTCAACATGCCCTCCCCTCAGAGACTCTATTGCGTGAAGCACAGAGAAGGGGCTCTTTGAGATGGGCTCTTTTGTGCCGCAGGAAAAGATAGAGAAGTGAGGAACTGGAGGACAACAGGCCTCTGCCGACCACAAGCTTTGATTTTCAAATCTCATAGTTAGGAAAAGTGGGTGTGTAGGCGGAGGCTGAGGAGGTGTTTTTTCACATAGGACTTTGTATGACATCAAGACACAGAAAAGATGAGTAGGCCTTCTGGAAGCCCAGATTTGAACCAGGGGGGAAGAGGGTCATTTTTCTCATCTCTGCACAGAACACAAACTGGTCTGTGTTTGTGGAGAGGCTGGAGGGCTGGTGGCTCTGGGGATATCAGGAAGGGGCGCCTTGACCAGGATAGTTGTCGTTCTCATGGTGCACAGGAGCAGCAATGGCAAGGTTATCCTCAGAGAGGTCCATAAGTCCTAGGAGACCAGTAATGAGCTAAGAGCGAAAAAGGAATACAGTATAAAAATGGTAGTGTATAAATAAGCACACCAGGTTGTGGGCTGGTTCAAGACAACATGTAAGACTCCAGAATGCTTTGGAATGCTTCCAGACAATTTTCAGGGCCCTAGTGTTTTACCCAAATAGGTAGAGTTAATGACCAAGAAAAACTGTATTATTAATCTTGTTGTGATCTTATTTATATCCATACTCTAGCAAGGCCTAGATATTTGCAGATTACATATGCATGCACATACATGCACACAAATCCTCATAAACTTATACATTCCAACAAATGTATAATATATATATATAAAGTATTTTGATAAACCATAAATACTTCTAACCTTCCTCCCTTTTTTATCTTATCTTTATCAGCCAGATGTTCATTCATTAAATAAATATTTATTGAGTAATTATTGTACTAGGAATAAAATTATGAGCAATACACAAAGTCCGTGCTAATATCAAACTAATATTCTAGTAGAGGAGATGGATAATAAACAAGTAAAAAAATAATTGTATGATTTCCAATAGTGATCATATTTTGAGGTTGGAGTTTCCTTATATGGACATAAGAAAGATCTCTATGGGAATCTATCTGTACAGAGACCTGAAACCCTTATTTGAAGATCTAGTGCAATGGTTTGCAACCTTGTATGTAGATTAGCATTACCTGGGAGACATTTTCTTCATGTATAAAATACTTTCATTCTTTTTTTTAAATTTTTTAATTTGATTTAATTTATTTTTTATACAGCAGGTCCTTATTAGTCATCAGTTTTATACACATCAGAGTATATATGTCAATCCCAATCACCCAATTCATCCCACCACCACCCCCACCTCCCACCACTTTCCCCCCTTGGTGTCCATACGGTTGTTCTCTACATCTGTGTCTCCATTTCTACCCTGCAAACTGGTGCACCTGTACCATTTTTTTAGGTTCCATATATATGCACTAACATACAATATTTGATTTTCTCCTTCTGACTTACTTAACTCTGTATGACAGTCTCTAGATCCATCCATGTCTCTACAAATGACCCAATTTCGTTCCTGTTTATGGCTGAGTAATAGTCCATTGTATATATGCACCACATCTTCTTTATCCATTCATCTGTCAATGGACATGTAGGTTGCTTCCATGACCTGGCTATTGTAAATAGTGCTGCAATGAACATTGGGGTGCATGTGTTTTTTGAATTATGGTTTTCTCTGGGTATATGCCCAGTAGTGGGAGTGCAGGATCATACAGTAATTCTATTTATAGTTTTCTAAGGAACCTCCATACTGTTCTCCATAGTGGCTGTATCAATTTACATTCCCACCAACAGTGCAAGAGGGTTCCCTTTTCTCCACACCCTCTCCAGCATTTGTTGTTTGTAGATATTCTGATGATGCCCATTCTAACTTGTGTGAGGTGATACCTCACTGTAGCTTTGATTTGCATTTCTCTAATAATTAGTTATGTTGAGAAGCTTTTCATGTGCTTCTTGGCCATCTGTATGTCTTCTTTGGAGAAATGTCTATTTAGGTCTTCTGCCCATTTTTGGATTAGGTTGGTTGTTTTTTTTGTTGAGCAGCATTAGCTGTTTATATATTTTGGAGATTAATCCTTTGTCCGTTGATTTGTTTGCAAATATTTTCTCCCATTCTGAGGGTTGTCTTTTCGTCCTGTTTATGGTTTCCTTTGCTGTGCAAAAGCTTTGAAGTTTCATTAGGTCCCATTTGTTTATTTTTGTTTTTATTTCCATTACTCTAGGAGGTGGATCAAAAATGATCTTGCTGTGATTTATGTCAAAGACTTTTCTACCTATGCTTTCCTCTAAGAGTTTTATAGTGTTTGGTCTTATATTTAGGTCTCTAATCCATTTTGAGTTTATTTTTGTGTATGGTGTTAGGGAGTGTTCTAATTTCATTCTTTTACATGTAGCTGTCCAGTTTTCCAGCACCACTTATTGAAGAGACTGTCTTTTCTCCATTGCATATCCTTGCCTCGTTTGTCATAGATTAGTTGACCATAGGTGTGTGGGTTTATCTCTGGGCTTTCTATCTTGTTCCATTGATCTATGTTTCTGTTTTGGTGCCAGTACCATATTATCTTGATTACTGTAGCTTTGTAGTATAGTCTGAAGTCAGGGAGTCTGATTCCTCCAGCTCCGGTTTTTTTGTTTTGTTTTGTTTTGCAGTATGTGGGCCTCTCACTGTTGTGGCCTCTCCTGTTGCGGAGCACAGGCTCCGGATGCACAGGCCCAGCGGCCATGGCTCACGGGCCCAGCCACTCTGTGGCATGTGGGATCTTCCCAGACTGGGGCACGAACCCGTGTCTCCTGCATCGGCAGGCAGACTCTCAACCACTGTGCCACCAGGGAAGCTCCAGCCCCGTTTTTTGCCCTCAAGACTGCTTTGGCTATTTGGGGTCTTTTGTGTCTCCAAATGAATGTTAAGATTTTTTGTTCTAGTTCTATAAAAAAATGACATTGGTAATTTGATAGGGGTTGCATTCAATCTGTAGATTGCTTTGGGTAGTATAGTCAATTTCACAACATTGATTCTTCCAATCCAAGAACATGGTATATCTCTCCATCTGTTGGTATCATATTTAATTTCTTTCATCAGTGTGTTATAGTTTTCTGCATACAGGTCTTTTGTCTCCCTAGGTAGGTTTATTCCTAGATATTTTATTCTTTTTGTTGCAATGGTAAATGGGAGTGTTTCCTTAATCTCTCTTTCAGATTTTTCATCATTAGTATATAGGAATACAAGAGATTTCTGTGCATTAATTTTGTATCCTGCAACTTTACCAAATTCATTGGTTAGCTCTAGTAGTTTTCTGATGGCATCTTTAGGATTCTCGATGTATAGTATCATGTCATCTGCAAACAGTGACAGTTTTACTTCTTCTTTTCCAATTTATATTCCTTTTATTTCTTTTTCTTCTTTGAATGCCATGGTTGCCGTGGTTAGGACTTCCAAAACTATGTTGAATAATAATGGTGAGAGTGGATATCCTTGTCTCATTCCTGATCTTAGAGGAAATGCTTTCAGTTTTTCACCATTGAGAATGATGTTTGCTGTGGGCTTGTTGTATATGGCCTTTGTTATGTTGAGGTAGGTTCCCTCTATGCCCACTTTCTGGGGAGTTTTTATCATAAATGGGTGTTGAATTTTGTCAGAAGCTTTTTCTGCATTTATTGAAATGATCGTATGGTTCTTATTCTTCAATTTGTTAATATGGTGTATCACATTGATTGATTTTTGTATATTGAAGAACCCTTGCATCCCTGGGATAAATCCCACTTGATCTTGGTGTATGATCCTTTTAATGTTTTGTTGGATTCTGTTTGCTAGTATTTTGTTGAGGATTTTTGCATCTATATTCTTCAGTGATATTAGTCTTTAATTTTCTTTTTTTGTAGTATCTTTGTCTGGTTTTGGTATCAGGGTGATGGTGGCCTCATAGAATGAGTTTGGGAGTGTTCCTTACTCTGCAATTTTTTGGAATAGTTTGAGAAGGATGGGTATTAGCTCTACTCTAAATGTTTGGTAGAATTTATCTGTGAAGCCATCTGGTCCTTGAATTTTGTGTGTTGGAAGATTTTTAATCACAGTTTCAATTTCGTTACTTGTGATTGGTCTATTCATATTTTCTATTTCTTCCTGGTTCAGTCTTAGAAGGTTATACCTTTTTAAGAATTTGTCCATTTATTCCAGGTTGTCCATTTTATGGGCATAGTGTTGCATGTAGCAGTCTCTTAGGATGCTTTGTATTTCTGCGGTGTCTACTGTAACTTCTCCTTTTTCATTTCTAATTTTATTGATTTCAGTCCTCTCCCTCTTTTTCTTGATGAGTCTGGCTAATGGTTTATCAATTTTGTTTATCTTCTCAAAGAACCAGCTTTTAGTTTTATTGATCCTTGCTATTGTTTTCTTTGTTTCTATTTCATTTATTTCTGCTCTGATCTTTGTGATTTCTTTCCTTCTGCTAACTTTGGGTTTTGTTTGTTCTTCTTTCTCTAGTTCCTTTACGTGTAAGGTTAGATTGTTCATTTGAGATTTTTCTTGTTTCTTGAGGTAGGCTAGTATAGCTATAAACTTCCTTCTTAGAACTGCTTTTACTGCATCCCATAGGTTTTGGATTGTCATGTTTTCATTGTCATTTGTCTCTAGGTATTTTTTGATTTCCTTTTTGATTTCTTCAGTGATCTCTTGGTTATTTAGTAAAGTATTGTTTAGCTTCCATGTGTTTCTGTTTTTTATGTTTTTTTCCCTGTAATTCATTTCTAATCTCATAGCATTGTGGTCAGAAAAAATGCTTGATATGATTTCAATTTTCTTAAATTTACTGAGGCTTGATTTGTGACCCAAGATGTGGTCTATCCTGGAGAATGTTCCATGTGCCCTTGAGAAGAAAGTGTATTCTGCTGTTTCTGGATGGAATGTCCTATAAATATCAATTAAATCTATCTGGACGATTGTGTCTTTTAAAGCTCCTGTTTCCTTATTTATTTTCATTTTGGATGATCTGTCCACTGGTGTAAGTGAGTTGTTAAATTCTCCAACTATTATTGTGTTACTGTCAATTTCCTCTTTTATAGCTGTTAGCAGGTGCCTTATGTATTGAGGTGCTCCTATGTTGGGTGTATATATATTTATAATTGTTAGATCTTCTTCTTGTTGATTCCTTGATCATTATGTAGTGTCCTTCCTTGTCTCTTGTAACATTCTTTATTTTTAACTCTATTTTTTCTGATATGAGTACTGCTACTCTAGTTTTCTTTTGATTTCCATTGGCATGGAATATCTTTTTCCATCCCTGCACTTTCAGTCTGTATGAGTCCTTAGGCCTGAAGTGGGTCTCTTGTAGACGGCATATAGATGGGTCTTGTTTTTGTATCCATTCAGCAAGCCTGTGTCTTTTGCTTGGAGCATTTAATCCATTCATGTTTAAGGTAATTATCGATTTGTATGCTGCCATGACCATTTTCTTAATTATTTTGGGTTTGTTTTTGTAGGTCCTTTTCTTCTCTTGTGTTTCCCACTTTGAGAAGTTCCTTTAGCATTTGTTGTAGAGCGGGCTTAGTGGTGCTGAATTCTCTTAGCTTTTGTTTGTCTGTAAAGCTTTTGATTTCTCCAACGAATCTGAATGAGATCCTTGCTGGGTAGAGTAATCTTGGTTGTACGTTCTTCCCTTTCATCTCTTTAAGTATATCATAACACTCCCTTCTGGCTTGTAGAGTTTCTGCTGAGAAATCAGCTGTTAACCTTATGGGAGTTCCCTTGTATGTTGTCATTTTTCCCTTGCTGCTTACAATAATTTTTCTTTGTCTTTAATTTTTGCCAGTTTGATTATTATGTGTCTCGCCCTGTTTCTCCTTGGGTTTATCCTGTATGGGACTCTGTGCGCTTCCTGCACTTGGGTGGCTATTTCCTTTCCCATGTTAGGGAAGTTTTTGACTATAATCTCTTCAAATATTTTCTCAGGTCCTTTCTCTCTCTCTTCTCCTTTGGGACCCCTATAATGCAAATGTTGTTGCATTTAATGTTGTCCCAGAGGTCTCTTAGGCTGTATTCATTTTTTTTCATTCTTTTTTCTTTATTTTGTCCCACAGCAGTGAATTCCACCATTCTGTCTTCCAGGTCACTTATCCGTTCTTCTGCCTCAGTTATTCTGCTATTGTAAAATACTTTTATTCTTAATATAAACACATACAATTGTTAGGAAAAGTAAGCATAGGGTGAATTACAGAGTGTTCAAAAATTTTTTAATTGACATATAGTTGATATGCAATATTATGTAAGTTATAGATGTACAATATAGTGATTCACAATTTTTAAAGTTACAATTCATTTATAGTTATTATATAATATTGGCTGTATTCCCTATTTTGTACATTATATTCTTGTAGCTTATTTTATACATAATAGTTTGTACTTCTTAAGGAGACTTTAAAAAACACTGATGCATAAGCCCCATTCAAAATCATTTAAACCAGAATGTCTGGTGATAGGGCTCAGACATTTGTATTTTGAATAGTTCTCAAGGTGATTCTAATGTGCAGTTAGAGTAGACGTCTTACCTAGGGGAAGAGTGGAGCAAGCAAAGTAGATACTAAATCCACACGTACGTGTCCATGTCCACATGTTTGGCTTGTTCAAGGAACAAGGAAAAGCAAAAAAGGAGATGAGGTCAAAAATATAAGTGGTGCCAGATCATATAGGGCTTTTAGGTGATGGTAGTAGGTTTAAAGTTTATTTTAAGTGTAATGTGAAGCTATTATATTATACTTATTAGGTCATGTGATAAAATGGGGGAAATAAGACAGAAACAAAAAAGATTCTGCTTTCTCTAATTTTCTCAATGTAAAACACAGAGATACACTCTGTAAATTTTAATCATAGGGTCATGTTAATTATCCAGTCTCTGGCAAAGGACTGAGGTGTTCCCATCAATTAAATCAGGGAGAAATGGAATAGTAATCTATTGGAGAAGATGAGTCAACATCACCCTGGAAAGAAAGAGAAATAGAATGACACTGAGTGCTGTCACACATGTGCATTTCCACACACACACATACCATTATTTATTTCACACCTATATCTTTATAATGAGTTTGTGTGATATATCTAAGTATTGGTTTTAAAATTTATTGTTAAAATACCAAAAAATGCCATCAACTAATAACTACTAAAAACGTTTGTTACTTGACATGTTTTCTTTTTTAACTTCCTAACTTTTCCATCTTAGTGTATATCCTTTCCCTGCTGTCATATTCTGATTAATTCTGTCTGTTGGAAAGAGAAAAATAAAGAACTATCTATCCCTAAGATGAAATATTTAGACAATTAATGCCACAATTTCTGAAAGTATATAAATTGCAATTTATGCCTTTTTGGAGCACTTAATTAAGAAATAGCTTTCTGGGGCTTCTCTGGTGGAGCAGTGTTTGAGAGTCTGCCTGCCAATGCAGGGGATACGGGTTCGTGCCCCGGTCTGGGAAGATCCCACATGCTGCAGAGCGGCTGGGCCTGTGAGCCATGTCCGCTGAGCCTGTGCGTCCAGAGCCTGTGCTCTGCAATGGGAGAGGCCACAGCAGTGAGAGGCCCGCATACCACCAAAAAAAAAAAAAAAAAGAAAAGAAATAGCTTTCTTGCTTATCCAACATATATATTAACATATGTGTATATATATGACAATGTAGATATACAGTTTGCTGTGTTTTCTTATTTTATTGCAGTGATTGCAAAATGTTTTGAAGCAAGAAAGATTTTGTTTCCCTTGGAATAGAATGGAACACTCTTAAAGTCCAATCATTCCTGCAAGCTTCATGCAGCACATTGGAAGATCTGTTAGAATTCCCACTATTACTTGAGTTCATAATTGTGTTTTCCTGTAGGAAGGAGAGAAATATTTTCCTGCTTCCCACAAGCAAATACTCCTGAGCTTCCTATGCTATATGAAGCTGCCCAAGTGTGGTTGGAAAGCCTATTCCTTTGGTTATAGTTTGTAGGCTACTAGGAATGATGTTCAGGTGCCACCAACCAGGGCCTTGAGATCTTGTCTCCCAAATGACTTTCAGGGCATTGTTGTCATGCTTCCTTTCAACTTCTGCAGAGGCAAACCTGCTCCATGATGTAGAGCATGGTCTTTGAATGAGACAGAATCTGAGTTTTCATCTTGGCTCTGCTACTTGGCAGGTAACTGACTTCTCTGACCCTCTGGGTACCCTCCACTGCTCAGTATAATGAACAATATTTGCCCTAGGGGGGTCGTTGTGGTGATTAGAAAAAACTACTTTGCTTTAAGCTTCACACCTCATATATAGCTACTTTTTTCTTTTTAACTTAGCACAGTATGCTCAGTCATTTGACATATATATTTGATAAAAATTACGGAAACTGGGCTTCCCTGGTGGCACAGTGGTTGAGGGTCTGCCTGCCGATGCAGGGGACTCGGGTTCATGTCCCGGTCCGGGAAGATCCCACATGCCACGGAGTGGCTGGGCCCGTGAGCCATGGCCGCTGGGCCTGCACGTCCGGAGCCTGTGCTCCACAACGGGGGAGGCCACAGCAGTGCGAGACCTGTGTACCGCAAAAAAAAAAAAAAAAAAAATTACAGAAACTATGTGTTTATGACCTCTAAGCACTACAATGACTTGCTGTTTCAAAGCTATGTTAATGAGTTTATTCTCCCTAGATAAACTCATTGACATAGAATTGAAGGATCTCTACCATCAGGACTTAACTTATCTCAGTATAACAGCATTCCTTACTATATTTTCCACCTTCTATTCTGAACTACTTAAGGTTTTGTTCAAACACACCAACGACGTTTTCTATCTCTATGTCTTTGATCATATTGTTTCTCCCTCCCTGGATAATCCTCAAATCTATGAGAATTCTATTATCTTTCAAAGTCCAAAGTAAATACCCATTGGATGAAGTTATCCTTCATTCCTGTAGTGAGAATTAATATTGTCTATTTCCTATCCCTCTAGTATAGAACCACCTCATTACATTATAGGTATTTGTATAATTTTGTCTTGCACATCATATTGTAAATTCTTTGAGGAGAAAGAGTTGGCTTAGGTCATCTTTGCCTCAATATTTTTTGATGGATTGAATTGATATAAAAAGTCTTTAAGTTATCAATGGTTTTTTTTTCTTTTTTTATTAATTTCTGCTTTATAACAAAGTGGTTATCAATGTTATTAAACAAAGATGTACATATAAATCAGGTTTTACACTCATGCTAATTCTCTCTTCATTATTTTCTTTCATTAGCACAATAATAGTAATAGTTTACCCAACTCTTTTAGCAAGGGTCTTCATATTTGTGTATCCAAATCAAACTTTGGGTCTGAAGACAACTATTTGAAATTTAACTACATGTACCCAATTTAGGGTCTCACTGAAATTTCTTCCAATAGAGCCCCTGTTCAAATCCTGAGTGTTAGCAGCTCTAAGACATCCATCTTGAAAGTCTCAAACCTGGTTTCTCTAATTCTGTATTTACTCCTGTCTTGTGGGAGTGACTGAAGGTTTAGGCTCCAGCTCTAGTGTTTTCACCAACAAGCATTAACATATCTTCTAACAAACTGTGTTCAAATTTTGGGGGTCCTGTTAAGACACAATTTACTTTGAATCTACATATTTTGTAGGAAGGGATTTTATCCTAATGTTGTCCCTTTCATAAATGGTTCATCCTGGCTAGGAAGCCAACTGTTAGAAAAAGAAGGAGGACTTTTTGGTTAAGACTATTTCATCTTCCTTCTGGGCCAGGAAACATCAACAGACTACCTTTTGGGAGTGTGACATGGGGAATATTACCATAAATTTTAAGGAATTATACCAACGAATGAAGCTCGATAGCGTGTTTCCTGCCTCAGCTTCAGCAACTGACAATTCCATTTGTGTCCTTTTCAGGAACACCTATTCAAGATATTTACAACTCAGATATGCAAGTTGGTTCTGGTATTATATGCTTTATATATTCTTTTCAATCTTTTCTCTCCCATGTAAAAGTGTAAAAATAGATATTTTATTGAGGTTTCTGGGCATCTTTTGTTACACAGTAGCTCAAGAAGAGGTTTTTATTTTTTAAAATAAAATTGTAAATGTCCTCAGACTGTCATGTACAGGAGAATAAGCTCTTATGCTATTTAAAAATGTTATGTGATCATAAATCTGTTCCATAGGCAAGTTACTGTTTTACAATGCATTGTAACCTTTTTCTTTCTCACTTCCTCCATTTTTCCAAGGGATATATATGTGAATTCTGTTAGTTTTATTTTGTTTAGAAAAATCATGGTATTTTTCATTCAGAATATATCTTTTCATTTGCTTCATTCATTAACGATATTTGCATGAGTTAAGAGAAGAGCATGTTCATAAACTGTTCAATCATCAATATTTGAACCAGAATTTAAGAACACAATGAATAAAAGCTTGGATAGAGCAGGGCTGCCAAGTAGTCCTGAGGTGCCCCCACACATGGCTTACCTTATCATGTGTACACAAGCCCAGCAACACATCAGGACTGATTTCTCCAAGGTTGAGCTTTACTTTAGAGTGATGTGTCTCATGCAGTTCCACACTTCTGGCTTTTATAGAACCCTCTTTCACTACAGCAAGCAAGTTCTAATATCTTGATGGAAAAATATTTTTAAGTTAAGAACTTTGAAGAAGTTACAAGACAGCATCTGTGCCTCAAAATTATAAAATGAGAAACACTTTTCATCTGCCTTAGAGCATTTTTCTTTTGATTTGTAGGTGCTCAAAATCATTGTGGCCATAAATCCTTCTAACCTCCCTGTTAGGGGGTGACCAGTAATAAAATGTCTGTTTTCTAACTAAGGATGCACACAAGCTGGAGTGAGGTCATCTGCTCAGTCACATGGTACATTTCAGAATATGTTTATATGTGTTTGTATCTATGTTGGAAGATGAGGGAGATTAAGTTTCTTGAATTTTAAACTCTAGGTGTTTAACTTCCCTACAAACAAGGATTTTATCAGATGTAAAAATTTGTTCTTTGTGAAAGTCATGGAATTTGTCTGTTTTTACTTTAACTTCCAACAATCTACTGTTTGATTCTTGATGAGGCCCCATCACACTAGAGAAAACAAAGAGGGTAAATTTCCACCTCTGCCCTCTTGGAAGCTAGAAAAAGAATATGTGATTTAGGATCAGACGAGGGGATCTTTCCACCCAGATTTAGAACCTTGAAGGAGAGCTTTTAGAGGGATTTAGAGATTATTCATGTCACTAATGGTGGAGAACAGAGAGCATGGTGGAGGGAGTAATCATCAATGGCTGTGCATCAAGCAGTGCTGTCCACACCACACAGTGCCTGAGGCATGACTCTTGTTTGGTTCTTGATTTGGTGGCTGTCGGTGGTTCCAGGCTATTTCTTAAGTCCAGTTCTTTATCCTTCCCAACTGTTTGTATCCTTCCAATACATTCTTCTTCCATTTAAATTAGAACTGGTTCAGTTATTTAGAATCTAGACTCCTGACTGGAACTTTGTACAGAGCAGTATTACCAGTCAGGCCATGACTATGACACATGCTTCTTGTAGACACCTTTTCAGGGGCTGGTTGGGAAAGCTTCAGAATTAATGCATCCAAGAAATGGAATGGATTGGATTGTTATTCCTGGCCAACAGATAGAAGAGTGGGGATATGAAAAATAAATCTGAAAGCAGTTTGGTGTGATATGGTACAAAGGCAACTCTGGGCTCAGCCAGGGAACCTTCCTCCACCATGTAGTTAGCCTGGTGACCTCAGGTGAAGTACTTTCTATCCCTAAACAATTGTTCCTTCATCTGTAAAAGACAGATAATACCAGCTGCATAGCCTATTTCACAGGGAAGTTAAGAAGAATAGAAAATAAATATATAAGGCACACAAATAAAGGATAGGATTAGAGTAACATTATGGTTACTGTTACATTTATACTCTAGGATAGATAGTATCAGGCACCTGACCTACTTTTTATTTTACAATGACTTTCCAGGGTTATTCATAAAAGCCCTACTGTTTTCATACAGGTTATAGTCTTGGCATGGTGGGAAAAGGGCCTGAATGTGAATCCTGGTTTTACAATTTATGATGTTTGTGACAGTGGCAAGTTACTCAAACTCTCTGAGAATAAGTATTCTGTATAATAGAACAGTGTGAAATAAAGACATTAATATTAATTTTAAGGATGCCAGAAGGGTAACAAGATATATTTTAATATAAATTTATCTATGGATATTTAAATAATTATGTATAAGTGCATGTATATGTGCTAGCTCTGCCATTTATTAGCTATGTAACATGGTAATGCTTATTAACCTCTCTGAAATTCAGTATTCTCAAATGTAAAATGACTGTAAAATTTTAAAAAGATGAGAATAATAAAAATGACCCCCAATCCCAATATCAACAGATAGACACTTTTTAGGGATGCTTTTCTTTGTGTGTGTGTGTCTGTGTGTGTGTGTGTTTACAAGCACACTTTACAGGTTGTGATTTATATGACCTCTTGTGTTCTGGTTTTGTTCATAACATCATGTCATGAATATGGTTTTATGTCATTAAATAGTCTACAAAAATTAAAATTTAATTAGTGATCAATTTTTATAATTAATTATAAGAAAATTATAATATTATGAGACTTCTATGACAGGTTCATTTCAGCATGAGTTATAATAGAAAAATTATATCATCAAAATGGCCAAGAGAAGGATGTTTAAATCTAAAATGAACATACCATAACCTATTCCATTATTAATCCACTTTGTAGTTACCTATAAGTTTTACAAGAGCCATATTTAAACATTACTTATTTTTGGAGATTAGAATGAAACTGTACCCCTTGACTACTCTGCAGACAGGAATTTAATATGTATTTGTTTACCTCCTCTAAGTTTTTCAAGAAATTCAGGTGTGTTTTGTTTTTTCTGAGTTTTTATATATTGTTTGATGATTTTTTCCTGTTGCCTTACCACAAGGATCAAATTAATTTAAAATAAATGCTTGACTTGTGACTGTTATCCTTCAAATTCTGATTTTTTACAATAGTTTCTCAACAGTAATATTGAGACATCTAGTAGCAAAGGAAAAAAACCTAGTCTAGGTAAACTGTTTTTTATTATTTGGTGGTGGTGGTTGTTTCTGTGTTTATTCTGTCTAGATATCTATAGAATTTTATCTTTAACTTAATTATACAAAAGTGTCCCAATGTGGTTCTCTTCTCATCAAAGTTTCTTGAAAGGTATAACCTTCCAAGACCAGGAAGAAACAGAAAATATAAACAGACCAATCACAAGTAATGAAATTGAAACTGTGATTTAAAATCTTCCAGCAAACAAAAACCCAGGACCAGATAGCTTCACAGGCGAATTCTATCAAACATTTAGAGAAGAGCTAATACCCATCCTTCCCAAACTCTTCCAAAACACTGCAGAGGAAAGAACACTCCCAAACTCATTCTATGAGGCCACCATCACCCTGATACCAAAACCAGACAAAGAAACTACAAAAAAAGAAAATTACAGACCAATATCACTGATGAATATAGATGCAAAAATCCTCAACAAAATATTAGCAAACAGAATCCAACAACATATTATGCACTTGATCATGCACTATGATCAAGTGGGATGTATCCCAGGGATGCAAGGATTCTTCAATATACACAAATCAATCTGTGTGATATACCATATTAACAAATCGAAGAATAAGAACCATACGATCATTTCAATAGATGCAGAAAAAGCTTTTGACAAAATTCAACACCCATTTATGATAAAAACTCTCCAGAAGGTGGGCATAGAGAGAACCTACCTCAACATAATAAAGGCCATATATGACAAACCCACAGCAAACATCATTCTCAATGGTGAAAAACTGAAAGCGTTTCCTCTAAGATTAGGAGCAAGACAAGGATGTCCACTCTCATCACTATTATTCAACATAGTTTAGGAAGTTTTAGCCATGGCATTCAGAGAAGAAAAAGAAATAAAAAGAATACAAATTGGAAAAGAAGAAGTAAAACTGTCACTGTTTGCAGAAGACATGATACTATACATAGAGAATCCTAAAGATGCCATCAGAAAACTACTAGAGCTAACCAATGAATCTGGTAAAGTTGCAGGATACAGAACTAATGCACAGAAATCTCTTGCATTCCTATACACTAATGATGAAAAATCTGAAAGAGAGATTAAGGAAACACTCCCGTTTACCACTGCAACAAAAAGAATAAAATACCTAGGAATAAACCTACCTAGGGAGACAAAAGACCTGTATTCTGAAAACTATAAGGCACTGCTGAAAGAAATTAAAAGTGGTACCAACAGATGGAGAGATATACCAACTTCTTGGATTGGAAGCATCAATTTTGTGAAAATGACTATACTACCCAAAGCAATCCATAGAGTCAATGCAATCCCTATCAAATTACCAATGGAATTTTTTAGAGAACTAGAACAAAAAACCTTAAAATTTGTATAGAGACACAAAAGACCCCAAAGCCAAAGCAGTCTTGAGGGAAAAAAGTGGAACTGGAGGAATCAGACTCCCTGACTTCATACTATACTACAAAGCTACAGTAATCAAGACAATATGGTACTGGCACCAAAACAGAAACATAGATCAATGGAACAAGATAGAAAACCCAGAGATAAACCCACACACCTATGGTCAACTAATCTATGACAAACGATGCAAGGATATACAATGGAGAAAGGATAGCCTCTTCAATAAGTGGTGCTGGCAAAACTGGGCAGCTGCATGTAAAAAAATGAAATTAGAACACTCCCTAACACCATACACAAAAATAAACTCAAGATGGATTAGACTTAAATGTAAGACCAGACACTATAAAACTCTTAGAGGAAAACATAGGCAGAAGAGTCTTTGACATAAATCACTGCAAGATCATTTTTGATCCACCCCCTAGAGTAATGGAAATAAAAACAAAAATAAACAAATGGGACCTAATGAAACTTCAAAGCCAAAGGAAACCATAAACAGGATGAAAAGACAACCCTCAGGATGGGAGAAAATATTTGCAAATGAATCAACGGACAAAGGATTAATCTCCAAAATATATAAACAACTCATGCTGCTCAATATTAAAAAACAAACAACCCATCCAAAAATGTGCAGAAGACCTAAATAGACATTTCTCCAAAGAAGACATACAGGTGGCCAAGAAGCAGGTGAAAAGCTGTTCAACCTCTGTAATTATTAGAGAATTGCAAATCAAAACTACAATGAGGTATCACCTCACACCAGTTAGAATGGGCATCATAAGAAAATCTATAAACAACAAATGCTGGAGAGGGTGTGGAGAAAAGGGAACCCTCTTGCACTGTTGGTGGGAATGTAAATTGATACAGCCACTATGGAGAACACTATGGAGGTTCCTTAGAAAACTAAAAATAGAATTACTGTATGATCCAGCACTCCCACTACTGGGCATATACCCAGAGAAAACCATAATTCAAAAAACACATGCACCCCAATGTTCATTGCAGTACTATTTACAATAGCCAGTTCATGGAAACAACATGAATGCCCATTGACGGATGAATGGATGAAGAAGATGTGGTACATATATACAATGGAATATTACTCAGCCATAAAAAGGAAAGAAATTGGGTCATTTGAGGGACGTGGATGGATCTAATGACTGTCATACAGAGTGAAGTAAGTCAGAAAGAGAAAGACAAATATTGTATATTAACGCATATATGTGGAACATAGAAAAATGGTACAGATGAACTAGTTTGCAGGGCAGAAAGTGAGACACAGATGTAGAGAACAAACGTATGGACACCAAGGGGGGAAAGTAGCGGGGGGGTGTGGTGGTGGTGTGATGAATTGGGTGATTGGGATTGACATGTATACACTGATGAGTATAATATGGATGACTAATTTAAAAAAATGACATACTTGAAAAAAAAAGAATATGACTCATCTGTGCAATCTGATTATCTCTTTCTCTCTTCAAAACTATTAATTATAGTATCTAGTGTTATAAATTTGTAGTTTTATTCTTGGGTTTTGTCTTATTTTATCTGTCTTATATCTGGGGAACATCTACAATGTTTACATCTTAAAATTCTCTCTCCCTTTCATATTCTATTACTATTTATATTCCTTTCTTCTTTTCTTCATTATTTTGAGATAGCATGCAAGTTATACTTTCACATAACTCATTTTTTTTTTCTGTTATACTGACTGGGTAACTTTTGCTACACAGAGTTTTAGTGTCCTACTGAAAATTTCGTGCCAGTATCGCTTAGCTTACCCTTCTCTCTCTTTTTAACTGTTATTTTGAATCTCAGCATATTTACTTTGCCACTTTTCTTACTGTTTTTTCTCAATATGATTTCTTCTTATAACTGTCTCACTGTATTTTACCTACCGTTTTTGCTTATTTTATTGTGAAGACCCAGAAGGGTTTCTTCTGGTTCTTTTAGTTGATCAGTTTCAGAGATATGCTTTTCTCTTTGATTCTTCAGAATAATGTTTCTTCTTGCTTCATTTGTATTATTTTTCATAACTCTCATTTGCATTTTATCATTCTACTCATCTTAAAAAAAGAAAGTCTATGCAAAAATGAGGTTGCCGATAGACAGGGGTTGTAGATATTCCTGGGCTCCATTCACTGTCCCCCTAACCTTAGAACCTTTCTGTTCAGAAGCACAGTACAGGGTATGACAGATGGCCAAACCCATAGAAATGTGTGGTGTCTCTCCTCAAATCACATTATAAAACTTCTGCGCTACAGAAGTTTTGGATTTTGGATTCTCTGAAATTAGAACATATTAAAAAAATAAACACCACCATTATGCATATCTCAGTATTTACCAATTACCACCCTGTATATAATATTTTGTTGGCATTTCATAGAATTAAGCATACCATCAACAGTTTCTCTCTCGCTCTTTCTTTCTCATGCACGCACACACACCACACTTATACACACTTCTGGCCATTTTTTCTGAGCATTATGATAACAAGAAAGCAGCACATACACAATAAAAGGATTACTAAGTTTTATTGTTGATGTGGAAACTTGTTTAAGTAGATTTTCTTTTTTAATAAATAATATTTAATAGGATAGAAGTATCATAATTCTCAAACAAAAAACTATGCCCTCTCAAACATTTTGACAGGTTTTTTCCAAGGTTTCCTTTAGCCACTTTCCATTCCTGCTAATCCTGTAGTAAATATCTTCATACATAGAGCTGTGGGTCTGGTTTAGATGACTTCCTTTAGATAGCCTCACTAGAGGGAAAAGTAGGGGACACTTTGGGAGTTGGCTTATATTGCCATGTTGCTTTCAAAAGGACTATCCTGGGTTTTAAAGGCATCAGCAGAAAATAAGCTCTCTTGTTTTATTGCAAAGTTACTACACTTAAAAAGGCAATTTCAAACATCTTTCCTTCTCTTTCCCCACGAGAAATTGAGGAGCCATCATTTTGCTTTCTAACCCCCTTTTAGGAGAAGTACTATTAGGGCAAATAAACATGAATACCTCTACAAATGCTGGTAAAAATCATTTCTTGCTATTGGTTTCCTGTAGCTTAGACAAATTTCACAGAAATTTCGATGAGCCATTGGGAACAACCATCTTGGTGAGAATAGCATAAAGCTGAAAGGTTTAAAAAACACAGTACAGTATTTGGAGAAATGTCATTGTTACTTTGGATCTGAGAAAATTAAGAGCATACACATAAGTGTTAGAGTCTAAAGGTGAAAACAAGAGGCCTTTTTCTTATTCACTGACTAATCTCATCAGAAACATTATGTGTTCTGGTTTCTCATCTTCCCAAGTTTTGTTTACTTTATGTATCTGGTTGTCAGTAAAACTAGACTAAGGTGTTAGTTGATAATTAATTGATCCAAAAGAATAAAATGCAACAAAAGGCATTAAAGGTATTTTTGAACATGAAGCCTGTTTGCTCTCAGCATCACTCTCCGGGTCACATAAAACATACTATGTTGCTTGGAATTTGAATGGGCTTATAATTATTGACGTTATGTATTTCAGCTGACTACATACTCAGATATCCAGAGGAATCTATTCTATTTTTAGATCACATTATTTAGGAAATTGTTTTCTCTGTTCACACTTTGACTAAGTAGTTTCAAAGATAAAGTTGAATCTTTCCTGAAAGAAAAAAAGAGATTCTTGAATAGAGGCCAAAAAAATTATTCCATTTCATAGATAAAACCCAAAGTCCCAGAAAACTGTTAAGTTCCTGAGTTAACACAGTTTGTACCATAAAAATGGCAGATTAGAAATCTACATCTGTTGAATTGAGCTGATTTTTATTCTCAACATAATATTTTTCCAGGTAACTGTCACAGCCTCTCAGAGAATTACACATCTTCTTGAATACTAGCAGTAAACAAAATAAACTATTAAATAAAGTTTTGTGTACTCTGTTCTTAAATTAAAATTCAAGTGAGGACAATGTGTTCAACTTCTCTCTCAGAAAAGAAACCTAAAATGATAAAAGCCCTCATTTGATCCTTTTTAATGGATTTTGGCTTGGTGTAAAGATCTGGGCCTTTGCTTTCTTTGGGGAAAAGGCAATGTGTCTTTGCCTTGTCAACCCCTGCTGTTTGGGCAATTTCAAACATAGGAAGTAATTTTTTTCACAGTAGAGTTTGTAGTTTGTCCAGTCTCTGGAACAGAAAGTAACAAATTCCTTAATATGAAGACTGGGCCCCAGATCAGACACAGTTATAGCACTTGTGTAAATTCAAGCTGCTGGTAGAACAGAGATCTTTCCGATGCATGATTTTTCTTCCAATTTGTCCTCTAATTATGGACCAAACTGAGTAATTTTACATCGGATATTAACGAGTTTCAAGCAGTGACTCTTTCTGTAGACAAAGAAGAAATACTTTAAATTCAGGTAAGGATATAAAGAAAAACTACTCTGACATAACACAAGAATATCTGATTCATAAACTGTGACATTCTATGAAGTCTAATGTGGTAACTTTAATAACAAGGACATTTTATATTTTTAACTTTTCACTCTGAGTTCAAATGTTCAGAGCTAGTTCATGGATGAAAAAATGTGAGTGCTCTTTGCCAGCACCTCATGACCTCTTCAGGATTCTGGCTCTTCATGTATTTACTGCTCAAAACCCCCTCACAAGTTCTCTGTTGCTGTAGAAAAGGTCTAAAACACTTAGCACCATAGACATTGTCCTCTATAATCCACCTTTTCCCAGCACCATGGCTTCCTGTCTTATCACTTACGTGACAGCTTTATGCATATTAGTCACACCACACAACAGGTTATTTCTTTCCCGAACACCTGTGTTTCTTTATTTCCTATCGACCTTCTGCCCTCTTCCTCTTTCAAGTCTAATGTGTAGGGGATTTAGTTATAGTGACTTGCAGGCCTTGTATAAACTATCAGTAGTGCGACATACTTTACTTGCCTTTGAAAAATCAAGTAGAGACTAGGTCAGCTCAACCCAGGCAGTGTCAAGCCTCACTTCCCAAGACAGGTTTTAAGACATATATTAACCTCATTTCATAATTCACCTTGATCTTTTAATGAAAAAAAAGACATAGATTTAGTTGATCAAGGGTAGAGTAAGACAAATATCTCCAGTTACCTCCTCTAATTTTATTATCTTCTTCTTGCTAATTAACAGTGCCTTAATTCTATTTAGGGTATTCACAGACTCAGCTCTTTAGCCTTTCTTATTTTTTTCTGCTTAGAATGAATACATAAAGTTTCTGAAGGTACAGCATCCATTTTGCAACCAAGAGGTGACCATCATGAGTCAAAGACCTATACTCTCAGGATGGCTGAGGGGAAAGGCAGAAATACCTTGGATTCCACATGGCATCATTAAACTGTTACCAGCCCTGGTTTGTCCACATTGGAGTTTGTGCTTATAGAAAGAAAGCAACTCCTGTTTGAGAGTTTCAGTTGTTGCAACTGAATCCATTACTAACTGATATAAAGGACTAAAGAGAAATTTGG
The DNA here is from genome assembly GCF_964165515.1 of Mesoplodon bidens. Lineage (NCBI taxonomy): Eukaryota > Metazoa > Chordata > Mammalia > Artiodactyla > Ziphiidae > Mesoplodon > Mesoplodon bidens. The sequence continues at coordinate 94,492,334 of NC_138161.1, read as the reverse complement.
ATATTATAATTTTATTAAATTGTCAGTAACATCCCACTGTGTTTTCTATAGACCACCATCCATTTGCTTCCTCCTCTACCCCTCATTCTCAGATTTCCTCATTGCCCGCCTCCCCCTCATCCCCAGTTCCCTCAGTCAGCAGTATTCAGTCCCACCCAGGATCTAGCCCTTCACCTAATCCTAGCTGAGACTTGCTCTCCTTCCTTTGACTTCTTCCAGCTCCAGGAAACAACTTCTGAACCTGCCCTCTGTTCCTTGCCTTGCACCTCAACCTCATGTAAGAACCACCTGCCCCTGCCTTCCTCTGACACTTGGGTTCTTGGGTCACTTCATCTCACTTAATTTTCTTCTGGCCAGAGAAAGAGATCAGACAGATTTAGGGGTAAAAAAGCAATTTCCAATCATGCCTGAAACTAGCTGTCAAACCAAAGGACACTTAATGACCAAAATAACTTGTATTTAGAATAGACCAGTTTATCTTCCTTTTCAAAATTGTGGAATCCTATATTGGAGGTCCGTTGTCCTCTAGCTTATGGAAGAATAATGATTCTTTACATCTTGCTGGATGATTCTACCTTCATTTTAAGATGAGGGGCTACTTCTGGAACTGGTTCAGTGACAAAAGTGATCTTCTGCCAATTTCAAAGATAAATAGCCTCAAGCAGTCAAAATGATTTCATGAGTTTTCATCAAAAGCTATAACTCTGACTTGAAATTTTCAATAGTAATGGCTCCAGTGACTGAATTAATGCTTCTGGAACAAAATGCAAAGGGACAGTACTTCAGAAAAATATTTTTGAGGGACTAGCAGCCATGCAAAACTACAGAATAATGGCTTATAAATTTTTATATTTTGTAGACTGCTTTAGAAGTCTAGCCACTAATGTGGCTACCCACTGGGTTGCTTGTGCATGCACACTCTTCTGAAGGAGCTATTCATTCTTAAAAGATGTAAATGATTATAGACATTCCTGAGTGCAGTGGGGCAACTTGGTACAAGCTATAAGCATCTGCATTTTGGGAAAAGGGCAGTTCCTCCAGAAAAATCTGATAATGTGGCT